>NW_024070188.1:55544223-56233136 GCF_014754425.2 Oryx dammah
CCCGCGCCGTGCCGCGCCGCGCCGGGCCGGGTGCGGGCACGGGCGTGTGTCGGGAGGCGGCGGCCGCGCCGGGGCGGCGGGCGCGGGTGGGGGGGTTGGGGGGGGGAGGCGCGGGGCTGCTTTTCCTGCAACTTGTTTACGCCGTCCTTATATTGGGGAGGCAGAGAGGGGTCCGAGGCGGGGCCGCCGCCCGCCTGGCGCGGCGTGCGTGTGCCATTCCGGAATAATGGGTTTTGCACACTAGCGTCCTGGGCCCGGCCGGCCGTCCTCGCGCCGCGGCGGCCCGGCGGGGGGAAGTAGAGGCCGGCGGGGGTGGAGATCGGGGAAGCGCAGGAGCCGAGGCATCCGCCGCGCGCCCCGCGAGCTGGTGGCGGGGGCGGGGGTGGGGGAGAGGGAGAAAAACTTGGGAGCCCTGGAGGCGGGGGAGGGGGGCACGGTGGCACGGGCGGGGGGAGGGCGCAACTTTCGTGCTGGTGGTAAAACTTTAATTACCTTGAAAGAAAAAGGCCCTCCGGTCTCCCCCACCCTCTCTGGGCGAAGCCCGGCCCCAGCGCGACCGTGAGAGAAAGTTTAAAAGCGGGCACTTTGCTCCCCGCCTTCCCCGCGGAGGGGTAGGGGTATCTGTTTGTCCGTCTGCGCTCGGAGAGACGTGGGGGTAACGAGCCGCCCTCCGGGGTCGCGAAGATCGCGGCTCTCACCCCACCCTTCCACGGGGAGACGAAGGTAAACGTCGCTTCAGTTTCCCTCCTACCTCCTCCCCCCCGCCCCCCCGCTTCCTTTTCCTCCCCCTCCCCGCCGATTTTTTGAGGGGACCCAAAAAACGGAGTCTCTTTCCTTATGCAACTTCCTCGGACGCTGCGAGCACGGCCCTTCCCCCCTCCCTGCATCCCTCGGCTGGCTCCTTGACCACCTCGGGTCTACCGCCAGAAAAAAAATGCGTTAGAGATCATTCACAGTGCACCGAAACAAAAATAGATTTTTGATTGTTCTAAGTTTGCGTTAAGGGAAACTGAGATGAGAAATAAGAAAGGGGGGGGGGTAGCGGCTGGAGCGAGTGCGTCGAATTTTAATTTTCCTAGAATGTTGTTTGTGATAGCTTTATTGCTGTGGGGAGCCCGAGAGTCTCCGTACTGGCTAACTCGGTCGCGTGGATTTTTGCGCAAGTTTTTAGAAAAACACTGACTCGAGTAGAGCATTTCTCCGGAAAGTTTCAAGTGCAGCAAAATAGCGAACGTGCAAAACTGGCCAAGGGGAGACCTCTAGTGGTTAGACGCGTCTTTAAGTTCGGAAGGCCGAGAGCAAACTTTGGCCTTTACTTTTTAGCTACGTAGTCCGTTCAGACGTGGAAGTGATTAGACGACCTGAGCCAGGGGCCAGATGTTGTATGAAAGGATGCTGATCAGAAATAGAAAGTTTGGTAAATCGGAGAGCAAATGAAGTCTAAGGACCCAGCCTTCCAGTTGGGGTACTTCTATAGGAAAGTAGAACCTTCTGAACTTCATGACTTCTATGAACACTGCTTTTATTCTGGGATTTTAGATCGGTCACTCTCTGGATTAGATGCAGTTTTTTTTTTTAATATTTGTCATTATTTTCTATACATTTGATCAACCTGTAATCAGGAGTGACAGTGGATAATTTCATTTGAATGTTAATTAAAACACGAAGTGCAATACATGTTTAAAACTTTGAAAAAATGAAAAACATTTGTGTTTGAAAAGGCTCATATAAAATCATTTTATATGAGCTAATCATTTTATTTTCTAGTAAATATAATTTAAGGCCTTATTTCGTTTTTTAAACACATAGTCGTATATAGTTATAAAATAAATGACCCCATTTAGCTCTAAGAGTGTAATTTTGTTTCACTGGTTAAGACTTATTTCTGAATACTTTGTATAACTTGGGATTTAAACACTTAAATATATGGACAAAACTTGCTTACATAGTATCGATTCTTCTGCCGGTGTGTGTTCTGCAGGGTAACTTTAAATAAGAGAAGCAGTGAGAGAAATTAAAATTGAATCAAATGATCCTGGGAACTTTCATTTGCTTGTCATACAATGGAAGAGACTTAAACAGGGGAACTTAGGGTAGGGCAGTGATATAAATGTAAAATCAATTTCACCTCATCCAAAGCTAGTTTATTTGTGTGTGTGTGTGTTGTAACATATTAAGTGGTAGTGTACAAAATTACGCAATGTCAGTAATTCATAATTTCAACTTATTATCTATGAGTTTCAGGGCTTCTTTTTTTTTAATGACAATACTTTGATTTTATTTCTCTTCTCTTTAAATCAATGATAGGCCTCCAGGAGAAGTCTTGAGGGTGAACCACAGTCTTAAAGACCATCAGATAATTATTTCTTCACTGCCACTAGGTAAGAGTTGTGTGTTGAAACAAACTGCTTGATATACTTGCAAATATTAAAAGCTGCATTTGAGGGTAAGGAAGGAGAGTCTGGAACAGGGTTGGCAGAAAAACATCGTTTTGAAAGGGGTGCTTTGAATTCATGGAAGTCTTGATCCTGATTGTGACTGAAGCTCCAATTAAAGCATTATGAAAAATTAAGAGGTGGTTCTGGATAATCTTTGGACTGACTTTTTACTGGATTCTTAATTCACACTTCAATTGTACCTGTTCTTTACTGAAAGTAAATAGTTTTATTCTTTGGAATTGAGGAAGTGGGAAATCTAGAACAAAGCAATTGTGAATTAATATAGGTGTTGTAGAAGTACGCTGTGATGTGGAAAGTTCTGGAACTTGGTAAAATTTTGTAGGTGATATTGCCAATAAGATGTTTGGAGCACGTTTAAGTAACTTATCTTCTATGGCTCAAATCCTATGGTGGGCTGATGTTTGCCCCAAATATCATGTCATAGTGTTATAGTGAATTTCCAGTGTTTAGCATAAACTTGTCAACTTTAAGCGTATCACCACAAGCAATACAGCTGCTGCCCAATAAAGATTTCTTTGGTAATTTTGGAGGGTGCTGGTTAGTCTCCAGTAATCCAGGGCCTATTCTCAGAACAAAGGTCATTCTCAGGCAAAAGGGAACCCTGTCTGGGTAGAACATGAAAGTACATTTGTGCGACTATAGTGCTTTTCTGCTATTGATAATGATGATGTTTAGTTGATAAGTCATGTCTGACTCTCTTGTGACCTCATGGACTGTAGCCCACCAGGCTCCTCTGTCCCTGGGATTTCCCAGGCAAGAATATTGAAATGGGTTGCCATTTCCTTCTCCAGGGGATGTTCCCAACCCAGGGATGGAACCTGAGTCACCTGCATTGGCAGGCGAATTCTTTACCACTGAGCCACTAGGGAAGGAAGCCTCTTCTACTTTTTATAACTGTTTTTTTCAATCATTCCCTTTCTTTTTCTGCTTCATTTCATTTTCCTTCTCTGTCTCAGGTATTAAAGGAGTTGCTAATTCTTGTTTGGCAAAACAAAAGAAAACAAAAATTAGCAGGACTAATAATCCCTTTTTAAAACATTTTGAATTTTATATGGGAGGGTAGTCAATTAAAAATGTTGTGAATAGTTTCATTTTCACAGTAAAGTGACTCAGCCATACATATCCATGTATCCATTCTCTCCCAGTGTCCCCTCCCATCCAGGCTGCCACGTAATATCGAGCAGAGATCCCTGTGCTATATAGTAGGTCCTTGTTGGTTATCCATTTTAAATATAGCAGTGTGTACATGTCCATCCCAAACTCCTTAACTATCATTTCCCACCACTCTTCCCCGCTGGTAACGTAAGTTCATTCTCTCAAGTCGTGAGGACTAACAGTCCTTATTGAGCCACGTTATAACCGTGGTAGGTGTGGTCTAGATGTCAAAACTGAATACCACTATAAAAATGATTGTCAAAAAGGAATTTATTGTCATTTTCTGCTCGTGGATCATCTTGAGAAGTATAAATAGCAAAATAAATAGATGTTCACGTAGATGGGTGCAGCAGAAACAAGGGGGCAAGAATGGCCGACAAGAGGATCGCAGATGGAAGTAGAGTTCAGACAGAGTGAAGTGTGTTTCCTAGGATGGTTAGTTTCATGTTTAGATACTCTGAGTGGAAGACAGTGGTTATTTTTCTTCATTTGGGGAATCATTGTGATTGTAGGTAGAGTGCCAGAATAGGAATCAGAGGACAGTTTAGCCACTAAATATACCACTTTATGTAAATCACTTTAACTCTTTTAGCCTAGATTTCCCCTTCTGGAAAATGGGAGCAACAGTGCTTGCCTTGGTCTCTTTGTCAAAGGGATCAAATAAGGTTTTGAGAACTATGAACAATTATTCAAATGCTTGGTAGTCATATTATCATTTTACCTTAGCCAGATTTTGTGAAAAGGGTAGAACAAAAGGTAGGTTTTTAAAAGCTGAACAGAGTGATTTAATTCTTGGCTAAAATAATTGGTTTAGTTTTTGGTGTACATATTATATGGACTTGCCACAATGCTTTCAGGGGATATTTCATTTCTTTAGGAAAATAGTAGTTTCTCTTTTATGGCTTTCTTGAGGGAAGAGACCATGTTTTAAAATGGTGCTGAATACAAATTGTGTTTTATCTCAAGGTAGTCATTTAATAGGTAGGAGTTGGTGAAATAAATACTTAAATATAAAATAATACCAAATTGTGGAAATGGTAGGGTGGTGAAAGTGGAGGGGTTGGTGTGAGGGGAATTTATGTACTGTAATTAATATTTTAGTTAGCATGGGTCTGTTGGGAAATGAAGATGACAAAATAGGTAATTGGAGTAGTAAGAATTTAAACTATAGGGACCAGAAACTGGGTCCTGCAAATGACTGTGAATTTTGGGGGTGTTCCCTGTAGGGCTTTTTCTAGAACTCTTGGCTGCGTTATTCTAATCCTAATCAACTATATATTATCTAGATAGAAAAAAGAAAATCACAAGTCATTGCTTTCAGTTTGATAATACTGAATTTGCCAAACTCTTAAGAAGTTTTAGTCTATCTCTCTTATCTTGTACATTATCCAATCAATATTCTAAGAACCTAGAAACCCAGTAGTGGAGGAAAGAAGAAATATAGTTCCTGTTTAATTAGTCCCTGTGTAATTGAAGGTTGGTTCTTGAATAATTCCACTGTTTTGTTTGATAGTTTATTTCTAAGAAATACATATATCAACCAAGGTTATTTATAATAGATGCAGTTAAGACAGGAAATTTACAAAAGAAATCATTGAGTTGGCCAAAAAGTTCATTCGGATTTTTCCATAGGGTGGTACAGAAAAGCCGTATGAACTTTTTGGCTAACCCAATACTTAAGGTAGTGTGGACAAGGGTACCCTTGGTGTCCCAAAATTGGGTAACCTGAGTAATTCCTCTAGTGATATTTCTACTAGTTAACTGATTTTTACTGAATTCTTACAGTGATGAACACGGAAAGACCAGCTCTTTGCTCTTGAGGAGTTCCCTACACCCTTACCCTGGGAGTTTGATTTATGAAGTCAAACTGAAAAGCCTTTAAGTCCTTTTTTTAGGAGACAGGGTGGTTTGCAGGAAAAAATAAGGACTTTTGAGAGGCACTTGTGTAAAGTTGACCGATTCTGGATGCACCTCCAGTTTCTTCCTCGGAAGTGAATTATAGTTAATGACTTGGGTAATGATCGAAAGAATTACATGTATATTAGATTGAGTTGGCCAAAAAGTTCATTTGGGTTTTTCTGTACCATCTTACTGATAAATCTGAATGAACGTTTTGGCCAACGCAATAATAAAGCTTTATTATTATTATTTACTATTCTTTCTGCAAGTCAGTGTTTTATGTCAGTCAATAGATATTTATTGGGTATCTTTGTAACTCTGATGGAAAGTGTTTTACGTAATTAATGCATAGAATAGGATGAAATAAATGACTTTGTTGGGGCTATGGAGAAAGCAACAATCTTTGGCCTCAGTGAGCTTATAGTGTATTGAGGAGATAATCCATACACATCCAATGATAATTACCAAAACAAAGCTGTGGTTCAGTGCTAGTAGTGAAAGGTAGAGGTAAATGCAGTGGGTACTATGGTGGGACTGCTGGCTGTGGCGGTAAGTGTGTCCCTAACGTAGGGACCTGGAACATGGGGCGCCCTTTGAAAAATACTGTGAAGTGTTAATATAGTCAATGTAATTGTATATTGAGTGCCTTCTGAATGTCAAGCATTAAGCTGGATATTTTACATTCATTCATTCACTCATTCATCTAACAGAAACTTACTGAGTGCATTCTGTATGCCCAGGTACTGTTTTAACAGTATTATCCCTAATACTTTCAGTAACCTTGAGTGTTTGGTATTATTAATTCTCTTTTAGAGGAAACTGGTGCTCAGAGATACTTAGTAACTTGTGTAAGTTCATATCATGCAGTTTGGACCGGCTGGGACAAGGGAAAATGACATTGGCTTTTGTTTTGTTATGTCTTTAACTTTCTAATTTTCAAAATAGTAATTCTTAACAATATTTCCAAGAAAACGCATTTCCAGATTTTGAGGAATATATTTGCTTTTATACATTGGTTCACTAAGATGAGCAATAGCATACAGGTGTAAGAAAAAAATGATGGGAAGAAAACACTGTTTCTTCACTTTCCTCTTTCTTCCTCCCTTTTTAAAAGTTGGGAAAAGACTTAGTTGTACTGAAAAGAACACCTTGGTCTAGTTCATGGCATTGAAATGATCATTAGCTGCTAACAAAACATTACTGAGATTAGGTTTGGTAATTACTAGGCTTATTTATTAAAAGGTTTCGTCTGTTCTTTGTAGAAAGAGACCTGATAAGGCAGTAGGGTTTGTTTTCAATTAATTTAAATTAATTGATAAATTAAGTTTAAATCAGTTAATCATCAATCAAAAGAATGGGACCTAAATTTACCATTTTGTGAACTCAAAACATGATGGAATTTATTGATTATAAAAAAAGAAAATTAAAATGAGGGATAGAGATAATAATGGTGAGAAGCTGGAGGCAGGGAAGAATGTAGAGTGAGAGAATCAAAGTTTAAAAAAAGATACCAGGGAATATGACTAAGAATATATTCACCAAAATGTGATAATTACTGATATTATGCTCTATCCAGAAGAGTAGGCCCATTTACAAAATAATGTGAAGAGTCTTTGATTCATTAGGTGGTTCTGGTTTATAGTGGGAGTCATATGACATTTCTGTTATTTGAGTCATGGTCCATCAAGCAGAGCTTTAGTCTTAGCTTCAAAGGATGCTGTTGCAGGCTTTGGTTATAGGGTGATGGACTGTTTCTCCTTTGTTGAAGCTCTATCATCCAACAAAATTTTTTAAGCACCTGCTGTATGTTGGAGCCTTTCAAGATTGGACCATGGCTTTATGTTACGTGTGCTTTTATAGAATTAAACTAGTTCAGTTACTGGAACACTTTGAGTAGGATGGTTGAGGCACCAAAATCAGTTGATTACTTTTCCCCCATCTGTTAAACTGACTGAGCACTGTGAATCGAAGTCCCTGGTCTGGTTGTTATATGATCTAAATAATTTCACCCCATTGCTTTGTGGTCTTATTTGGAAGATTTGAGGCCTAGCTCTTCAATTTGTTGATAAGGAGTTTAGCTGCAAAGGGTTATCAAGATAAGCCTATAGACATGACTTCTGTGACAGAAATAAAATCTGGACAAATCTAATTTATTATAGGCAAAAGAAATCAAGTGTAAATCTTTTAATTTTAGCTCTGTGTTCTATAAAAATATGAAGCAGAATAAGAAAAAAGAATGTACTACTTTTAGCATTTAAAAATTATGAAGCGAAGTAAGAAAAAAGAACAAGATACTACTTTTAGTTTTCTTTTAGAATTTAAACTTGTGCATATTTTGCATAAGCATGGAAATATCTCTGTGAGACAGGTTCTTGCTCTTTTTCTGCCCTTGAATCCCTCTAATGGGTGTAAAATTTCTATTATTACCCTACTAGTGTAGTGTATGGATGACATTGTAGCACTTTTCAGGATATTTCTGCCTCAAATTGAGTATCTCATAGTCTGTACCTTGAAAATGAACTTCAGGTAAAAGCATTCGAAGAGAGTGTGTTAAATATGCCGTAAGACTGTTAATGTCAGTTTGTGATTTCATTTTCTATATACATTTTTTTTTCTTGAAAGGCATTTTTCATTTTCTGTTCCTCCTTCAGAGGAAGTAAGTAGGTTAAGGCCACAGACTCTCAAACAATTCATCCTTCTTACAGTAACAAACGGAAGGGCAGGAAGTTGAGATTTTGTAAAGGTTGCCTTTGGTGACTACCCCTTTGCATGTAATCTTCATAGCAGAAAAGGTAGGAAATCAGATAAGCCATCGATGTGCTATAAATAGAGTCATTTTCATTAAAACATGACTAGTAGTAGATATAGGAGCCGGAGGTGTTTCTTGAAAAAATATCAACAAGAAGGAACCGTCTTAATAATCGATTTCATATATAAAGGAAACCTAGGTTAGCTGCCACTCAGACATCTGCTACATGAACATAGATAGGGACAGAAAACCCAGATTCTCAAGAATTTGTTCTTGATGCTATTGAGATTTCAGTTTTCACATTGAAGTCATCTACAGTTCTACCTGCCTAAAAAAAAAAAAAAAAAAAAAATCTATGAACTTGGGCCCTCAGGGCAGAATTCACATCTCTCCACAACAGATCTCAATTCCAGTATGTGTGCGATTCAGAGTTCTTATCAGTCAGGGTTACTGGAATATCTAAGCTGGTATCTGTCATGCTTGATTTGAAAGGAAAATTTTTCTTTGTAGCAAAATATTTGTTGAGAGATGCTTCAAGAGTGAGTTTAGATTTTTCTCTTATCCTTATTGAATAAGCCTGTTTAAGAGGCTTGAATTTAACTTCTTTTGATGTGTTCTTCACTGACACTTAAATAAGGAGGGTTTCTTGGAGCTGGAGAGTTATCCTCTTGCCAAAGAGGTAAATAAATACTTAGCAGCCTCCTTGTTAGAATTTTCACTGGAGAATATGAGATAGATGGACAAATGAAGATCTGTTTCTGATTTTCCCTCTCCCCAGTCCTTGCCCACAATTAGTCTGTTACGTTTTCCCCTTCTCTTTTGTTCATTCATGTGATAAATTTTTATTGATGCCCACTGTGGATATTCACATGAGGGTAATGAAATGAATAAATCAAAGTCTCATTCCTCCAAAACCTCCCGTAAGAAAGGATCATGATATGATATAGTAAGTACTGTTATTGGGGTGCAGAGTCTCCCTTCAGCCCCTGTTCTCCTGGCATCTTACATACCCATGTTCTAGTACTTGTACAGAGAAAGACTCACTGTGGTCATTTGAGTCCCCTTTGGAGAGGATCCATAGCTTTCATCTCTCCTTTCTCTGTAGGCCTCTTACTGTGATTTCTCAATGGTGCTTTCTGTCTGCCTCTGTGTTAGTTTTCTTGAAAGCAGATCCTGGAACCAGAGTTCATACACGAGGATGCTTTTATGCCTCCTCAGCAAAAATGTCACAGGAAGGTTGCCAGTGGCTTAGTCTTAGGTCGTTGTTCAGAGATTATGTCTTTCATACTTTTCTCATTGTTAGAATGTTCTTTTCTTTATAAGAGCTTGGAAAAACCAATACTTACTGACGTTTCATCAGTTTCCTAAATTCATTTTAAAGTTTTACTTGTTTGTAAAATCCCAGAGTCCTACCATAGTTCTTAACTCCCACTTTTCTGCACCTTCATCGCTGGACTCTGGAGAAATCTAATTGGACTTTGTGGTGCAAAGGTATGAGCTTTTGTACAGTTATCATTTCTCTGCCCTGAGATATTCAGACATCTGGTAAACTCATGCTTGAAGGGAGTGTGGACACTGGAGAGCGACTTGTTTCTTTTCTTCAGAATGACTGTAGCTGTTGTGGACTGAGTGTCCACAAGGTACAAAGCACTTCTACATGCATAGTTAGAAGATGTTTAAGTCCCTATGAAGTAGATATTCCTATTCATTTTTTAGATGAAGGAGCTAAGGCTCAAGAGAGGTTGGGTACCATGCCCAAGATTATTCAGCTAGTAAGTTGTGAAGCCAGGATTCAACCCAGGCACTCTGGCTGTTTGTGCTTTTCACCTTTACAATCGTTTGGCTTCTTTATTGACTAAAATACATTGTGTTGGGCATGGTGGTATAGTCTGAGGGTCACTGTTTTGGGAGGTGAAAGTTTGTTTATTGGTTTGGTGATCTTTTCTTATCTGTAAAATGAGGCCAACAATTCTTGGCCAACTTAAAAGGTAGCTGTTAGGGTCAAATAGGCTAATATTGGTAAGATCCTTTAAAATGACAAAGTGTAGAAGAAACTCCAGCTCCACTATGTCTGTATCTCTGGAGTGGGTTAGACTTACTGAGTTTGTCTGACTCCCCTTACGTGGCCGTGTATTTGTAAATATGTGAGTTCCACATTACAGCCTGTGTACCTCTCAGGTGTCATGAAAGTGCATAGGAAGGCATCAGATAATAAATCAGAAAACCGTAGATAGACCTTAAGAGGCGGGGTCATGTCTATCTCAGGATCACTTTCTTAGGCCTGGACTCTAGGTCTCCAGAACTTTTCCCCAATGTTAGATACTACAGATTTCAACACATGGATGCAGACTGGGAGCTCAGCCAGAACATAGCATCTCTGTAGTTGATTTCCTAACCTGGAGATGAATAAATTTTATCCTGTAAAATACTGCCTGTTCTCATGTTATTTCTTGAATTTGTTTTCCATAGCTCAGCATTTTCTGAAAAGGGGTTCCATAGGACTTGCTAGACTGTGATAACAGAGCTATAGGGCTAACTGACTGTGGCAAACTTGGATTCAGCGCTTCACAGATAGCTGCATTGCCGCTGATCTGTGCCATCCATCTCCCGAAGAAGGTTACATTTCTCCATCACCACAAAACTTGTGTCACAGGACACACAGAAATGGTCTCCTATAAGTTCTGAGAAGCAGACTTTGGGACAGTTTGCCCTAGCCTTTCATCTTGGTCTTGTTAACCTGCTTTAGCCTGGTCCCCAGTGTGCTGCCAGCCTAGCGTGATGGTGAAGAGAGCCCTGCCCTTGGGTCCAACTCCCTCCCTACGTGGCAAATCCTTGTCCATTACTTCAGAGGAATTGTTCCTTGAAGAAAGCTAGTCATTTCTAGAGCCATGTAAATATGAGGGATTATTGTTATTAACAACACAACATCTACTTCTATGTTGTAATGTTGACATCTTCTAATGGAGCTTTGAACACAGGTGGCTTATCATAAGAGACGCCACTGAAATAAAATGAAGGGAAAGGGAGGAAAAGAAATGCCAGTGACTAATTTTTTAAGGTCACTGAGAAATTCTCATGAACTCAAATAATTGTTAAACCAGGTAACTATAATAGACAGTTAAGATTTTATTGACTGCTTAACTTTGGAATAGACACTGTGTTGAACTGTTCCCTGACTCATCTCATTCAGTCCTCACCATGTGCAATGAAGAAAAGTTCTGTTATCATCTACATTTTATAGGTGAGGAACTTGAGGCTTCAAGGGGTTAGTTGGTCTGAAGTCACAGAACAGGGCATTGCCAAGCCTTGGAAAGTGAATTAAAGAGGAGGAAAGGAAGGTCATGGCTCCTTTAGGAAAGGGCAGGGGATGGAGAGAGGATCTTGAGAGAGTGTGGCAAGTTTTGAGGATGATGCATGAAGTGTTTGATTTGCATCTGTGCAAGGATGACAAGGAGCAGGGTGGGTGGGAGAGGGAGGCTCAGCAACTTTATACACCATTTTAATATGGGTTTAGCAGTGGGCAGAGGCCCTTTCGGTGATATTACTGAAGGTGATGCTTAAGACTTATTTTTTGAGAATGTCACAATATGCCAAAGACAGCTTTTGGTGAGTGATTGATGATTTCTACAAAGTGAACCAAAAGCCAGCTTCAGTTGATGGTATTCATGTGGGCATCATAGCAACAGAGCACTGACTCCCCACTGTGGATGTTGACTTTTCTTATTATTGTCTCACTCTTCTGCAGAGCTGTCATTTTTGTTTCTTTCATGGTTATGATTTAAGGGTTAGCATTCCTGACTTACTCTTCACAAAAGATACATTGCCCTCTTGAACCAAAAACTGATGAGTTTAGTTCATTGACAAGAGGCACTGAGATCTCACTCAGTCCCATCATCTCTCTGAGTGATAGAATTAAATCTGATTCTCAGATGCTGCTTCTGGGGTAATGCCTATCCCCATTTTACAACTGCTCCCAGCTCTTGGCCTTGTTATCTCTGTAACTTACTTTTGAAAACTGTACCTGTTAATGGTAAAGCTATAAAATGGAATTCTAAAAAAACAACTTTATTTTAAAACATTAAAACTGTTTAACTGGTGTTAGTGAACATTAGCTGTTCTTGTAAATACTCTACTATTTTGAAAACAATGGTTTGAGCAGGAATGGCCAGGCTGCAGTTAGTACCCTTTCTTAGTAATCTTTAATACTGACCTTATCTGTAGATCCAGACTTTTGGTTTCTAGGCAAGGCCCACTGTCTCAGTTTGTGTTGAAGCTACCAGATTGGGTTGCTTATCTTCCAAGGGACTGTTATCTTCTCTTCATCTCAGCCCCAGGCAGCCTCTTCACCTTGAATGTGCTATCCAAGTGCAGGCCTGGGGCGTCTCTGCCCCAACTCTGAGCGGCCATTTTATCCTCTCCTGGCAGATGTGAGCAAAGGAATCATATAAAGAGAGGATTATGAAGGACTCTGTTTATCTCCAGCCAAAATAAGATACAGTAGATTCTTGACATTTATGATGGATATAGCCCATGACCATTGCCAGTCCACAACCTGAAAAAAAATCGTAGCACGTAATTCCTCCCTTCAGATTGCTAAAGTATGAGAGTAATGTACATGATCTCTCTAGACCTTAACTACTTATCTTACTTGATGAGCAATTTTTGTACTGTCTAGAGCACTTATTGAAACAAATTCACACATCTTTTCTACTTATTTCCTTTTGGAGCGTTCGGCAGTTTTGTTCACACAATGTGTCTGAGTCATCATTGCATTTGACATTTCAGCCTTTAATTTATCTGAAACTTCTGTTTTGTGGCTAGGACCTATCGCTTTCATAAACATTTCCATGTTCTCCTTGTTCTGTCGTCAACACTAGAATCAACCAGCAGTTCATTTTGTTTGTTTCATTTCTTCACTAGAAGCAGAGTTGTTATCACTTTATTTACAGTGGCTGTAGCACTCAGACACAGCACTGTGACTCAGAGCACACCTGGACCTTGGCCGGGCCCCTCAGTTTATGGTGTGTGTGATTCAGAATCTTGTCTCTGCAAAACAGCAAATTACTAAATGTGGGAGCTTCAGCTGTCACTCAGGAATGGCAGAAATCAAGATAGTCTGTGAATGCCAGGGATCTACTGTTTGTTTGTGATACCTGAGTTGTGGAGAAGTGAACCCTCAATCAACCCTTTCTCTTTCCATCTGTCTGTGGAGCTGATACATTTGTGTATGTGGTTAAATACCTACTAGTTAAATTACACAAGAGCTTTGGGGAAGTCCGTTTCCACTAGTGCCTTCCAGGCTATGGCTTCAATTGTTGACATCAATAAGAAGCTAAATATTTTTGTAAGGAGAAGCACCTTTCATAACGTAGCGTATTTTAAATAAATATGAAATAGAATTTTAAAATATATTTTTATGTAATTTTTTTTATTTAAAAAATACACATTTAAATATTCAACAGGTACTAAAGTGGCCACAGAGAGTAGGTTCCCATCCTTTAGCTGTCTTTCAACTTACTATTGCCCCTTCCTGGAGGCAGGCAGTGTTAACCAGCTTTTGACAAATCCTTGTAAAGATAGTCTATGTATATATAAGCAATACTGATATATGCCCCATTTATTTTACACAAATTGTATCACACTGTTTTTATAACCTATGTAAACTTAGTAGTATTGATTATATCTTGGAGCTTTATCTGTATCAGAATGTAAAGAGTTTCCTCATGGTTTTCTATAGTGGTATTTTATACTGTTGTATGGATGTACCACAGTTTTCCTTTACTGATGGACAGTCGGGTTGTTTCCAGTTTTTTGACATTACAAGCAGGGCTATAGTCCATGAATCACCTTTTACATTTTTTATACACATGTGCAAGTATCTATGGGATAAATTTCTAGAGGTAGAAGGGCTGAATTAGAGGATATGTTCTTGAAAATTCATTTCCATAGAGTGGAGGTTGTTTCAGTCAATAATGCCACCATAGTGTATGCGAGGGCCCACATCTCCATATTCTTATAGGATTTTTTAATACAGATATTAATTAATTTCATTACCACCTAATGTTTCTAGATTCCTGGTGGTACATAGTAAACCAGGGCTCCCAGAAATTTCTTTGCATGACAGATTGGGGAAGTGTATCCATTTGATAAATGATTCCAAGGGAGAGTCAAGTTGCACAGCTTTGGTTTAGAGGCAGGGGGTGGAGCAGGAGAGAAAGAGGAGGTAATTTTTAAAAATTTTATTTATTTATTTTAATTGGAGGATAATTTCTTTGCAGTATTGTGGTTTTTGCCATATGTCGACACGAATCACCCATGGGTGCACATGTGTCCCCTTATCCTGAAACCCACTCCCACCTCCCTCCCTACCCCATCCCTCTGGGTTGTCCCCAGAGCCCTGGCTTTGAGGCTTTGAGTGCCCTGCTTCATACATCGAACTTGCACTAGTCATCTATTTTACGTATGGTAATATACATGTTTCAGTGCTGTTCAGAGGAGGTAATTCTGTGTTAAGTGTCATTTAGTCTGTCAGCCAGCCCTTTGGTAGATTGTTACACGAGGAAGTTATAAAAAAAAGAGTAAAAACTAAAGTGAACTGTTTCACACAGGAGGGACTTTGAGAGTATCATACATTTGCATTGGTGCCAGCAGTAATGGTCTCCACCTCCAGTACTGATGAGACATCCACTGTAGGCATTGGAGGGAACACATTGGGTGTCAGTACCCTTGATTTTAGCCATTGTCAGGAATAGTATAGGTGAGTCGAAATCAGAAGCTGCATTGGTGCGTTTCCTGGATATCTGATCTCCACAGCTGTCCCTTTCGATATCAGCAATGGCTGGACTGGTAAAAAACCCACCTGCCAATGTGGGAAATGCAAGAGACCTGGGTTTGATCCCTGGGTTGGGAAGATCCCCTGGAGGAGGGCATGGCAACCCACTCCAGTATCCTTGCCTGGGAAATCCTATGGACGGAGGTGTCTGGCGGGCTACAGTCCATGGGATCGCGAAGAGTAGGACATGACTGAAGTGACTTAACATGCATGCACTGGAGAAAAATGGTAGATCTTGGCTAATAACATAGAGGACCCATCATGGTACACATTTAAGGTACTGCCTTAGGAAATCTCAGCAGACTTAACGAGAGATTTGGAGTGTGCTTTTCTGCACAATGAGAAATACTGCTTGTGACTTAAATGGTGAGTGACTTAACCTACTGGTTTTTAGGCCTGTGGAGTACAGGTTACACATGAGATGATGGGATAGTGCCAGATGATAATTAAAGAAAATACAAAGGATAGCATTTCTAAGTACTAAAAAAATTTGCTTAACTCTTAGAAGCATAATTTGTTGGCGTGAAAAGACTGTATGTTTATATACAAGATCACACACTTACAGAAGACAGAAAAAGAGGAAAAGGGTGTCATAAAAACAGCTTCTGTTAAAATAATATTGGCTTCTGGTTGTTCTACCTGATTAGGAGATGGTGGAAAAAATGCCTAATCTATACTAGCTGTTCATAATTTTTGTGGTAATGAAAGTAGCCAGTGACTTCAAAATTAGATGAAGGAAAGGAAGGTAGTGAATATTTTTATGCTATAATATTTTATACAAAATGTCCATAAACCTTAGAATGAGATAATGGATGAAAACAATTTTTATAAATGTTAGATATGTGCTTACAGGCAGAATATAGTATGTAACATTACCAGTGTTTTGTATGCTAATTATTTCCTAAAATATATAATAAACATTTACTGCAGCCTTTGTACAGTGATAGCTTTTAGATTTCTCTTATTTTTTTATTCCTCCTCCTAGTCACAGACAGCATTTTGCTTCTGTAAATTTCATACATTTACGGTTTTTAGGTAGGAAAAGACCAGAGATCTACGTGTTGGATATGTGTCTCAGTGACATTTTGTTAATAAGCATATATTTGATGGCATTTTATTAAAAGGATACATGTTGTACTAATCTATATACATCAAGAACTTTGGACCTAGTAAGCTGGTTTCTAGATTTTCTTGTTCCAGAAAGTAAAATAAGGAAAAATAGCCTTCGCCAGATTCTCAGAGGGGATAAGACTTTGAAACAGGAAAAGACAGTGGCTGAAGAAAAACACCAGGGTCGGAATCAGGCTGATCTGAGTTCAGTCCTGACTGTGTCACCAAATATGGTTCTGGGTGAGTTACTGAACTCTGCAACTCACTTTCTCCAACATCAACTAGAGGGATAATAGAACCCATCTTTATGTGAGAAACAAGGAAATGAAATAATTTTTGTAAATTATCTAATGCTTTGAACCCTTTTTTGGAAGAAGGTGAGATTGAATTAATAAATTTAAAATGTTTCTTTTTGAAAGATCACTCAGGTTTTCCCTCCTTTATCCACCAGGGGGAAAATTATACTATCACTCTATCAGGAAAAAGTTGCCACTCCTACATTATTTAATAGGGAAGTCAAGTTCGTTGCTTTTGTTTATTTAGTGAGGTAGGAGTCATGGAGAACATCAGTATGAGTCTTAATTTATTTCTTATTTTTACTGCTTCTTAGATGGATTCTTCTCAGGCCTTTACAACTTGCATACATGAATGCTAAGTCTTTATAGCTCACATTATAACTCAGAGAAATACAGGGTTTTTTTTTTTTTTTTTTTTTTCTGTTGAGTGTTTAAGATGTATAGAATGTAGTATAATAACTACTCTGGACCCTTCACTCCTCTTCCCAGTTTTCCAGGATGTTGCCAGTCTTGTTTCACCACTTTACCGCTTAATTAATTTGTAGCAACTTCCTCACCTTGTAGCATTTCATTTCACAGTTTTGATTTGTATCTCTAAAAATACATGGAAGGCCTCCTCTCTTTAAAGTATGTATCGTCATCTCTCTAAAAAAGCAACTGTATTTCCCTAATATCATCAAATAGTTGGTATTCATATTTCTCCTCCTATCTAATAATCTTTTTTTTTGATAATTTAAATCAGGGTTGAAACAAGATCTATGAAATGCAGAATATGATTAGTTAATATGTCTCAATCTATATTTCAAATTTCCTATTTCGTTTGCTTATTTATCATTCCTTAAAAATTTTTTTTGTGTATATGTGCAGAAAACAACTTTTTAATCTTGTCTAGCAATGACTTTCAGACTTTTGGGTCTCAAGTCTCCTTTATGCCTCTAAAAAATGAAAAAACCAAAGACCTATTGTTTTTATGTTACACTTATCAATATTTACTGCAGTAGAAATTAAAATATATTGGTTATTTATTACTTATAACAATGGTAAATTGATTACCTAAGTGTACACAAGTACACTTTTTATGAAATATAATGATAATTTCCAAAATTTAAAAGAAAAGGTGAGAAAAGTAGCACTGTATTAGATTTTTGCAAATCTCTGTTATGTCTGCTTAATAGAAGACAGCTGAATTCTCCCATCAGTTTCTGCATTCAGTCAGTTGCAATACATTGTTTTGATTGAAGCATATGAAGAAGGTCTCGTTCACAGTGGCATGGAGTTGAAAAAGGGAGGAATACTTTAAGTTTTTCATTTAATGATGGATATTCTTTAATATTATACCAAAACTTGACATGTGGTAGTTTCTTAAAGGTTAGTTGCAGTGTGTGATTTGAAATCTTATCCATGAGTTTTCTGTACTCTGTTACATTAAAATCACATTGGCCCGTCCTACATTCTGAATGGACCCTTTAACCATGCATAATTTTGTAACTTTAAGCGTTGGTTGTTTGGAAAATACTGCCTAACTGAGTTATGACATATTTCATTATTAAGTATCTTTAAAGGTCATATTCCTGAATATCACCATCCATCTCCTTGGAAAAGTCTATAGCTATTGGGAAGCTGTCAGACTCATCCTGGTACATACAGGTTTTCCAAAATGTTCAAGTTGTATCATTAGTGACATGCTGTCAGTGTTTTCCTTCACATGACAAACTCTTTTCATTTATTTTTGACAGTGTATTTTCCAGATATCCAAACTTGAATAAACATTTTAAAAGTAAAAGTGGGATTCCAAAGGGAAAAAAAAAAAACAGTTTGTTCGGCTTGCCTAGAGACAGCCATGGTACTTTGGCATGCCTGAGCTCTGTGTGCACACTCCTCTTTCATCAGACAGAATATTAAAAAGATATATATTCAAATATCACGACTTAATACAGTTTATTATTTTACTTCATCAGAGATGGTCTTTAGTGAATCTGGCATTTGTTGACTGTGAGTGTGTGGGGGTGAAAAATGAAATGACTCCTACTGTAGCTGGGTGCTTCTGCTCCAGCAAGTTTATCCACTGTTGCTTTGGCCCATCAGTGTAAATATCAGCATAAAATGTGCTGGTATTTTTATGAAAATAATTTTGGCTTCTTGGACCTCTTGAAATTCCCAGACCAACTCGTATCTTGCTTCTTAAATCTTTTTGGTGTGATTTCACATGTTCTTTTGTCTATGGTATTTCCTGTGAATAGACTTGATCACATCAGATTTGACGTAATTTTTTCCTGGCAAAACTGTTTCATAGATGGTGTTGGCTTGGTAGGTATTCTTAGAAGGCATTGATGGTCATGGTCTAGAGCCATTATTTTAAAAGTTGCAAATGTTATGTTTCAGTTTTATCATTCCTTCTTATTACCAAGAATTTTTTTCTAAAAGGAAGCCTCCTTTCACCAATGATTTGGTTTCCCTGAGATATAGTTCTTATTGATCGCATGTGATATAGTCAGGATAAATCCTTATTTCTTTTTCCCAATAATGAATTAGTGGTTCCCTTGTATTCTCAAAAGGAGATCAATGGGTGTTCTTGATTGGTTGGTTTTGAATATCGTTGTGAACTCATAATAATTTAAACTTATTTGATATGTTTCAAGTCACTGCAGCTAATATCCTTACTTTGGCCAACAGAAGCCTTTTCAGATTGGTCTCTGAGTCCTTTTGGTATGAACTCTTCTGTCTTTGATAGCTTCCTTGCTTTTTAATTTGATAAGATGTTCCTGATTCATCTTGCACATTTCCTGCTGCCAGTTAGCTCGTTCTCTGGGAAGACCTGGGAGAAATGGCATTTAGAGACTGCAATCTGAACACTGCTACTGCTGTGAAGTCATTTCAGTCGTGTCCAACTCTGTGCGACCCCATGGACTGCAGCCCACCAGGCTCCTCCGTCCATGGGATTTTCTGGGCAAGAATACTGGAGTGGGGTGCCATTGCCTTCTCTGGTCTGAACACTAGGCGATTAATTTTGACTGGTGGTTGTTTTCCAGAGTTTGTCTGGGCAAAGCTAGAAAATATGCATATTTCTAAAGCAAAGTGCATCATGGAATCATAATGATACTTCCATTCAGATTTAGGACCCATTGATCTTTGACCACTTGTCAGTGACACCAATGTAACTACTTACTTGTTTTATCCCATACCACACAGATAGCAGCCTCAGAGTAACAGGATCAATACTACCACCAGTGGGTATATGATTATGAAAAAGTTTGGTTTTGAATTTATTTTTAAATGAAAGAAAGTTAAAAGTATTATCACAGTGTAGCCACCCAAACTGGTTATCTTAACGTAGCCCTATTATATTTGCTCTACATTTTGAGACTGTTTTCCTATTTCTAAGAACATCAGTTTGGCACCTGTTTCAACTAAATTAAATAAATTTTATTGAATCAATCATACTGTGTATTCGTTGTGTTGATAGAACAGAGTTAATTGACAAATTTAGTGTAGATGGCATTCAATAATGGACTGAATTTTCTTGTTCTTTTCATCTTCTTTTTCTAAAAAATCTAAATGGCTTTTCTTTTTCAACATTTTATATTGGGTACTCTCCTTTATGCACATCTACTCTCTTTTCAAAGTCTTAGAGGGGGAAGAAAAAACTTAGAGGGTGAAGAATTCTAACCATATGTGATCAAGACTTTTTGTTTTAAGTGAGTATGCTATGAAACAGTGAATTCCCTTTCTAACAATGGCAAAGGTTTACCATGGTACTTTTTGTTTAAACTAGAACTTATTTTTTCCCGTAATATACTTTAGATCACACTCGAAAAAAATGTTTCTGAAGCAGGTATTTCTAAATCTCTGGATGTGGGACATTGTGACCAAGAAAATTATATAGTTAAGGGAAACTGAAGGAATGACCACTGAAATAAAAATTGATTTGCATGTAGACTATGTAGTACTATGCCCTTTTTTCCTTTTCCAGGTTAAAAAATAAATCATGACTGAGTCTGCCTCTAGCACCAGTGGTCAAGAATTTGATGTATTCAGTGTTATGGATTGGAAGGATGGAGTAGGTACATTACCAGGAAGTGACTTAAAGGTAAGCTGTCTGTATTGCATACAACTGTATATGTGTGTATATCTGTTTGTGTTTATTATTAAAATGAATTTGAGCACATATGTGACATAAGGATTAAAAGCATTAAGCATAGGTGTGTGTAGGTGTGTTCAGTTGCTTCAGTCGTGCCTGACTCTTTGCGACCCCATGGACTGTAGCCTGTTAGACTCTTCTGTCCGTGGGATTTTCCCAGCAAGATTACTGGAGTGCGTTGCCATGTCTTCCTCCAGGGGATTTTCCTGACCCAGGGATTGAATCTGCATCTCTGGTGTCTCCTGCATTGCAGGCGAATTCTTTACTGAAGCACAGTGGCTATAGTTTTGTATGATTCTTGTTCCTCTGCCTCTCAAGACAATACACGGCTGGTGGATTGGCAGACGCCTTTGTCATTTGGGGTGGGGAACTAAGAAATCCTTCTGCAATCTGTACTCATTTTGTAGAAATTAATGTATAGTTTCAAGGAAGATCGTTTCAGGATTTCTATCGCTAATAAATTTTAAGAATGGTAGATTTAGAAGGCCTAGCTTTGTATATGTATAGTGATGGGCTTTGTAACTGAAGTGAAAAGCTACACTCCCTGTGTCCTAGTTTTTTTATGTAAAAACTGGATAAAGCTAAAATACTGAATAAACAGGACTGTTCACCTCCCTTAAATTATTTATACTGTAAACTATGAATATGGATTTTTGTATAATCACTTGTTCGGAAGCTGGCACTTCCTGTAAATGAGACTGCTTTTGTAAAACTGAGAACTCTCTTCAGAGAGCAGTGCTCAGTCCGCCTCTTTTCTAGGTGCTTACCCTGCCCCCATTCCCCAGCACCCCCAGCCCCCGCCTGAGCCACTCCAGGAGCACACCTGCTGCCCCATGGAACAGGGTTGTGCAAGCACCCTCCTGTCATTTCTAATTTGCTTTTGCTCTGATCCTATCTCTGGGACCTTGAACCTGTCTGTGGCCCTTTAGACTTCGTGTTTGTACTTGGTCACTTAGGTGTTTGAACTTCTGATCTCCCTGCTGTCTCTTGGCTTACCTTGCTAATGCTTGTCTTTCTTGCCTGTCTTGACTACAAATTCATGCACCCTAATACTGACTTCTTGGAATCTGCTCCCTTTTAGTGGCTACTTGACAAGTACCTGAGCCAAAACTTTTCTAGTTGATCCTCAGTGGTGAGATTTGGACAGTCTGCTTGTTGTTGGAAAAATACTTAGATTTTAGTTGGTTTTGGTTTAATTGAGTGCTGTGTGCCAACATATCTATCTGAGTTTAGCATAACAAAAATATTGCAGTGAGGTTTAGTGAAATCTGGGAAGACGATCTGGTTTTTAGTGTTAGTTTTCTGTGACCTTCAACAAGTCAGTTAATCTCTTTGGGGCCAATTTCCTCTTTGGTAAAATAAGGAATTAAATGAATACCAAGGATTTTATCTGCTCTAACATTCTCCAAATGTTCATCTGGATTAGATATGATGGAAATAGAGTGCTGAAATTTTTGAGAAAGAACAACTATTTGAGATTCTGATAGTGTCAACCACATATTAGCTAAATGAGTTTCCTTTAAATTGAACTTCAGAATCTTTATCTGTAAAATGGGGATATAGGATCTATGTCATAAGCTGGTTATAAGGATTAAAAAGAAGTACGTGTAAAAAAAATTAACAAATTCTATCTTTTCTTGCTTTATGGTATATTATGTAAACTATCTTTTTTTTTATTGTTTCAGAGTCTTATTTTTCTTGTACATTTTTATCCTTATCCTGAATGGCTTTTTTCTGTGTGTGTGTCAGGTGGATGATGAAATCTATAATTTTTTTGCAGTTAGATTTTGATAATAGAGTGATGTCTCCATCCCTGAGAAATTTAGATTGCCTGAAGGTTTTTTTAAGCAATGGATTTTAGGAATTAACCTATTACTTTTATAAAGGTAATCAGGTAATTAAGCCACTTAGTGGGTATTATAAACTAGGTTATTTGATTTGACTTTTAGACTCATCTAATTACCTGGGTAATTGCCATGTACCCAGTTTACTTTATGTGCTGTTGACAGTTTGATACCCCACTTAAAAAAATAATTTAAAAAACATTTTCTACTTTAGAACTCCTTTTATCCAAAGAGAGTCAAAGACTCACCAGTTGATTATATTGCTTAGGACTCACTTGCTCTTCATATTAAAATTTGAGTGGCTTAGGAGATCTCATTGAGAAATTTATTTTTTCACAATTAAGTTATTGGAAAGAACTTTAAATAAATCATGAAATTTACTCTCCTGCATCATACTTTGCCTATTTGACCCTAGAAGCTTCCCTTTTTTTTTAATGGATGAAGGCATGTGGCTTTCCTAATGCGTAATCACTAAGACAACCAGCTGAAGTTAATTCAGGAAATACGTAGAAGTCAGTTTCTTTTCATGGAAACAGGTTTTTATATGCTTCAGTTTATTGCCATTTTGAAAGAACTTTTTTCTGTAAAAGCCTCATGATTGCTGGCCAAACGAGTTACATCACTCTTCTGCTTAAAATCCTTAGCAGTTTCCTGTACCTTTCGTGATAAAGTTCAAACCCCTTAAATTCACCACAAAAGGTTTTTGGTGGTCTGACCATTACTTTTCTCTCCAATTGCATCTTGTTTCTTATCTCCATGCCACCCTTTTCCTTTCCAGCCCAGTCAGCTCGTTCACACCTTGGTCTCTTTTTACTAGTCTCTGTTGCTGGAGTCCCCATTCCCCACTTCCCACTGGGCTAACCAACCCTTATAGGAAGCAGAGTGCAAAAGCTCCTTTTTGGGTGCAGCAGCAGAAAGAATAGAGAACTTATTCTCTGGTGAGCTCTTTGTTTCTTGTGCGTAGTTGCTCAGTTGTGTCCGACTCTTTGTGACCCCACTGGCTGTGTAGCCTGCTAGGCTCCTCTGTCCATGGGATTTTCCAGGCAAGAATTCTGGAGTGGGTTGCCTTTTCCTTCTCCAGAGGATCTTCCCTACCCAGAGGTTGAACCTTGTCTCCTGTGTCTCCTGAATTGCAGGTAGATTCTTTACCCACTGAGCCATCAGGGATTGGCCCTATGCCTTTTATTTTAAGTCACTTATTTAACCCATTCGAGGCAGTTTCTGTCACTGATGTTAGTTTACAGATGAGGTAAACAGAGGCCTGGTGTGGTTAATGTCACTTGCTCAAGGTCAGACAGTTAGTTTTTGGTAGAACTGGGTCTTAAAACCAGGCTTTTCTGATTTTAAAATGGATTCTCTTACACGGTTATTCTTGAGTCTAACAAGAGAAATGTTTTCATATCAAAAGAGATGAAAGGCAAATGTTAACAGCAGTTTTAGCTGGAGGGATCAGGAGGGTTTGGGAAACAGATGTCATGTGAGCTTTCAGGTGCCTGAAAATAGGTAGGAGTCTGTGAGGACTTTTTGGGATGGGGATGGGAAAAGGGGGAGAGAGGGACAGTCAGAAAGGGGGTCAGCATCAGCAAGTCCAGGATAGAGGAAACCAGGAAGTGTCTGCTGGTCCTCTTGCAGTCATTAACAAGACATTTTCACTTAAACAAGCTTTGGAAACTTTACTGTTGTCTAATTTGTTCTTTTAAAATGCACATCAGTGTTTGTAGATTAATATCTCAGGTCCAGCTGTAAGAGCAGGCAGGCAACTTAAGTGGTGAGGCTAGTGGAAAGATGCACGGTAGGGCTTGCTGTCCCTAAGCAGTTCTCTACCTAAACTTCTTATACTATTTCCAGAATTGATCCATAGAGAATTATTCCTCTGTGTCATAAGGATTTAGCCTTCCAGCTTCCCTGGGTAAAATGTCGGTACACTCCCAACAGTGATATGCATCTTATCTCGAGAGAATAGTTGCCACTTAACCGGGAGCAAGACCCAGCAGCAGTGATGCAGAAACCCAACTGGAAAATTCACTGCACTCTTTGTGCAGGGTTTTGCCTTGTCTTGATTGGCGTTCAGAACAGTTTAGTTACTAAATATCTTTGCCCTTAAAACAGATTGATAAGTAGAACTCACATTTATTTCAACATCGTAAGTAATAAAAACAGGAATCTCAGCAGTGTCTTTTAATTATCTGTTATTAAAGACAGGCACAAATAGGCTAAAGATCCTTTGTCTCTATAAACAAAAATAAAGAAGAGAATGAATTAAAGGTAGCTTAAGCCAAGAGAAACAAGTAAAACCTTCTCAACCCCTTAAATATTTCAGGCATAATTGTTTTCTGATTGACCTCTATGTATCCACTAACAGAAAAAGTTAGTCTCAACTGATATGCTTGATTTGCTTTATAAAGCCCTTCTATAAAGTTTGTTATTTTTGCATTCTTGATTGTAGAATGGAGTCAGTTGCTAATTTTTTTATACTGCTTTTAAGGTGTCTAGTTTAAAAGAACCAATAACCTGAAAAAAAAAGTGATTTTATCAAGTTTCTATGGTTCCAGCACCATTCATAAAATGTTACCAATTTCAGACTTTGAGCATATCATAGGATACTTTAAAAACACTTTGAGATTAATGTTTTATTATAAGCTACAGGTGTACAATTCAGTGATATGCAATTTTAAAAGGTTATAGTCTACTTATAATTATTAATATTGGTGATATTTCCCCATGTTGTACAATATATCCTTATAGCTTTTATTGTACCTAATAGTTTATAACTCTTAGTGCCCTACCCCCATGTTGCCTTGTCCCCTTTCCCTCTCCCTGCTGGTAACCAACAGTTTGTTCTCTGTAAGTATGTTTCTTTGTGTTATATTCACTAGTTTGTTGTTGTTTTTAGATTCCGTATATGAGTGATACCATATACCATATGTCTTGACTTGTATCACTTATCATAATGTCCTCCAAGTCTATTCATGTTGCTGCATATGGCAAAATTACATTCTTTTTGTGGCTGCATAGTATTGTATTGTGTGTGTGTGTGTGTGTGTGTGTGACATTTTCTTTATCCATTCGTCTGTTGATGGACACTGAGGTTGCATCCATATTTTGGCAGTTGTAAACAATGCTCCTATAATCATCGGGGTGCATATATGTTTTAAAGTTAGTGTTTTGGTTTTTTTGATATATTCTTAGGAATGAACCCGTTGGCTCATATGGTAGTTCTGCTTTTAGGTCTTTGAGAAACTTCCATAGTGTTCTCCGCCATGAGTACACCAAGTTACAGTCCCACCAAAGTATAGGAGGGTTTCCTTTTCTCTACATCCTCGCCAACGTTTGTTATTTGTATCCAGTTTCATGATGGCCGTTTTGACCGTTGTGATGATACATACAATGACAGTGGTTTTGATTTGCATTTCCCTGATGATTAGCGATGTTGAGCATCTTTTTATGTGTCTGTTGGCCATTCATATGTCTTTTTTGGGAAAATGTCTGTTATGTTCTTCGGCTCATTTTTTAATTGGGCTGTTTGTTTTTTGTTGTTGAGTTGTGTTAGCTGTTTAGATACATGGATCTTAACCCCTATTGGTCATATTATTTGCAAATATTTTCTCCCATTCAGTAGGTTACCTTTTCCTTTTGTTGATGATTACTTGTGCAAAAGTAATGTGGACTGTGCCAAGCTTTTACATTTTAATAGGTGCCCCCCTTTAGGCTTTTATTTCTTTTGTGTTAGGAGATAGATCCCCAAAAACTATTCCTATAATTTATGTCAGACAGTGTTCTGCCTGTTTTCCTTTAGGAGTTCTGTTTTTTTTTTCCCCCCCCCAGCGTTATAGGATCCCTTTAAACTTAATGAACCCTATCCACGGATAAATCAATGTCTGCCTTTAACCATAATTTTGCATTTATTTCATGCGATTTATTAACCCCTGAAGTCCATCCTTGGGTCCCCGGCTTACAGGAGTTAACTGTGTTCCTAAGTGCATTGTATCTTTACTTTGTGCTTAGACGTAGGTCAGTTACTGGCAGTGACTATTAGGAGAAGGAAGAGATAACTGGAATTAAATGTTGTTCTGTGGGAACATTATCTTTTAACTTTAAAAGTGAGCCTAAAACTCCCAGGTGTCACAGGTCTGAATTTTGATTTGAAGATTCCATTCAGCTGCGCTCTCTTTCTCAGTGTTTGAAATGCCAGGGTGTAGTTTAGCAGCAGTCTGGAAATTTGAACCACAGAAGACTTTCTGTGCAATGTAAGTGTTTTGTACTGTTTCCCGCATTTTGTATTAATATTTATCAAAAAGCTTAAATTAACATCAGCATGTAATAAAAGTAAACTTACTTACCTGGGCTAATGCCAGTTTTTTAAAAATTCCATTCAGAATTGATTTTCCACCATCATTTTTAACGTCATTAATTAATAATCATGATGGCTTGACTTTTCTACTCTTGCCCAGTAGATGGTACTATCAGCTTTATTTTCAAATATTCTGGTTTCAGTGTTGATCATTTAAAACTTTATTTTTTCCCAACAAGTGAAGTTATTTTTAGCTCTTTCCTTCCCAATTGACTTTTTACCACTTCTTAAACTGACATTTGTAGGTGAATCCACAGGTTTAGTATATGCATGCTACCTGGAATCTTGTATCTGAAATATATAATAGGGAGAAAACATTTTCACTTTCCATAACTATGTCACTTGTTCTATCTAGAAAGCTTTTAATAATTGTGGACCATGTGCAGAAAATTGTTTAAGGTGCTATTTTCACCGGGTGGAAAGAATAATTAGTTGTAAATTTGGCTGAAGATTTTTCTGACTTGTAGCCTGAATCTAGTTTGATAAAATTAATCATTCTGTTGGCATGTTGACCAAATAGATTTTTAGGTTGGAAAATAGAAGGCCTCATTTTACATACTGCATATTTGCATGTTCATATATATTTCTGGGAGCGATCTAAAACCTTTAAGCCAATGTTTTATGATCCTTTTGAATTTTGAGCTTTCTAGCTCTTTGTCCCCTGGTAAAATTAGTGAATCTCTTATGTCATTCTGTTTTATGGGAAAACAGAAGGAATACAGGATGACGTTGACTCTCATGAATGTGAGTCAACCTAGCTGGTTCAAAGAGGATGGGGCACCTGCACACAGGTAGCGGTTCAAAGCCTTCAGCACATTATGCCCAGAATGATTCCACATAGGATGCCCATGAGATGGCAGAAGAATATTTGGTTTGAGGCTTGCCATGAGATGAGGTGAGAGGAGATTTTTCAATATTTGGAGTCCAGAATACCCATGAAATCAAAACGCTCTTATACTTTTTAGAAGTAAACTTGGCCTGAGGCTAGTAGGCTTGTTCAGATCTCTCAGATATTACCAGTTGTTTGGGAGGACTAGAAGTGAATGACTATAATGGAGAATTCTAAAGAGCAGTGAAAGAGGAAATAGAGAGCCTGGGCGGAGGGAGGAAGGGGGTCCCATGACTCATGCTTCAGCCTTCCTTCTTCACATCTTGGAATACGGAGATTGGATGTGCAAGTCAGAATTTCTAAAATGGTAATTTTTCCTGCTTTTTGAACTAGGTGAACGTGGGTGAGACAAGTTGATTCCTGGGAAAACAGAGATTTGGCTTTTACTAACGTTAATTATTAAATAAACTGTAATATGAAATGTTGGGGAAAAAAAAAAAAGCCTGAGCCAAAAAAACAGTATTTTAAATTACGAGCCATAGAAGTGAGCTGGCAGCTCCACGGGACGGTGCAAAGGTGGTGGTTTGTGTCGTTCAGAAGTCCTTTGCTGCTTGTTCTGTCCCCTCTTCCCGAAATTCCAGACTTGTTAAATGCAAAGGTTTGCATAGTGGTAGTGAGTTTATCTGGATATAATTGGGGCTTATCTGAATATAATTGTTGAAATTAACTCTTAAAATGTAGACTCTATGTGCCAGCCTTTAAATGGTGACAGTTCTGAACACTTATAAATTCTGCCTCTTGTTCTTCTGTTGCTGCTAGTTCCGTGTAAATGAGTTTGGAGCCCTGGAAGTTATTACAGATGAGAGTGAGATGGAAAATGTTAAAAAAGCAACAGCAACTACAACTTGGATGGTACCAACTGCTCAAGAAGGTAAGAGCGGGTCATCTGCATTGTCTTTTCTCTTGTTTTTTTTTTTTTTTTGGAGCGTTTTTAATGTAAGACTATCTAAGGTTTTATAATAGGCTGGAACTTAGAAAATCCTGGGTGATCTTCATGTCCCATATTCTTAGGTAAATTTCTATGATGAAACTGATATGGAACCAGCTTTAATATTTTTGAAATAACTGTAAAGTGTCTTCTTTCCTCAAGCCAGATCTGTCATAGCACAAGGTTAATTGAAAATTACCAAGTAAATTCATGTTGTAATAGCCTACCCAGGTGATTTAGCCAAAAGCCTGCCACTTTTTTCTCATCTGCTCCGATGGTTGTAACTAACACCTATATGCTGATGACTCCTAAATCTATATCTCCAGCCCCGACCTCTCCCCCGAGCTCCAGGCCCGTATTTCCACCTGCCTACTGGACATCTCCACCTGGATGTCCCACAGGTACCTCAAACTCCACATGTCTAAAATGCGATTCATTTTCTATTTCTTTCTCCCCTCCCCCAACCTGCTTTTTCTTCTGTAGCCCGTAATATCAGTTGATGGTAGCACCATCCATCCAGTGGACAAGCAAGAAATCTAGGAGTCATCCTGAATTTGGTCTCTCCCAGCCCATAGCCTGTTACTGAATCCTCTTGGTTTTTGTTTTCTAAATATGTCTCAGATCTGGCCTTTTCTACTTATTATCACTGCCGCTGTCTTAATTTAGGCCCTTATCACCTCTCACTTGAACCACTGCAGACATCTCTTAAAAGAATCCCTCCGCTTCTGATCTCCCCCAATTTATCCAGCACACTGAAGTCAGAGGAACTGATGTAGATTGCTTATCTGACACTTCAGCAACTTCTTATTGCCTCTTTAGCAAAACATCCGAAGATCTGGGTGACCCACACCCACCTGCTTGCTTTTGTCTCTTTGCTCTCTGTTCTGTTCTTTGTACGCTGTGTTCTGGCAGGGCCAGCAGCACTGAATTACATAGAATTCTCCCAGGACTATGTGGTTTCAGGCTTCCTTGCCTTTGCTCACACTGTTTCTTCTGGCCAGGATGCTGTTTCTCTCTTTGTCCAGTTGGTAAATTCCTCTTTGGCCTTCAAAACGCTATTGAGGCTTTCTATCAGAAAATCTTTCTTGAACTACTCACTGCCCCCCACCGCACCCGCCACCCCCCTACCCCCACCCCAGGCTGGATGAGTCACTTCTTCCTCTGCACTGCTTCTGGAATTTGTTCATGCTTCAATTATTGCATGTATCACATTTTATTATAAATATTGGTTTTCTTGCCTGTCTTCTCTTCTAGACTGTGAGCTCTCTCGGGCAAGGTCTGTACTGTCATTATCAGTATCTAGCATAAATGGGTGCCTAATAAGTGTTTGCTGAATGAATGATTAGGCTAATGATTCAGACGAAAGGAAATGTGGACTCCTAGACAATATGGATAATTATGATTCAGGAGATCTGCTACATTAAAAGGAAAATAGAAAGATGATTCAGCCCATTAACTAAAATTCATCAAAAACATTATATAACATAGATAACTCTTTAAATTTTGTCAAAAAGATAACAGCTGTAAAGGATTCTATGGATGGACAATTTCATCTTCTGAATTTAGTGACTAATGAGATTTTCTTCATTTTACTTTGAACTCTGTAGAAAAGGCATTAGACAAGCTTTTGCTTGTCTTTTCTACAGATGTTTTTGTTATGTAAATGGTTTGAGTGATCCCAGTCAAGCGCATCCACCTTTCCCTCCCAAAGGAATGGTCAGTGTTCATTCATTCATTCAACAAACATTATCCTTTTTATTGTGTTGCTAACAAAATTATTAGAAGAAAAAGTTTAAATGTATTTTGCCGTGATTTCTGTCATGGTTTTAAGTTTTTTTTCCTTCTTTTCATCTTCTAGTCTTTTCTGAGAAGACTGGAATGCCTTTCAGGCTGAAGGACCCAGTGAAAGTAGAAGGGCTTCAATTCTGTGAGAATTGTTGTCAATATGGCAACGTAGATGAGTGTCTTTCTGGAGGAAACTACTGCAGCCAGAATTGTGCTCGACATATCAAAGACAAGTAGGTTTTTGCCCACATTCCATTTATAAAATGAGTGTTAGAGTCCAAGGGCCTGTTGCTTGGGAGTAGAGAGGTTTAGTGTTCTGTGACGTCTGTCTTCCAAATGCCTTCCCCCCAGCTCCACCCTACCCCTCAAGACTTTCCCTTTGGAGGCACTTGGACCCTGATCCCACTACTGGACCAGGTGGCTTCAATTGGAGTTCAGTTACACTGCTCATGTCCTACCTGCAGTACAATCTTGGCCTCTTTCTTTAGTCTTTTGTTTACATTAATTTGCTCCTCAGCCAAGAGTATTTAGATCTCTTTGGGCTACATACACATTTTAGTGATACTGATGCTTGTGAAAATGTACTTGGGTTTAAATTTTGGGAGTTCTTAGGTAATTCAGCTAAAACTCCATGAATGAAATACAGCTTCCCCTGACTGAGCATCCACTGAATGGCCACAGTGAGGAGTCCTGTAATTTGTCTCTGTGGTTCTCAGGACAGACTGAGGATTCTGAGACAGGGCCATCAGCTATGACTGATGGTGGTGTGATTGCCTTGGGAGACTCTGATGAGGTCAGCTTATCACTAACAAGGTGTATTTCCTGCATATACTTGTGTACTGCAAATAAATGACTTGGTATTTATGTTCTAGTGGAGTTTCTCATGTATTTTAATCAGCACAGGCTGGGGAATTATCTGGTTTTGTTGGCCATCTGGTATTTTGCCAAATTACATTTGGCCTTTTTTGATTGAACTTGGCATTCTCAATAATTGCTAGATTGTTGCTTTAAAATCACCACCAAAGACTAGGATAGCTCCACATAATCAATTCTTTTATTAGTATGGATGGTAGCTGAGAAAAACCAATAATTTCAAACTTGTTAGAACCTGTTTCACCTGTAGGTGAATCATTAATTACATAATTATAATAAATAATTATATAAATTCTTATATAAGCTAATTTCCACTTTCTATCATGATAATGTCATTCATGATTTTGGTCTGAAGTGTCGTCTATGACATTCTAATACATATTTCTCCTCCTGGTTAAATATTTTCAAAAGGTTTTTGGATTGCTAATCAGCATGCAGATGTTTGATGGGTATTGTTTCCTAGTCACTCTTTTGGGTTTATGAATTCAGCAGAGATCAGAAGGAAGAAAGGGACGTGGGAGAAGACAACGAGGAAGAAGATTCTAAGTGTAGTAGGAAGAAAAAGCCAAAGTTATCTCTGAAAGCTGACTCCAAGGAGGAAGACGAGCGGGATGATGAGATGGTCAGTACCCACAGGGCTGCTCCTTCTGCAGGTAGCACCAGGGTTTCAGTGCTGCTGCTGTGACCTTGTTTTACCGTCAGCAGAGTGCCCACCTATCCTGTGTGTCACTGTCCTCATCTCATGATGAGAATAATAAATAGTATAGTACCCCTCCCTCAGGGTGACAAAGTAGGCAGTCCTGAAATTGATTGCTGGAGTGAGAGAGTCACTGGCAGAACCTTCAGTTCCAGAAATTAATTTTAAATTCTTCTTGACAGCAAAATGCCAATCTCATTTTGGTAAATTGCAGACAGATCTTATAATACTATGCGAGTAAGTAGAAGATGGCAGATAAATGTCAGATATATTTAGGGAAAACTAATTCAAAATATGCTAATTAAAACATAAACATCTCATCTCTCAAGTATTTATTAGTAACTCTATATGAAAAGACAACTTTGAAGTCTCAAAGCATTTTCCTTGAGATCAATATTGAGCAATGATTATTGGTTAGTCACTGTTTTAGGAGCTGGGAATGCAGAGATGAATAAGATAGCAGAAGGACAGGATCTTTTTTCTCAGGGACATATAGTAAACCACTAGGGGAAATATCAGCCTGTGATAAGCACTATGATGAGAAGTACAATAGAGCATTGAGATAATCTGACTGTCTTAAGCTGGTTATCAGGAGGCCTCCCAGTGGAGGGTGGCTTGGACAGTATGATCTGAATAAGGAGGCTGATGTAAAGTTGAGAGTAAGGAGCTCTGCAGGGCAATGGTATTGTTTTGGGAAAAGACCATAATATAAAAACATGTGTAGCATGCTTTGTTTAAAGAAATAAAGAAGGCAAGGTTGCTGAGCCTTGAAGGCTAGAGAAGAGTGGAGTAAGATGAGACTGAAGAGTTCTCTGCAGTCCAGGGCTTTATGGTAAACCAGAGTCATGGGTTGTCACTTTACTTTGAGTGTGCTGGGAAGCCATTGGAAAGTAGAGGGCAAGGGGAATAATTTGATATGATGTTTTAAAATGATCACTCTAGCTTTGACATGTGAGAACAGAGTAGAATCAGGGAAACCAGCTGGAAGCTTATTGTAGTAGACTAAATAAGAGGGCTGTTTAAGATAGAAGGCAGTGGTTTTGAGATAGATGCTAAAGGCAGAGTTGGCAGGGTATATGAGGGAGAGAGAAGAATAAGAGATAACTCCTAGCTTTTTGGCTTGAACTGTTGAATGGGTAATCATACCATTTCTTGAGAATGGGAAAGCCAGAGTGGAGTATAGAACTTAGAGTACTTTGGCCATCATGTGTTTGAGATGCTTATTAGATGTCCAGGCGAAAATCCCAGGTAGGCATCTGGATATATGAGTATGGAGTCAGAGCTCGAGATATAAATAGGGGATATTTAGCAGACAAATGATCTTTCAAACCTAAGGAGAGTGATTGGATAAAGAAGAGAAGGGGATTAGATGGCAAGAGATGTCAGCAAAGGGACCAAGAAAGAGGGGCGGTGAGGTACCAGGGGACCCAGACCAGAGAGGTCAAGGAGCTGAAAGAAGAAAGCGTTTCAAGGAGGTGGGAACAGTATATGTGCTATAACAGAGTGTAATTCTTGGAAGTACTCTTATTTTGTAAGGACCTCAGGCCAAGAGCAACAGAGTTCTCAAGTGACCTATATTCTTACTTTCTTTCAAAGTTATGAAGTGAAACTGAAGAACAGTGCAAAAAAATGCTTTCTGACAGCTCTCTAACTTTTCATTGATGCCAATTTCATGAACTTTTAAAAATCATAAACTTTTCTGCCTTATTGTAGGAAAACAAACAAGATGGGAGAATCCTGAGGGGTTCACAGAGAGCCCGAAGGAAAAGACGAGGTGATTCGGCTGTATTAAAGCAGGGTGAGTTGATGAAAGGAAGGTTTTACTTGTAATTTTCTGAAGTTGAAAATATTTCACACAGGCAGACATTTTAGTCTTAATTGTAACGCACACTATGGCAGTTAAAGAATCGTTTGGGGATTTTCTTTGATTAAATTGTGTCAATAAAAGTTGGAGTTTAGAAGAAGTGGGAAAAGGCGAAGGGAAAGTGGAAATTAGCAAGTTTCAAGCAGTGTCAGGGAAAACTTGAGATCATTTTCTGTTATTTATTTTTCCACCAGGTAGGTTTCTTTTACTTCTGCACTTTGACTAAAACCTCTGGTCTTACTCATTTCATAAAATTTTAGATTTTTTTTTTTAATGTTTTCTCTCAACCATAACTTCCTGACACGGTACCCTTTTTTCCTTTCTTTATTTCTTGAGGAACACTTTATTCTCTGAGGAATCTAGAGCTTAGGCCCTGCCCTTCAGTACTTGGTGGGCTAACTTGCTGCCTTATTCATCCCGGACGTTGGGTTTTCTCTCCAGAAGCTTCTGTGTGCCCCACTAGGCTGTGTCGAAGGACCTACCATATCTACACGGCTGGTCTTCCATGTTAGGTCACTGTACTTTGCACAGTCCCTTCCTGACCTGCCAGTCACATTGTCCCCATGAAGCAGGGCCTGAACCCAGTGCTTCTCTTCAGGGCTTAACCACATTCCTCCCTTATTCATCTCTGAAAAACACTTTGAGGTATTTCTGCTTGCATCAAGCACACAGCCTAACTTTTACATTTGGATGGCCTTCTGTATTTCATCACTGACATTAAAGGGAGTAAAGTCTCAGTTGCTCTGCACTCTGCCTCTTTGTCTTTTCTGTCCCTTCCCCTTCATCGCTTCTGCTCTCGGGGCTCTGGCCCTTCAGTGGCCTTGTTGCTTCAGTCATTTCCCTCTCTCAGGTCTTCCATTTTCTTCCTCTTCATGTGCTTTATCATTACCTATTCTAAGCTCATCTCCAAATATCTTTCCCTCAATTTTAAAACCCATCAAGCCTATATCCTTTCTTCATTTTCATTTTTTTGTTAAATTAACCCCAAATAAAATTGCTGTAGACTCCGTATCTTTATCATTTATGTGTTCTTTTGCAACTTAAAATTTGGCCTTGGATGCATTGATTTTTGCCCCCCCCCTCTCTTCCTCCAAGTTAGCAGCCAGTCCCTAAATTACTCTGTGCACTGACCTTTTCTCAGTTTTCAGCTTCTTGATTCGTTAGGAAAAAACTTTGGAGCATCCTGCTTCTAGATACTCTCACTTGCTGAGCTTCCATGATTCCGGTCTATCTTGGCTTCCTACTGCGTCTCCTTTATTTACTTTAGTACTTTACTTTAAGTACGTTAAGTTTTTAAAAGTACTTTAAGTTCTTCTGTTCCTTTCTTCTACACTCATTCCTGGATATACACATAGTTTACTTTTTAGCTCTCATTTCTTCAGAAGAGGAGTCAGGGAAAGAAATTGAGAAATATCCATCATGGAAATAAGAGAAGAGCCAGGCCTGGGGGTAGTTAGGGAAGTAAGAGTTCACAGTAAGTATCCTGCTCTGATTTCCTAGATTTGGAAATTCGGTCAGTTTAATCTCACTTGCCTTTCAGGTTTGCCTCCTAAAGGAAAGAAAGCTTGGTGCTGGGCGTCCTACCTGGAAGAGGAGAAAGCTGTGGCCGTGCCGGCAAAGCTGTTCAAGGAGGTACCGACCCTTCTAGAAGGCATTGTGCATAAGGGCAGAGGAGCTGGAATGCTGGTCTGGGATTAGTATTGCTGTTTCTACTGTCTGTCTAGGAAACGTGACTTGGGATAATTTTTCAAACATATTGTTTTTCATATGTGCAGGGGGACCTTGGAGGGTAACTATCATCATATATGCACACCTTCCCTAGGGCCACATGCATGGGCACACAACACACATACAAATACAGACCTACAGACAGACGCTGTTTTCTGTCAACACTTGTTAGGCTTTCATGCATTGATCTGCAGAAGGATGCTTCTATTACTACTGAAAAACTAGTAGATAAAGAAAAACTAGCATAAAATGTCATGGCTTTGAGAGAATAAAAATGAGTTACAAGGTTTGCATAATATAACAGAACATCAAAAAACAGATTGTTATATTAACCACAGTAAAAATCTTTTATTGAAGTGATTTAAGATCAGTAAAAGTAGCTCTGAGTAGGAACTACTGTCACTGGGCTAAACCAGGGATCAGCAAACTTTTTCCATAAAGGGCAATAGAAAATCTTGTACGCTTTATGGAGTATATGGTCTCATTTATAAGAGCTTAACTCTGTTCTTGTAATGCAAGCAGCCATAGGCAACGTATAAATGAATGAACATGGCTAAATATTCCAGTAAAATTTAGTTCACAAAAACAGTGGTCGGCTGGTGTGTCCCATAGATCATAGCTCACTGACCTTTGATTTAAGTGATTTAATTATATATCACATGGTATATAGTAAATCTGCCATCAATACTTTGTTACATACATATTAACACACCATTTTTAAGAAGTGGTGAGTATTCAATAACAATTTTTTTGAAAAGTGGTGAGTAGTAAATGTTGGGATGATTACATTAACATTAAAACTATTTAATTCAGATACAATAGCAATTGCATATGACTTGTTCCATATAATTATTTTTTGCAACTTTGGTCCTTTGCATAATAGACTTTTTTACACTTTAAACAGTTTAAATACAGTTAATTATTTGAATCAGCAATACATTCATATGACTCAAAATATAAAGTGCTATAAGAAAATTGCGTGTACATATAAGCAATATATAGGCAAACCTTCCCCCTACCTTAAATCTTCCCCCTACTATCATGTCATCACATGATGACATATGTCACGTACTGTTTTGAACTTTGCTTTTTTGTCTGAGTTTGGAGATTATTCCGTCTCAGTTCATTTACCCATTTCATCAGTCTTTTATACTCATACATAGTATTTCATCTTATGTTTGTTCCATAATAATATAAACTGGTCCATACTGTGGTTGACATAAATGTCATATATGTATGTCATATATATATCACATGAGTGTTACACACATACATGTGTCAGTCAGAGACCAGCTTAAGTTATTATGGGACAGACATAAGATGAAATACTATTTGTATATATGGACTGTGAGTGTGCTCAGTCATGTCCGACTCTTTGCAACCCCATAGACTGTAGCCTGCCAAGCTCCTCTGTCCATGGAATTTTCCAGGCAAAAATATTGGAGTGGGTTGTCATTTCCTTCTCCACTATGTGGAATATATAATATATATACATGAATCTTTTGCTAAGTAAATGCTTTAGTGAATAGCTTCATATATTGCTCATTTTGCACATATGTGGCTATCTCTGTTGGGTAACTTCCTAGGATTGAAATTGCTGAGTCAAAGAGAATGTTCTTTTTTATAGATCTCAGGAGATTGCTAGAGGTTGTACAAATTTATATCCCTATTAGCAATGTATTTATACATCTCTTTCCCTAGAGCTTTGCTAGTGTACTGTAACCAGACTTTTTGATCTTTATCAGTCTGATAGGTGGAATCTATTTTACTGTAGTTTTATTTTGTCTGACTCTTATGGGGGAGGTTGATCATCTTTTCGAGTGTGTAAAACATTTGAATTTCCTTTTCTGTCACCTCATTGCTTTGTCCGTTTTCACATGAGACGATTTGGTGATCCTTTTTTTTTTTTTCCCTGCATTTTTAAGAGCTGTTGATGACTTGGTTATATAGTCTTAAGAATGATTATCACTCACTAAAACTGCTGTCATTTTACATTTTAGTATCAATCTTTTCCATATAACAAAAATGGGTTTAAAGTTGGCATGAAACTAGAAGGCGTGGACCCTGAACATCAGTCTGTGTATTGCGTCCTGACTGTGGCTGAGGTAAGCTTTGCCTCATCTTTATTTTTAAAATAAAATAATGCTTATAGGGTTTTAATAATGGGAAAAGATGCCATTTGTTGAACGCTTCCTTTATGCCAGGCACAGTACTTAGTGTTTTGTAAACATTACCTCATTTAATCTTTGCAAGAACCCTTTTTCATCCCTATTTTATAGGTGAAGGAACTGAGGCTCAGGGAGGTTAAGTGAGGTATACAAAGTCACACAGCTTCAAAGTAGTAGAACTACGATTTGACCCTGGTCCATTTGACACCATAGCCTTTGCCATACCATGTTCCTTGACATAAGAGACAGACCAACAGATATTTGTATTATTTTTAGTATTTCAAGGTATCTCTGAAGTTTTTTAGGAAAAAATGTCCAAGTCAATTATGTGTATCTTAGTACAATATATGGACTTCCCTGGTGGCTTAGATGGTAAAGCGTCTGTCTACAATGTGGGAGACCTGGGTTCGATCCCTGGGTCGGAAAGATTCCCTGGAGAAGGAAATGGCAATCCACTCCAGTACTCTTGCCTAGAAAATCCCATGGATGGAGGAGCTTGGTGCAGGCTACTGTCCATGGGGTCGCAGAGAGTCGGCACAACTGAGCGACTTTATTTTCACTTAGTACAATATGTTACTCTTTAGAGTAATAGAGAACTCTTTAGAACTTTTTTTTTCCTTTCCCTTATGTGCTTGACTCCTTGTTCTCTCCCTTGAGTTGGGGGAGGTATCTTTTAAAATTTTCCTCCAAGAATCAGATGATCTTGTGTATTAGTTTTGCTTATAATTTTCCTTCAGTGACTTAGTGGTCTTGTAAGAAGTTTGGCTCCTACAGAACATAGAACCCATCTGCTGTGCTAATGGGAAGAAGATTGAGAGGCTGAACTTTTGTGAGCCTAGTGCCAAGCGTGACCTGGCAGAGGCTCCATAAATCCACGTGACTTTTTTAACTTAGAACTCCCCCAAGTGCCACCCTAGTTTAAGCAGATGTGTGACCTCAGTGTTGGACATGGGTTACATAGAGTGAGTTCTCACTGTATTCCAGGGATCCTGTTTCATTTAAGTATGAACTGGAGAGGCTCTTCTTTCTTCCAATTCTGCTACTGGTGGAAAGGAGACTGTTGACTTCTCCCCGTGTCTGCACCAGCCTTGGTCTGGCCAGATATCGCTGCGTGTGGAGCTTTGTAAAGGACAGCCAGCCAGCACTGAACCAGTGCACAATAGGGCACCCATGCTGGGCGCCTGCGGGAGCTCTGCACCCTTTGCTTGTACAACACAGGGGATAAAGAGGGGGACTTGACTACATGGGAGAATTATTCTTCACCCAGATCCATGTGCTTCTAATGGCACTAGGGATGAGGCCGGAACCCCCTAGCTCAGCTCTTCACAATGAAATAATGTTTGCCGCTAGATTTTGTTATTTGTTCAGTTGTTTTTGTGGCTGTTAACAATGGTGCTCTAACATAATCCATGTCATTCTTGAGATCATGTTAATTTATTTTTGTACATGTGCACAAAGATTCTGTTCTTTACCTATTACAGGTTTGTGGATACCGGATAAAGCTGCACTTTGATGGATACTCTGATTGTTACGACTTCTGGGTAAATGCTGATGCTCTGGATATCCATCCAGTTGGTTGGTGTGAGAAAACTGGCCATAAACTCCATCCTCCAAAAGGTGTTGTCACTTTTTAATTTCATATTTTATATTCTGAAAACACTTAATTTCTTATATTGTAATTTAGATTTTTGAGAATTCAGACTTTGTGGTTATTCAGGTGGGCCCAAATTTAACCTTATTGTTCATGATGAGAAATGTTTATTAATCAAGTGGGCCTAAATTTAAGCTTATTGTTCATGATGAAAGATGTTTTTTAAAGTGAAAGAAATTTAAAAAATAGAATCCTACTTAAGAGAATAAATTATGTCCATGTACTTATTTGCATGTCACATAACACTTATTTGATACTTTGACTATAGGTTTTAGCTACAAATTTCTATCTCATACACACACACACACACACACACACACAACACATACATGCATACCTTCTTGAAATAACTGATTGCAAAATTATTTCTAACCTGTCTATATAACTGTGTTTACTGACATTCAGTAAGTAAAAACCTTGAGAAATTATGCATTGAACTTACGTTAATATTTAAGAGATTGGAAAGGAGACTATAACACTGAAAAGCAATTTGGGTAAGGGTTGAACTAACAGTATTACTGTTTTATTATTAAGTTTTTATACTACAGTCTGCCAATGATTTTACCCATTTCATGTTTACAAAATATCCAAGAATAACAGATTGTATCTTTTTCAGTTCATCTCTAGGGTATTTAATAATATCTTACTTCCTTTCTTTTCATGTTGCATTCAGTATTGTTTGCTTGATGTGAAAGAACCAGGTTGCCAGTCTGATATTTTTGGTCTGTCACACAATTATTGGGGCTTCCCTGGTGGCTTAGATGGCAAAATGTTCTGCCCCCAATGCGGGAGACCTGGGTTTGATCCCTGGGTCGGGAAGATCCCCTGGAGAAGGAAATGGCAACCCACTCCAGTACTCTTGCCTGGAAAATTCCATGGATGGAGTCGCCTGGCAGGCTACAGTCCATGGGATCGCAAAGAGTTGGACACGACTGAGCAACTTCACTGGCTACTACATCAGGATTATTGAGGTTTTTTGGGGGGGGGGGAGGTGGGTTATTGGATTTTAATGGACAAGCCATCTTTTGGTTTTAAGTGAAAAATTAATGGCAGAATGGTATTTTCAGATAACTGAAGGGTTGAACAAAAACACCTAGAAAAGAGAAGGATGAAAAAGAAAATATGTAAGCCTTTATATAAATTGGCCACATATGTGGTGAATTGTTTTTCTTTTCACACCACCTTCTGGACTTTGATGGAAGTAGAAAAGAGAATCTACTCGATAAAATTAAATGCCCAATTTCCTTTTTAAAGGGAATGTTGGCTTTACCAGTGTTGAACATGAAATGGTGAAAACTAAGGAAAGGACATTTCCATTATTGTAGTTGGCCAACATGCTCATTTCATGAATCTTGAATTCTCATTCTTGTGGTGACAGGCTAGAAAGATTTTATCTCTTGTAGTACCATTTTTTCCAGCTTCCCACTGTTCCTACAAGTTAGTCTTCCAAAATAGAATGAGTGAGGGAAAAACAGAGAACTCAACTACTGCAGCTCACTGCTAATGAATTCTACCTAAATACTGATAGAAATGGTCTGGTAATGAAAAGAAGTCCATCTGAGGACAGTGTGTATTTGCTACCTCATACCTTTTCCTTTTATCCATTACCATTCATTCGGAATTGAAAAAATAATACAATTTGTTGGAAATAAATACCCTGTGTATAAAAATCCTTAGATCCTAATTATGAGTTAAATACTGTCCGTTTAAAAAGTCACTTGATGGCTTGATTTTGGCATGTTGGATTTACAGATAAAAGTAAGAATGGAAAGCTAAGTATGAAATATTTTGGTATTTTACTGTCTCTATATGTGTGAATCCTAGGATATAAAGAAGAAGAATTTAATTGGCAGACCTATCTCAAGACATGCAAAGCTCAGGCTGCTCCCAAGTCATTATTTGAAAATCAGAATATAGTAAGTACCTCCAAGATACTTTTTCTTTCACAGGAAGTGGCTTTTGAGTGTTTCCTTGGATAAATTACAAGTGATAACGAGAAACTATAATAAATGTTATTGCTTTGGTAAATAGGTGCTCTTAAGCTGTAAAATTAACTAAAAATTATCATGAGTAAATATCTGTTTTTAACCATATCATGGCTGTCTTTTTAAAAAATTAAATACTAAAAGGCAACATAGTATAAAACCTAGGTATACTTTACAGTTAAGGTGCCTAAGCAAATTAAGTTGACTGGGACATTTTATGAATATGGTCACTTGATTTTAGGAGTACTGTTCAGATAGGATTCCCATAGTGAGATGAATGTAACCCTATTTGAGTTTGCATGCTAGAGACTATCATTTAAAGCTTTTCTCCAGTTTCTAGCTCTGTTTAGCAGTGTTAACAGGAGCAAAGTCCGGATGTGTTTGTATTTTCTACTTCTTAAACTATGGGCATCTCTGAGGAGGCCTGATATGTTACAGTGTTCTACCCTGATCAAGTTCTGATCTAATTGGAAAGAACAGAGGACAAGCAGGTGGAAAGCCAGAATCTCACCTTTATAGTTGATGAGAGCTCAGTTGGAGTACATGCATGGCCTATATCTGCTGACAAATGAGTCTCTTGATTCTGAGCCCTGGAGTTAGAGATTTATTGGCCCTTCCAGCCTCACCACTCTAGCCCATGAGCGCTGGACCAGGGCAGACTACCGTCTTGCAGGACAGAGCTTGCTCCTAGAGGGGAGCAGAGTGGAAACTATATGCCCTGTAGGCCAGCTTAACGGTATGACCACTTCTTCCTTCCAGATTCACCAGTTAGGCGACAGTGTGTGAGTGTGGAGAGAGGCCATCATATTTTCACTAGGGATTCCCTCTAGATATCAGGAATGAGAAAAACCTTCCCACCTACCTCACATACTCTCCACTTGGGAAATGACATTATCCAGGTTTTTTGAGGGCAGCAAGTCTAATGGCGGAAACATTGTCTAATCAAAGTGAACATAGGCCAGCTTCAGTTAGAGAACTGGAAGGAGGGGTGTGTGTGTGTGCACACGTGCATGCATTTAGGTAATTAATAGAGATAATGAGCCAGATTATTATTTTTAAATATCTTAATTGAGAAGATAGCTTAATTGCTGAGATGTACATGCTGCATAGTCAGTCGGCATTCTCCTTCAAGATGAGGGAGGCCAGTCAGGTGGAAAACTCAGCAATTGGCTTGCTGTCACGGCTCCAAGTTTCCTAATCCTTGTCTGGTTCTCTGAGGATGAGTTCAGTCAGGTATTTGAGCCACTGACCATCATCTTAAATTCTGTGCATTGCTAGCATAAAACTGAATCTTGGGCCATGTCTGTTTGGTATGTAATTAATTTTTGTATTTCTAGATTTCTCTACCTCAGAATACTCAAATATTTATGGTCTGATACAGAAGTCCAGGGCTTAAATATATAGTAACAGTATCTGTGTAGCACTAGTGCCTAAGACAGGACTTCACTCTAACATATTCAGATACATGCCTGTCCGCATTTTTGTGATGATAGCTGTGTAATTATAGTAAAAAGAGATAACATCTATTTTGCTTAAAGTAATGAGAAAAGTGTCTGTATGCTTCAGTCTGGACAGAAAGATTTTTTCTGAAGGGCAGAAATGACTTGTAGTGTGTTGTGATTTATACTACTGATATCCAAGTACTTCTCTGAGATTAGGATATTTTTCTTCATGAAATATTTTGAGGAATGTTTACATCCACAGCATTTCAAGTACTGCGTCTGACTCAATTTTTATTGTTTTCGTTTCATGTCCCAGATGGCCAATAATCTGTGGATTTCTTTATATTACAAGCTATTTTGTATGCATTAACAGCCAGCTCTTTTGGTGCTATTGTGAATAACATCTGGATTGTTGAATCAAAGTTGTAATAATTTCCAGCCTTTCATATAGGAAGATGGCCTACTTTTAGTAGAGTACCCTTTTGAAAGATTTTTCAGAAGTGGGAGTGAATTTGTACTGACTTACACACATTTTTAACTTGATTATGTGCATATTTTATATGAAATAATTTTCATTGTTAAGTCAATAAAGGAAGAGAGAAACTGAAAGTAAACTATACGTACATAAAACTTGCCTAACTAGCATAGTCATCTAAATTACAAAGATACATGTTAAGATTAAGTAAACTTCTCAAGGTTGTGGGTGTGTTTGCTTTAAAGGTCCAGATAGTTAATTGGGTGTAGCAACGGGGCATTTTTCTTATTGCTGCTTCTTGAAAAGCAACTCTGCTGCAAAACTGGTCTATGATTTTTAAATTATATGAATACAGCTGATGGATGCCAGGCTTTCAAGCAGGGGTGCAAAGAGGGTACAGGTCCTTGTTGTTAAGTGTGTGCTTATCTCTAATTAAATCTGTATATTTCATAGACAGTGATCCCATCAGGCTTCCGAGTTGGAATGAAGCTTGAAGCTGTAGACAAAAAGAACCCTGCATTCATTTGTGTTGCTACGGTAACAGATATGGTGGACAATCGTTTCCTCGTACATTTTGACAACTGGGATGAGAGCTATGACTATTGGTGAGACATTTTTCATTGCTGTGTGCATTTTCTAATTGATGTTTATTCAAGTACTTATTTAAAACCAGTAATAATGCAAAGCAGAGAACACAAATAACAGTATTCTGTCCTGCTCTTTCTCATTTCGGATTTTTAACTTTACCTGTTCCATATGGCACGTTTCTAAATAACGTCCTTTAGTTCTACTTTGTGATTTGTATTTTAGTTGACTACCTCCTATGGAAGCATAGTTCGTACCACACTCCCAAGAGACACTCACACATGAGTGCACACACAGATTCACACTTCCCCCTCATCTGAGGTGTCTTCTCTCATTTCTTAAGAAAATATTTTTAATCTTCCTTTCATATTTGCATGCCCAGTAGCTAATTTTACTATTTATAATGACAATACAAATTATTAATTGAGGAATATTGTTTTTAACCCTTAAGGGTTTTGGCTATATTACATAAAGTGGCAGGAGCAACATAATTATAAAATTACATAATCATGAAAGGATTATAGTAAAGCCATAAGGTTTTGATTAGGCAGTTGAAATAATGATTTTTCATACCTAATTCATGTTCACTGATGAAACTATACTTTGCTGGTGAAAGGCATTTCTGCATGGTTTAGTTCCTTCTGGACAATACTTGCATTGAGAAGTGACAGTTATCTTTATAAAATATGGCTAATGTTGCAGTAGCAAATGGATGTTAATTTATGTAAATGTAGCTCAGCTTTAGGAAAATTTGTTTCCTGACCTTTTAGTGTGTGTATGGTTAAATATTCAGTAGAGCCATTAATAATTTCCATTACTTCTTGGATTGGATTCGTACACAGTCATCAGTTTTACTTGCGTTGTTTTAAAAAAGGAGAGACATTGAAAGCTATTTGCTGTTTAGACTGTACACCTGTGGTGGATTCATGTCAATGTATAGCAAAACCAATACAGTATTGTAAAGTAAATAAATAAATAAATAAATAAAGATGAATTATAAAAATCTGAATTATATTTTATGTATGGTTTTCACAGAATTTTTTAAAGTAGTTCCATGATCACATCACGTAGAATCAAGTACTTTTGAATAGTATAGTAAGTTTTATCCAGCTTTTTTCTGCAAAGCATAATTTTCCTCATAGGATATCTTTTTTATTCAGTTTGCAATCAAATTTGTTACTGAAATACAAACCATTTCAGGTATATACAAAAGTTAGAACAGTAGAGTGACCACCTGCAGGCATTACCTACTACTGGCGATTACCAATATATACCAGTTTTGTTTCCGGTGTTTCCTACTCTAAAATCCCAACTCCAGGACTGTTTTGAAGCAGATTCCGGATTCCATAGCATTTCATGTCTGAATGTGTATCTTCTAAAGATAGAACTTCTTTTTCTTTTTTCAAATATATAAAGTTATAAATAGCATCATGTCACTAACATACTAAAACATTATCCCCCAACTGTCTTGGTTTATTAGCTTTTGGTCCAAATAGGGTGTGCATTTTATGATTGCTTTGATGTTTCTCTTGATCTCTTTTAATTTATAGTTTCCTATTCATCATTTTCTTCCCCCTGTAACTTTTATTTAAGAAACCAGGTTGTTTGTCCTGTTGACTCTGCCACAGCCTAGATTTGCTGATTGAATCCTCATTGTATTGCTTACCGTGTTCTTCTCTTTCTCATATTTTCCGCAAACTGGTGGCTTTTCATTTAAAATTATCCATACCTGTCTTGAATGAGTGAGTAGATGAGAAAACTATGAATTTAGAAATACTAGAATCTGTCCTGGGTGGAGCATATTTCTCTCCCTCCTGTGTTTGATGTGCTGTGTTGATGGCAGTACCAACATGACAATTGGGATCCAGTCCTTTTATTAATAAATGACACTTTATTTATTAGAATCTGTTGAAATGAGAGCTTTTTGCTTTTAAAGTTCTGATTGCTTCAGGGAGAACTTTTTAAAAACAGCTTTTGCCTGATATAACACAATGGGTGAATGTTTCAGTTATTTTTGTGGTCCTATAAATATTATAGGGTTTTAAAAGTGTAGGTTCCTTATTTGACATAATATGTATTTCCTTTAAAAGCATTCATTTTTCTGGGGAAAAAAAAGTAATGAGAAAGTCTAGGAGAATGTATCACATTTTTCTTTGATGCCAAATGCCTAGGGAATAGGAAGTATCCTGGTTTCTTATTAGAAAGAGCAGGGGAAAAAATTGATCTCTTTCAGCAATGATTTTGCACTTTTACGAGCACAACCAAAAATTATTTTTAGAATGGAATGTACTTTGAGGATAGACTTACACTTCTAACTATTGAAGTTATATTTTGTTAATTGTCAGAAAAAGAATAACAGTGTGTTCTCTTCTTCGATATGCAATTAAGGCATATTGAAAGTAACTTAAGTGCACTGCAATTTCTCCAACCTTATTAAATATTGTGTTCTTTGATCTTTGAATTTTGGAATGGTTTTTATCTGCATAAATTAGTTACTTAGGTATGTAATTGAGGTTACAAATTGGATTGCTTTCCCAATTTAAAATAGTTTGAAAATGAGATTTTTTTTTCCTTTGAATTGGGAAGTGATCTTATCTCTTTTTACCTTAGTGGGAATTTGAAAGTGTGCTTGAATGCGAGTGTGCATGCACGCACTCACACACACACACACATTTGTGGTACTGCATGTTTAATTGCACTAAAACATTTCTTTCTTTCAAAGAGAAATGCTATGTGGGATTTAAATTTATGTAGGGTTGTAGTAGTTTTTAATGAGAGCAAATAGTATACATATATTAGAATAAAAATTGGTTTACCTCTGGGTTTTCTCTACAATTTTGTTACTAGTAGTTGGGCTCTTTTACATGTATACATTAAGAGTAATCGTAATTTTATGTGTCTCCCCAAATAATGTTGAAAAGTTTGCTTCGTGTTGTCAGTTTCTCAGAGCAGTGTGTGTGTCATCAGCCATTATATTTGAGAAACACCCCTTGATGGTGGTGGCGAGTTACAGAGATGACAGGGACCTAGGGACCTCTGCACTTCAGTCTTGAGAGGCTCGGTGTCTGGGAACAGAGAGAAACACAACACCTGTCTTGGCTGCAGAGTCCATGGTGGTTAGCGCTTAATTATTAGAACCGACTGCTTGCTGTCTGTGGTGGCATGTGGAAGGAAGGACTGACTGACTCACTGAAGGTTTCTCAGAAAGATCTTCCTGGGGACATGGAATTTGAACTGGATCATAAAGAATGATAGGAGTTAGTACTTAGAAGTTGGGATGAAATCGTTCTGGCCAAGGAAAGCACGGGTTTATGTTTAAGTCCATGGAGCAAACAGGTATGTTTGGGGTATTCAGTAAGTGACTTAATCCTTCTAAGCTTTAGGTGCCCTCTTTGCAAAAAGGATTAATAGTCCCTATCTCACAAGATGTTGTGAGGATTAAAGTAAGAATTTCAGAAACAGAAACCAGTTTGCAAAATGTTAAAAAGAGGTGGCCGTTGTGCGAAGAACTGACTCTTTGGAAAAGACCCTGATGCTGAGAAAGATTGAAGGCAGGAGGAGAAGGGGACGACAGAGGGTGAGATGGTTGGATGACATCACCAACTTGACAGACATGAATTTGAGCAAACTCCGGGAGTTGATTATGGACAGGGAAGCCTGGGGTGTTGCAGTCCATGGGGTTGCAAAAAAGAGTTGGCCACAACTGAGCGACTGAAGTGAACTGACTGAAAGAGATGTCCATAAGGCACATCAGGCAGAGAAGTTTAGCCCTGAAGGTGAAAGTGGATTATTGTCTCAGAGGGAGTAAGCCCCTCAGGTGCTGAGCTTGGTTTTAGGCTGAAGGAAAGAAGCCACTGTTGAGGGAGAGTGGAGACATCTGAGACTGGATAACTGAGGATCCCAGTCCCATAGGAGAAGGGCTAGCCTTGGGGAGAAACGAGCTTTCTTCTCTCTCAGTGTGGAGAAAATGAAGACTTGAAAGGAACATTGATGTGAGGGTGATGAGATGGTACCTCCTTTGTCTCTTCCTGGTAGTCACCTTGTTAGTGAAAATCAGCTTTTATGCTTGAAGCAAATTATGAATATTGAAAACAGCCTCTGCAGGGAATGGGTTTGGAAATGAATTAAGGATGAAAAGGAGAACGAGATGACTCGGGGTGAGGTCTGGGGCTTAGTAAAACAGAGTGATGGAAGCCCTGAAGAGTTAGCACAGAGTGGGAGCCGGGAAAGTAGGCACCAGGAAAGAAATTGGCCATCATCATGCTCTGGAATGGCAGCCCACTCCAGTGCTCTTGCCTGGAAAATCCCAGGGATGGAGGAGCCTGGGAGGCTGCAGTCCGTGGGGTCGCTGAGAGTCGGACACGACTGAGCGACTTCACTTTCACTTTTCACTTTCATGCATTGGAGAAGGCAGTGGCAGCCCACTCCAGTACTCTTGCCTGGAAACTCCCAGGGACAGAGGAGCCTGGCAGGCTGCAGTCCATGGGGTCGCTGAGAGTCGGACATGACTGAGCGACTTCACTTTCACTTTTCACTTTCATGCACTGGAGAAGGAAATGGCAGCCCACTCCAGTGTCTTGCCTGGAGAATCCCAGGGACGGCGGAGCCTGGTGGGCTGCCGTCTGTGGGGTCGCACAGAGTCGGACACGACTGAAGTGACTTAGCAGCAGCAGAGACCAAGTGTGCTATATTTGTTCAAAGAATCTGAACCATTATTGCTTGAAATGAAGACTTTGATGTATTCCTTAAGTGAGCAACTTGAAATGTTCTTATCTGACTCTCTGCCGAGATCTGGGGAGTCCAGTGTGTGTGCATCAGTTTTGTTTAGCTTTTGCCAGTGACTGATGAAACTAGGGCCCTTTACTTTCAACCTGAAATCACTTAACCTCTCAGTGTTTCCATAAAATGAGAGTCTTAATGTTTGCTCACTTTATATGACAAGTGTGGGTTCTTCATGAGTTCTTATTTCTATTATTATCTACCAATCTAGGTCTGATTTGGGTCTTAGCAGCCTTCATAAATTGTACTTACTTGTGAAATGGACTTAAAAATTGTTTTGAAATGGACTTTCTTAAGAATACACATAAAAACCCCGAAGAAAGGAGAGGCACAGGGAGCAGCAGTTTGCCAAACATTTCACCATTAGTTGTTCTTCATTATGTTTCTTCTTGGTTACATTTCTGCTTTTGAACACTAGATGGGACTAAGAGATGACTTGTATTTCAATAGTAACAAATAATTTTACAGCCTTCCCACTTCTGAAGGAAGTATTGTTTGTTTATAGAGGGGCTGTAAGTCAACTAGATAAAAATGAGGCTATTTTTAGTTTCATAATTGAGACAGCTTCTTTATTTTATTTACCATTTATTTTAAATGGTGACTTTGATCAATATTTAAATAATATTAAAACCTTACATGAGATTTTGGCTGTACAGAAACAAGTAGCCAAATATGCTACAGTGTTTTCTTTACTTGTAATATATAGAGAAATCCAATAAACAGAATTGTGTCTAATGCTTTTACTTAAATCATCATGAACCTGACATAATTAGAAGTACTTGATAGTTGTCTTAAATTGAAAAAAGTTAAAGAAGTATTACATATTTGTTATTTTTTTCATTTTTAAGGAGCCATTGAGTTTTCCCTAGAATAATATAAAAAATTCCCTAAAATAAAGGCTGCATCATTACTAATAATCCATAGCCAAATGATTTTCCAGGGAAGAATAGTATAACAGGAAAATCAAGGTCCATAGTTTTGCTTATACAGTTTAAAACCACGCATCTGAAGGGATTGGGCATTAAGTGTACCGAGATTTCCATATATGCCTCATCTAGCTTCCCCTAAATATTTCCTAGCTTTAAAAAAAAAAAGTTTCTTTTTTTCTATCTAATGTCTCATTTCTCTGCTTCTTTTTAAAACAGAACTCCTTAAATGTGCTTTCTGAACTAGCTATGCTCATTTCCTAACATTTTCTCCTAAATCCACTCTGTTCAGGCTTTTGCCCTTTCCCATACCCAGCTCCACCACAGCAGATCTTATCAAGTATACCAGTGGCCTTTACGTTGGTAAATCCAGTGATCAGTTCTTGCTTTTTCTTTTCTTTGACCACGCAGCAGCATTTGACCCAACTGAGTTCGTCTTTCTCTCTCTCTCTTACTTTACCAGTCATTGTTTCTTGGACTTCTTCGCCTTTTCTCTTTTCTGTCCTCTGTACTCATTTTCTGGATGGTTACATCTCTGCTCATGGCTTTAAACACCATCCTATTTGCTGATGACTCCTAAATGTGTGTTTTTAGCCTTGATCTTGCCCTTAAATTCCGAATTTTTGTGCTTATGATCTACTACTACTTTACATGCTTGTTAAACATGTTAATATCAGATCTCTTCATTCACTGTTTGGAATGTCAGGCTGTGCTTGCAGTCTTCCTATCTCAAAAAATGGTAACATCTATCTTCTAGTGGCCATGCCCAAAGCCTTGGAATGTTCTGGACTTTCCTTCACTCCCACTCTGCGTCAAATCTATCAGCTTATCCAGTGGATTCTTCCTTTAGAACATTGACCTAAATATACAATCACTTCCTATTATCTTCACCACCAGCACTCTGGTTCAGGTTACCCTCACCAATTCTGGCAAAAACCTTCCAGCAGCCTTTTGGCTCCTTCCCGAATGTGGTTTATTATCTGCAAAGCAGTCAGAATAATTTCTTTAAAACATAAATCAGATTATGCCACTCTTCTGCCTAAAACCTTTCACAGAATGTTCTAGTAAACATCATTTTACTCTAAGATTCCAAGACCTTACCGTGGCCTAACAGCCCCTCTTGATATTTCCTGTTCTCTGCTTCTCTCAGTCCATTCCTAACACAGTTGTATCTCCTCTTAACATGGCATTTGTACTTGTTGTCCCCTAGCATGGAAGGCTTTCCTGTATATATTTGAGTGGCTCAGTTCTCTCTTCACTCTTTTCAGATGTCATCTTATTTAAGAAGTCATCTTGACTATGTGTTTTATTCCAATTCTTTGCATAGCATTTTGCCCCCAGAATATAGATTTTGTTTCTTAATTAATTTCCTCTTTTCCCACTATACTATAAGCTCCAAGAGGCTGAAAGTTGGTATATATTTTCTTTGCTACTGTATTCTCAGTGCCTATCCCAGTGTCTGGCACATGATTGACACTCAACCTTTCGATGAATGGGTAAGTGAATGAATAAATGAAGAGTGTTGCATGATGGGATGAGTACTATATAGAACAAGTTTCATTAGGAGCAAGGAATCTGATGTGCATACTGGTAAAGAGGCTTTGGCAAAGCATATACTTGATTGAAGTAAAGATGACAAAGAGAAGAGGTGAGGAAAAGAAACACCCCATCTTAATACCTGGTCTCTGCCATTCTAATGGGCAATAGAGAGAGCATGTTTGCTTTTTGAGGGTGATTGCACTTCCTGCTTTTGTATATTTGTCCTTAGAAATACTGAAATAATTTTAGCTTGCCTGTGTATATGCTATTTATATACATGTTTATTTTTCCAAATGATTTTCCTAAATGGAAAGTCCAAATTTCAGTGACGTTATTTTTATATTTGCTATTTTTGCAGTTGTGGAATATAACACCACTTGTGTGGGAGCAAAAACTATTTGCCTGGTGTCAGTTTTGTATGTTATATGTATCTGATAGACATCTCCTTAGTACTAATATGTTGGAAGAGTGAAAAATTCTTTTGTTTAGCCATTTTTTCCCAAATAAGATAGATTGTGAAAAGGTAGAACTCGGTGTAAAATGTTCACAATCACTAACTTTTTTTTTTAACTTTTACTGGTATTTGAGAATTTTTCCTAATTACCATTTTTAAATTTATATAACTTACAGGTGTGAAGCCTCTAGTCCGCACATTCATCCAGTTGGTTGGTGTAAAGAGCATCGAAGAACGCTCATTACTCCTCCAGGTTTGTGTTGATTATGTGTCTGCTGTTTGTTATTTATGTCAATTTGAGTTTATTTTCATGTGCTAAAGAACAGATTCTGTGACTTCATCATAAGACAATGAATTTTTGAGCATGTCACTGTTTAACGTGCCATGGCTACTGCTGGTATGAAATGATAGAGTGGTCAGCTCACACAGAGCATCATTGTGGTGTGTGTGGCTTCTTGTGGATACTCCTGTGAGTAATGAAAACTGATGCCTCCTTGGTTTGTTAGGAGCTGTTGTGTAGATGTTGCCCACAGCATGTAGGCAACAAAGACTCAGCTTGGAGCTTCAGATACTTGTCTCATTCTATTCTGCCAGCTAGTGTTGTTTTTAGGCTTGTCCCTAGTTCCTTGATACTGCTTCTCAGTTAGCACCTGATCATTTACTCACTCGGAACCAACCATTCCTATGATGGGCAAGGCAAGTCCCTTCTACCTCCTGCATTTTCTTCTATGTTCAGGGATGAAAGCTCCTATTCTTTACTGATTTACAGAGCTGTTTTGAAGGTGAAAGAATATTTGCATAAACCATGTGGTGTTAAAGTAAGATTTTAAATGATTTGGTAGCTCAAATGTGCTGCTGCCTGGAAGACCCCACTCAGCCCTCCTAGGTTATGGGATTTACATAATATTAGAAGCCAGTGAATAGTGACTGCCACTGTCACCATCTGAATTATATTATATTATACAGATTCTTTTGGACTTCACAATTTGATATTGATCTTTTTATTTTTTTCCTTACAATCCTTTTGATCATCATTGGCAACCCACTCCAATATTCTTGCCTGGAGAATTCCTTGGACGGAGGAGCGTGGTGGGCCACAGTCTATAGGGTCGCAAAGAGTCAGACAAGACTGAAGTGACTTAGCATGCATGCAGGGATCTGTTAAATTAACAGGACCAGTGAATAGCAGGTTCTTGGCTGTGTCTTCACAGCCTGGGAAGGGGTGTGTGAGGTAATCATTACTGACTTCTGATGTGAGGCAGATTACCAAATCTTCTGTCTCTTTTCATGGACTTTTATAATTCAGTAGCAGAGAAAGTATATAGCCTTTTGGCAAAATTAAAAAATACAAAATTGCATGTGAAAAAGTACCAAACACACAGCAGTGTGAATATAATTGATGCCACTAACTGTAACACATAAAGATGGTTAAACTTGTAAGTTTTATGTGATACATATTTTATCATACTAACTAAAAAGGTTAAAAAAACAAAAGTAAAAACATGCCAAATAAAAAGACTGGTGTGCAAGGCCTGTGCTAATGTTACTCTGCTCTTTGGATCTGTGGCAAACAAGATGCCCTTTCTCTGGACCCTTTTCTCTAAGGGCAGATTCCTGGCTTGTGTCTCACATCTTCTCTATGAAAAGAAAGGATGTTAATCACCTGTCTCCCTAGGCAGTTGTTCTTCTGCTTCGTAGATTAGTCTCATGAGCAGCCCTGCCAGCTACTCCATATTCATGTTCTTTTTTAACCTTTGTACACCTACTGTACTTTTTCCAAAATTAAAGTCTTCATGTCTTTTAAAATGATTTTTATTTTTGAATTACCAAATTATCCATTTAGATATGCTTGTTTTTAAGAGTTTAGAGTGAAACTAGAGATAACCACTATTCTCTCTTTTAATGGCTTAATAGGTGGTTATTATATCTTTGCAGGGAAACCTTTTTTGCCTCTGTATACACATAAATGCAGAGCTTTCCAGGTGGCACAGTGGTAAAGATCCCACCTGTCAATGCAGGAAATACAAGAGACGCAGGTTCGACCTCTGGGTCGGGAAGATCCCCTGGAGGAGGAAATGGCAATCCACTCCAGTATTCTTGCCTGGGAAATTCCATGGACAAAGGAACCTGGTGGGTTACAGTCCATGGGGTCACAAAGAGTTGGACACGATCGAGGGAACTGAGCGCACACATACATGCATGCATGCACAGTCAGCTTTAATGTTATTTAAATTCTGCAAGGTATATACCTTAAAAATGCACTGTTTATTGACTACTTGGAAATGTCTGCATATTTACTCTTTTAAACTTGTATTTTGAAACATTTTCAAATGTATAGAGAAGTTGTAAGAACAGTAAATAGCTCATTTAGATAACCTTGAATCTGAGACCCATCCGAGTTTGTCAGTTGTATCAAGGATGTCATTTATAGAAAATAATGGCATATTCCTCAGTTGTCATATTTGTCTGGTCTCCTTCAATATGCTGTCCTTGACTTTTGTAACTTCCGTATGTTTAAGAATGACAAATTGGTCATTTTGTAGAATATCACTTAATTTGAACCTGATGGGTACTTTCTGGTAATGAGATCCACGGTGTGCATTTTTGGCAGGAATATCACAAAAACAGTGCTGTGTTCTTATTGGATCATCTTCTGTGCCACTTGATGTCTGTTTATCTCATTATTGGTTGATTTTTACCAGTGATTGATCAAGATGATAGTTACCAGGCTTATTCATGGATGTAGGGGTATTTTTTTGTCTGTAATGATTAAGTATTTTGAGAAGACACTTTGAAATTTATAACTATCCTGCACTTCAGTCCCATGTCGATTCCTAGTTTTAGCATCTGTTGATATTTCTGGTGTGAATTAATATTCTGATAGTTGCTAAGTGGTAAGTTTTCTTATTCAGTTGTACATAATTAGATGACATTCTTCTGCAAAAAATAGCTTTCTTGTCTTCCTATTTATGCATTCAGTTAACTTTTTTATATCAACATGGACCCAAATATTACTATTATCATCAGTGGCTTATATTCCATTACTAACATTATTTATTTTCATGTTCAGATTTGCTCACATTTGGCCAGTGGGAGACCCTTTAGGCTGGTTTCTGTGTCCTTTTGACATTTTTTTATTATTTTTTGGAGACAATTCCTATTTTCTGGCACTGCTTGGCTTATCTTGTGCTTTCCCTGACCCAACCTTGACATCACCCATTTGTCCCAGACTCTGTGGTCTATTTTTGTAGAGAACGATTTGTAGACACTAAGATCTGGACACTTGATGCGCTCACTGCTACTGAACTAATGCTGCTGTTGGCCTTTCAGGGGACATATGGTTAAGTAAATATATAATAATTTGTCTATTTCTATATCCATTTATAGATATTGAAAACCATGAATGTATACCGTTAGCTGCAGTTCATATCTAACACCACTGAATTCATTCTAGTTTTTCACTTTTCATATTTATAGTCAGTGAGAAATCTGGCTTCTATTTTCTCCAGTATATTTACTTACTTTTTTAGTAAATAAGGACTACACAAAGTAGCCATAAAGAGGACTACATAAAGTAACCAGTTTCCTCTCCTACTGGGCCAACACTAATTCCTACTCATGTCTACCTAAGGGGCTTTGGACTCTGGAGGAAACGGAAGGAGAGTGAGACGGAGGAAGGATGTTGTTTTTATACATTCTGTCAATACTGTTCCATGATTTATTTTAACTTATTTGTTTGGCCTAATAATATGATTGTCTGGAATATTTCACATATTGGTGTATATATAAACTTGCCTCGTTCTTTTTAATAAATGCTTTCTGTTTTACATTTACGATATTTGTGTGTGTGTGTATTTCTATATTGATGGTCATTTAACTGATTTTTACATTTTCACATTTACAAATGATGCATTTTCTTTGTATACACATATGAGATTCTTCCTAGATTAATAGAAGTAAAATTTCTAGATTAAAGGGTATTTATATTTGTGTGTTTGTGTATATCTTGTGTTGTAAGACTGTCCTAACTTGAGAATGCAAGTTATATATATTCTCATTTAAAAGTTAATAGAGAAATCATGATCTAGATGAAAACTACTTCATTATTACATGTGTTTCCAAATGTGTAATCAGTTCAAAGTAGTTTTGCATAATATGAGCATGCTTTTCTTCATTATAATGATAACAATATCTCATAATTTTATGGGCCTGCTTGTGGTTGTCACTATCATTTTGGTTAAACCTGATAGGATTTACTGTTTTCATTCTTAGGTTATCCAAATGTGAAACATTTTTCTTGGGATAAATACTTAGAAGAAACCAATTCTTTACCTGCTCCTGCAAGAGCTTTCAAAGTGGTGAGATATTATACTTTACAATATTTGATTCATCTGTGTTGGTAATAGTGTTCAGTCATTGAAATTTAAGAACAGAAAAAGTATTGGCAAACAGGAATGAGAGAGAAGCAGAAGACCAAAGATGTTTTTGAATTTTTACTTTTGAAAGGGAAAATGATTACTGGGGCGGGGAGAGGGTTTGTTGTTGCCAACTAAAGAATACTTCCATTTTGGACTTCACAGTCTCCTTGGAAAAAAATTATGTTTGAATTGGTTTGCAGTGAGTTGATTGTACAGCAGACTTCTGTTTTTCCAGCTAGATATTCTGAAAGACCAAACAGCACAAGATATCTATTGTTTTATAATGAAAACTTTATTTTTTCATTCCTTTGGGTTTTTTAATGGCAAGCTGAGATGTTGTGTGTGTGTGTGTGTGTTTAATGTTATTGCTATAAATCATCATGTTTGACCGCTGCAGTACAAGGTCATCTGTTTTGATTATAGTGTCTTTATAACCCAGGTAATTGCTTCTTGCCTATTAAGATTCAAAGTTAACCTCATTTGTGTGCAAGGGAAGAATACAAAAATGAAATGTATTTAAAATTTTTTTAAATCTCAAACAACGTGCTTTATAATTTGTATTTTAAAAGAAAAGAAAGATATATTAAATACTTGATTTTTTAAAAAAAAGTGACTATTATAAGCAACATTTTATTTTATTATTATTATTTTTTTTTAATTTATTTATTTATTTTTAATTTTTACTTTACAATTCTGTATTGGTTTTGGCATAGATTGACATGAATCCACCACAGGTGTACATGCGTTCCCAAACATGAACCCCCCTCCCACCCCCCTCCCCACAACATCTCTCTGGGTCATCCCTGCGCGTCAGCCCCAAGCGTGTCATATCCTGCATCAGACATAGACTGGTATTTCGATTCTTACATGTTATTATACATGTTTCAATGCCATTCTCCCAAATCATCACACCCTCTCCCTCTCCCTCTGAGTCCAAAAGTCCGCTATACACATCTGTGTCTCTTTTGCTGTCCTGCATACAGGGTCATCATTGCCATCTTCCTAAATTCCATATATATGTGTTAGTATACTGTATTGGTGTTTTTCTTTCTGGCTCACTTCACTCTGTATAATCGGCTCCAGTTTCATCCATCTCATCAGAACTGATTCAAATGTATTCTTTTTAATGGCTGAGTAATACTCCATTGTGTATATGTACCACAGCTTTCTTATCCATTCATCTACTGATGGACATCTAGGTTGTTTCCATGTCCTAGCTATTATAAACAGTGCTGCGATGAACATTGGGGTACATGTGTTTCTTTCAATTCTGGTTTCCTCTGTGTGTATGCCCAACAGTGGGATTGCTGGGTCATAAGGCATTTCTATTTGCAATTTTTTAAGGAATCTCCACACTGTATAAGCAACATTTTAAATAGATCCTTTTGTGTGTGAATTTGTAGGATTTTTAATGATAAAATTAATTAGTAGGTATGGATCCAAATATATCAGAAAAGAACATCAAAATTTTTGATAGAAAAATTGTTACGTGAAGAAAAGCCATAAATTCAGGATTATACATGAGTAATGTTTAGAGTCATGAAATTTTATGGATTTTTATCTGACCCTCTAACTTAGCCTTACACAGAAAAGAGCTGCTTTGCAGTTTTGCTTTGAACTGGATAAAATCATGTCAAGCTCAGTCTGCATATCTAGTGTCACAGTGATATCAGAGAGAAAATCAGAATTCCTTTAGCCTGGCCTTTGGGCGCCTTGCACTCGTTGTTCTGTTCCTTTGCATAATTTTCACACTTGATTTTCACGGCCAGACTTCGGTTACACCTGGTAGCCATCACCTTTCCTTCGGCCCATAAATTTTTCAGAGGGTTGTGGGCTTCTGCTGAGTTTCGAGATGTAGGTAGCCCCATTCCTGTTCTTTGTAGAACAGTTCCACCTTGTGTGTCATGATTGCTAATTTTCTTCTTAGAAAGACTTCAGTTCCTTTTTTTGTGTCAAGCTAATTTCTGTGTCTCCTCTCTACAACTTGAATGTTCTTCCCTCTCTTTTATAACTTTCATGTTTGTTGACTTTCACCAAGACAGCTCCAAGTAGTGTGAAAAAATTCTTGTCTTCCCTATGACTAATCCAAAAAACCGCAGTATTCTGAATTTCAGCTTAAGATCTTTGGCTTCCTGTTTGCTCTTGCGGCTAGTTGCTCAGGCTCTTTCTATCGCCTGCAGGCTTGGCTGCGTGATTTGGGATTTTTTTTTTTTTTTTTTTTTTTCCGGTAAGGAGAATGAAGTCCAAAGCTATTCTAGGAACTTGAGTTTGGGAGGCTGGTTCTCTTATAATAGTTCAATTTAAAAAAAAAATTCTATCTTTGTGACATAGAGCTCACCTTCCTTTCCTCTGTATCTCACTATATAAAATTTTCTATTGCGGCAGAAGCCACCACATGGATTCCAGAAAAAAATGAAGCTTGAGGTCATAGACAAAAGAAATCCCATGTTTATTAGAGTAGCAACAGTTGCAGACACAGATGATCACCGAATAAAAGTAAGTATTCTCTGTTGTGGTTTTGTTTTTCTTTTTTTTTAACAAGACATCTTGGATGAAAACTTTAGCAGACATTTAATTTGTGAAGTCCTAAAGTTACATTAGTAAAATCATAGGAATATGGAAATTAAGTGATTACGTATCTTTGTAACTGTTTTTCTACTTTTCTTACTTTAATCTATGTAAGTTTTCTCCTTATTTATGACTGACTTTCAGTATTTTAAGTATATATTTGGAAGAAAACGTAGATACAGCGTATAAGGTAATCTGTTCAGAAGGCGATATAATACTTCGTTTTCCAATAGTGTATATATATATATATATATTTTTTAAAATTAAGTTCAGGTTTTTTTTATGGGATATTGGTTTTTGAGACGTCCCAGGCCATTGGGTTCCTACTCTGACAATTTCTCTCTGGAAACTCTCAAGATTGTCTTTGTCCCTGATATTTTGATGTTTTGTGATAACATACTTCCGTATGAGGGATTTTTTTCATTATCTTGCCAGACTTTGAGCCAGTCCTGTCATTTTCCAGATCTCCTGACATACTTGCTGCCTCCACATTGAGTCCTTCTGGATTCTACACTGTGAGCTCATTCACCCTGGCCCTGCTCCCCTTCTCTCAGAGTCTGGGCTGCAACCTACCCACTCCCTTCCCAGTGGCTCAGCTCTCCCTTGCCCACTGTGCCCTCTGCACTCCTCATTTCCACGTCGGTCAGCTACTTTCCTTCTCCATTTGTCCTTCTGGGTTTATACATTGTCAAACATAACTTTCATTTCAGAAGAGAGTGGAAGTAAGCACCTGGGTCTAAAATGTGATTTATTGAGTTGCCTTTCGCCTCAACAGAAAATCCAACCAAATTAGTTTTTTTTTTTTTTTTTTTTTAATGAAATAGTGTGCTCTCAAAAACTATTATCTGTCTTAATCTTGAAATTGTCAATAATGACTATTCAGTTTTTACAAAGGGTCCAAATTACACTTTTAGGTAAAAAATGTATCTAATTTCCTAAACTATGATTTAAAATATGTTAAATTATCTGTACTATGCTTTGATATCTAGTAGTCTATTTTCTTTAGAATTTTCATTCAGCCCCATTGCTGAGTTGCTTTTGTGTTAATTGTCTTTATAGTGGAACATTTCTATTATAAATATTTTTGAATGTCTCTTAGGCTTCCCTTATGGCTCAGCTGGTAAAGAATCTGCCTGCAATACGGGAAACCTGGGTTCAATCCCTGGGTTGGGAACATCCCCTGGAGAAGGGAAAGGCTACCCACTCCAGTAATCTGGCCTGGAGAATTCCATGGACTGTGTAGTCCCTGGGATTGCAGAGTTGGATACGACTGAATGACTTTCACTTTCACTTGTGTTTTGTACAATGCTTAAATATTTCGTGTTGTATGTTTAAGTATCTTTCTCTCTTACTCTTTGTTAGGTAATTTTATTTCATTTCAAAATAGGACCCAGCAAGAGAACAACTATCACTTAGCATTATGAGAAAGTCTGATCTTTTTTTGTTTATGAAAACCTCTTAATGTGCCAGTGACTCAAGTAGTAAAGATGAAATGAAACTGTGCAAACTATAATAAATTTATTTCCTCTGGGCTTCCATAGTAAGAGTATTAATTAGGTTTAATTTTTTTATATATTATGTTGGCATAATTTCTGATAGCAATCTTTAATTGAAGTATTGGTGGCTAAGATGGTAAAGAATCTGCCTGCAATGCAGAAGACCCAGGTTCAGTTCCTGGGTTGGGAAGATCCCCTGGAAAAGGAAATGGCAACCCACTCCAGTATTATTGCCTGGAGAATTCCATGGACAGAGGAGCCTGGCAGGCTACAGTCCATGGGGTCTCAAGAGTTGGACACAACTGAGTGACTAACGCACACATGTTTCTGATAGCAATTTTTAATTAAAGTATACTTGACATAATATTTTACTAGTTTCAAATGTACAGTGTGATTCAGTATCTTTGCAGGTTATATACTCTGTTAAAAGTTATTACAAGATAATGGCTATAATTCCCTTTGCTATACAGTATATCCTTGTTGCTGATCTGTTTTGTACACAGTGATTTGTAATCTATTAATCCTGTACTGCTAATTTGCTCTTTCTCCCCTCTCTCTCCCCTTTGATAACCACTAGTTTGCTTTCTATATCTGTGAATCCTTCTGTTTTGTATATACAGTCACTTGTATGATTTTTTAGATTCCACATATAAGTGATTAAGTAGCAGTTTTTAAGTGTATTTGCTCCTTATCAGAGAATTGTTTTGTTCCTCTGTTCATAATATTTAAATTAAATTTTAACTCTGAAATTTAACCTTAACTGCTAAAATTCTCCCAGTTGCCAGCCAGCCTAGTTTGTAAAAGAGATTCAGCTTATTTACAGTAACTAACGTATTGTCTTCTTTTTGTTGCATATTGTCATATTATTGTCAATAGATCTGCCATCTTTGATAGATGACTTTTCATTGCCAAACTGAGATATCACTTTTAGTGAAAACTAGGAAGGGGTTTGGGGTCGCACAGAGTTGGACACGACTGAAGCGACTTAGCAGCAGCAGCAGCAGCAGGAAGGGGCTTAGGACTCTATATTGCAATAGAATAGTGTCCTTTTTAGTATCATTGGAAATTCTCAGGATACAGTAGAGTTACTTAGAAGTTAAATAAATGACATGTTAGGTGCACAGAACCCAAGTTATACCTCTAAGTTTAGAACCTCCTTGGTGGGCTCAGCCATTTTTTTTCTTATTATTTTTAGTTATCACAAGTAATTCTAGTGTGTATCCAGGTTAGAGAACCATTTACTTATTAGGATTGAGTTTGTTTGCTATAGGAAGATAGCTACATTTTGTAAAATGTAACAAATGTCACATGAGTTACATGAACATTGTTTCCAGTGTAGAAGAAATGAAATTTGGGAATAGAAATATAAGAAAACAGAGTTTCATGTATCTAGTAAAATAGAGCCCTATCACTTGATGATTAGTTGAGAATTAGAATGCTTAAAACTTACTTTATGCTATGAATTATGTATAACTTATTATTTATTGGTAGCACTGACAGCATAAGCTGATATTCTTAACTTTCAGTGTTATTTGAACATTACTTTTGATCAGAGGAAAGAAAAGGGTTGTTTCAAATTAAACAGCTTTAAGGGTTGCTTTTATATGCAATGTATGTGAACGATGAACAAGTTTATTTTGGATCCATGAATCTTAAACTGGTTACTCCTCCTGACTAACTTTGTGATTTTTTTCTCCATTTAAAAATTTTATCCATGATTTCCTCCAGATGTGGAATTCTATGGGATTTAATTCTAGGATTAATTGATTTCTAAGCTTGAGAAAGCAGATCCATTGCAAAGGACATTATTTTGAACCCATATATACATGCTTTAGTAATTCTGTACTTTTCCATTACATAAATATACCATAAGTTATATAACCAGTCTTGTAGATGGTAGGCATTCTGTTTTTTTTCTGGCACAATAATGAATTGAGTTACTTAGATTATCAAGTCAAAGATGATATATTTTAAGTGTTAATCATTGTTGCCAAATACCTCTCCAGAAATATCTCACCAGTCAAGGCTCCTGTCAGTGGTCTAGGAATCACCAAAATGGAACATTCTGGCAGATTGAAAGGAAAATAATTGCATCTTGTGATTTTAATTTGTAGCTTTTTAGTTATAAGTGAAATTGTCTTTTCACATGTTTACCATTTATTTTTATTTTTCTGTTTATGAGCTGTTTGTTGCTTTTCCACTTTTTCTATTGGATTTTTCATCTTTTTATACTGATATATGATTTTTTTACAAATTGAAGAACAAAGTACATTGTCACGTGTTAACAAATATGTTTTTCAGGTTTCTTTTGGGTTTTTCATCTTGCTAGCAGTAGTGTTTGCCATTGTGAAGATTTGAACTTTGATGTAGTCGAATTGATCCATCTTTCATTCATGGCTTTTGAGTTTGGCATCTTGCTTACGAAGGCTACCAGACTCTTAAGATAAATACATTAATTCATGCTTTCTTCTAGAACTTTTATTGTTCAGTTTTCAATATTTGAATTTTTAGCCATCTGACATCTATTGTGTTTTTATTTGTATATTCAGTGTACTATTTATAAGTCAGAATGAAGATGGTTACCATTGGCAGAGTTTTTACTGTAGGGATTTTTGTGACCTAAATTAAACTGTTGATCTCTTTTTGTTATCCAGGTTCACTTTGATGGCTGGAATAGTTGCTATGATTACTGGATAGATGCAGATTCTCCTGACATTCACCCTGTCGGTTGGTGTTCAAAAACTGGGCATCCTCTTCAACCTCCTTTGAGTAAGATACACAAAGATTACTTAAAGAAATGTTTCCACTATTGTGTAGTGTGCTTATTATTCTCTTTTCCTTCTCATTCTACTTCTCTCCTGTACTTTTTTTCTCTATATAATTGTTTTTCCTCTTACTGCATTTTTAGTTAACCTGATAGTCAAAAGTACATAAAAGAAAAAATTTAATATCTGAAAAAGTAGTGTGTGCCTAGACTTTCTTTTATTTAGCAGTATCGTCATCTTTTAAAGCTAGTACTAAATTTTGGAAGACAATTTGTCAGACTATCAGAATTTAATGTATCATTGTCAGTATCCTAATAGTGACTGGATACAATAGTTTTGCAAAGTAGTACCATCAGGAGAAACTGGGCAAAGTGTACAGAGGATCTCCCTCTGTACAATTACTTACAGTTGCATGTGAATCTACTGTCACCTCAATAAAAATTTTAGTTAAATTCAGTTTTTGAAAAAGGTACACCAAGAGCTTAACATGTGTGTGCTGTCACTTCAGTCACGTCTGACTCTGTGCGACCCTGTGGACTGTAGCCCACCAGGCTGCTCTGTCCATGGGATCCTCTAGGTAAGAGTACTAGAGTGGGTTGCCATGCCCCCCTTTCGGGAATCTTCCCCACCCCGGGATTGAACCCGTGTCTCCTTTGGCTCCTGCACTGCAGGTGGATTCTTTACCGCTAAGCCACCAGGGAAGCCTTGAGCTTAACATATTGGATTTCAATTGTGGAGGAAAATAAATACATTGTAGAAAGAAAAATGTGGCAAAGACAATACATTATTATGGAGTTTCTTAAAAATTTAGCATGCCCTTCCCAACTAGTGGCTTCATTCCTGGATGTCACCTAGAAACTGCAAAAGGCCACCAGAATGCACTGCATGATGTTGGTCACAGTATGTTTAAAATAATAAACCTTGGGAACAAATATTGCTTAATTGAATTTTGGTGCACTCATAGTACAACTACTGTGCAAATCATAACAATATTACTATTGAGTTGAAGCTAAAGACCAAAGAAGACTGCTTCAGAATAGTATATACCCATGTTGTCCCTAATTTATGTGAAGTAAACCAAAGATCTGATACATGTATGTATGCAAATGTAGGTACATTTGGGAATGCTTGGAACATCTAGGAAGGTCATGTTAACATGCTTAGTCAGGATTAAGGAGGGTATGAAATGTGAAGAGAGTCACTTAAAGGGGATCTGTAGCTGTTCTGTATCCTGGTGTGTTGTTTGAAGTTTTCACAGTGTGTGAGTGTTCATATATTAATTATGTTATTTACTTGATCAAGCTGTTTAGAATCATCTCATTATTTCAGATTTAGGGGTCTCTGGAATTTGTGACATTTTGAAAGAGGGTTGGGTCAAAGTTTACTGTTTCACTATTAAAGACAGAGTGTGAATGAAGTACTAGGGAAAACCTTTAGAAGTAGAGATTTTAAACATAGTTTTAATTTTGTAGCGCCTTCTTTTTCCGTGTGTAAGTGTTGATTGAAAAATTGTTGTTGTTTTTTCTTATTCTGCTCCAAGGCATTTGCCTCTTACAGCCTTAACTTTTTGCTTTTTTTTTTTTTTTTTTTTGCTTTTTAATAGGCCCCTTAGAACTGATGGAAGCCTCAGAACACGGTAGCTGCACAACCCCAGGATGTAAAGGGATTGGCCATTTTAAGAGAGCGAGACACCTGGGCCCTCACAGGTATTTGGTGCTTCCACTCACATGGAGATTCCTTCTGTGGTCCGACAGAGGGTGCCTGTCCCTCGTAGGTGGACGATATGATTCCCATGTATACGTAATAGATATGAACTAATTCTGCATCCAGATCCATGTGAACTGTGGTTGCTATGGTGACCAAGTAAAAATGAAGAGTGTATGTGTAGTTAAATATTCCTGGGAGAGAATGCATTCGTGAATGAAAATAGATTTACAGTAACTTCTTGGCAACCTGACTAGTTTTATAGTTACTTTACGTCTTAAAGTCATTTTGGGTTGACCCTTAATAGTGAGAAGAGGGCGGGCCTTGTTTAAAGTATTTGTTTGGTAAAATATTCTGATTGGGTGACTCAAAAATTTGAATAGTGAGAGGTGAGATTATTATAAATTAGCAGCAATGATCACAAAAAGCACAAATATAAACAGACACATTTCAGAATACATTGGTCAAAATTAAGTGGCTTTCAATATTTTTCTCTTACTTCTAAAGTTTCAATTTTTTTCTCTTACTTCTAAGTAACTTAAAAGAGAAACCAAAATTATACATTTGAAATTTGATGTGTTACTTGGGCGATTTGGGTTATTTGTAGACATATTCAAATATTACTGGAATAGTAAGAAATTTCTGTGATTTTAACTGGGATTTTTAGAGAACAGAGGCATCACCTATTCTTGTATATATTAAAATAATTTGTCAGTGTAAAGTGTTCTAACTGCATGTTAATTGGATTGCCCAGTAAGAAAAATGATTCCTTGTTTATCTAGTTTATGCAGGTTGTGAATCTCAGTCCTTAAAACATCTGAAGATTGCCCTGCCTGTTTCTCTAAGAATTAATAGGAATTGTAAAATTGACCTGGTTGTTCTATCTTCATATAGGTTTCTTCTTCCTTAAATTTCTGTAACCTCAAAGCCTTCTGCAGCACTGCTGCCAAGTTTGTTTTATGGGGTTCAGTGTGTTCCAGAGTAAAAATCTGCATGTAGACAGGATCGTGATTCCACTTGCAAATATCCATTTAAAAATCCTTTTTGTGGCTTGTATGACTCCAAGCCAAAAGCAGTATGATTAAGGGGAGATAAAAATACTGTATCCTAGGAGTGATTCAGTATTGGCCAGTGAAGGCAGCTGGATTACTTTCAGGCCTTACAGTAGTATCTCTCCTACCTTCCCCATCCCTGTGTGGGTATGTTCCAAGATCCCCCGTGGATGCCTGAAACCTGGGATAGTACTGAACCCTATATATATTACGTTTTTTTTCCTATTCATACATACCTATGATAAAGTTTGACATAAATCACACACAGTAAGAGATTGGCAACAATAATATTAAAATAGAACAGTTATAAATAATGTACTGTAATACAAGTTATGTGAATGTTGTCTCTCTAAAGTCATATTGTACCCATTGAATGCCTTTTCCATTTTAACTATGCAGCTATTACACGCTGTGGCCCTCACTTTTGCAGTCTGAGGTATGACAGGAGAACTAGGACAGATTTCCTTTTCCTCATAATTTGACAGAAGATTCATTTTTACTATAGAGATTATTTCCCCATGAAGTTGAGAGTTGTCACCTGTTCACCTAAAGGAAGCACTTTATAGGTACCTGAAGTGCCAGCATCACTACTATTGTGCTTTGGGGCTATTATTAAGTACAGGAAGGGTGACTTAACACAAGCACTGTGATACCTTGCCAGTGGATCTGGTAACCGAGGAGGCTACTAGGTCACTAACGGGCTGGATGCACTGGACTGAGGGGTGATTTGCTTCTCATAGGGCCAGAGTGGGACAACGTGAGATTTCATCATGCTGCTCAGAATGGTGCAGTTTAAAATTGTTTATTTCTGGAATTTTTCATTTAACATTTTCATACTTAGATTGACCTCAGGTAAGTGAAACCATAGAAAGTGAAACCAGGATAAGGAGTGACTATGGTATATAAATCTAAATAACTCATTAGTATACCAGACTTCTTTATATATCTATAAATTCTTTCATTCAGTAAATATTTTTGAGCAGCAGGTTTTTTTTTTTCCTAATAGCATGTATTGGATAACCTTCAAGTGACCCTATAATATTGGACTGTTACTTTCTTCATTTTTTTGGTGAAGCCACCATTACACTGTAGAGGTTTCTCTAACTTGCCTAATTGACAGCTGGTGAGGAGGGAGCCAGGAATAGCACCCAGTCTAACTGTGCCCTTGACCACTCCCCTGTCACTGAGAATCAGGGCATGGCTTTCCGAATAAATCACAGATCTAGCCTTCAAAGAACTCAGGGACTAGTGCAACTATAAAAACTCGATTTAATTGAAATATAAGATACAAAGTAATAACTGACATTGAAACTTTGACACGTGTACCTTTCTGCTTTACAACCTAAGATGTTCATTGAACCAAAGGCCGTTTGCTCAAATTATGAAGGAGAAGATCAAAGAAATCTTAAAAATGGGTGAATACTGACATTATGTTGTGTGGTACAATCAAAAATTTACAAAGAATTTTTCTGGGAAGAAAATCCACCTTATAGCAATGTCTGTAATCTCTTTAGGGGTGCAGTAGGTCTGAGCAGAGAGGTTTGCCTGTCACAGCAAGGTCTGTGCCAACAGTCCTGTCCCCTGCTTTATGGTACCAGCCACAAGACCACCTTTCCCCAGATGGGTTGTGGACCTCAGAGGTGGTCTACCCCCATTTCACAAACTTTCAGTGATTGTCTCTGCAGTGTTTTTTCAAAGATGCAGTGTTGTATTTTCTAAGTGAAGGGAGAAATTATGAGGAGAATCATATAAGATGTTATGGAGAAATGTGGTTTAAAAAAAAATCAGTATAATTGAAGCCATGGTGGAGAATGACGTATTGTTTGGGGGAATGAAAGAGGAAGAAGTAGACATCGCAGCTTATAAGACATGCACTGATACAGAAGTGCTCATTTCCTGTCACCTGTTAGACATAGCCAGCAGATCTGTGCATAGTCTGGGGCAGGAACGCAAGCCAGAGGACTAGCAGACAGGGTCAACTTCTGGCTGGGTCGTGGCTTCCCATTTTTTCAGCCCACTCCACTGGCTTTTCTTGGTCTTCCTGAATATGCTGTTCTCTTCATAGCACTTACTGCTCTTTATCTGGCGGGACATTAACCCTTAGTAGCCACAGTGTGTTTACCATTTCCTTACTAGACTTGTGGAAGAGCTGCTGCGTCACGAATGTTCTTTGACAGGTTCATTTTGCTGGCGCTTATTTTTGTCCTTGCCAAGAATGCTGTGTTTAGGAAAACATAATGAGAAAATTCTCTTCGGATTAATGTGAGAAATTGCATAGATCAAAACATGCATTCTTTGCTTAGATAACAAAGAAAGTTGCTCTTTTGGCAAGAATTATCAGTTTTGTGACTATGTAAGCACAAGGCTATGTTTTGACTAGGATGTGTTGTTAGCATCTCCAAAAATTACAGTAGTTGAATTTGATCTAAGAAGTGTTGGAAATACAAATGTGTTCTCAACAATGAAATTTAAGAATGTGCTGTTTTTAAATGTGGTGATATAAACGATCAGTGAGCGAGTTGGATGTGGATATGGTGTTCCCATTTCTAGAGATGCTCAGAAGCCAGATGACAATTCTGTCTCTAGCAAGGCAGTATTAATATTGGCTATGTCATGGTATATCCCTTTCTTGATTCACTCATTTGGCTTACTGAGAGATCGTAATGAGGAGAGATTAAAAGAAAACTAAAGCTATATAAAACTGAATATTTTGCATATCTAATGTCTTCAGAAGTGAAGTAAATCTTCCCTATGTAAGATTTTATCTCAGTAAAATTAAACAGGAAAAACAAAATAGAGAGTACTTCCTACAACCTCTAAAGGATATTTATAAAGTCCATGGAGAGTTTTTAAAAATTAATAACTCTGGACATACACCTTCAAACCACAGTCATCATTTTAATTCAAGATTCAGTCCACTCATGGAACAAACATTTATTGAGTGCCTTCTGTGTGCAGATACTGGGCTAGGTGATGGGCTGTACAGAGGAGGCCTCACTTCTAAGGAGGCCAGCATGGTATAAACAGGGATTTGGAGATGCATGAATGGGTAGTGCTCAGAATCATCACCTTTTCCTGAGGGAAGCAGTGAGCCTCTATAAGCAAGGCATGTTAATGGAGTTTTTAATGCTGTTGTTTATTTTTGCTGATGGCCTTTTACCCAGTAGGGGTTAAGTGTTTCCCTTCTTCTCCGTTTAAAATAATAATTCTAGGCAGGCTTTGTGTGTGTGTGACTTCCTAGGTGCCAGGCTCTGTTTTAGGACTTAGATCTGTTATCTTGTTTTATTCTCTCAGCTGCTTTATAAAGCTGGCACTACTCTAATCTCTGTTTCACAGAAGTGGGAACAGAGATTTAGAATGCTTGAGAAAAGTACCCAAGATCGGAGAGTGGCAGACCCAGGATTCAGCCTAGGCTGTTAAGGCACTAAAGCTCCTACTCTTAACTGCTAGACTCTCATGCAAGCCACAGTAGCTGGATAGAACTTGTGTTTTATAGATTCCTGTCTTGACAGAGTGAGAATGACCATGTGAGCACTTAGGAAATGGAAGACATCGTCCAGTTGTTTAAATAAATGTATTTACAACTAAAAAGGTTGTAAAGGTGGCAGTGGGAGGTGGTGAACAAGGCCGTTTTTTCCCCCTTTCCTAATACACCAGACAGTCATTCCAAGGAAAACTGCCTCCTTACAGGGGCCAGTGGGACAAAAATTCATATATATATAGCAGGCATGGAATGATTTGCTAATAGAACAGAGTTCACCCTAATAAAGTCCTCATAGGAAAGAGCTGTGCAATCCTGTGTGCATCTGTTCCCCTGATGTCTGGGGAACTGTGTAACAGCAGAGTTGTGTGTACATGTATAATTGCATGTGCCCATGACTGTTTGTAAGTATGTACCTGTTGTTGTGCCATGGGCCAAGCCTTACTTATGTTTGTTATTAGAAACTGAATAGACAAGAAAAATGAAAATGATTATAAGCCTAGTGAAACCCACTTTTCCCAGAGCAGTTTGATCAGCACTTCTGTGTTTATAAAATCATTAAAATTGCATATGAATTTTATAAACTTAAAAATGAGGAAATTGGCCCAGAAAGGTTAAGTACTGCCTCAGTTCATATTTAACCTTTCTGAGCTTCCTTGGCGGTACAGTAATAAAGAATCTGCCTGCCATTGCAGGAGATTCAGGTTCGATCCCTGGGTCTGGAAGATCCTCTGGAGGAGGAAATGGCATCCCACTACAGTATTCTTGCCTGGGAAATCCTGTGGACAGAGGAGCCTGCTGGGCTACAGTCCATGGGGTCACGAAGAGTTGGCATGACTGAGCGTGCACACAGTTCATAGCTGTCTGGCAGCATCATCTCGCTAAGAGGTGGTACTCTCAGGTTTAATTGTCATGGATTAGGGATAAAGAAAAAATTCAATATTGCAAGGTACTTTTTGCTCCTGTAGGAGACAACTGGAGTTCATATGCTAATGGGATGATACTAAGCAAGTTACCTTTTTTAAAGCCTCAGTCTCTGCATCTATAAAATGAGCATTAGAATAGGAATGATTTTCCAGGTTTTTGGGAGTTAGATGACATCATGCAAGTAAAGCAACATACCCTGGGTAACACACTCCATCTGTGTAATGTTTGTTGTCGTTCTCTTCATTTTACAAGTGTCTTGTAAAACAGAGTCTTCCAAGTTTGTTTGCTCATTGTGGACAGAGCTGCAGAGCACATTTAGAGCCAGGTTCTTGATTTCCGTCTGGGGCATTGCCCATCCCTCTGTGCACACTTCATTTGCATTCTGTGCCTTTTTTTTTTTTTTAAATCACCTCCCACTATGGGAACCAGCTGGTGTCTGTTTCTGTCCCAGAGTAGTTGTAAGAACTGGAGATGTTTAAACCCATTTGATTTTTCTCAGGGTTCAGAAGAAGAGAAGGCTTAGCACAATATGTATAGCCGATCAGCACAGGGTTGTGTTGGTTGATCATCCTGGCCCAATAGTATATCTTTGTTCAGAAGGCTGTGATTGTTTCCCTGCTTCAAAATGAGAGTTTGAAATTTCCCTTTGGCCCTCGCAACCGAGATAAGGGGGATATTTAGGTGTCAAGTCTCATTCTGCAGCCTTGCCTCTCTGAGCTACCCATGTTTACATATGGTGGTCTAGAGAGACATCCTCTTCCTTCACTTAATCAACAAATAGGAAGGGGCTGCCCTTCGGGAGCTTATAAACCTTCTAAACTACAGCTATTCACTGTAGTGTGTAGGTGGGAACCCAGCCCATCTAAAAATCCGGGCATCTTCCCTATGTTAGAGTGGGGTTAAAATCAGCACCTTCATTTTCTTTTCTTTCTTCATATCTGATGAATTTCAAAATGAACATACAGACAGTTATTCAATAATTGTAAAGCCAGGTGTTTAACAGTGAGTCAAACATTTGATGGGTATGATATTCTAGGAAGAGCAACATATTATGTGTCAAAAGAAATTAATCAAAAAAATTATATTCGTATTTTTTTCCTGCCACTTTTTTCCTGAGTGATAGTCACTCAGTTGTGTTCAACTCTTTGCAACCCATGGCCTGTAGCCCATCAGGCTCCTCTGTCCATGGGATTCTCCGGGCAAGAGTACTAGAGTGGGCAGCCATTTACTTCTCCAGGGATCCTCCCAACCCAGGGATCGAACCCAGGTCTCCTGCATAGCAGGTAAATCCTTTACCGTCTGAGCCACCAAGTAGATAATTTGCAATAGGGTACATACACAATATGAGGAAGAAAGAACAAAATCAAACTTGACTGTGATCTGAGAGTTGGTTAATGTATTTCCTTTATCAGAAAGAAAAAATCAGAGCAAGAAGAGATAGTTGTGTTTTTTATCCTTTTTGTTTTCAGGGGAAGGGAGTTCATTAAAGATGAATTTGGTTTTAACCATGTTTATTATAAGACATGGCAGTATAAAGTAACATGTAAGTAAAGAAAATAAAGATGTACCTTTGCTTACAAGTTATCTGTGATAAATTTTGTAGACCATTTGCAGAATTACTTTGGGAGCTTGTGCACACTCTTCTCTCCTCCCAGGAGGATGTGTCAGATTCTCTTGGTAGAGGGCAGAAAGGCAGTGTTTAAGAATTTCCCCCAAATATTACCTAATCTGAGGAAAAGAATATGCAGGACACTAGTATAATTTACCTAACTCCACATCATTTCCAGATTTCAGGAGGTTTCCTAAAAACAAGGGCCAAGATAGGGAGTTAGTCAGAGTGGTTGATTCTGTATCAAGATACAGAAGCTGCCAGTTGTCCTGGAGTCAGAAGGTTGGGGCCCAGACACAGGAGTGTCCTGACTTCATGCTGATTGAACAGTTAGTGACCCAGACTCCCTTTGCTTGGATGACAGGAATGATCCCCAGACAGAATCTTAGAGACCAACCCAGTGGTCACCAGTGGAAGGGAAGGGAGCTAAGCGTGTCATTATCCAAGTTGCCTTCTTGTCCTTTTTCATATCAGGAACAGGATTAGCTAGAGGATGATGTTTTTTTCTGGGCAATCATGAATGCATATGGGCCTGGAGACAGGAAATGGGGGAACCTCCTTCCTTTAGAGGGCAGCAGCTGTTACAAAGGAAATTAAACAGTTTGTGATGACCCTGGAATCACTTTAGGAAGCAGGTCTGTTCTATCAGTCATCTGCGTCTTTGCCACCTCTGTCACTAACCCTCCTAAAGCACTTCTCTCTTGGGCTGATTGTTCACAGAGTTACACACAGGCCCTGCCCTTGGACAGCACAAGAGGGAATCCTTCATTGACCATTACTCACTTCCAGAGATTGCAGGAGACTGTATTTAAAAATTTAGGGCAAAGACATATTTTTTATCAGAATATACTTAAATTATGTTTTAAAGGTAAAATATTTTAAGCTATGTGTTTAATCTATGTAACTATATATTCAGTTAAATTTTTGCATTTCACATTTTGTAGCTTGTTGTCTTAATTGGAAGAAGTAATTATGGTCTAATAGGAATCTTCTCTTCTTTCTTTTTTCGATTTGTAACGTTTTAGTGCTGCCAACTGTCCCTATTCAGAAATCAATTTGAATAAAGACCGAATTTTCCCAGATCGTTTAAGTGGTGAAATGCCTCCAGCTAGTCCATCATTTCCAAGAAGTAAAAGGGCAGACACAAATGAAATCTCTTCGTCTCCTGAAACCAGGTAATTAAAGTGGTAATATTAGTGTTATTCGGAGGTACTGTGGTTGAAAGACAGTTTTTTCCTTAGGTGTTTTGTGCTCTATGGTGATGTCTTCTAGTACATTACTGAAAATGCCCCTGACTTAATGTGAAATAATGGTGGGGGTCAATACTTGGATTTAAAACAATTTAGGCAGATTTTTTGTAAAAGTATATGCACATCAGGCAAGATTTCTCTTGTTCATCTTTTAGCTGAACTTGCTTGATATTAGAAGTTTGGAAGTCCCAGTCATTTTATTTCCTGCTAATTCATATTTCTCAATGAACTGATCCATATTTATATAAGATTATCCTCTGTAAAGAAGATGATAGATACCCTGTGAGGAATGGACCTTCTTTTTAGTTTTCATTATATGCCACATGCTTGTATCTACGTTGTTTCATTTAATTATTAGGGTATTTGTTGTACAATATACTCAGTCATTTGGTTTTGATTTTACTTATAGAGTTAAGTTGGAACGTTTTAACCTCTGTGGATTATTCCAGTAAAGAACCAGGTTTTGTTTGCTGTATCTTTAAGTAAGTGGCCTCTGTCCTTGTGTTGACTGAAATACGACAAAGAGAAAACAGAGTAATAGAACGATGATCCTTCACACTTATGTTTGGGGACTTTTCTTTTATGGAAAGTCTTTAAAATCTAAGGCAAGGTAGTTCTTTGATTATTTTAATATTTGGTAGCTTCTATTCTCAAGAATGTACCAAGTGAACATTTGAATTAATTAGTCTGATTCTCAGTTCACAGCAATGTTGTTGAAGCAATGGCATTTAAAATATCAGTATCCTCACAGAAAAGCAGTTTTGCCCTGTGGATGAAGGAGAGTTGTAACCTCTTTAATTAGAAACAACAGTGATGATTTATTCTTAATCCTTAAAACCATGAGTAATGTAACCTAAGCTCATTCACCTAACTCAGAACCCTATAATGAGGGCATATCACTTGAGGAAATTTACTTTAAGACAAAGGAAGTACTAATTCACATAGTAGTGATTATAGCAACAGAGTTCATTGACTCACAAGGAGGTAAGGATCGTTAAAGTTTCAATTTCAAAAGCCAAGATATTGTGTAAAATTTTAAAAGGATACTCTGAAGTGCTGGCAGTTTGACCTTACAGGCTTTTCACTAACTTTCTGGGCCCTGGGCTGGATAGCTGGGCTCAGTTTCCTCACAGCAGAAAGGAAAATGTTAACAAATGAAAGGTTGTTAATAAAGAAGTCTAATCTTATGGCTTGAGAATGGTTGCTTTAAGGTAGAATTAACAGAGTTGAAGTTAGCTGGCTTCTTAGCTGTAAGTGAATCTGTATGAATGTATTTCATATTTTTAAAAATTTAATTTTTAAAAGATTTTTATTAGAGTATAGTTGATTTAAAATGCTGTGTTAGTTTCAGGTGTACAGCAAAGTGAATCAGCTATGCATATGTACATTCTTTTTCAGATTCTTTTCCCATATCAGCCATTACAGAGTACTGAGTTCCCCGTGTTATACAGTAGATCCTTATTAGTTACTTGCTTTATACATAGTAGTGTGTATAGCAGACATGAAATTTTTTGATCATTGATTCTTTTGCCTGATCTTAAGAATGCTAAGGTGTACAAAGCTCTGAGAACAGTGAGTAATAAGTAATCAGTCCTCAATAAATGTTAGTTTTTATTAGTTTTGTTGCAAGAGGAATAGTTTGCTTGTTTATTTCTTTTATTCCGGAGAAGCAAAGGAAGGCCGGCACATTTTTTAAATATATACATATACCTAGGTTAAACTTTGGATAGAGCACTCAAACAAGATGATTCTCATGATGTCAGATAATGTTTTCTCCTCTTTTCTCAAAATCGTTACTCACGTGGATGGAGTTCCAAGTCAGGTTTTAACACGTTTTATTTGCGTCCTTCATAATTTTCAAAACATTGGTCCACCAGACTGTATCTTTTTTAAAGGCATTTGGCACAGCAAGAGACAGCTAGCACCCCCAGAAGCAGACCTTGAGACAAAGATTTGATTGCAGGTGGTTTATTTAAGAGGTGAGGAAAGCGCCAGTCGGGGAGTAAGGAGGTGAGACCATGAAGGGAAGACAGCTGGTAAAAGCTTCACTGTCACACCAGCTACCACTGTGAACAGCAGGAACACAGTCTTGCTGGGGCCCCTCTGGGAGGCTGTGTAAAACACACATCTCAGGTTTTCCCACAATAGCGATGAACGCGCTCAGCTATTTTAAACACTTGGAAAGGAATTATCCTTCAATGAAAAAAATGACTAAAGTGGAAAAAACAAACACCAGAGTTCCCTTTGGTCACAGAGCGAGGCTGCCAGGGTGGAAGGATGAGCAAATGCCCCAGCACATCCCCTGCCACACAGCAGGCAGAGCTGCCAGAACCCAGGTAACCCTTGGGAAGGCGGAGCAAGTGAGACAGGTGGGCACAGTGGGTGGTCAGGGGACGTGGTCCAGGCACGGCTGACAGTGTCTGCTGCACCAGCCTAGTCACCCATTTCAGGTGCCAGCTGGGCACCAGAATGAAGTATGCTGGCATTGCTTTTGATCCAGAAGCAGAAATAATAAGGCCAGATAAATGAACAGTTTGAGGAATACCTATGTCTTTTTCATACCAGAAAAGGTATTTTAAGGGCCAGTTCATAGGCCACCTACTCGGAATAGACCCATGGACGACTGGTGTTCCTTATCTAGGCTTCCCAGGCCTGACTCTGTATCTGATCCCCTGACATCTCTAATATTCAGATTGGGGGCCCAACCAGCCAGAACCTTTCAGTCTGGAGCCCAGGAACCTACATTTTAAAAGTTCATTTGGGAATATATCTCCCTGCTTAAAGTTTTCAGTGGCACCTCTTTACTCTTCGAATTAAAGGCCTAATTCTGAATGTAGCCTGCAAAACCAGTGTTATCTGGTATCTGCTGAACTCTCCAGCTTTTTTCCTATCAGGTCGTTTTTAAACTTAATGCTTCAGCCACCTTGGTCTTCAAACCTTTTCTCTCTGCCTTGAATCCCCATCTCTAACCTGTCCGAGTGAGTCTCACCTCATGGGCTTCAGGGTAACTGCCATTTCCCCAGGGAAGCTTCATCCTTTGCTGCAGACCCTGGGTCAGGTTCCTCATTACTTGCTTTCGTGTTATATATCCCCAAACTGTTGATGGTTCTCTGTAGATACTTCCTCTGAGTCTGTGTGCTTGTCTCATTGGTAAGCTCTACAAGGGCAGAGGCCACATCTTCTCTGATTCTTTTAGACACCCTCAGTGCCAAGTATACTACCCAACACTCCGTGAGGCTGGAAGGCCGCCATGAGTCATCCACTAGCCTTCAGAGGAGACCTATCAGTCATGTCACCTAAGGGGCCACCTCTCTGTAGCCTTTTTTTTTTTAAATTCCAGCAAAACTTCTTACTTTTTCAACTTTGTACAATCCCCATACCAGATATCTAAGAGATGATTATTAAATGATGAGATAAAGCCCCCAAACACATACATACCTGTGCTTTTATAAATTAGAGCAATGTTTCCCAAACTGTTGTTTGCCTTCCTCCCTACATAGAAAACCATACCATACAAATGACATTTGTATGACCTAATGAGAAAGTGGTTGGGACTGCCTCTGGGTGACTAGACAGGGGCCCTGTTTACTGACAGGACCACCAGCAGCAATATCTCAGAACACTTGTACCTGAGCGTCAGGGCATCCTAGCTGGGAAGCTCTGCTCCACATTAAGAGGGCTCTACCTTGAGTACTTCTGTAGGTGTACTGAATGTTTGGGTCTGTTTTCTTTACAGAGACTTGTCAAATGGATGGTCAGCTAATGAATGAGTTGCCAGTGTGTATATAGATAGAAATATGAGATTGTAATCCTTTCCCAGTTATCCATTAATTCATCAATGCATAAGGAGTCTCAGTATTGTATCTGGAGCTTTCAGTGAGATATTTTCCTTGGAAGATCAGCAGCTCATCTCTGCCCTCACTGCCCTCCTGGCAGCAGATGGTAAGACTGGTGGGCTCTGCCAGTCAGTGCAGGTTTCTGGTGACCAATAACCTTACCTCTCTGTATGTCTGCAGCTGAGTAAGAGAACATGTTTCTCTATATATCTGAATAAAACCTTTCAAAGTTTTAAACTTTGTTTTGCATCAGAAATAGCAGATGCTTGTTAAAATGCAAGCCTTAAGGTACCATCTCCAGAGATACTGACTTAGAAAATGTAAGCTGCATCCCAGTTCATTTTTAACAGGCACCCCCAGATGATGGAAGCAAGTGATCTATAACCCAGACCTTGAGAATCATTACTGAATATAAAGACCCTTCTCTGGAGTAATAGTTCATGATGTGTTACCAGAGAACATCAGCATCTGTCTGACTTAGTCTTATTCTCCTGAATATATTCTATAGCTGCTTGTCATTGTGTTTCTAAATTAGGTGCTATCTCTGTTTAAAATCACATAATGTTTTAAGGTCCCATGTTGTTTAAGCCTGCTTAGAGATAACCATAGAAACATAATAAAGCCTTTTAAAAATACCTGCAAATGCTCATATTAACTTGCAAGGCAAATGCCATTACTAACCTATATCCAAAGAAAAAATTCAAATCAGTCTTATATAGGCCATTAAAACAGCTTTTCACGTTGTGGATCCAGTGTTTCTCCTCTGAGAATTATGTGGAGCAGTTACAGGAGTTGCAGCTTCAGTCTGATTTACAAAGTTAGGATGAATCAGATTTGCCCATCTGTACCCAAAAGAAGGGCTTCATGAAACAGATGGGAATACAAACTAACATAAAATATGAAACTGTAAGCATATATACATCTCTTTACTTTGCAAAACTGTAAAATCAAGTAGAGTAAAATTAGAGACAAAAGTTCTAAAAGATGGCAAAAGTTAATTAGAAATCTTCAGAAGCTTTGTTTTGCTTCCTAAGGTACTGTGGTCTTGAGGACTTGGTATTGATAACTCCCTCTAATCTGTGGGCATCCCCTGCCTATTGTAAAGCCTCTCCACCCCCCGCTCCTTTAGTTGATATGCTGCCAGATATGGCTTAGGAACTGTGAAACTTGTCAAATATTCCAGTTCTTGGGAATCTGCATCAAATCTATGCAGTTGTTTATGCACGCTAGGGAGGAGCTGGGTTATTAAAACACTTGCAATCCAGATGCCAACTGCTGTGACACCAAGGCACCCATGCAGACAGGGTCTTACTTTATCTCCTCGAATAGCACTTAGTTTTGACTCAGGAGATGCTTTTATATACACTAGAAAATGACATCTGTTCTCCTTTCTATGACAGCAGCATGAGAGCAATGCAGTCCTGCTCTTCTTATGACATGATCTTTATTTCCCAAATCTCACCTTTTCATTTTATACAAGAATTGATAAATTAATTGAGGAATTCATTTTACTGGGGAGTTTCTTTTGTATCTTGATAACATCCACTATATTTACTTACTCATTATATTCCTTTCTTCACTAACATGTTCCTTATGATAATTATAACTTAGTAGCCTTATTAGCAGCAGCAGCAGCAGCAGCAGCCTAACTAATTAGGGCTTCCCAGGTGGCACTAGTGGTAAGCACCCGCCTGCCAGTGCAGGAGAGGCAAGAAACATGGGTTCAAGCCCTGGGCTGGGCAGATCCCTTGGAAGAAGGCATGGCAACCCTTTCCAGTATTCTTTCCTGGAGAATTACATGGACAGAGGAACCTGGCAGGCTACAGTCCGTAGGGTCGCAAAGAGTTGGACACAACTAAAGTGACTTAGCATGCACACAGCCTTATTAATCAAAATTTTTTATTTGTAATCATTAGGTAAATAGTAAACTGTGTTGACCTTTCCTGAGCTGTGTTTAGGAAAAATGCTGTAAAAACTATTGTTCGTGTATTGTCTCAAAAGGAATTTCATTTTTAAATATCTTTATTCAGATGTTAACTGTAGACATGAAAGTTTTATTTGCCATTGGTTTTATTTGCCATTTTTTTCTAATCCCTTTGAATGTGGCGACCCCCTAGTTTGGACACATTCAGCACAATCTTCTCTTAATTAGTAGGAGGCATTTTGGAGACAATTTCAGGTTCTCTAATTTTAAAGTCCCTCTAACATATTATTCTTAAGATTTCCATCTGATTTTTTTACTGTTAGTGACCTCAGCCCAGAAACTTTTTTTCAAAGTGCTGGGGGTATGCAAAGAGACATCCTTTTAATATTCAGATTAGGAAACTACATTTTTTACAGTTCTCACAACATTCACTGTGTCCCCACTTGTTCCTGGAAGTACAAGTAATTTACAGTTCTAACAAAGCCCCAATGAGGCTAGAGTAAGCTATTCTGGAAGGAGAATGATGGAGTGGTTTTGAGGTATGAGCCAAGCCAAATTCATGCTGGAGTTAGAGAGCTGGCTGAAATCCCTGAATTGAAACAGAATAATTGTTTCATATTTTTTCAGTATTATTTTTAACAGACTGATGACTAATTGAAACATAACTGGCTAGGGATTGTTTTTAAATGAAAAATAAGCTTGAAGAAATCCAGCTGTTTGCATTCAGATACTATCCTGTTGCTATGTATTTACTCTTCTAATGTTTGTTTCACTAATATTTACCACAAAGTCTAATTTGAGTAAGACAGTAAGACATCTAAAGCATGACACATAATTACAGAGGAAAAAAAAAGGATGCTGACTCAGAAAGAAAACATTTTTCCATTTGAGTGGATTCCACTGTCTTAATTAAAAGCCTACAGAGTATTCTTCACTAAGATTTTGTGCTTAGTCACTCAGTTCAGTTCAGTTCAGTCGCTCATTCGTGTCCGACTCTTTGTGATCCCCATAGACAAGAGCCTGCCAGGCTCCTCTGACCATGGGTATTCTCCTGGCAAGCCTATGGAAGTGGGTTGCCATGCCCTTCTCCAGGGGATCTTCCTGATCCGGGCATCAAACCCAGGTCTCCTTCATTGCAAGTGGATTATTTACTGAGCCACTTGGGAAGCCCTTGAGTAAGATATAAGTAGGAGCATGATAAATGGTCCTACTTAATATTTAATTAATAATTAATGTTTAATTAAATAATAATATTAATAACAATATTTAAGAATTACTTACATTTTAGGATAAAATTGTTTACTGACATCTGTTTTCTTTATGTAACTTGTTTTTCTCAGGTTTTAAAACAATCTTTAGAGAAATGGTTATGAACCAGACTACAGTCAGACTTCCTGGGCTGCTACTTACTAGCTGTGTAAACATGTGACCAAGAGGGGTTTGTCTCTAGAATGGGAATGTACTAACAGTATCTGCCTCACATAGACATTATGAGGATTAAATGATCTAACACAGGTAAAAGCACTTAGGAAAGTGCCTGGAATACAGTAGTCTCCCTTGGGATTTGAGAATTTTTAAGAACCAATTTATTTCAATGTTTCTTTAGCCTGAATTGAAATATAATCATAGCTAAATATATATGATTATATAGCTAAATATAATATGATTATATTTCAATTCAGGCTAAAGAAATGTTGAAATAAACTGGTTCTTAAAAATTCTCAGATCCCAAGGGAAACATTTATCATGCTCCTACTTATGTGTCTGGCTGTGCATTAAGGACTTCTTACACATTATTTTGTTGAGTCCTCCAAAATGCCTGTGAGTTAAAGGATTTATTATCCTTGTTTTACAGAAGATGCAACTGAGGGTTAGGAAAGTTCAGTAACTTGCTGAAGGTCATATAGGGCTAGTAAGTAGCAGAGCTGAAAGTTGAACCGGGTCTATTCACCTTCAAAGACCATACATGTCACCACTGCTGGGCTGCTTTCTCCACATTATAATACACACCCTGGGCCTAATCAGCTTGTACTCCCTTCCTAATATAAATTGTTGGTAATGAAAAATGGTGATCCAGAGGAGAAGATAAGAATTTTACAGTAGAGCAAAATCATAATATTAAAGTACAACATAAAAATATTTTGGGTTGTCATTTAAAAAAATCTTCAATAAGCATATCTTGTATTATGTTCCAGAGTGTGTAATAATGTTATCACAGAGTTTCGACATTCTGATATAAACATGTTTTGTTTATAATTGGAAGACAGTATAGCTAGAATAACTTTTTGGTTGGAAAGTTAATATCCTCAATAAAGCATTTCATTTTTGCATAGAGAAAGAAATTCATAACAGTACCTATTCAATCAGAATTAGCAATGAAATTTCTAAACTTATGGGTGAGAGAAATACTGGTTGTCCAATCCAGAAAGTGATTTTTAAGTAAAATATAAAACAAGAAAGGATATTAATGAGTCAGATTCTTCATTCCTAACTTTATCAATAAAAGACAGTTGAAAATTTTAATAAGATTATGATACAAGAAGGCAAGTTTCCTTTAAGTGTATATAATAGGGATGTGTACTGTATTCTGGAAAAACACAAAGGTAAAAAACAAGTAATAATTATTTCTAAGTATAGATTTTGGTGTGTTAAGACCTGGTTCTATACTAGTTCTGAAAATTTGGGATTAACCTCCAAGTTTCAGCGAATGTAACAACAGAACCTTCTTCCAGTGATTGTTATGAAATATCAGACATGTAAAGAACTCAGCCAATCTTGGTGCATAGTATGTTCTAAAGTATATTAACTTTTATTATTACTTCTCATTAACACTATTTCCACATTTCTGTATGTGCTTGATCAGGAGTCTGTTTCCTTCAGGGGCTCTGTTCACCCATCAGTTTCATAATACCTGTTCTAATAGACTATTCAGATAGACCCCACACCACCAACGATCTCACTAAAGGAAACATCAGAACCCTAGGGGACTTAATCACTTTTAAGTTTAAGGAGTTAGCAGGCTCAATATATTAATTGGAAGTAAAAGATTCAGTAAACCTTTCTTGTGTTCTGTTTTGGTGCAAATAAATATCCATATTTATATGTTCACAAGTTTATATGGGTTAAATTTAATGAAATATCATGAGTTTAAGGAAAATGAGAACTGAACATGCTTTTGTAATTAAGTAATGTGAATAAGAGCAGAAAGTTTCTTTTTTGCTTCTCTTTGGGGATAGATTATGGCAGATTCAGGCACAAAGAAACTTTTGGGGTCAAACATATTATTTTCCTTTTCTATTTCTGTTTCCTCCTAGAAAATGATTCTTTTCCTACATTTCATAAATCATCCATATTGTATTTTGGCATAAGAATACAAAAGAACTTTCCTCATACTTCAGTCTTATAGCTTTACTTTAACAAAGTTTACTTTAAAGGAATATATAATATACTTTACTGAAACCACAAAAATAAGCATTAATTATCAGTGGACAATTTCAATCATAAAAAATGAAATATACAGAAAAATCTAGGACTTAATTTTAGCCTTTGGACTCAGTTTGGGCTTTGGTTTTTGTTTTCTTTTGGGGGTGTTTTATTTGGGGTTTTTAAAACCATTAATTAAAGCTTTTAGGTAATTATGCTAATTAATTGGGAATTTATTTCCTTTGACTCAGAAAAATGCTAGTTTTAAGATACATCATTCTAATGTGTGATTGTTTATAACAGCATTAAGATTAGTTATCCACAGACCATTTTTTTCAGTGGCCACAATAACTGGGATAAATTTGTGGACTCAAAAACTATTATTTCCAGTTTAATATGAAACAAATGCAGAAGATCACATAAGCTATTTTTAGCATAATGTGATTTTAATGTGTAATTATCAATTCTTTTTACATAGAAGACAATTTTCTATTATCACTTAATGTCCTTTTTCCAGTTGTCTTTAATTTTCCTACTTGTTTTCACTGTACCTCTATCTCCCCACTTTCCGTGGAGTAAGAGCCTCCATAGTCATTAATTGATTTTTCTTAGAAAAAAAATTTATTGCAAAATAAAAGTGATTCTTTCCATTCTCAAATAAGCAAGTATCCTTCACAGTTATAAAGATTGTTTTTAGTATAAACTAAGCCAGGGAGCTCAGATTCCAATGAAATTTCACATATCTCTGGAAGTGATCTTTCTAAAAAAGAAGTAGTGGATATATTATTTATCACATGCTTACTGTGTTGACGTCATTATGTTAAATTACTGTTGTTACAAATAGGGAATAAATAAGTGCCTCAGTAATTAAGATTATAAAACTCTTCTATATTTTGTTGGGATATTTGGCTTCAAGGGTATTTTCCCTTTTCTTAACACTGAGCAAAAGTGTGATCTGAGTCTTCAAGAAACTAAGGATATTTGTAAAGGTAACAGCATATGAAACAACAGAACATAAGTACAGAGGATTATAAAATATTATGAAGTATTCATTTTGAACCCTGAGTATGTAATAGATTAGGTTAAAATTTTTAAATCCCTGAAATTTAGTTTTAAAGAAAATATACATAGCCTGGGCCTGGTTTCCTTTAAAGCCGTTTTTGTGCCTGACTTCAGGATAAAGCTCTGAATTAGGATTGTAATGGGTCCATTCCATTTTAGAGCATTCATGACATGGTTCAATTAGCGTTAGGTCATTCCTGGTCAGAAAGAGATGGAGTCAGTTCAGCCCATGAATTTAACCTAATTAAGCCAGGAAAAGCTTCCTAGAATTGAGTTTGATTCTCCTGAACAATCTCAATCTCAAATCCCAGAGCGGAGTAGTATATGGTGACTTGATTAAATGATGTTGACTTTAAAACCCTCTTTTTCCTTAAAATTGTAGTCTTACCAAACAGTGCAAGTAATATTCCTCAGGAACATGTGTCCCAATTTGAAGTTGAACTATTCAGTAGCCACATTTTTCAGAATAGTTAACCTTAATAAAACATTCTTAGCTTTCTGAACAGTGAATGAAAATTGATAATGAAGGAAATGAACATTTATAGGTGTTCTTAGTATTAATTGCTTCTTAATAAAACTAAAAATCCTTCCTAACATTTTAATGATACCATTGGTTTTTAAATTTTAAATAACAGTTTCCGAGGTGCAGTGCTGAATCATTTCTTTAAACATTTCTATTTTTCTCAGAGACCAGCGTGCTGAGGATGTCAAAGAAGACTTTGAAGAGAGAACAGAAAGTGAGCTGAGGACACCACATGAAGCCAGAGGTACCCATCATATTCTCATATTGTTGATAGGTATTATGATTAATACTCAACAATCAAAACTGGAGTGTAGCAGTCCCTTTTATATTAAAGACAAACTTCATTTGGTTGGTTCTGTTACTGCAAGCAATAAAAGTTTATTGTTCAGGATAATTTTGGTATTCAATTCATAATGATATGGATCCATCTGTGACCTGTATTTATAGTCTCCTTCACATATGTGTAGGATATTGTGTATAGAGTTTGAATAAGGCCTTCTATTTGCTCCATGTAGTGTATTTTTTTTAACATTGTTGATGTCATTTGCTTCATATGTTTCAGACTCATCTCAGAACATGTTGACATACAAATAGAAGTAATATGGTCTTAATCTAATACCACAAAATGAAAAGAAAATCACTTGAGCAAATGTTTTAAGTTGTACTGGAGAAAGTAACTTGTCTTATATCTTTGGTGAATAGATATTACAGTAGTTTAACTGAGCAATGAAGTTGTAATGACTGTTGTTCATAGTGTAACCTGTATTTATAATTTACACATGGCTTTATAATTACTGTTTATTTTTATAAGAAAATGTTGGCTGGATTATGATTTTAATGATTGCCTCTGGGGACTTTGCTTGTCATGTGCTTTCTTGGGTTTAGATTATTTGTAAGATTATAGAATCACACCTAAGGACTGTATGCCTGTAGTGACCTATTCTGTAAGTGATGCTTTGATTTCCATATCTGATTTTCATAAAGCAGTAATTTATGGTTAATTTAAAAGCTGTATCCTCTGCTGTCCTCAGCATATTTTATAGTGTCTAATCTTACACCATATACAAACCCCTACAGATGTCCAGGGTTTCATCTGTGATCTCCCACCTGTTCACTCTGTAATCTTAGACATTTCACTGAATACTTTTCAGTGCTTGTTTCCTTATCTGCCCAAAAGGCTGGTGGAGGTACTCCCTCCCACAGTTGTTATGGGGATTGAGTACAGTAACATTTGTAACTTGCTTAGAACAGTGCCTGGTACATAATAAGTGCTATGTAAGTATTTGATTATTTAAAATGTTTCCAGTCACTTAGAAAGGAAAAGAAAAACACTTAATTTACGAAGGTTTTGTCATCAAGGTATTGTGCTGTTGTGCTCAGTTGTGTTTGACTCTTTGTAACCCCATGGATTATAGCCTGCCAAGCTTCTCTGTCCATGGCATTTTCTGGGCAAGAAGCCTGGAATGAGTTGCCATTTCCTACTCCAGGGGATCTTCCTGACCTAGGGATTGAATTCACGTCTCCTACATTGGCAGGTGAATTCTGTACCACTAGCGCCACTTGGGTTCTTAATCCAAAGCGTCAGCCTTTCTTAATGAATGGTGGTTAGGAGCACGGCCTTCATTCTTGTCTCAGCTCCACCAGTACCAGCTGTGCAGCTGGCTCCGGGGAAAGCATTTAACGTCTCTGTGTCTCAGCTTCTCAGTAGTGCTCACATCACTGGATTATTACGAGAAATGAATACATCAGTGGCTGCAGGATTAGCTGTAACAGCAGTGGTAATAGCAGGAGTGGTAGCATGGTGAAGTAAGTGTCTGTTGTGTGTAATTATCTGATCAGTGGAAGTTTAGATAGAGTCATAGTAAAATCTTCTGGGCTCTGAACTTTTTGAGGGAGTAGTGATTTTCAGCCTTTTCAGTTTCTTCCTAAGTTGGTGATGTAATTCACTTTTAACTTGATTTGCTGAGCTGATTTTGATCCTCCCCGCCCCCACCCTTGAAATTGTCTAATGGAGAATTTTAGGTATGTTAATGTGACATGCATGGTGTTCTCTCTTTTTCGTGGTTTAGTTTTGTCTGTTCAAACTTTGTATATTTTTATCCTGTTTTTCTTGATTTGAATTATCTGAGTTTTTCTGTTTTATTATTCTTTCCAAACATTGCTAGGATTCATATATAACCCTTTAGTGTTTTTCTCACCTACAAAACCTGTAGCTTAGTATGCATATTATGCTGTCTTATTTTTCATTAGTGAAAGGGAGCCTCATAAAAACAAGCCGCTTTGAGAATTTTTGCATATATGTTCCTAAGTAAGATTTGCCTATTAATACCTCATCCAGTTTTAGCCTCCTAAAATGAGTTTGATAACTTCCCTTCATTTCCAGATTTTTGAAACATTTTATGTAAAACTTTCATAAAATTAATTTTTTTCTGCAGTAAAATCATGTTATCATTGTTAGCTTTTATTTAACTGCTTTCTTAGCTTTGGATTATAATTTTTTTGAAATTTTTTCCAGATTCATTCTGTTTGGAAAAGATTTGAATTTCACCTTCTGACCTTACCATATAAGAGTTTGTTGGTTGTCTTTCTCTGGACCCCATGAACCTTCAGTACAAAATGAGCTCTTATGGTATTTGAGAGCTCCTGTATCTTGGTGATGTTGGGGATATCTCAGATCCTAGTCAGTGTGTGGATGTGTTTAGTTCTTTCTGTCCTTCTGCCTCTCAGATATAGAGCCATGACCTAATGTCTCAGATGGGGCTCTCTGCTAGCAGACATTGAGAGTGGTGTGTGCAGGAGTTTTGTTAGTGGGTACTCAGGAGCAATACCAATGGGAGAGGGAGAGAAGCAACAGTGGGCAGAATGAGCAGTTGAGTTGTGATGCAGTTACAGAAGCCTCAGTTGATCCCATAAGGAATTCTGGATGAATCTTCATAATTATCCCAGATTTAGGCGGGAGAATCTGACCTTTGTATCTTTGCATTGACTACTTCTTGGATATTGGCTGAAAAGGGCAGGAACCTCCCTTTGGCTTAGGGCAGTTTCTGGAGAGGGAGGTAGCTGTGAGGCATCGGCTGTCAGAAGGTAGGAAAATGAAACGTTTCGGTTCTGAAGGGTGATTTGGGTGGCACACTGCAGCGTCTGCTACTCTTGGCTCATAGTACACATCTGCTACCCTTGGTCTCTGACTTTCCTATAAGAAAAATCAAACTGAAATGAAAAACAGAGTATCCTTTCACATATGTGGGGTTAGGTCAGCCAAATTAAATCTAATCTTTTGGTTTTAAACAATGAATCTGACTCCTAAATTCAATCTTCTTTCATTATTTTGTCTGAGATGTCATGAGCTTGCTTTTTTTTTTTTTTAATCCAGAAAACTTCCTTCCATTATCATTTTTATTATTTGGTATTGTTGCTGTTCAGTCGCTAAGTCATGTCAGACTCTTCGCAACCTCACAAACTGGAGCATGCCGGGCTCCCCTGTCCTTCACTACCTCCCAGAGTTTGCTCATATTCATGTCCATTGAGTCATTGATGCTCTCAAACCATCTCATGCTTTGCCACCCCTTCTCCTTTTGTCTTCAGTCTTTCCCAGCATCAGGGTGTTTTCCAGTGATGGCTCTTTGTGTCAGGTGGCAAAGTATTGGAGCTTCAGCTCTGGCATCAGTCCTTCCAACGAATATTCAGGGATGATTTCCTTTAGGATTGACTGGTTTGATCTCCTTGCAGTTCAAGGGACTCTCAAAAGTCTTTCCAGCCTTTGAAAGCATTAACTCTGTAGTGCTTAGCCTTCTTTATGGTCCAATTCTCATATCTGTACATGACTACCTGAGAAAGCATAGCTTTGACTATAATGGACCTTGTTTGGCAAAGTGGTGGCTCTGCTTTTTGACTGGTAATACCTATTATTCTTGGGTTAGATCCAAAGGATGATATTCAAAATATTTAACAGTTGGTTTGACATCCAACATTGCACAGGACAGTTAAAACAAACACCAGCTTTAGTGCTGTAGCAGTTTGGAGTCTCCGTGGTATACTTAGTTGCACCATCTTAGGGAAGTCCCTCAAGTGCCTGACTTCTGAGGGTGGAGGGGCCTGTTACCATCCAACATGAAAGCATTATAATATTTTAACAACTTACACATTTTTTGATATTCTAAACATATATCTCAAGTTGGAATATCTTACTCTTGCTCTGTCAAGTCTGCTATTTACTGCCTTTAACATGAATTTTAATAGTGGTTTTATTTTCCTTTAATTTCCTGCACTAGCTTTTCCTTTTTTTTTTCTTTTCATAGCCTGTTTTTGTCTTGTAGGGGTCATGTTCCCTTGTACCTTACAAAAAATCATGAAACTCTTCTGTCTATAATTTAATGCTCCTTTCCTGATGTTTTGTGTAACTTTTTATCAAAGGCCTCATAGTGATTTTTTTTTAAATCATTTTTGAGTGCAGAGAAGTTTCCCCACGTTTTTTGTGAAGAAACTTACCTCTCAATGCTCCCATTGGGTATAGTAGAATTCCTCTTTCTCACCTGAGCTTGAGGGTCAGATAGGTATGCTGAGCTTAGTACGTGCTCCCTAGTGTTCATTCACAGTGCGCTTCCCCAGGGTGGAAGTAGCCCTTCCCAGATCTAGCCTGGTTAGAGGGTAGCATAGGAAACAGGAGAGAAATCCTTTTGCAGTTTGTTCACTGTTTAGTATAGAGGAGACTGAAAAGATCCATCTAGTCACAGCTATGGTTTCTCCAGTAGTCATGTACGGATGTGAGTGTTGGACCGTGAAGAAGGCTGAGGGCCAAAGAATTGATGCTTTCGACTTGTGGTGCTGGAGAAGACTTTTGAGAGTCCCTTAGACAACAAAGAGATCAAACCAGTCAATCCTAAAGGAAATCAACTCTGAATATTTTTTGGGAGGACTGATGCTGAAGATGAAGCTCGCAATATTTTGCCGCCCTGATGTGATGAGCCGACTCATCGGAAAAGACCCTGATGCTGGGAAAGATTGAAGGCAGGAGGAGGGGGTGACAAAGGATGAAATGGTTGGATGGCCTTACTGACTCAATAACATGAGTTTGAGCAAACTCTGAGAGTTGGTGAAGGACAGGGAAGCCTGGCGTGCTGCAGCCCATGGAGTCGCAAAGAGTCGGATATGATTTAGTGACTAAACAGCATCAAGACTGAAAACAAGCCACCCTATATTCCTTAGAGCCAGTAGGATTTAAGACGCGTAAGTAAGCCCATGAGAGCTATTTCATTTGGAGTCTTAGAGCAAATTGATTTTTAAAAACACTTCCCCTAAGAAAAAGCTTCCTACCTTGTTTCTTCTGTTATTTCAGCTTAATTCCATACAATATGTGTGATTATGAACCTCTTCAACTTTTTGATGAATCCCACTGTGTTACTGAATTTGACTTTTGGAGACCTTTACTAAATACAATTCATTACATTTTTCTTCTTTCTCTATTTTCTGACTTCTATTTCCTTTACCTGAAAGATAAAATAACTCTTTTTCTCCACTGTAGGAAGGCCCATTAACAAAGGATCCTATAAATTGACCTTAAAATTTAAACTCTTGTATTCCTGGGAAAGGTGTAATTTTCTTTCCCTTTTGCAAACGTTCTTTCTCATGGATGCTGATGGGCAGAGAGTTGAATTATATTTTGTAATGTGTTAGATTCTTACTTGAAAAATCAGGCTTGCTTTTTGCTTCCATAGCAGTTGGTTTTTATTTTGGTTGTTAACCTTGAAATGATCCTCAAATATTTTTAATACTTGAGTGTAGGATCTTGGAGCTAAGTTTATCCACATTCCTTGATGTTGTGATCCATTTATTCTACCCAATCACTGTTATTGTTCATCCTTCTTATATTTAGTCACCAGTGTGTAACTCCATTAAAAAGATTAATTGACAGATGTATCCCATTTCTTCTGGATTTTTCCTTTCACATTAAGAGCGTTTTGTTATAGACTTATGGAATACTAACTTAGAAGGGCCATTGACTCCTTTTCATTTTTGCCTTTTTATATTCAATATACTCTCAGTTATATGCCTTTCTTTCAAGATAGGAATAATTTCTCCCTTTTGCTGAGCCTTTACTATATGTCAGATAGTGGAATAAGCATTTTTAAAAGTATCATGTAATCCTTGCAACAATTCAGTTACATTGATAGCCAAAATTTAGGGCTGATTAGTGACAGAACAGGGATTTAATTCCCGGTTTGGGTGCGTGCTAAGTTGCTTCAGTCATGTCTAACTCTTTGCGACCCCATGGACTGTAACCCGCTAGGCTCCTCTGTCCGTGGAATTCTCCAGGTAAGAATACTGGAGTGGGTTGCCATCCCTCCCCCAGGGGATCTTCCCCACTCAGGGATCAAACCTGTATCTCATGTCCCCTGCATTGACAGGCGAGTTCTTTACCACTAGTGCCACCTGGGAAGCCAGTTCTATCAGACTCTTAAACTCACCCCCTTGACCATGACCCAGAAGATCCAGGGCCACTTTCTGATGCTTCCGCTAGCTCACAGTGAGGCTTTGGGCTTTGCCCTGACAGTGTGTTTTTCTTGTCTTCGGGATAGCTACCTCCTAGTGCTGTTTTGAAAATAAAATGAAACAAAGCATTTGAAGATTCTGGTCTCACTTCTGTCACTGGCTTAAAGGGAGGAGAATGAGTCAAGACAAGTGGCAAGTCATGGTTGGCTTGCTGATTTAGCGGTATTCAGGCTTGAAAATAGGAAGCAGAATGGAATCTGAGTCTGAAAGTAGCAGAGAGCATGAAGAGGACGTTTCCTTTTCTTTGGGACTTGGGCTGCCTGTGGTTCTGCTGGGGTTCTCTGGGCTCCTGACGGGCACAGTTGTATAGGATGCAGGTTCTCAGGTTCTGAGATAGGACATCTCTTTCTACTAGGAGATTTCATGTTTGGTTTAGGTGGTGGTCTCTATTCTGAAGATTTATGGTCTTGATTCTACGTGAAACATTGGAGGATATATTTCTTTCAGGATCATCTTTATCAGATCTATCTTCTCACAAGAGTTAATCTTCTACTTCACTTTTTCCTACCCTACAGCCAAATCAAGAATTTTAATACCTATATTTGCAGCCAGAATTGACAGACATTTGTATTTGCAGATTTCTACTTTGGATAATCACATTATTTATCTATTAAACTTCATTTCAAGGAAGTCTACAAGGATACGCTGTATTAATTTAGCCTTCCAAACTGCATTGTAAGTGCTGAGTAAATTATTGCTCTGTGAATGATTTCCATGTAAGTAGTTGTAAATGATAGAGGCAGGCCTTTACTATCCATTCATGAAGTATCAACAAAAGAAAATAGTCCTCATTTGATTGTCTGGAGAGATGAAGTAGTGGTAAAACCATACAAAGATCCACAAAGTTATTTCTCTGACACTATTCCCATGTAATATTTTCTTGCTTCTAATATTAAGGAAGCCCAGCAATGGATGTTTTAATACTGTATTTCCAAAAATGCATTAAATTGCTTTCCAGGTCATGAAAGTAAGATTTTCTTTTTTTTTTTTGGTATGATTTTTTACTAATAATAGCTTATTCAGTATCAGTCTCTGGTTTTATATAATTATTGTCAAGATAACATTTATTGTAGAATAATTAGAAAATACAGGAAATCAAACAGCAGAAAATCAAAATTACCTGTGATTTTATCTTCTAACACAACATTTTCTAAATTTTGGGCTGCATTTTGGATTTTTTTAATATATGAAATATTGTACTAGCTATTTTGTAGCCTGAAGTGTTTTAACTATGTAATATTATAACCATTTTCACATAAATATTTATACTAATTATAAAACAATATTAAATATTCCCTCTGTGGATTGATGCAGCATTATTTAATAAACCAATCTCTAATGGATATCTAAGCTAGTTATTCCCTGTCTCTCACTATTATAAATGCTATTGCAGTAAACCTTAGTAGTGATTAGGATTAGGGGGGTGTGTGTGAGTATGTGTGTATGTGATATAAAATACATACAAATGGCTTACACAGCAGTTTATTTCTCTCACACATGGAGGAAGTTCAAAGGTAGGTGCTCCAGGATTTAATGGTGCTCAATAGGATCAAGAAATTAGGTTCCACATATCTTGTTGCTCTGCTTTGCAGAATGTCTGTTCCCAAAGTCTTATCTTGATCAGAGGTGATCTAGAGGGCTGGTTACTCAATTAGTGTTCTTCCCCGGAAGGAAGGAGGGTTAGGGTGAGAGAGTGGGGAGAAAAAGTTTGACCATATATCTTTAGTAAATTTTCATCTCGGGAAATGTCAAGAAATACAGAAAACTCCTTAAAAAGTAATATTTTTCATGCAAGTAAATAGTTTGAGAGGAAAGTGATAAGAAATCTGACCCTTATAAAATGATGGTGGCAGAAATGTCTTCCAGAATTAAAGGCTTTGTTCTTTGAAGCACATTGTACACATTCAGACCTACTCTTCCCTACTGTTCTCACTGAGCCAGCTACTTGAGCCAAAGTCTGTGCACGTTTATTTGAGTGTATATCACATGTTAAAATAAAAATCTGGAGTCAAGTTGCTGTGCATTTCAAGGGATTTGGCTCATAATAGACTTTCAGTAGAACAGGATGAGGACCTAAAACCAGTTATGTGAGATTTGCTGGATGAAATGTGGAAAGAGGGACCATGAAGGGTTTTTTTTAATAAAATATTTGAAGAATTGAAATGTTTCACAGGGCAACAGTTTTCTATATGAGCTCACTCAGGAAGAACCAGGGCTAGTGGATGTTAGCTCCAGTAAGACAGTGTTTATTTTTTTTCAAATTCAGCATAGTGACTTTTCTAACATTCAGAGCAATTCAAATTTAGAGTAGGCTAGCTTAAGAGAAAAGTTATTCAAGATCAACAGTAGAACAGTAGGAAATAGGATGAAAGAAAACTGTACCACCGTTCCCTGGTGGGTCAGTGGTAAAGAATCCGCCTGCCAACTCAGGAGACATGGGTTTGATCCCTGATCCAGGAAGATCCCACATGCTGTGGAGCAGCTAAGCCTGTTTGCCATTACTATTGAGCCTATGCTCTGGATCTCCTGGGCCACAGCTACTGAAGCTCGCATGCTGTAGAGCCCATAATCTGAAACATGAGAAGCCACTGCAATGAAGCCTGCACACTGCACCTACAGAGTAGCCCTGCTCACTGCACCTAGAAGCCCATGCAGCAAAGAAAACCCAGTACAGCCAAAAAAAAAAAAAAAATAAGATAAATAAAAATAAAATTTCTAGGCAGGTTCTGTGGCTCAGATGGTAAAGAATCTGCCTGCAGTGCAGGAGACCTCGGTTCGATGCCTGGGTTGGGAAGATCCCCTGAAGAAGGGAATGGCAACCCACTCCAGTATTCTTGCCTGGAGAATCCCATGAGCCCACTGCAATTGCAGAGCAGCCCTGTACACCACAGCTAGAACAAGCCCATGCAGCAAAGGAGACCCAGCACAGACAAAAAATAGACAAATAAACATAAAATTTTATATTGTACCACTTATAATAGCAACAGAAAGCCTCAGATACATGAGAATAAATTTAACAAAAGAGATGCAAGACCTCTACATGACAATGATAGAACACTGAAGAAGGATATTAAAGAAGATCCAGAGAAATGAAGAGAGATACTTTGTTCTTGGGTTGGAAGACTTGATATTGTGAAGATGTTGTCTCTCACCAAATTGATGTATATTCAGTGATAATTCTAGTCTAAATCCTACCTTTTTTTTTTTTTTAACAAGCCCATCCTAAAATTGGCAATGCAAAGGGGTGAGGATATTCAAGGCAATCTTGAAGAAGGTCTAGATCACAGACATCAGTACACTTATAAATGGGGGTTATTAAAATCTGTGGATTGTTAAAAAGACACCAGTGGATCGGAATCAGAAATCGTTAGTAGCACATTTATATTTATTTTAAAGTTGGAACTGTAGTACAACAGGGGAAAGACTTCTTTTCATTCAGTCATGGTTGGGCAATTAGAAATCCATGTGGAAGAATGATCTTTACCATACACAATAATGCCATTTGTAGCAAAAATAGATGGACCTAGAGATACTGTGTGAAGGAAATCAGGGAAAGAAAAATACCATAGGACATCCCTTATATGCATAATCTAAAAAGAAATGATACAAATGAACTTAGGTAAAAAATAAACCAGACACACAGACTTAGAGAACAGCCTTATGTTAATCAGCGGGAAAGGAAGAAAGGAAAGGATAGTTATGGAGTTTGGAATCAACGTGTACACACTGCTGTATTTAAAATGGATAGCCAGTGAACCTACTGTATAGCTCAGGGAACTCTGCTCAATGTCACGTGGCAGCTTGGATGGGAGGGGAGTTGGGGGGAGAATGGATACATGTGTAGTTAAAAAATTTTTTAATATATAAACTCATTTTATAATAACTTAAGAAAAGATTGTCAACTTTGTTATCAGACAGTTACAGTTGTAACCACAAGTGTACCACAACACATTCACTAAAATGAATACAACAAGAAAGACAGCACCACATCTCGGTGAGAGTATGGAGCATGTGGAACCCTTTTACACTGTCACCAGGTGCGTACTGTACAGCTGTTTTGGAAAACTGGCAGAATTTGTTGAGGCTTAAAGTATACAAATGCTGTATCCACAAAGTCCCACTCTTCAGTATATATGCAACAGAAAGGAATACATATATTCAAAAAAAGATACATACAAGAGTGTTCACAGCAGCACTGTTGGTCATGGCCAAAACTTAGAGACAACTCAAATGTTCATCAGTTCCAAATTAATTGTGAAATAGTCATAACAATGAAAACCCATACAGCAAAGAGCAGGTCAGCTACAACTACGTACAGCAACGTGGATGAATTGCACAAACTGTTGAGAGAAAAAAGCCAGATACCAAATGGAATTTTCATCAAACTGCAATTCAGAACAGGGCAAAAAGCAGTGGTGTTAGAAGCTAGGACAGTGGTTTCTTTGTGGCATGGGGTATGATTGCAGGGGCTTCTGTGTGCTGCCGCTTCTGTTTCTAGCTGAGCTGGTGGGTAGGGGGAGAATTAAGTGTGAGGGAGGTGCCTTTTTTTCTGAAGGGCTTTGAGTTAAGTAGTTTTCAGGAAAGATGTCTTTTCTGAAGGATCTTAGGAGATAATGATTAACAAACTCTGTCAAGAGTCCCAAGGACAAATAATCATTTATTAAAAAGGCAGTTTTAGAATAGGAGAAAACCAGGTTTGGACAAAGGCATTTGCATTTCTGCTCTTTAATTTTTATTTTTATTGCAATAATTTCATATCCATTTACAAAAAAGATAAGGTGGCTATTTAAGAAGTCAGTGTAATTGGTAAATAGAAATTGGAAGAACAAAGCAGAGATGAGATAAGAGGAGAGCACGGGTATGGTATCTACAGGGTAATCTCAGTAGATGGACTTGAGCATACTTTCCTCTTACTTCCAGGACATCCAGAGGCAAACGAGAACCAGCTATAATTCCCTAGGTTGAGAGTTATTTTCTTTGTCACTAAAGCTCCGGTGCAGATTTCTTCCCTGAAGCATTAAAAAGGCAACACTGAATGACGTAACCGCGCATGTCTTCAGTAATGACGCTATGACAAATGTGTCAGTTGAGTTTTAGGTGGTTTCTTATGATGACCTTCGGTAAAAATGAAGAGAGTGTAATTACTCAGTGAATGTAATGTTGAACCAATGCTTTTACCTGGTGTCCCTGCCACTTGTGGTTTGGGGGTGACATATAGCATTTGGGGATTTTGTTCTTTTTTTTTGGCTACTTTTCAGAGAGTGAGTTCACATCATTTCTGTCAACCAGGTGCCCGGGAAGAAAGCAGCGTACAGCAGGCGCAGCGTCGGTCAGCCGTCTTTCTGTCCTTTAAGTCCCCAATTCCATGTCTGCCCCTGCGCTGGGAGCAGCAGAGCAAGCTTCTCCCCACGGTGGCTGGCATTCCTGCCAGTAAAGTTTCCAAATGGAGTACGGATGAGGTAGGTTTTACTTTCTTTGTCTGCCAGGGACCTGACGTAGGAGTAAGGAGTGGGCAATATGAGTGCGTTTGGGGCTTAGTCTTTTTTTCTAAGAAGAAATTATCCTGAGAGAAACAATGAAAACATAGGTTGGATACTTGGAACCTGTACCAGTTAGATTCTGGCTTCGGTTTCAGAACTGGAGTTTTGATCTTGTTTTTTAACAGGTGTCAGAATTCATACAGAGCTTACCTGGATGTGAAGAACATGGGAAGGTATTTAAAGATGAAGTAAGTGGTCGACTGAATTGCAGTCTGTTTCTTAATGGGGGACACAGCACTGAAATGCAGTGAATAGTGAAATATTCTAAACTGGCAGAGGAGAGAAGAGATGGGTTATGTTGAAATTGACAAAGTGATACTGAGTTGTCTAACAAGCAGTGTTAATCAGTTGTATAAAAACATGTAAGATGAGGAGTAAAGGAAATGTTTGTACCACTTTATGATGCCCCACAGCAGTAGCACTAAACTCCTTATTTAAAAAAACAAACACAAAACTTGCTAGCATACATTTATATAGTATATAGCACAGAAAGAAACCAAAGCAAGAAAGAAGCAACGTTTCGTTTTTAATAAAGTAAAACTAGCTCCCATTATTTGATTTTTAAGTGTCATTTTAACACCAAGATTAACTTCATTTATGCTTATAATTAATATTACCATTATTGCTAAAGCAATCCCTTAGATCTTACACATTTCTCATGTTGTTTATACTAACTGACATGCATTACATTTATTAATATCTGCCATTGGAAGTGGAGAAGGAAATGGCAACCCACTCCAGTACTCTTGCCTGGAAAATCCCATGGACGGAGGAGCCTGGTAGGCTGCCATCCATGGGGTCGCTAAGAGTCGGACACAACTGAGCGACTTCACTTTCAGTTTACACTTCCATGCGTTGGAGAAGGAAATGACAACCCACTCCAGTGTTCTTGCCTGGAGAATCCCAGGGACCGGGGAGCCTGGTGGGCTGCCGCCTATGGGGTTGCACAGAGTTGGACCCGACTGAAGCGACTTAGCAGCAGCAGCAGTCGTTGGAAGATTATTTTATTAGTTTTTTTCATTTGTCTGTCCAAAACTTCAATGTAAGGGATGATTAGTAATGATACCACCTCTAGTGAGCATTAGGACAAAAAGAATTTCGACCTCTAACTACACTAGAAGCCAGAGACTCTTTTCACTAGAGAACTTTAAAAATAAGCCACTTGCCTGTCAGCTTCTCTAAGCAGAACAGCCCATTATTGCATGATCTTGGCTCCCAGAAGGTACAGTGAGGACCAGGTCATCTCAGAAGTCTTTGTCCCACATCTGCTGTCTGCAGTAATAAGTTATCTTGTTTGTGCCTGTGTTTAGCCTCCACTGTTCAAAATGGCACATTTTCTGTTAAGAACATTGCAACAGAGTAAGAGTGTCGGGACTGCCAAGAATTCAGCCACCAGTCGCCAGTGTCAGTATACTGTTAGCTATCATTTATGCTGTATGTGGCGGAGAAGGCAGTGGCACCCACTCCAGTGCTCTTGCCTGGAAAATCCCATGGACGGAGCAGCCTGGAAGACTGCAGTCCATGGGGTCGCTGAGGTCGGACACGACTGAGTGACTTCACTTTCACTTTTCACTTTCATGCATTGGAGAAGGAAATGGCAACCCACTCCAGTGTTCTTGTCTGGAGAATCCCAGGGACGGGGGAGCCTGGTGGGCTGCCGTCTAGGGGTCGCACAGAGTTGGACACGACTGAAGTGACTTAGCAGCAGCAGCAGCATGCTGTATGTGGATGCCTGTGAAAGATTTTCATCAGCCTTTTTCTGACTTATGTTCTTATTTCAGAAATGTTCTTTCTAGTGGATCTTTAATTTGCAGTTACTCAGATTTTGAGCTTCTTAAGGCCCCTCCTAAGCGTCTTTGTGTTACTCTCAGTCGATTTTCCATCTCTAAGCAGGCTTCTATACCTGCAGGGAGCCATTGTGCTTTCTTTGAAAGAACCTTTGAAAATGATGCAACAGGTTTAAAAATAAATTTCTAGTACATATATTTTATAAATACTACTTATGGTTCTGTTGATGTCTAGACAGTCCATATAGATTGCTCTGTTATTTAGTTAAATTAAGGTTCAAATTCACATGATATGTTATTTCTTTGAATAACTTCTTTCTTCATATTATCTTTGGAGACACTCCTCAGGCACCAACCCGACAGCCTCAGAGGCAGAGCCTTCTTTTGAAGGATGAGGCAGTGACTGTTCTCTGTTCACGTGTCACTCATATGTTCATTCCACTCTTCATTCATCCTGTGAACTCTTGTTAAATGCCTGCCATGTGTATGTTACTACATGTGATGCTCTGGTGAGAGGGTTAATTCAGAAGTAATAGGACACGATCCTTGCTCTCAAATGTCTCACCAGGTCAGCAGGCGTGGGGTTCGAGTCCTAGACGAAAACCAGAAAGCAAATCTAAAGTCTTGTAATTCATCTCTGAGAGGCAAAAAAGTGCAGGTGTGGGCTTTTATCTGAAACCATCCTTGACTTCTGTTTCTCTTATACACTCCACATATAATCAGTTGAAAAACCCTATTGGGTGTATTTTAAAAGCATGAGGATTCCAGCTCTCGCTCCACCACGACCTCTATGGGCAGAGTCACTGTCATCTGCCAGTTGGATTAAAGCACTAGCTTCTAGCCAGCCACCTTGCTTCTACTTCTGCCCTTCTATAATTTACTTCCAGCATAGCTGGGCTGATTCTGCTAGAGCGTTGTCAGATCACGTCTCTCCTCAGTTCAGATCCTGCTGGTAGTTAAATCAGAGTAAAAGCCAAGATCCTCACCAGGGCTACAGTCTGACACTCCACCGCCTTTCTCACCTTCTGACCTCTCTGTCCTCTGCCCACTGCTGACACTGTTCCACACACAGACCTCCTTGCTGTTCCTAGCATTATCCAGACACACTCCGGCTTTCCTGTCTGTCTGGCATGCTCTTCCTCTGGGTGTTCACACAGTTCACTCCACTTCTCAGTGTCCCATCCTAACTGTCCTCCTTCAGACTGCCACCTCCCACCCCGGACTCCACTGCCCACTTACATCCTCAACCAGCAGTTTTCTCATGGCACTAATCACCTTTTAGAATTAGTAATTGTAATTTGCTTGTTATGGTATTTCTTATAGTCTACCTCCTACTCCTAAAATGTAAACTCTACAAGGCGTTTTTGTTTGCTTAGTTTTGTTTCTATCTGTTTTAGTCTCTGCTATATGCCCAGACCCAAGAATAATACTTAGAATATGTACTCGCTTGTGTCTGACTATTTGTGACCACAGGGACTGTAGCCCGCCAGGCTCCTCTGTCCATGGGGATTCTCGAGGCAAAAATCCTGGAGTAGTTTGCCATTTCCTCCTCCAGGATCTTCCCAACCCAGGGGTCAAACCCAGGTCTCTTGCGGCTGCTGAATTGGCAGGCAGGTTCTTTACCACTAGCACCACCTGGAAAACCCATTTAAAATATAATGGGTACTTAATAAATTTTTGTTGAATGAATATATTCATCCCTTTACGCCCTGAGAAAGACATTCAAAGAGCAGGTCGCTGTAATTTGTGGAGTTAAAACATTGGAAGAGAACCATGAGTGCACAGTGAGAAGAGTAATGAAACGGGAGGCAGGAACCTCAAATTCCAAGTTTTCCTTCAGAGTTTTGGGCCTTTAGCAAGATACTTAATCTCTGGAGTTAGACCAGTTTATATGTATTATGAAAGCATAAACAAAAAATAAACCCAGCAATATATTGCAGTAATTATGGTTTTTAGAAAGTCGTTTCTTAATTTACTTCTTTCCACCTGAGGTTATCCTTATGGCTGCACATCAAAGCAGCTTGTGAGGAACCCATTTTCCTGTTGGTTGATGTTTTCAGATGAATAAATTTGACTTTGCTCACAGTGCCTATTTGGGGGTGTTATTACATATAAGAAAGATCTACTTATCAGGAAATGTTTGTACACCTGAACTCCCTGTCTGTGCTGTTCCAGTGTTCCATGTAGAAAACAGCTGATAATTTAACTTTGAATATGTCCCATGACCCTGTGTCCAATCAATTCACAATCTTTGGTCTTTTTTCCTCCCCTTTTAGCAAATTGATGGAGAGGCATTTCTGCTTATGACCCAAACAGACATTGTGAAAATTATGAGCATTAAGTTGGGCCCAGCACTCAAAATTTTCAATTCTATCTTGATGTTCAAAGCCGCAGAGAAGAACTCTCACAATGAACTTTGAAGGTGGTGAATTTTGAATACCATCAGCTTTCTGCTTTAAAGCTCATATTTTACTCAAAGCACAAAGACAGTTGTAACTTCTAAGTGAGAAGTCTCCAAAAATCTAAAGAGCGATGCTATCAGATTATTTATATTCCTCAAGAGACAATATATATGAATTCTTACAAAAGTGCTTGAGCTTTTAACCAGGTACTGTCTAACAACAGTCATCTTTCGGTTCTGTTCACTGAGCTAAATTTATCTTTGTAAATCTTTTTGAGGCTGGGGGGGTGGGGGGAAGGGGGACTTCATTAATTATTTATGGGAAAAAGTGGGGGGGCAGAGTAAGAACTTTTGGCATTTTGTAAACATTGTTGAATTCTCTTTCATGTACACTGTTTCTTTTTCAATACTTTCAGGAACCTTTTTTATATAATCAAACTTCAACTTAAACCAAATTAGTCAAAACCTGGCTAAGTTTAGCCAGTGGGACTGTTATCTGTATTGTTAATTCTGTGCCATATTTTGAATTGCAACATTATGCTAAGTATAACTTTGCAAGTCATGATATTGCCTAACTGCTTGTCCTGATTCATTGAGGCTGAATAGTTGTAAAAATTACCTTCCTTTAAATCAGTGTTTTTACTTTTGCACGCAATTATGAAATGTTAAACAAATTACTTTCACCAGCATCTTGACTATAATTACCAAAAACGTGTATATAAATAATGGAATTAAAAAATAAAATATATAAACATAAATAAGGTGATGTATTTGAATGGCATCAGTCTCATACATTGTGGTGCCCTGTGTGTTTACAGGATTCCAGTGATATCAAAGGAATATACAGTTATATTTGAAGGGGGTGCTGTTTGTATGATCTTGAACTATTTATGAGATTATATTGAGCTTTTCTCTAATTGTCATTGAAATAACTGTGGTCCTTTGCAGAGGTGAAGGGATCGTTCTGTCGATGTAAACACTAATCCCAAAAGAGCTCTGTCTTAGACCTTGCAGTGTCCTCCAAACCCAAAGGTTTTCTTCAGTGTTGGCTAAAGAGAGAGTGTATAGATTTTACTGAAAAGGCAAGATTTGAGGGAGCAACCCCAGTTGAGGCAAACATTCTAAATGCTCACAGATCAGGGAAGTGACTTCCTAAAGCTCCATTTTGGAGAGACCCTTTTCTCCATAGAAGTGTTTGCCTCAGTAGAGAAGCGTACAGATGCACTTTAATTGAAAGCCCTTGATTCCCTATAAACTGAGAGCTGGTAGTGTTTCTTTTGCAAGAATGCATTTCCAACGCAAAAGGTAAATTATTTTATCAGCCTATGTATGTAACTTCTATTTCCAGGATTGGATATTTATCCAAGGACTATTTTAAAAGTAGAAAGTAAGTTTGTAGCATGTTGTCTGAATTCTGGGAAAGTTTCACCTTTCTCTGTAGTTGCTCTCATTTTTTCTCATGTAGGATTCCCTTGATATCTGCCCTGCCCCACACACCCTGTTGGAAGTCTGTAGTGGTCCTTTGCTTTTGTTGTAATTCAAGATAAAACAGGGCCCATGACATCTGCCATGGCCCCTTCATTTCTTTGCATGAGTCTGCTTAAAAAAAGTTTTTCGTTGTTAGTTTTTATTTTCTTTATGTTTTGTTCAGAGTTTGTACATTCAAGTTGCACTTGTTATACCTGACATGAATAAAATAAAATCTTAATTGCAGATGCCTTTTTTACATATGTATGATTCTTAAAAATAGAAGGGGTGAATGAGAGCAGGAGTAATATCAAACATATGGCATTAGATAGCTGTGTGATGGAGCTGTAGGGTTCAGGGCAGTTTGTCAAGCTATGTCCCAGATGATGTGAAGAGTGACAAAAAGGAAGAAAAAATTTTAAAATGTTATTGTTAGGTCGAGTAGGGTTCACACACATTGAAGACTTCTTTTTTAAAGCATGTGTTGTAAAAAAAAAAAAAAAAAGCCTTTAAATCTTACTGAAAACATCCACTCATTCTGAGAAGCATGTTGTTTGTGTTCAAGGCAACATATTACGCATCCCTGTTAGGGTGAAACAGTCTACCAAAAGAAGTGGAAAGCTTTCACCATTCCATCCCTGGGATATGCTCTAAGAATGGACTGAGTTTTAACAGAGGAAATAGGGAGCCCATGGTGACAGGGAGGTCCCTGAAATGAGAAGCAGGTTTGAGGTAAGACAAAAGGGAGAGATGAGAAATGTGGAACTTGACAGGACCTTCCAATCAAAAGGCATTTTAAAAAACTTACAAATACTCTATGAGCCAAAGGAGTCCTGCCTGGAGGTTAACATATTATCCCAGGCTGCCATTTTGCAACTTTTGGGTTCAGTGGATTCAACCTCCAAAGAAAATAGGGTTAGGTTGGTCAAGCAATATTGAATATTTGCCAAGTGGCATGGCCATGCTGGATATTGGAAATAGATACACCACTGAAAGAATGAATTTTGTGGAACTCTGCCCTCATGGTCAGCTCATGTCTATCATGTTCAAAGCCAAACTTCAGTGCAGTTTACCTGCAGCTATAGCTCCACCTCTCTCTCTCCACCCTCAGCCCAAAGGAGCAAAGAGAGGCTTTCATTCAAGGCTAACTCTTAAAAAAAAAAAAAAGGTATTACACAGAATTGAAAGAGACACGTGTACCCCAATGTTCATCGCAGCACTGTTTATAATAGCTAGGACATGGAAGCAACCTAGATGTCCATCAGCAGATGAATGGATAAGAAAGCTGTGGTACATATACACAATGGAATATTATTCAGCTATTAAAAAGAATCCATTTGAATCAGTTCTAATGAGGTGAATAAAACTGGAGCCTATTATACAGAGTGAAGTAAATATCAGAAAGAAAAACACCAATACAGTATATTAACGCATATATATGGAATTTAGAAAGATGGTAATGACCCTATATGTGAGACAGCAAAAGAGACACATGTAAAGAACAGACTTTTGGACTCTGTGGGAGAGGGTGAGAGTGGGATGATTTGAGAGAAAAGCATTGAAACATGTATATTACCATATATAAAACAGATTGCCAGTCCAGGTTCGATGCATGAGACAGGGTGCTCAGGGCTGGTGCACTGGGATGACCCTGAGGGATGGGATGGGGAGGGAGGTGGGAGGGGGGTTCAGGATGGGGAAGACATGTACGCCCATGGCTGATTTATGTGAATGTATGGCAAAAACCACTACAATGTTGTAAAGTAATTAGCTTCCAATTAAATAATTTACAAAACAGTAATACAAATGAAACATATTTACAAAACAAAGACTCATAGAAAGAAAATTTATGGTTACCAAAGGGGAAAGGTGAAGGGAGAGATAAATTGGGAGTTCGGGACTGATGTGTACATAGTGCACTGAGACGACCCAGAGGGATGGTACGGGGAGGAGGGAGAGGGGTTCAGGATGGGGAACACGTGTATACCTGTGGCGGATTCATGTTGATGTATGGCAAAACCAATACAGTATTGTAAAGTAATTAACCTCCAGTTAAAATAAATAAATTTATATTTTAAAATTAATTAATTAAAAAATATATTTTTTAAGTTAACCAACAAGGTCCTACTGTATAGTGCAGGGAACTCTGTTCAATATTCTATAATAACCTAAGTGGGAAAATAATTTGAAAATGAATAGATACATGTGTATGTATAACTAAATCACTTGGCTGTATACCTGAAACTAATACATTATTAATCAACTATACGCCAATCCAAAGTAAAAGAAGAAAAAAAAGGCCAGCCATAGAGATTGTGGACCTCCAAGGGAAAGGACTCTTTTAGAACTTCGTATATTTATTCTGGAGAAGAGGAATAAGATTGTGAAACTTAAAAAATGGGAGTTGGGAGGGAATAATTGGGAGAAATAAACTTTGCTGCTGCTAAGTTGCTTCAGTTGTGTCCGACTCTGCGCGACCCCGTAGACAGCAGCCCACCAGGCTCCCCCGTCCCTGGGATTCTCCAGGCAAGAACACTGGAGTGGGTTGCCATTTCCTGCTCCAATGGATTAAAATGAAAAGCGAAAGTGAAGTCGCTCAGTCGTGCCCGACTCTTAGCGACCCCATGGACTACAGCCTACCAGGCTCCTTCGTCCATGGGATTTTACAGGCAAGAGTACTGGAGTGGGTTGCCATTGCCTTCTCCGGAAAAGAAAGTTTATAAGGAACTAAAATCACATTGTAGTGAAAGTGAAGAAATAGAAACTGTAAAATAGGGACTAGTTATGCAGAAATGTACCAAATTGTTCTTGCCTGTCCATTCTCATATAAGCAGTGAATAATCATTGCAGAGGTGGGCAACTGATCTCAAATTTTCTTTTGTTCCACTAACTTAAGCATTTTAATGAACATTCAGAGATAAAAATACTAGTATTTTGCAGTATTTCTAGAGATGTGTTATAAAAATTTCTTCAATAATATGAACCCTTCTTAAAAAAAATAATTGGAGGCAATAACCCAGAAAATGCCCATTGCACTGTGATGCTGTATTAGCACACTTAAATTCTTCAGTCTTTTAAACCAATTAATTCTTTCAAAACTAAGTAACGTCAAGATTGTGATGATAAGAGCAAGGGGCACCGTAAAACCAGAATGTTCGATTACAATGTAGGACTCTGGGCTGGATGACGCACAGGACTAGGGCTCCTGAGAGAGACTGGAGAGCGGATCTAGGAAGGGCCTAACTTGGAAACTGTAAGCTGGGGCTCTGGGAGTGAAAAACCAGGTTCTTATTACAGATCCAAACTAGCCCATGGGGCAACCAAAGCATATGAGAACACTGGAGGTCAAAACGAGGAAAAACCAGAAACCTTGTGGGGAGACAAGAACCAGCCATATCACTGTATCTCAAGGGAGGGACCAGAGGAAGAGAAATACGGGTCACCGATGATCGAAGCCTGTGCCAGCGAAACCATCCAGCAGTGAGGAGACCTCAGGAACAGCCACAGTTCTTAACAGATAGGATGGAAGGAAACCTAAACACCCTGCAGGGCAGCTCAGCAGGCAAAAAGAGAAACTGGGGAGTTGTGTGCTGTGCTAAATCCGTTCACTAGTGACCGACTCAGCAACCCTGTAGACCGTAGCCCACCAGGCTCCTCTGTCCGTGGGGATTCTCCAGGCAAAAATACTGGAGTGGGTTGCCATTCCCTTCTCCAGGGGATCTTCCTGACCCAGGAATTGAACCTTTGTCTCTTAGCTATGTCTCCTGCATCGGCAGGGTGGGGCGGGGTTTACCACTAGCACCACCTGTACATCTTAAAATGCTCAAGTTCAAAATGTTTCCAAACAATGCTCAAATCAAATGGACAGAACCACAAGGCCACAAATGTGCCGCTCCTGGGCATTCAGTTCAGTTCAGTCACTCAGTCGTGTCTGATTCTTTGTGACCCCATGGATGGCAGCACGCTAGGCTTCCCTGTCCATCACCAACTCCCGGAGTTCACTCAAACTCATGTCCATTGAGTCAGTGATGCGATCCAACCATCTCATGTCATTCCCTTCTCCTCCAGCCTTCAGTCTTTCCTAGCATCAGGGTCTTTTCCAATGAGTTGGCTCTTCGTTGTTAGGTGGCTTAAGTATTGGAGCTTCAGCTTCAGCATCAGCACTTCCAATGAATATTCGGGACTGATCTCCTTTAGGATTGACTGGTTGGCTCTCCTTGCAGTCCAAGGGACTCTCAAGAGTCTTCTCCAGCTCCACAGTTCAAAAGCATCAATTCTTCGGCACTCCTAGGTATTAAGTCTTTCAAAAGTGGACATATTGCCTAGTCATACCCTAATATGAAGGATTTTAAGAAAATGTGAAGCATAGTGTCTTTTAAAAACTAATGCCCCCTTGAAAGTGTTAACTTGGATTGGAATTTCTTAAAACTCGAAATAAACAGCTCTTTACGTCATATTTTATTACAGAATTTCAATAAAGAATTTGTGTCAAAGTGTAAAGGTAGAAGGCATTAGTATTCATTTGAATCTCAGTGACAAGATGATTTTTCTAATATTAATACCTACCTTTACTAAATCAAAACAATGGTTAATAGTTTCAGCCACCCCAGAGATCCACTCTGCTTAAATATTTGGCATGCTGTTAAGTGACTGGATGTTGAAATCCTACTTCCTCTTCCTTTTCTTTCATAGAAGGAGAGTATGGACTGTGCACATCAAAAATCAGTGTCTCTAGGAAGTTGAGGGTTTGAGACAGTCTTCTTGGACACTCAATCCCAAACACATGGAAAGAAGCTATGAGAGCAGCCAAGGCCGTAATACAGTCATCCACCTTTGTGAGTCTCTCTTTTTCTAAATACAAAGAAAATTCACAGACATCCATGTTGAAAGGGTTCTTAACTTCTAACACAGGCGTGGACACTTGCACCTGAATAAAAAAGATTACAGTCACTACCCCGTGGTATGTAAAATAGCTCAATAACACAATGTGCCTCAATTTAACCATGATACTACAATAAACGCACTTGTTACAATTTAGCGTATTTGTAAATATGACAAAACATAACTGTAAAATAGGCCACCATCCTGCTTCAATATATTGTATTAAATATCGAACCAGTGATCACTGACATACTGCATACCTTGTCATTCACAATGACAAAAAGGCTGGAATCCTCCCCAAAAACATCTGGTAGGAGTAAACAAGTGGCTGTCATCTTCATATCTGTCAAAGCAAACATACTTACAGTCCAAGTAAATGTTGTAAGTAAAGCCAGTATTAAAATGTGTGGGTTTTTTGTTGCTGTTACTTACCTTCTAAAGAACAAATTAGCTTTCTTAGATCTTAGTTCCCCTAGTATTTTTTTTTTTTTAAACAACATCCCCTTGTAAACATTCAAGATCTCCTGTTCTGCCCTCCATGTCACAGCCAAGAGGAGGTAAGATTTCTGTACTCTGTCCATCTGCCAGAATGATTTCATTGTACTTAACCTGTGGTCTGTAAATTACCTTCTATATGAAATTAACAGGTTACTAGTTTCCTAAATATAATATTAAAATATCATGTGTACTTTTAAAATCTATTCTTAAGCTCCTTCTACTTAAGAAATTATTTTTTCTTCCTCACAGATTTTTTCACTAAATTCTACAAAATATAGCTTTCCTAATTACCCTGAATTATACAGGTAACTGAGACCAGATCACCCTATCCCCCAGGTTTACTAACGTTTCAACATGTCTTCATCTGTATGCTGTTTCATCTTTTCTTGCAATGCAATATTGATTGGGTTGTCCACCAAAGAAAGAGAAGCCAGTATATTTTCTGAATAGGATTCCAAAATGTGCCTTATTTTCTTATAAATATCTGTTCTTGTAAGAAGTTGGAATTCTCTGAAGAGCTGAAAAAAGAAAAAGATTACAAGAGAAGCTAACCTGTGGACTGCAAGGAATTAAATTGCTCTGTAGAATTACAGTAAGCTTTGAAGGCTAGTTTATATACTAGATATTTGATTAGTTTTAGTGGAGAAGTAGACTTAAGACAGAGGAGGAGCAAAGAGTGGAAGCCTGAAGTGAACAGAAAAAGATAAAGAGTGGGCATGACAAACAGCTTGCAGAACTAAATCTGGATACAGACTCAAGCAAATGAGGGTAACAAAATAATTGGGGGAAAGAGCAAACAAAAAAGAAATCCCTCCACAATGAATGCAATGAATATTTTGGCTGTCTGTGTTACCCAGCTGAGATTCTAGGATCTTACACTTCTTTACTACGTTGTTATTTTGGCACTCCAGGAAGAGGCACAAGAAGAAATCTATCCGATTTTAGGAAGCAAACCTTGAAAAAAATCCCTAACCCTATTATCCTAAAGGGAAAAGAGCTTTAGAGACACTGAACATCAGATAGAAATAAAGGATGAAAAACAATCTAAATGTATGAGATTCAACTATGAGATGAAAGCAAAACCAGTTAACCTGTATGGAAACCTCTTTACTCAGAATAACTTTTTCCTGCTACTGCCTAAATTCTTCTCTTGGGAGAATTCCACCACCACTCCCTCCCAATATATATTTTTTTTTTGACAGAGTAACTATAAAACTCTTCATCACCCACACTAAAAGGAATTATGTAGTCATCACTTTCCCTAAAATTCTATAAAAAACAGTTATATATTACCCACTGGGTCTCATTGCTTCTTGAATGTTTTGGTGGATCATAAATTGCCGAAAGATTAGGTCTGAAAGTTGTCAGAAAACTGGAATGCACATCCTCATAAAGGCATAGCAACTCTGTTATCAGGCAACCTTCAGTGGGCACTAATCTGTATTAATAGCCTAAAAAGAAACTCTCTCAGACAGCAGGGAGATGTAAAGTGAAACACAAGGAGGGTAGAGAGTCCACTTTCTTGGGTGCAGAACCTAGGAATTTCTTTAACTTTTTTTTTTAAAAAAAATTTCAGGTTGACATTAAAGTTGCAGAAAGAGTAAACAGAGGTCACAAATGGCCTTCATGCAACTTCGCCCAAGGCTAACATTTCTGACTGATTTGAAAATAAGCTGTAGACAGGATGCCTTCTTAACCCTTAATTCTTCATTGCATATTATTATTCCTTGTACTTAAGAAATACAAGGACACTATCCTCCAGTACTCTTGCCTGGAAAATCCCATGGATGGAGGAGCCTGAGAGGCTGCAGTCCATGAGTCGGACACGACTGAGCGACTTCACTTTCACTTTTCACTTTCATGCATTGGAGAAGGAAATGGCAACCCACTCCAGTGTTCTTGCCTGGAGAATCCTAGGGATGGTGGAGCCTGGTGGGCTGACATCTATGGGGTCGCACAGAGTCGGACACGACTGAAGTGACTTAGCAGCATCCTACATAAGCACAGCATAACTGTCAAAATCAGGAAAATCTAATCCACAGACCCTGTTTAAACATTCCAATTTTTGCAGTCATGCTCTTTACAAATCTCAGATTTAATCTAGCAACACGTGAGATTCAGGTATGTTTCTTTGGTCTCTTTTAGTCTGAAACAGCATCTCGGTTTTCCTTAAATTCCTTACCATATTTGAAAAGTAGAAGCCAATTACTTGGGAGAACACCCCCTCATTCCAGGTTCATATGATGTTTCTTCATGATTTACATATTTTTTAGCAAGAATGCTGGCACTTCTCCATCAGGAGGATGGTCATTGGTCCCATTATTGAAGATAGTAACATCGCTCGGTTAAAATGGAATCTTCCAGGTTAATTCATATATATATATAATAATTATTAATTAAAATATAATTGAATATATTTTATGGGGCAATCCCTTGAGCTGATGTAAATATCTTGTTCCTACTGTAATTTTCATCTGCAAGATTTAGCATTCACCAATGACTCTTGCCTCAATCAACCATCTACTGACTCATTTAGCATTTAAAAAGATAGGTATTTCACTTGTATTTCACACACAGTACGCTGCTATGTACTTTGGGAACTACCACAATGTTTAGAACATGCTTAGCTTAATTGGTAAAGAATCTGCCTACAATGCAGGAGATCCTGGTTCAATCCCTGGGTCAGGAAGATCCACCAGAGAAAGGACAGGCTACCCATTCTTGGGCTTCCCTTGTGGCTCAGCTGGTAAAGAATTCGTCTGCAATGCAGGAGACCTGGGTTCAATCCCTGGGTTGGGAAGATCCCCTGGAGAAGGGAAAGGCTACCCATTTCAGTATCCTGACCTGGAGAATTCCATGGTCTGTATAGTCCATAAGGTCACAAAGAATCAGACATGATTGAGTGGCTTTCACTTTCACTTTTTAACATTTTAGACTATTGGTTTAACAATTTTTGCTTTAAAAGTATATTTTATACATGTGTCAATCTGTCATACTCTTCAGCCTCTACATACAGTTAGAGGCTACCAGATATTGCTTTTCCTAGCAACTGAAAGAGAATCAAGCGATAAATAAGGTAGGTTGCTGAAAATTAATTAACTAAAATAATCCATGTAAAGCACTAAGAACATGTGTGCCATGTAATAAACATTCAGATGTTCCCTATTGACATTATTATTAAAATAAAAAATGTGGACAAATTCTTATTTCAGCTTTGTTTTTGGTGGAGGGTGGTGAAGAGAAGAAAAGCCTGTAAAACTTTTCATTTCATTTGGTTTCTTGCACCCATAGCATTCCTTCATGAAATGCATTCTCAGATAAAACTCTGATGACTCTTTCATCATATACTACAGCCAAAATTACAGTAAAATTATAATGGGACCTTTAATAGCCATCTTAAATAAACTAAATGGAAGGATGTTTGATTTAAACTTCATATATTTTAAGACCACTTAAAGAATCTATCTGCAAGGTGGGAGAACTGGGTTCAATCCCTGGATTGGGAAGATCCCTTGGAGAAGGGAATGGCTACCCACTCCAGTACTCTTGCCTGGAGAATCCATGGACAGAGGAGCCTGGCAGGCTACAGTCCATGGGATCACAAAGAGTCGGACACGACTGAATGACTTTCACTTTCACTTTATGGAATAATTTGGGATGATAAAGGAAATAGATTGTGAGTAATGCTGCAGGATAACAGCACCCTAATAAACTATCTTGATTGTCTCAATTCGTGCAAAGGGGAAATGTTTCCCACTGTCAAAGTCCCCCAAAGCAGGGGGGTGGTGCCTTGGGGCACCACTTGGCGACTCTTCAAATCTGATGACAGCCAGTGCGTGTTATCAGAATGATTCCAGAAATTCTTACCAAGTGCTCCTCATCGTAGCCCTTTGGACCCCACACATTTCTACTGAGATTCACACCCATCATCTTGCTACACAGTCCTGTTACCACCCCAAGAAGAAAGAAAAGTCCATTTGACACACTAATCAGAGTATTATAAGTAAATTCAGATACCTGATAAGGGCACTGCAGGAAAGGAAACATTTTAAGAACGTCCTTCAGAGGTGTCCTGCTGCCAATCAACTTTCTTCTTATTTCCAAAGTCTGGCTCATCCTCTTATCAATTTCTCTCCAGTCCTTTTCTGTTTTCACATATTCTTGCTGGAACCAGTTAATATGTTCATCTACCTCAGAATCTAAACAAACAGCTTCCTCCTGCAAAATATTTTCAAAAGATCATATGTTCCATGTTTCAGGTGGCAGTTTAACACTCCATGAAGACTTGAATTATGAGCTGTTGTTACACACTCAGTAATGCCCTCGTACGTAGCATTATGTTTGACCTTGACTAACAAATGCTGTGAACAAATCTTTGATGCTGTGAACAAATCAAATAGTTAATTACCAACTATGGAGTTATAATTTGTTCTCTTGACAGATTTAAGAGCTATTCATTTCGTACACACCCTTTTACATGGATATCTAGATTATCCAGAAGTTTAACATGTAACAAGAATGTCATTTATTCTTATGCATTTAAATTTTAGAAGGCAAAATATTAAGAGATAAAAAGGTTTTTAATGAATGTTTTGTTATTGTTTGTATTCTTCCTTTTTAAATGCCTATTTGGAGTTATAATACCATGCCATATAATCCAAATTCAAAACAAATACAGTGGGTATATTGTGATACTAAATCATGAAGTAGTCAATTATATTCCCTATACATTTGGGTACCTTGGATCAGGTGGGGTGGCTAAAAGTTACCCCACATATTCTCATTAAAAATCTAAAGCAAAAAAAAAAAAAAAAAAACTAAGGCAGGAGGAACAAGATGGCAGAGGAATAGGTGGACGTGTAGTACATCTCTCTCCACGGATACATCAGGAATACAACTTCAGACACAGAAGTGGATGCAGAACACCAGCTGAGAGCAGACGGGAGTACCTGAGCAGCGGAAAAGAATATGTAGACCCACACGAAACTTGGCAGGACAAAGGAACTAGGGGGAAAGACAGGATTGTTTCTAGGATGGACCTGCCCTCAGTGGGTGGAGGAACTGAAGCAGGGGTCTGATCCCCACATCCGGGCAATTGTCTGAGTCAGAGGAGAAACATTTAAGGCTGAGAGTGAAACAGCTGATCTGTGGCAGCCTAAATGGGATGAGAATCAGACAGTCCTTGCTGCAGGCATACATACCCCGGACAGGGATGCAGGTCCCCTGGAAGGTGCAGCAGCTGGGAGCTGGAGTTTAGGGATTGTGGAGCAATCCCAGGGCAAGGGCTGCTGTTGACTGTGGAGAGACAGATCGAGGGGAGGGAAGGGAGGAGATTGTGGTGGGAAATGCCTGTGGAGGAAAGCAAGGCAGCCATGGAAGCAAGGCGAGACTGCTGAGTCACGTGTAGGGGTGGAGCCATCACCATAGCCTCTCTCTCCCCTCACACCAGCTGAACAAGAGACAGGCTGGCCCATCAAACGCCTGACACACTGAACAACAGAGTAGGACCCCACCCAGGGTGCCCTGTAAGAGCCTGATGCGCCGATCTACAGCATAGGACCAAAGCCTGGGGGACCCCTCTATGTACCTGATGTGTGGCACAACAGAGAAGGACCCCAGGCAAGGGAGCCCTCTCAGTACCTGAACAGGAGGAGCTCAAGAAAAATAACTGGCCAAAGAGGCCTTCTGATCACCAGCTACAAGAGGCTTGAAAAAGACTCTGATAGGGCCGTAACTCCTGCGGTGGAGACAGTCCATGTCCCTGCCCACTTGGCACCACCAGGATCCCCACAGGCCAAGCACTTGCGCCGCCTTCACCGTCAACCCTCACTGGGTCAGAGCTGCCATAGGCAAAAAATGTTTTGCGTCTATACACGCAGGGTTACTCCAGTCGTGTCCAACTCTTTGCAGCCCTGTGGACTGTGAGCTGCCAGGCTTCTCTGTCAGGAGGGTTCTCCAGGCAAGAATACTGGAGTGTATTGGCCAATACTGATTGCCATGCCCTTCTAGAGCACTATATTTCCTGCTTCCCTAACCGCCAACTCTGCTGAGTACCTGGTGTGGCCAGAATCCATGCAACCCAAGCAGCAGAACCACTTCCATACCTGGGCCTCACTGGGACAGACCCAAGTCCTCCAGGGCAGCCTCAGGAGCAAACCCTAGTGGACCACTCACATGCAGAGGTGGAAATAAAACCACAATTGAAACCCAGGGGCAGTGTGGCTAAGGAAGAAGGCCCCAAACCTTCCCACTAGCTGTACAAGCTGCAGATTAAATCCACATGATCAAATAGGCAGCCTCTGTATCTATGGAATACATAAAAGGACATTGAGAGCTCCCACAAAAGAAAATGCACTGGTTCTAATAGCTGTGGACATTGAAGGTAAGGACACACAAGAGTAGGACAAATTAGAATCCGAGCTGCCCCACAGCAGGTGCAGAAACCAGCACAGAGTTGGAAGGCATCCTAGGGAGGTGAGGTAGACTGTGACTCCCAGCGAGGAAAAGCACTCTGACAGCAGTGACTCAAGAAAAACATTTACTATTCTTATGTTTTGACAGGTTCTGTAGACTCTTTTGGATTTTTTTTTACTTTTGTCTTTTTTTCCCCTTTGCCCCCTTGCTCTGTTGTAGTTGTTGATTTTATTGGCACTATAAAATCTAATTAAGCTCTTGATTGTTGTTTTTTTTTCCCTCAGTCACATTTTTTACTGTTGTTATAAACCTCTGCTTCTGTATTGGGCTTTTGCAGTTCTTGTGTTTTCCTTTTCTCTCTCTCTTTTTTTAATTTTAATTTTTAAGCCTATTATTATTTTTTCTACATTTATTCCTTTGTTTGCTTTTCCTACTGTTCTTTTCCCCTTTGCAATTAATCTTTAATGTATATAAATCTTCTTCATCTATCTTTATTTAACTTTGCATATCCATTCTTTTTCTTTTCTTCCTTTCCTTTCCTCTCAACATATTTGTTAGTTTTGTTTTCATTGCTTCATTCCCCAGTTGGCACCTTGGTTTAGTTTTATTTTCCAGTTTGTGCTTTAGTTAGTGTTGTTCTTAACTGGTAGATATAATTTTTGATTTCCTTTGTTTGCTGAGTCAATCTACTGTACTTTATTGGACTGTTTTGATTTTGCTTATTTTATAGTCATCAAGACAGTATGGTACTGGCACAAAAACAGAAATATAGACCAATGGAACAAGGTAGAAAGCCCATAAATAAACCCATGCACCTATGGGTACCTTATTTTTGACAAAGGAGGCAAGAATATACACTGGGGTAAAGACAGCCTCTTCAATAAATGGTGCTGGGAAAACTGGAGAGCAACATGTAAAAGAATGACACCATACATAAAGATAAACTCAAAATGGATAAAACCCTAAATGTAAGACCAGAAACTATAAAACTCTTAGAGGAAAACATAGGCAGAACACTAGATGACGTAAATCAAAAAGATCCTCTATGACCCACCTCCTGGAGTAATGGAAATAAAAACAAAGTAAACAAGTGGGACCTGATTAAACTTAAAAGCTTTTGCACAGCAAAGGAAACTATAAGCAAGGTGAAAAGACAACCCTCAGAAGGGGAGAAAATCATAGCAAATGAAACAACTGACAAAGAATTAATCTCCAAAATATATAAGCAGCTCATACCACTCCATACCAAAAAAACAAACAACCCAATCAAAAAGTGGGAAAAGTACCTAAACAGACATTTCTCCAAAGAAGACATACAGATGGGTAAAAAACACATGAAAAGATGCTCAACATTGCTCATTATTAGAAAAATGCAAACCCAAACTACAATTAGATATCACCTCACACCAGTCAGAATGGCCATCATCAAAAAGTCTACAAACAATAAGTGCTGGAGAGGATGTGGAGAAAAGGCAACGCTCTTGCACTGTTGGTGGGAATGTAAATTGATACAGCCACTATGGGAGACGGTATAGAGATTCCTTAAAAAGCTAGGAATAAAACCACCATATGATCCAGCAATCCCACTCCTAGGCACATACCCTGAGGAAACCAAAATTGAAAAAGACACATGTATCCCATTGTTCATTGCAGCACTATTTGCAATAGCTAGAACATGGAAGCAATCTAGATGTCCATCGACAGATGAATGGATCAAGAAGTTGTGGTACATATACATAATGGAATATTACACAGTCATAGAAAGGAATGCATTTGCGTCAGTTCAAATGAGGCAGATGAAACTAGAACCTATTATACAGAGTGAAGTAAATCAGAAAGAGAAGGATAAATATTGTATTCTAATGCATATATATGGAATCAAGAAAAATGGTACTGAAGAATTTATTTACAGGGCAATAATGGAGAAACAGGTATAGAGAATAGACTTATGGACATGGGGAGAGGGGAGGAGAGGGTGAGATGTATGGAAAGAGTAACATGGAAACTTACATTACCAATATATAAAATAGATAGCCAATGGGAATTTGCTGTATGGCTCAGGAAACTCAAACAGGGGCTCTGTATCAACCTAGAGGGGTGGGATGGGGAGGGAGATGGGAGGGAGGTTCAAAAGGGAGTGGATATATGTATACCTATGGCTGATTCATGTTGAGATTTGACAGAAAACAAAATTCTGTAAAGCAATTATCCTTCAATTAAAAAATAAATAATAACAACAACAAAAATCTAAGGCAATCAGGGAATTCCCTGGTAGTCCAGTGGTGAGGACTCTTTCACTGTTGAGGCCCAAAGTTTAATCTCTGATTGGGGAAATATGATCCTGCAAGCCTCACAGCTCAGCCAGAAAAACAAACAAACAAACAAAACCCTAAGGCAATCAACAGGCTTTGAGGAGACAACAAAAAAACTCTTTCTCAAAAAATTAGTTGAGAGGACACTTGGCTGAACTACACTGAATCAACAAGTTGACATACTGTCATCTGACTAGAATGTGACCAGATGTTACCTATAAAAGATGGGAAAAATTAGGACTTTTACAAGTATATTAGGAAAGTTTCAGGTAGATCCACTATCTGTGAACATACGATGATTAGCAAGACATAGAACAAGTGAACAAATTTCTAGAAAAAAATGTAACATACCAGCAGGTCGAAAAGAAATTCCTGCAACCTTATATAAATTTAGTTAGAAAATAAAAGTCTTTCCACAAAGAAAATACCAAGACCTGAAGGTTTCACAGTTAAATTTTGCTAAACTTTCAAAACAGAGCATGTACCAAATTTACATAAATTCTTTCAAGGAGTCAAAGAAAAAAAAGAATTCTATGAAGTATTCCAGTCCATTCTACGAAGGCCTGTATGAAGCAGCTGTGATTCCTAAACCTGAAAGAACTGTATGAGAGAAGATAATTACAGGTCAATCTCATTTCTGGACAAAGTTGCACATATTAGGAACAAGGAAAAACTAGCTTGGATTTACCCCAGAAATGCAACAAGGGTTTGACATAAGTAACCGGTCATGCTTCCTGCTAACTATGGTGTATACTGGAGAGTGTCGTTTAACTCTTTAATTCCTCTAAGGTCGTTGCCCACTCTAGAGTCACTGGCCACATGTGGCTATAGAGTGCTTGAATTGTGGCTAGACCAAATTAATACATGTGCTGGAAACACTGGATTTCAAAGACTTAGTATGCAAAAAAAGAGTATAAAACATCTCATTAACAAATTTTCATAATGATTACATGCTGAAATGATAATATTGGGTTCAGTAAAATATAGTTTTAATATTATAATTCCACCTGCTTTGTTTCACTTTTCTTGAATGTGACTACTAGAAAATGTTACATCATATCTTTGGTGCATATTATATTTCTATCGGAGAGTGCTATGTTAGATGGTAGAGTTTTCTTCAAACCAAATTCCAATCATCCCTGTTTTTACTTCTATTGTCATCAAAGTGACTTTGAAAACTATGCTTCCTTGTGTAACTTTAGCAGTTTTTTTCCTTAACATACAGTCATGTGTCTTAGTCAGCAGGGAAAGGGCTTTGACTTTGCCCCATGTTTCCAAGTGCACAGTTCAGTTCAGTCCCTCAGTTGTGTCTGACTCTTTGCGACCCCATGAATCGCAGCACGCCAGGCCTCCCTGTGCATCACCAACTCCCGGAGTTCAGTCAGACTCACGTCCATCGAGTCCGTAATGCCATCCAGCCATCTCATCCTCTGTCATCCCCTTCTCCTCCTGCCCCCAATCCCTCCCAGCATCAGAGTCTTTTCCAATGAGTCAACTCTTCGCATTAGGTGTCCGAAGTACTGGAGTTTCAGCTTTAACATCATTCCTTCCAAAGAAATCCCAGGGTTGATCTCCTTCAGAATGGACTGGTTGGATCTCCTTGCAGTCCAAGGGACTCTCAAGAGTCTTCTCCAACACCACAGTTCAAAAGCATCAATTCTTCAGCGCTCAGCCTTCTTCACAGTCCAACTCTCACATCCATACATGACCACAGGAAAAAGCATAGCCTTGACTAGACGGACCTTAGTTGGCAAAGTAATGTCTCTGCTTTTGAATATACTATCTAGGTTGGTCATAACTTTTCTTCCAAGGAGTAAGCATCTTTTAATTTCATGGCTGCAATCACCATCTGCAGTGATTTTGGAGCCCAGAAAAATAAAGTCTGATACTGTTTCCACTGTTCCCCATCTATTTCCCATGAAGTGATGGGACCGGATGCCATGATCTTCGTTTTCTGAATGTTGAGCTTTAAGCCAACTTTTTCGCTCTCTTCTTTCACTTTCATCAAGAGGCTTTTAGCTCCTCTTCACTTTCTGCCATAAGGGTGGTGTCATCTGCATATCTGAGGTTATTGATATTTCTCCCGGCAATCTTGATTCCAGCTTGTGTTTCTTCCAGTCCAGCGTTTCTCATGATGTACTCTGCATATAAGTTAAATAAGCAGGGTGACAATATACAGCCTCGACGTACTCCTTTTCCTATTTGTATACAACAACCAGTATGTTGTTCCAGGTCCAGTTCTAACTGTTGCTTCTTGACCTGCATACAGATTTCTCAAGAGGCAGGTCAGGTGGTCTGGTATTCCCATCTCTTTCAGAATTTTCCACAGTTCATTGTGATCTACACAGTCAAAGGCTTTGGCATAGTCAATAAAGCAGAAATAGATGTTTTTCTGGAACTCTCTTGCTTTTTCCATGATCCAGCGGATGTTGGCAATTTGATCTCTGGTTCCTCTGCCTTTTCTAAAACCAGCATGAACATCAGGGACTTCACGGTTCATGTATTGCTAAAGCCTGGCTTGGAGAATTTTGAGCATTACCTTACTAGCATGTGAGATGAGTGCAATTGTATGGTAGTTCAAGCATTCTTTGGCATTGCCTTTCTTTGGAATTGGAATGAAAACTAACCTTTTCCAGTCCTGTGGCCACTGCTGGGTTTTCCAAGTTTGCTGGCATATTGAGTGTAACACTTTCACAGCATCATCTTTCAGGATTTGAAACAGCTCAACTGGAATTCCATCACCTCCACTATCTTTGTCCATAGTGATGCTTTCTAAGGCCCACTTGACTTCACTTTCCAAGATGTCTGGCTCTAGATTAGTGATCACATCATCATGATTATCTGGGTCTTGAAGATCTTTTTTGTACAGTTCTTCTGTGTATTCTTGCCACCTCTTCTTAATATCTTCTGCTTCTGTTAGGTCCATACCATTTCTGTCCTTTATCGAGCCCATCTTTGCATAAAATGTTCCCTTGGTATCTCTAATTTTCTTGAAGAGATCTCTAGTCTTTCCCATTCTGTTGTTTTCCTCTATTTCTTTGCATTGATTGCTGAAGAAGGCTTTCTTATCTCTTCTTGCTATTCTTTGGAACTCTGCATTCAGATGCTCATATCTTTCCTTTTCTCCTTTGCTTTTCACCTCTCTTCTTTTCACAGCTGTTTGTAAGGCCTCCCCAGACAGCCATTTTGCTTTTTGCATTTCTTTTCCATGGGGATGGTCTTGATCCCTGTCTCCTGTACAATGTCACGAACCTCATTCCATAGTTCATCAGGCACTCTATCTATCAGATCTAGGCCCTTAAATCTATTTCTCACTTCCACTGTATAATCATAAGGGATTTGATTTAGGTCATACCTGAATGGTCTAGCGATTTTCCCTACTTTCTTCAATTTAAGTCTGAATTTGGCAATAAGGAGTTCATGATCTGAGCCACAATCTCACTTGTAAACCTTCACAGTATTAGCAAACGTGCCACCTGCTGATGGCAGTAATTGCATTATATCCAGAATGCAATTAACTGTCAACGTTTTTCTTCAACTTTTGCTATCTTGTTCAGTTTTGCAGCATGAGAGAAACACCTGTGGAAAAGGCTATAAAAATGATTAGAATATTATGCAATAAATTACCATGTGTCAGGGGCAGCAAGAAGCAAACAGTAAATGCCCTAAAAGAAATTCAAAGGGACCTAGTAGATGTCCTTAGCGTTTAACTATCCAAGCAGTCTTTTCATAGCTTTTAAATCCATTTGATTTCTAAGCCAAGGAAAGCTAACACAGAGAACTACTAGTGACTTTCAAAGTCATGGGGTACATATATTCCCAAATAAATAGAAAAATAAAATGTTTTAAGAGAAATGAATTACAGTAGCCCCCTCCTTATCTGCAGGGGATATGTTCAAAGAACCCCCCAGGAAGCCTGAAACTGCAGATGGTATTGAACCCTAGGTACAGATTGTTTTTCCCTTAACATAGACCTATGATAAAATTTAATTTATAAATTAGGCACAGTTGGTAACTAACAATAACTAAAAATAAAATAGAAAAATTATAATGATATACTGTAATAAAATTTATGTGAATGTGGTCTTTCTCTCACAATTTGAAACTTATGAATTCTTTATTTCTAGAATTTTCCATTTAATATTTTCAGAACACAGTCCACCATGGGTAAGTGAAATCTCAGACAACTCAGACAATGAATCTGTATAAGTATAGTGCTTGTAATTTAACACCTAGCAGTTAGTTAGTTAGCTAGCTAGCTTCTTTATCTATTTAGCTAATTTTTGGAGGACTCTGTATGCAAGGGCACTCCACAATCATCTATTAAATCCTTGTGTTGCTGTCCTAGATACAGCATAAGTTTTTTTTAAAAAGCACCAATTAACCTCTCTATGGAAACTTCTGTGACATTCCCAGTATATTTTGATATTGCAAATCAGAATTGGGCAAAATATTAGCTTTGTATTTTTCATACTCTGAGAAAAGTCCTTAGAACTCCATCACTTGATGAAGCTTGCCAGGAGCAGAAGAATCACTGAGATGTGGATCCAAAGCCTGACACCCCGAGCTTAGAGCTGCTGGTATTATTCAGGATAGGCAAGATGCTGCTGCTCTACCTAACAACCCCCAGATGTTAGCGCAACAGAAGTTTACCTCTCATGGGACAGGCCCATCTCTTCATCCTCCTCATCCAAAAAATCTGGCTTTACCATCTAGAAAGTCAGTCACCACTGCGAAAGAAAGGGAGAAGACGGAGCACCGCATACTGGATCCTCAACTCTCTTGACACTCCTTCTCACATTTCACTGGTCAGAGTCAGTCTCATGGCCACATCTCACTTCAAGGGAGTGGAGAAGAACAGTCCTGCTGGTGGTCTGGAGGAGCCGAGCTGAGTAACTTGGTGAGCAGAAATCATATCCACACTCATCTTCCTCTGGGTTTCTTACTATGTGACACCATAGCTCTCCTTATCATTTTAGCCAACTTCAGGCAGTGTCGTCTGTTATTAATGGCCCAAACCATGATAACTGAATGCTGCTGCTGCTGCAGCTGCTAACTCTCTTCAGTCGTGTCCGACTCTGTGCGACCCCATGGACTGCAGCCCACCAGGCTCCCCCGTCCCTGGGATTCTCCAGGCAAGAACACTGGAGTGGGTTGCCATTTCCTTCTCCAATGCATGAAAGTGAAAAGTGAAAGTGAAGTTGCTCAGTCATGTCCGACTCTTAGGGACCCCATGGGCCGCAGCCTCTCAGGCTCCTCCATCCATGGGATTTTCCAGGCAAGAGTACTGGAGTGGGGTGCCATTGCCTTCTCTGGAACTGAATGCTAGAACACCCAAATCTCAAACCAGAAAAAAATCCCCTATATAAATTCTATATCCAGCAAAACATCCTTCAGATATAAAGGAGAGATTTAAGACATTCTCAGAGAAATAAAAATTGAGAGAATTGGTCACTAGCAGATCTGCCCTACCAGAGATTCTAAAGGTGGTCTTTCAAGCTAAAATGAAATAACATGGACTATAACTCAAATCAACATGAAAAAATAGAGCACTGGTAAAGGTCACGACATAGGTAAACACAATAGAGGGTTTAAATCACTTTTCTGGATGTAACTCTCCCATCTTGTTGGTTGTAACAACTGCATGAAACAATAGTTATAAATTCTGTGTTGAGGGAGATACAATGTATAAAATTTAATTAACAGCACAAAAGGGAAGAAGAGTATTGTTATACAGGGGCAAAGTTTTTATATGCTATTACAATTAAAAGGGTATGAATCCAAACTAGATTATTATAAATCAAGGTATTAGTTGTAATCTCCAGGGCAACCACTAAAGAAAGAACTAAAAATGTTTATTTACTAAGAGAACAAAAAGGGGAATTACATTGGTATACTAGAAAATATCTAGTTTAACATAAGGAAGGCAGTAATTGAGGGATAGGGGATAAAGAAAGAAGAGATGACATATATTAATAGAAAACAAATAGTAGACATAATTCCTACCTTATCAGTAATCATATTAGGTAATTGACAGAATGGATCTAAAAAAAAGTATCCAACTATATACTGTCTACTAGAGACATACTTTAGATTCAAAGTCATAAGTAGGTTGAAGGTAAAAAGATGGGGAAAGATATATTATGCTAGCAGTAACCAAAAGAGAGAAAGAATAGCTATACTAATATGAGACAAAATAAACAACACAAAAATTGTTCCTAGAGACAAAGGAGGATATTTTATAATGGGAAGAGGGCCAATCCATTAAGAAGATATAACAATTATCAACTTACACACACTTAACAACAGCCCAAATGTCATGTGGCAAAAACTGACAGAAGGAAGCAAGAGACAGTAATAGTAGTTAGAGATTTTAATGTCACTTTCAATTGTGAATAGAACCACTAAGCATGTGATAAACAAGCAGTTGGAAGACTAGAGTGACTGTTATCCCTGGAGAAGACAATAGGGATTGTAGGAATTTGGAGATGGGTAAGGGCTTCTTGGGGGGCAAGAGTGGTAAAGAATCTGCCTGACAATGCAGGAGACATAAGAGATGCAGGTTCAGTCCCTGGGTCAGAAGACCCCCTGGAGGAGGGAATGGCAACCCACTCCAGTACTCTTGGCTAGAAAATCCAATGGACAGAGGAGCCTGGCAGGCTACAGTCCATAGGGTCATACAGAGTTGAACAGACTGAAGTGACTTAGCATGAACAAAAATCATGCATAAAATGAAAACCTCCAAGAAAATATAATCAAAAGGACTTTTGAAGAAACAGATAGGATTAACTTACTTAAAATTCTAAAAAAATTAAAGTATAGATTAAATTAGCTGATAAAGATAAAATAATCTGTGCATTTAAAGATCACATTAATAGCTTCCAAACTGAGAGAAGGTCATTGCAACTAGGAAAAAAAAAAAAATAGAAAAGAAAAAGCCTTTGTGGGAAATTCAAAGTCCTTCCTGTACTGCTTCAAGAAACCAAAATAAATTTTCATCAGATATGCAGTTCAGAGTTCATTTACTCCATAAAGACAGAGGAGAATCTTTTCAAAGTAGATGAAAATATCAGGTGCAGATATGAAGAACTGGACACATGAAAGATTCAAGCCAAGTTTTTTCAGAAAATCTTGAAGGAAGCAATGACTATTATCAAAGTCAGCTTATATCCCATGAGTAACAAGTTTATGGTAATAAGTTGAAGGCTTTACTGGCTGTAAGAAATCTCAATAATTTAAGAAAAGAAAATGTGTGTACTTTAGCCAAAAAAGCATTTCAAAAGTATATTTAGATCCTGATGTTTCAAATGAGGCATTTGGCAGAAACCCAAGAGGACCACCAATGAATCCTCTGGATGAAGAGATTCCCAGGAAAGGATGGGCATCAGGCTGTCTCAATGTGAAATGCAGGATTCCTCCATACACCGTCTTCCTCTTGTCACAGCAGGCTCTTCATGGAGCAAGACAGAACTTATCCTAGTGTCCTTGCTCTGGCAGATTCTCAAAACCTTCCTTTGGTCCTACATCCACTTGCCCTCCCACCTCAGTACGCCTAGCCCAGGCTCTAGTTCTCTGTAAGAAGTCAAGTGCTACAAAGGAGTCCCAGGGACAAGTTCTTGAGAAAAGGAACCACTGTCTTTCTCCATATTCCAGAAAATGGGAGTGACCTGCCCCAGAAATGTCTATACACTAAGTGCTAAGTGATACTAAGTAATAAACATTAAGTAATCAAATGAATTATGGCAATGGCATTAAGAATAGACTGATAGACCAATGGAATAAGAGTGAGTGCCCAGAACACACTGAAGTCTTTTTGGGGGAAGTTAACATACAATTAAATTGCCACCATAAGCCAGAGAAAAAAATAATTGGTTGTAAGAGCAATAATTCTATGGAGATCCTTACCTAATGCCATATACAAAAATAGACTCCAGATGACTTAAAGATCTAATCATGAAAGTGCAAACTATAAACTTAATAAAAGAAAGAGTAGAATATCTTTGTGACTTAGAGTATGGGAAGTACCACTTCCTACAAATTAAGAAGAAAAAAGATGCCAACCCATTACAAATGGGGCAATGAAACTAAAGAGGTAATTTTCTACAAGAAGGAATGCAAAACTCTAACAAACACATGGAGAGATGCTCAGACTCATCAGTTATCCAGGGAAATGCAAATCACAGGACTGAGATTACAGTTCATACCTATTAGTCTTGGCAAAACTCACGAGGCTGGTTAACGCCAAGCACTGGCAGGAAGATCAAGATATGCAGTACTATGGGACTGAGACTAACAAAATCATTCTAGAAAGCAATTAGTCAACTTAAGTACCCATGCCGGTCCCATCAGTTCCACTTCTGGTGGACAAGCCAAAGAAATAACAGACCAGCTTCATCCATAACCAGCCAGGTATAATGGTATTCTCTCTAGTACCATTCATTGTGGGAAGGAAGGGGCTTGAAGCAAGGGCTTGTAAAAATTGCTACAAACATGGGGTAGAAATACACATGGTAACATAAATGAGACTTAAAAGTGCCAATGAAAAAGTGAAATACAAATGAGGTATAGAATGGCATTTGTGTGTATTCTCAGTCATGTCTGATTCTCTGCGACCCCAGGGACTATAGCCCATCAGGCTCCTCTGTCCATGGAATCTTTCAGGCAAGAATACTGGAGTGGATTGCCATTTCCTCCTCCAGGGGAACTTCCCCATCCAGGGACTGAATCCCCATCTCTTGTATCTCCTGCATTGGCAGGCAGGTTCTTTACTACTGCACCACTTGGGAAGCCCAGCATATCATCTACATTGAGTCAAATATATATAAACCCAAAATGATAGTACACATTTTAGAACACCTCACAAACAAAAAGATACAGATGAAGCACATTAGAAGGGCTGCCCAAGAGCAGAGGTGGGGAAAAGGGCATAGAAGAGTGAGCACATGGGAATTCCTTGGTGGTCCAGTGATTAGAACTCCGTGTGCTCACTGCGGAGGGCCCACGTTCATCACTGGTTGGGGAACTAAGATCCCACAAGCCACATAGAATAACAAAAAATAAAATTAAAATTAAAAATAAGAGGACTCTCATACTTAAAAAAATGAATGAGCACAAAAAGAAATGAATAGAACCACAGAGAGGCCTTGCACAGAACAATGATGAGAATGGTTCATGAGGTGAGAGTTTGAGTCACTCGACTTTAACACCTCAGGTTTTCCACAAGAAAATAATACAGTACAGAGTTAATTCCACTACACTGCTGCTGTTGCTGCTGCTAAGTCACGTCAGTCATGCCCAACTCTGTGCGACCCATAGACAGCAGCCCACCAGGCTCCTCTGTCCCTGGGATTCTCCAGACAAGAACACTGGAGTGGGGTGCCATTGCCTTCTCCGTCTACTACACTGCATACATACAATTCCTATAAGCTTTAATACCAACGTGTCTTCATCATTTAAACAGGATAATATTGTCAGCAACTTAAGTAATTACTCAGCTAAAACAGACAGAAATAGACTCATAAACATAGCAAACAAACTCAAGGTTATCAAAGGGGCAAAGGGGTAAAGGAGGGATAAATTAGGAGTTTAAGATTAACATATACATACTACTGTATATAAAATGCACAACAACTAAGGACCTACTATATACACAGGGAACTATAGTCAATAACTTGTAACAACTATAATGGAAAGGAATCTGTGAATCACTGCTAAAACCTGAAACATTGTAAATCAACTATGAAAGTGAAAGTTGCTTAGTTGTGTCTGACTCTTTGTAACCCCATGGGCTGTACAGTCCATGGAATTCTCTAGGCCAGAATACTGGAGTGAGTAGCCTTTCCCTTTTCCAGTAGATCTTCCCAACCCAGGGATCGAACCCAGGTCTCCTGCATTGCACACAGATTCTTTACCAGATGAGCCACAAGGGAGCCCAAGAATACTGGAGTGGGTAGCCTATCCCTTCTCCAGCAGATCTTCCTGACCCAGGAACTGAACCAGGCAGGGTCTCCTGCATTGCAGGTGGATTCTCTACCAACTGAGCTATCAAGGAAGCCCTAAATCAACTATACTTAAATAAAAAAATATATTGCTCAGTTAATTCTACTGTTTTGAGAATCTACTTGTGTCTCTGTTTATAAGTACTCTAAAAAGTATAATAAAAGGCAATTAAACAAGTGAAACAGATTTATCAATTCACAGGGCTACAAGTTGCTTGGACCTAAAGCTAAAACTCAGATGCCTAAGAAAGAGTGTTGCTTATGCTGCATTTGATTGAATGTACAACAAGCAGTGACACGGGGTCGTGAGGTTGGCAAAAGATTTTTAAACATCACATTCAAATCCAGTGATCTAGAAACATAGAGGATTGATCTAGAAACATAGCCTGGGATTCTGACAAGTATAGCTCTGCGTGCCATGGTTATAATTCCTTTTAGTAGCAGAATGTAAGGAACCCAGGCATTTTTAAGACTCACGGGTGGATGCTTGATGCTGCTGAAGCTTTGGGTTTTATAGGGGCTTCCCCAGTGGCTTATCTGGTAAACAATCTGCCTGCCAGTGCAGGAGATGCAAGAGATGTGTTGGATCTGAGGGTTGGGAGATACCCTAGAGGAGGGACTGGAAACCCACTCCAGTATTCTTATCTGGAGAATCCCATGGACAGAGGAGCCTGGCAAGCTACAGTTCATGGAGTTTCAAAGAGCTGGACATGACTGAGAATATGTGCATGTGCACGTGCTTGCACACGCACACACACACACGCAAAGCACAGTTTAGGCAGTGCCACGCTGACCTCAGAGATGAGGAGGAGGGGTGCGGACAAAAGATCTGTGACCTCAGACAAATTCTGCAGCTGCTTAGTCATCTTCAGAAGCCCACACGACAGGAGTGAGAAATGCGCTGTCCTTCACTGAGGCATCTACCACCAATATTTTGATAAATTCCTTCTGACCACCGACGATAAACAACAGAAACAGAACAAGTGAAAAACTCTGCTCCTTCCTTACTTATTCCCAAAACTTTTCTCCAGTTTAGCGAAACCCACTTCCCTGCCCTTGAGGGGATGGCCTACCTCCTGGCTTGTTGCCCACATCAGCATTTCCCATCTGTCTAGCACAAAGGGTAACTTTTTTTTCTATATTATGGAAATGCTGTTGCCAAAGTATATCTTAATCCAACCATCTTTAATCTTCAGAAATCATAAAGACATTTAAAAAGAGCTATAAGAAATTCCAAATGCAGACTGGAAATAATTTAGGCAACTCATCTGAAGTCTAAAATCCCATGAGATAAGTGGTGTATTCACTGAACTTGTCCCTCCACTCTTCTTAGTGGTTTTCCATTTGCTTAGTCACTATGGAGGGTACAAAATACAGAAATACATTGTTTCTGTAATATTCTAGTGTAAACTTTTTTCCATCCTTTGAAGCATTTGGCTTTTTAGAACATTAGGTCATAAACAGAAACATGACAGTGTTTAAAGAAACAGCAATGTGTAGCTCCATTTGTAAGAGGGAGAAAAGTAAATTCTTACCAATTAGATTTGCTTGGAAGGAAAAATGTTGTTGCCTCTTCAAGTGCTAACAATGACCCCTTTTTGCCCCAGCTAGCAGGAAGGTCAAAACTAAATTCTGTTGCAACTTAACTCATCTTGGTACATTCAATCCCTCTTCTTTTTGTAGCAAAGACCCCCTGCATGGGCTTTAGTAGGATTCAATTTAAGATGCAGGCATGTCTAGGAGACTCCAAGATAGGAACCACAAAGGGCACACTTATATGATGAACTGAGGTGGTTCTGAGAAAGAATAGAAAGATGACTGTACAGGCTGGGTCAATGATGGCTCAACACAAGAGAGGAGCTGCCATTTAGCCTGTGTCTGTCAGGGTGACCTCTGACCCCATGGGCTTACCCTTGCTGGGGACAATGACTGCTTTTCCAATTTTACTGTTCATCCCACTCCAGTGAATTTTGGTGGAACATGCATCAGAGGGAAAGAAATAAAACTGAATTTGTAAAATATTAATTCATTTATAAAGGAACTCCATTTGTAGTATGAGGAAAATCACATATTTTGAGAATACTTAAGCATAATGTAATTATGTTCGTTTACAAAGTGGCTCTTTAAGAATATAAAACATATTTTTAAACAAATCTAATTCTATCTTATGATTTTAGTTTAAAATTGGAATATTGCAGTTGAAGTTTCTATAAAATCATATCTTTTAATTTATGTACCTTTCATCTGTCTTGTTTTTTCATCAAAGAGCAGATATAAAATTGTATTACCTTAACTGGACTGTCATTTTGAAAACACTTTGAAAGTTACATAATAAGATATTTAAAAATACATCTTGATCTAAAATTTTTCTTATGTATAATGATAGAATGAATAGTTTACAAAATATGTTTAAAAAAATACTCCCGTCCCCTGGGACTTATAAATAGTGACAATAAAATTGAGATAATCTGATAGGCTGCTCTATTAATATTAAATAACTACACTAGCTGAAAAAGAAAACAGAATATTTACACCGAGTACACTCACTAGCATAAGTGTGCTTATAGTGAAAAGTTAGATTTACATATTCATGTTGTGCTGTGTGAGCACTACGTTGCTTCAGTCATGTCTGGCTCTTTGCGACCCTGTAGACTGTAGCCCACCAGGCTTCTCTGTCCATGGGATTCTCCAGGCAAGATTCCTGGAGTGGGTTGCCATGCTTTCCTCCAAGAGATCTGCCGACCCAAGGATCAAAACTGCACTGTAGGTGGATTCTTCACCACTGAGCCACCAGGGAAGCCCACTCATTCGTATTGGATTGAGGGAAAAATAGTATTTCAGGGGACATGAGATTTAGCTTCTTGAACTTGATAGTTAGGACATCCTTCCTAAGGAGCTCAGTCTATTTTATTAGCAGGGGACTTTTTTGTTTCTGAGAGCATCTGGGGGCCATGAAGTAGATAATAGCTATAGAACCTCAGGTAATTAGGACCCACATCAACATTATGGTACAGCAAACCCACTGTAGAGCAGGGAATATCCAGACCCTGCCAGGGGCCCTTGGCCTGAAGTTCCTCTCGGCCGCCTCTGTACAAAGCAAGAACACTGTGGCGTTTTATACCCATGTGTGTGGATTATCTTCCTCCCCAAACCTTGAAACCAGAGGCTACTTGACCCCTGCAATATGAGTACTAAAAACTTTCTGTAGTAATAAGAACAGTGAGAACATAGGACACATTTTAGGATGAGAGGTAAAGAAACTATTCAAAGATCCAGAACTTAAGAGTTTCTCCAAGTCTTTTGAAGATTGTGAAAGAATAAACTTGAGATGTTCAATAAACCCTCTGCTCAGGTTTTTGGAAACCCTCTTCTGGAAGTATTCTCATTTACAAAAGCAAAACAGATTTTCTTGTTTTCTGACCCACATGTTAAATTTTCAAAAGGATATTTTGTTTTGCTTTATTTTAGTATTTGTTATTCCTTAATCAGTCAACCAATAAGTTGTCAGAACAATTAAAGATTCAATCTTACTTTTATCTGGACAGTTTTAATTTCATTAAATCTTATATCAGCAAGAGATTTCCTTGTCTGGCCTCTTCGGTGTCCAAATTTACACTTATTTCTCATCACTTGTTCATCATCTTCTATGGGTCTTCGAACATATTTAAAGCGATCTTTGAGAGCTCGTTTCCATAAAAACTGTGTAAAATTATAAAACAGGGCAGTTAATATTCAAAGAGGTTTGAATAAACCTATATAAACAATAAAATTGTTGTCTATCACCTTTGGGCTTGAAAATATCTTCCCATCACAAATACTGGCCAGACTGAGAAATCTTGATCTAGTTAAAAGGTGTATGGGTGTTCACTGTAACAGTCTTTCAACTTCTGTTGTAGATTTGAAATTTTTTGAAATAAAAAATTGTGACTATCAAAAGCTTGTAACAATCTATAATAGAAAATAATCTGGAAAAATTATATATATATAACACATATATATAATCAAATCATTTTGCTGTATACCTAAAACTAATACTGTATTATAAATCAATTATATTTAAATTTTTAAAAGTTAAGAATAAAACTAGTCCTAAAAACAACCAAATGCTTCCTCGCTTGTGTGCTCTCTCTCTTACATTAATATTCTGAGAAATTTTCTACATCTTCCACTGTTACATTAGAAACACAACATCACATACACTTGTGGGGAGAGTGTGAGTAAACACCTACCATGCCCCAAAGTCTCCCCTTTCACTGTATGTGTACAAACCTGGACCAGAATGTGCTAAGCAGTTTTGCAGTTCTCTTAACAGTGAACCATCTTTAGTTAACATCACTGGGAAAAGATGTGGGTAAAAAGCACACAAGATCAAAGTAAGCATTATTCATAACTTTCTGTTTGTCTCGTTTGATAACCACAAAACTAAAGGTCAAAATGTAATTAGATAGATATGTATTTGCTTATATATATGCAAAGATTCTCTGGGAGGAAACTTTAATAATACTGGTTACTTCTGGGAAGGAAAATTGGATGATTGGTGGATAGAGGTGGAAGGGAGGTGTTTCCATTTATATCCTTTTATAGCTTTTGAGCCCCATGAAAGTATAACTTATTGAAACAGCAAATTTTGATTCTTTCTTTAAAATACAACTAACTCTATAAACAGTAACACTAATTTTTGGCAAGTATTATATCTTAAGTATAGAAGGAATTCATGTCATGTCGAGTAATTATCAATACTAGGACCCCAGGTTTGTTTGTTTGTTTGTTTGTTTGAGAAAATTTGGCTTACTTTTTTTTTTTTTACTTTTATTTTTTTACTTTACAATACTGTATTGGTTTTGCCATACATTGACTTGAATCCACCACAGGTGTACATGAGTTCCCAACCCTGAACACTGCCCCCGCCCCATCACCCCACCAATATCATCTCTCTGGGTCACCCCAGTGCACCAGCCCCAAGCATCCTGTATCCTGTATCAAACCTAGACTAGCGATTCGTTTCTTACATGATAGTATACATGTTTCATAGTGTGTTTTTGTACACAACAGAATATTTTAGAAAGGATATCATACTAGAACCAAGGGTAGCTGAATACCAGTCTGACTTCAAAGTTACTGGTTCTAGATATGTCTTTTCTGAGTCTGGGTGGTGAAAAATAATCTTTAAGGCCCTCTCCCACTCAGAAAATTCTATGATTCTATCCATATATAATGAACTTTTTCCAAGAAAGAAAGAGAGAAAGAAAGAAAAAAGCAAAGCATGGGCGGGAAGAAAGAAAACTGAGGCCTTAAATGTTATGTTCACAGATAGTGACATTTATTATTTGTTATTCAGATTGGAACTGATTGCTTAAATTCCACATCTTCAAGAAAGTACAGCAAAAAATTTTTCTCACAGATGTCTGTGAAAATAAAGTACAAATGACATACATCTTATTTAGATACAACTACCAATGTATGCATGTCACCTAGAGATATAAGAACTAATAGGCATTATAACTTTAGGTATAAAAGCTATAATTCTCCACAATTGTCCCTTAAGTCAGACAGTTCCAGTGTCACAAGGCACTCAAATTTTTTGAACCACCTTGACTTTTTTAAGTGTACTGTTCAGTAGAGTTAAGTATGTTTACAGTGTTAGGCAATGGAGATCCCCGACTTTTAAAGCCAAGGGACTTGCAGATCCAGAGAGCAAAGCTTATACCGAAACCTCTAGAACAGTGTTTCTCAACACTGGTTGCACATTAGAATCATCTGGGGTCCTTTTAAAGATGCAAAGCTTTCTTCTTCAGATCAACTAAATCAGCATCTCTGGGGACCCTGATGTGCAGCCAGAGTTGAGAACTGCTGCCCCAGAATACCACCAGGGTCTTTTTTTTTTCAGAACAGCAGAGCTGTGAGAGAATCAGGTGAGGCTGTGGGTTAAGACCTCAAAACTATACAACTTCTGCTTGGGTCTAAACAGAAAGGCAAGAACCACTCTAGTGATGTGAAAGCATGGATGTAGGTACAGTCACAGCTTCTCTTTCTAGTATGGCATCTCTTGAAGATCCTTCCTAGAGACGCACGGTTAAACATGAGCTTCCAGATAGCTTTGACAGAGATATTCTGATCCTCTTTCTAGAGGATAACATAGAGAGAGAAAGAAGACCAAGGAGGAAGCTGGGGAAGGATGAACAGGTGGAGCACAGAGGATTTTTAGGACAGTGAAAATACTATATATGATACAATAATCATGGATACATCTGTCTAAACACTCATAGACCGCACAATGCCAAGAGTGAACCTTAATGTAACCTATAGACTCTGGGTGATTATGATGTGTCAGTGTGGGCTCATTGGTTGTAATGAATTACCTCTCTGTGGGGGATGTTGATAACGAGGGATGTTAGGGATATGTAGGGGCAAGGGCTATTTGGGAAATCTCTGTATCTTCCTCTCAGTTTTCCTGTGAACTTAAAACTGCTCTAAAAAAAATAAATCTTTTTTTAAAGAAGACATAGAAACACATAGAAATCATCAAAAAGAACAAAGCAGAGAGAGAAAGACCAAAACTAAGAACAAAATGGGGACGGAGAGCAAGAGACAGAAGAGATGGTCAAGAGAATGGAATGAGAGAGAGACCAGACAGAAAATGACAGAGAAAGAGAGACAGATAGAGCTAGATAAACAGGGAGAGAGAGAGACTGGGGGAAAGGGAGTGAGGCCTGAGATTAGTGGACAGCACAAGGCTCTTATTTTAAGGAGGGCTGAGAGTAACCGAATGGTGCCATGTGGTCACTTACAAAGCCACCGCCGTCCTCATCCAGGAAAGGGTGGGCCTGCAGTAGGGCGTTGACCACGTCGTTATACTGCTGGGTGGTGGGGTACCTGTTCAGCGTGACAGGGAGGACATTTTCAGTTCAAGAAGCCCGTGTTCCTCCCTATGAGTCCACATTACATTCACTTTTCTTCAAATCTTTCTATGTGATAATGTAGACACTCAAATCAGGGCTTTCCCGATGGCTCAGTGGTAAAGATTCTGTCTGTAATGCAGGAGACACAGGAGACCTGGGTTCGGTCCCTGGGTTGGGAAGATCCCCTCGAAGAGGAAATGGCAACCCACTCCAGTATTCTTGCCTGGAGAATCCCAAAGACAGAGGAGCCTGGTGGGCCACAGTCCATGGGGTAACAGAAGAGTCAGACAAGACTGAGCATAGCACATACATTCAACTATTGGGCAATGTTGGACTTATTACCGATCTGTCATGCAAAATCTGAAGAGAATGGGTTCCAAATGATTTCAAGTCTATTCTGAAAACACGCCCTCTCCCAAGGCAGCAAGTCTGCCCTGTGATTACTCACAGTGAGCCTTCCAGATACTTGGTCATGTCTGCCTGGAGGAACTCAATGATCCTGATCCTCATGCTGTGATCGGGACACTTCTGTTCTGCTAGCACGCACTTGACATCATAAGGAAACTCTGGTAAGACGTAGGACTTGGTCCATTGTAAGGCTTTATTCCTTGCTAGAATGTGTCTCACGTTCCTTCTGTGAAATAAAAAACACAAAGAGTGAAATTCTATTTCAAATATATGCAACTTATTAATTCTCTATACCCTGAGAGAATGGCTGGATGGCATCACCGACTCAATGGACATGAGTTTGAGTAAACTCTAGGAGTTGGTGATGGACAGGGAGGCCTGGTGTGCTGCAGTCCATGGGGTGGCAAAGAGTCGGACACAATTGAATGACTGAACTGAACTGTACTGAACTAATACCCTGAGAACTGATGATAGAAACCACATTCTTGAGATCTAAGTATATGGACGTCATCAACCCATCTTCCATCCAGTCATCTATGTGCAAATGTTTAAAGGTTCATCAAGTATCTCGTTTTCTTTCCCTTTGCACACACACAAATACTTGTCATTCTGGAAAAAATATCATAACAACATAGGCTATAGAAGACAGTCTGAAGTTGGGAAGAATGTTGATCCATGTATCTTGAGGAGGCAATAGGTAATACATAGCTTAAAACCGAACAAGATATCTAACTAAAAGAGAGTAAATTGCAATTCAGCAAAGCAAATGAGGCATGTGATAAAGTCTTACTTAGCATCTGATTCAGAACCTTCTAATTAACTGGCTGCAAAAATTAACTTATTAATTCTAATTAATGTGTTATTATTTATTTCACTACAATAAATAATATTGTAGTGAAGTAAAGAGTCACTTAATGAGTCACTTTAGTTGTTCTTGGCTATTTTAATAAGGTAAACTTGGTCTCTAAATTTAAAATAAGTATTAGATATTCTGATCCTCTCAAATGAAGTTTCTACAAAAGGCTACAGAAAATGATAGCTACAGAAAGCAGATCAGTGGTTGCCTGGGGCTTGGGGTGGGAGAGGAGACTGACTGAAAAAAGGACACCAGGGAGTTTTTTAGGGTGATGAAAGCGTTCCAAAATGGATTGTGACAATGGCTGCCCAGCGGCATAAATTTGCTAAAATTAACCGAGCTGTATACTTTACATGGGTGACTTTTATGTTATGAAAGTTAAATCTCAGTAGGTTTGTTTATAAAATTAAATATCAGAACCACTTTAAAACCTTAAAATCAGTGACTGATCCAGTGTGTAAAAACTAAAATTTTCAAGCAAGTTACCAGAGGCAAGAGGTAGCGTTCAGTCCATTTCAATAATAGGATTGACTGGGAAGGAAGTGAAGTAATAGAAGCAAGTCAAGCTGAAGACAAAGAAAGATTTCCTAAATTAACCTAAGTAGGTTAATCTTCTGGCACAAGCATGGACTACTTAGTAGCCCAAACAAAATTCAGATGAGCTTAGAAAGACCAGGTTTCCTTTAGAATTTTAGGTCATATTTTGTAAGAATGCAAGAGATATAACAAAACATGAGGAATAAAGGAAATTGGAGAAAGAATTCTGCTCTCTTTTCGTGATAAGATCTTTCTCCTTTTTTCCCCTTTGGCAATAACTATATTGGTCATGAAAACACGTCTGGGCTAAAACAAGCACACTGATAATTCAACACTTGATTCAATACAGCAACAGACAATTCCCAGAGGAAATTTGTGCCTCAGCCCAAACTATTTTCCAATATGTTCCCCTCTTATTTCATTCATTCATTCAAGCAAACATTTATTGGGAAGGTACTAGGGGGCAATTACTTATCTACAATCCCTATTTCCTTTCTTAGTCTCTTATTTCTTTCTCCCATGATCTCTCCTTTATCTACTTAGACCAAGATTCTAAAGTAATGGCAAGTTTCATTGGCTGTATTTTGTGCCTTCCCAAGATTTTGAAAGGTACTATAACTGTGCAGGCATTAAATTTGGTTTCAGTACAACATTTTAACATCTAACTCCTTTCCCTATGAATTTCAAGTCTATTTAACTGCATGACCCCTTTAGACTTTTGAGGTTGCTAGTCTATACTATATATAGTATATATAGTATCTCATCAATGAATAACTTCTACATTCCAATGCTATAAAATAGGTCTTGAGGCAATTTTTATCTTCTTGCTCTATATATGTCTTTTCTCTTCAACATCAGGGTAAGAACTATATATATAGCATGTTTTTATTTCTGTCAAATGCATAGAATGTGACTAGACACATATAGGCTCAATCAAAGCCAGACAGTCCATCTTGCTCCTAATTAGACAAAATCAGAGGCAACAAATTTTCCTTTTCTTACATTAAAACAACTTAACAAGATATTTTGGAAGTGAACAGAATACAAAGTATGCTAACTAACACAAGTCAAAACTATTATACAGAATACTAGAATCAGAAATTAAAAACACATTCTAATTGAGTGCAGATAACTGCAGGCACAATCACCACCCATTCATAAAACTATTAAAATTTGATATTTGCATTGTATTTTAAAAATCTTTACTCTGAGGTTATGATTATTCATATCATTATTGAGGTAGAGTTGAGCAGAACACTGTAGAAGTCAGCTCAAAGTAAGAAAGAATATGGAGCAGAAAACAATCGCAAACTAAGAGGATGCTGATATTTCTGTTTCCACTTCAGAGTCAGTGCCCTTTAACAAGACAATATCAGAAAACAAAGATCTTTAATTCAATGGGTCACAACCCTGGGTTCACAGTACAATCATCTGGAAAGCTTTTAAAACATGTTAATGGCTAGGACTGATTCCCAGTCTATCTGAATCAGAGTCTACTGCACTAAACACTCAGTGTCTATGTAGACTTCATATTTGTCATAAAATGAAACTAACAATAAACTTAAGCTGACACATTTGATAATTATCAATATTATTATTGCAATATGTGCCAATTTAAAAAATTGTGAGGGACTTTCCTGTTGGTCCAGTGGCTAAGACTCTGTGCTCTCAGTGTGTGGGGGCCAGGTTCGATCCCTGGACAAGAAACTAGATTCCACATGCCTCAGTCAAGAGTTCACATGCTGCAAACAAAAGATCCACATGACATAAGGGAGATCAAAGATCCTGCATACCTCAACTAAGACCTGATGCAGCCAAATAAATAAATAAATGTTTTAAAAAAATTATGAGATAGAGGTTCTCAGGAAGAAGCTCACTGACTGTAAAACTTTGTTTAACTTTAATAAGAATGAAAAATCATCAATTATTTTTACTCCTAAAAACAGACAATATGGGCCTCATCTAGGATAAGGGAGATGGCCCTATGCAGAAAAAGGGCCAGTGGAGTTCCAGCCTGTTAAGGAAAAATCTCAACATACAGAAAACAGAAGTTGAGCCTTGCTAGGGATCAGGAGAGACATACATGTGGGCAAGGACTACTTGTTTTATCGCCAGGGTATATAACTTATTCAGTAATTAGGACAGCTCATAATATAGTCCAATTTTGTGTGCCATTTTATTATCAGCTAGTATCCAACGTTTTTTCTCAGATCCAGCCAAGATTCAAGCCTTCTAAATCTCCAGGACACACTACGCATATGTCAACAGTTGTTTCTCTCACCCCAAATGCCTTAAGCTTCCTTCATTCTTCTAGGTTCATCTTAGGTCTTCTCCCCAGGTAGATTCTCTTCCCCTCTCTCCTGGCTCTCTGGTGGTCTTCCTTGTCTAAATCCCCCACATGGCCTGGTCCAGCACTGGCCCCATGGGTACTCAACTATGTCTTGCTTTCTTACCTGTTCTGATTTCCCTAATGCCATTGTCAAATGAAACAGTTGTTCTACAGTTCTATAACAGTTATTTAACAGTTCTAGAACTATAACTGCTATATAGTTATTTAGGAACAGTTCTATAACAAAAATGTTATGTAAAGTTTCAGGAACAAATATTAAATATAACATTCTATGACAGATAAAGAAAGACAGTCATAAGTTGCTTAAACTTGTGTTTTCACATATGAAATTGACAACTTTTAAAAAGGGGAGTTCTATTATATCAAAAACAACCCACCCATGATAAAGGAACAGGAAGGCATCAAGCTGATGTGCTAGCAGAGAGAAGTGTGATATCACTAAGTCCTCAAGTTTGAGATATGAAAATGTGTGGGACCCAAATGCAAGAGAGGCAGATCTGGGGATTGGAGTAGAGTCCTCTGTATACACAAAAGATACCTAAGAATTAGACTGTGGCTTTGCAAACTTCATAATAATCAACCACCACTGAGAAAACCCTCCCAAAGAAGTTTTCTCACCAGGTCTTAGCTACATCCATGTGGCTTCTTTATAGAACCAAGGGCAGACTTCATGTCACACTCAGCTGAATCCTGCTTGACTTTTGGCATCATAGTCATGAATTAGGTCTGCTGCTGCTGCTAAGTCGCTTCAGTCGTGTCCGACTCTGTGCAACCCCACAGATGGCAGCCCACCAGGTTCCCCGTCCCTGGGATTCTCCAGGCAAGAACACTGGAGTAGGTTGCCGTTTCCTTCTCCAATGCATGAAAAGTGAAAATTGGAAGGGAAGTCGCTTAGTCGTGTCCAACAGCCTACCAGGCTGCTCCGTCCATGGGATTTTCCAGGCAAGAGTACTGGAGTGGGGTGCCGTTGTGTCTACTTTCCTAAAATTTGGGCCACAAATGACACCTTTCTCTGGAGGTCCCCAGCGTGGAGATAATCTGTTACCTTGAGGGACTGTGATGCTTTTCTAGTCCTGTAAAATGGTATTGCTTTCCAGTCCTTAAGGAAGAAGAGCATGAGGCAAGTGGAAGTCTTTTCTGTGAAGAACAGCCATTCTCACTGCCAGGCTTGGTCTTCACAGGTAAAGACCCACCTCTATCAGCAGTAGCATTGCCAGCATCAAAAGAAAAAGCAGTGACAAATACTGTGCTCTCCACGGACTTAATGGAAAGACTGTGTTCCACAAGCCTACATTCATTTTATTCTTTTCCACACAGAAACTTGCAGACTCTATACACTGAAAATGGTATATATATCGGGGTGCCCAGTTCTCTATTATCAACTCTGAAATGAAATGCCATGTAACCACATCTAAAAGCTTGTGTTTTGGGAACATATAGAAAAAGAGAATGGAGTCAAGTAAGAGAAGGGATAGACATCTGTTTAAAGAACTTGCTGTCATCTAACTGTAGGACATGAATGGACCTTATAATACACATCCTCAAAGCAGGGATGGAAGTTCACCAAACTACAAAGTTCAACAGAAATGTTGCTTCTGTGTTATTAGGCCATACTCTGTGAATCACCTGCTTTACTTTACCTGGGCAAGACCTTCCACTGCTAAGAAAACAAAGTAAACAAGTCTTTGAAAAGCCCAATCGAGTGATGCACATCAATGAGCTAGGTGAGATGCCACCTCTGAAGGTATAGAGCGATGTCACAGCAAGACATGAATGGGCTATGAAGGAAATACTGTTCTGTTGCTATGAGTAATTCAGAAAATGTTTGCACTGCAACCACCAGTAATTCAGAAAATGTTTGCTCCACATTCTCATCATTTGATGTGTGCTTGTAATTTGTGTTTTATAGCTCTGGGCTATCACAGCTGCCATTTAATCTATGAAATTTCCAGAGGAATTTAGTTTCTGAAAGGCATGTGTGAACACATAATCAAGCAGAAAGTAGAGGTAGAGATGTGGCTGGCATCAGGCACTGTGTTGTAACACAGACAGACAGACAGACATCTCTCAAACCCTCCCTGTCTTTGGTTGCCAGTGAGAGATTCAAGGAGCCAGGGACTTTCGGGGTCTTGACTAATCAAGAAAAGAAGCATAAAATAAATACATCTTTTATTTCTCCCTGTTTCTCAATTCTTCTTGGTATTGACAGATGGACAAAGACCCAGAAATGTGACCTTACCCTCAATATTTACACTTATTAGCAGGACAGTCACAAAAAAAGATCTCATAGAGCTATCATGTCTGTGTCCCTCTTTTTCTTTTTTATTTCTCATTCATAAAAAAGAAAAAGTAATGAGACATTACCTATGCGGTTGTTGCAAAATGTTCAGTACTACAATTTTGTAGTTCATAATTATCAAAATTGGGTGGTTCAGGGTAGTTTTTTTATTAATCCACCTGTATATTACTACATTTTTGAACCCTGATCTCATGTGAACAGTTTATATCCTCAGAGCATCTGCTAAATAGGGATGAGCTTGGAAAAATTCACTTTTCAAATCTGGCCCACAGTGCTGGTTTTATGTGACTTTGGGGGCCAAAAAAAGAGACTGACTTAGTCTTGTCCCAACTGTGTGCCATCTAGGCTGTGACTTGCCAGTTCCTCAACCATGCAGCTTCATAGAAATAAAAGTTTCCTATTTCTAAGGATTCAAGCCACTTGATTTATACCAAAGTACCATTAAACCGGGTGGCGTAAGGGGCTTCCCAGGTGGCACAGCGGTAAAGAATCTGCCTGCTGATGCAGGAGACGTGGGGGATGCAGTTTCGACCCCTGGTTTGAGATGATGCCCTGGAGTAGCAAATTGCAACCCACTCCAGTAATCTTGCCTGGAAAATTTCATGGACAGAGGAGCCTGTCCATGGAAAATTTCAGGAAAATGTCCAGGAAACTTTCATGGATAGGCTACAGTTCAAGGGGTTGCAAAGAGTCAGATATGTGTCAGATATGTAGTTGATCTGACTGAGCAATTACACATACACACACGGGTGGCTTCAAGAACAAACATTAATTTCTCATGGTTACCGAGGTTGGATGTTCCAGATCAGGGTGCCAGCAAAGCTGGATTCTTGGCAAATGTGCTCTTCCTGGTTTACAGAAGACCGTCTTCCTACTGTGTCCTTATATGCCAGAAAGAGAGTAAGCTAGCTCTCTGTTCTCTTTCTTTCTTATAAAAAAATACTATTTTTTTGGCCATGACCCACAGCAAGTAGGATCTTAGTTCCCTGACCAGGGATCGAACCTATACCCCCTTGCAATGGAAGCATGCAGTCCTAACCACTGCACCACCAGGGAAGTCCTGTTGGCCTCTTAGCCCAATAAGGACACTAATTCCATCCATACGGAGTCCATCCTCAGGGCCTAATTACTTCCTCAAAGCCCCTCCCTCCAAACAGCATCATATTGGGATTAGGGTTTCAACATATGAATTCTGGAGAGGCACAAGCATTTAATCTATTGTACACCCAGAAACGCCTTGCTGCCACTGCAAAGGGTAGTCGTAAGACAACACTAGCATCACCTACGGCACCTGTTAGAAGTGCTGGATCTCAGGTCCCACTCCTGACTTACTAAATTAGAACTTGCATTTTGATAAGATTCTTGGATGACTTTTAATTATATTGGAGCTTGAGAAGCACTGGTATAGGGCCCTGATATATTTCATTTAAGTCCTCCAGGAAATTCTAATGTACAGTCACAGTTACAGAGCGCTGTCCTGTCCACTGGCGGAGCACAGGGTCTTCTTGCCTCCTTATAACCACCCCTCTTCATTTCCAGCAAGTCCAGTTTCTCTGCCTCTATCTCTCACATCCCAAAAGCACATATTCCAAATGGAATGTCCTATTCCATTTCAGGTGCCTGTACCTTTGCACATGCTGTTTGCTTTTCTGGGAATGTTCTTTTCTTCTCTTGCTCCATTTTTCTTCAGATGAAATTCAAATTATGTTTCAAATCCCCCCCCCCCCAACTGCCTTCAGTTTTTGAGAAGACTTCCCCCAGGGGCCTTCTCCATACTTACTTCCCTAAAAGTCTCATTTGTCTTTCTTTCTGTGCTATTTCTATACCCTGTGCATTTCTATTTCTATGTCTCTTTCTCAATATTGCAGTTATTAACTGCTGTATCTTTCTTGTCAGAATCTGAGTTCCCCTAGGCAAGGACAAAATTGCCCCCACTTCAGCCACTGTCTATATAATATCTAGTTCATGGTGTATATTCAGTAACTTTTGGACTGAACAAAAGGGAAGAAGAGACTAGAAATCAAGTTTACTTTGATCTCTCTGAAGACTTCCTATTAGTTAATAAGAATGAGCATGAGGCAGAGAGTGATTTATCAGTCACAACAGCCTAGTTTTCCTGCAATTCCTGTTTGGCTGTGTCCAGATATCCTCCACTGAAGGAAATTTGTGTTCTAACTTGATGAGCCAATGTTCCTCATTTCATTTCATTTGGGTCTCTGCTCAAGCAACCTCTAGTCAAAAGTCGAAAGACTGCCCCGAAAACCCTCCTGAAACTAACACACCCATGCACTTACACACACCATTTCCTCTATTTCCCCATTTTTTCTTCACCTTATCGGCCTTCATAGCACTTAAATGTATTTACAATGTAATATCATAGGTATTTATTATTTCCTCACTATTAGAATGAGAACTCTGTGAGTGTGGAGGCTTGGTCTGCTCTGCTCCCCAGTGTATCCTCCGTGCCTCCCAGGGCCTGGCATCTAGTAAGCACTAAGTAAATGTTTACTATGGAATGAATGAATGGACCCTGACTCAGGTAAGAAATCATTAAGTCAGCAGTTCCTGAGGTGGGTCCTGTGATGTTAATAGATGTTACACAGAGAAAGAATTCTGGGCCAGACAGAGTGGAATGGGTTTTCTTATTGCGGGATGCTTTATAGCATTTACTATATCACTGTACAGACTCTTGAGAGGCCCTTGGACTTCAAGGAGATCCAACCAGTCCATCCTAAAGGAGATCAGTCCTGGGTGTTCATTGGAAGGACTGATGCTGAAGCTGAAACTCCAGTACTTTGGCCACTTCATGCAAAGAGTTGACTCACTGGGAAAGACCCTGATGCTGGGAGGGATTGGGGGCAGGAGGAGAAGGGGACGACAGAGGATGAGATGGCTGGATGGCATCACTGACTTGACGGACATGAGTTTGGGTAAACTCTGGGAGTTGGTGATGGACAGGGAGGCCTGGCGTGCTGAGATTCATGGGGTCGCAAAGAGTCGGACATGACTGAGCGACTGAACTGAACTGTACATCGGGAATCTCCAGTCAGGGAGTAGACTTGGAAGGTAATATGTCCAAAACACACAAAACTTGGGCATGGGTGTTCCATACACCTGAAGGGTAGGAGATGAGGGATGTAGCACTGCACTCTTGTTTCACTGACCTGGGATTCAGCATCTAAATGTGTCAATGTATCAGCTGGGTGGACTTGGTGTACTCTGAACCTCCCCTTATTATGGGATGGATAAGATACACACACAAGGGTGCTGCTCCTTATTTTAGTTGTATATGTGGCATTGCCTACAAACAGTATGTCAAGTGTGGAACTACTGACATTTGCCCCCTTGAGCATAGGCAAGTGGGTAAGATCATTCTACAGTATTTTATAGTAGTAGCCAGACCCAGAAAAAAAGTCATCATTAAAATAATTTTAAAACATGCATGGAATTGTGACTAATTTATAACTATACCCAAAGGCTGAAGCAAAACATCTGCACACACATATATTTAAAGTTCAGGCCAAGTGTCTTTAAAGTGGCATTTAGGAAACCTCTACATGTTTATCTGATTTCACACCTTATTAGTTACCAAAAGGGAAACAAACAGTTTTAAACAGTGTAGAGGAAAAATAAAGAACGGCATTGTAAAAGAAAAAATATCTAAAGGATCGCCAACACATGCTGAGGATAGGACCTTATAAGCTTTCCATCAAGAAAGGGCATTTAAGCAATTCAGTAAAGAGCATGGGATCACCTATCACCAAAGAAAGCTGCTTCATGTCACAGCAGCATGTGTTTCCTTGGAACTTGGAATTCATCCACTGGGACACACACATCATTTCAAGAGACAAAGTCATGTGAATGTCCTGCCTCTAGAGCCTTCTTTTACTTCTTTGCAAATGATCTGGATGGAAAACACATGTTCCTTTTAGGGAACATAGGAGAAATTATCACAAGAATAATGACAGCCACCTTGTATGGGATTATAACAGCTGCCAGGTACCTTCACTGTTATCGCACCTGCAGGTGGGGGGTCCCATCACACAATGTGCAGAGACCCACTGGACAACAAGTAATAGTCCGATTCCCACTCCAGGTGCGTGAGATCCCAAACCTGGCACTCAATCCACCATCCTTTACCACCTCATTAAAGCACATGGCTTTGTGAAAGCCCTGTAGCCAAACATCAGTTTGCTAGCCTGTTATGTATGAGTGGCCCATAAACTCCTGGGGTTGAATTCTGTTCAAAAAATGAGCATATTTAGCAGGAATTGTATAAAAAATGTCTAAAGAGAAATTGATGCTATTCAAATATTTATGCTGTCTTGTAAAGGTGTGTTCAGTCTTTCATTGGACCATACATCCTCATTTCAAATAAAAACTCCTATTTAGCCTCTGTTTGCCAGGTACTATGCCAAATGCTCTGCTCACAAGGGAAAAAAGGTATGGTTTTTGCCCAGGTAGCTCTTCTATGGAGGGAAATCAGACTTTAAAGTGATCAGTTCCATTATCTAGTCTTATAAGTAAAGAAAGGGGTATGTAGAGGATGCTACACAGTGGAAAAAGGGATCCCTTGCCTGAGCTGGAATATCAGTGGCAGGGGGCGGGTGGCGGGGGTTCCTTCAGAAAGAGGGATTGTTGAGCAGAATCTTCAATGATGAGCAGGTAGAGAAGAGAAGGGAAGAACACAGCCTGACACAGGAACTGTGCAACAGGCTCTGAAATCAACACCTGTTGAATGAATAGCACCCTGGGCGGAAGGGCAGGAGATAGGTGATTTTTAGAAAATATTTGTTTATTTGGCTGTCCCAGGTCTTGGTTCTTAATTGTGGCATGCAGGATCCTTGATACTTGTTGCCACATGAGGATTTCTTTTTGTGGTTGTGGCATATGAACTCTGTTGCAGCATGTGAAATCCAGGTCTCCAACCAGGGATCGGATTTTAACTCACATGGCTGGATGATGGAGCCACTCTCTGAGATAGGATGTGGGAGGGGAGAAAATCGTCTATCCCTCCCCATTCCATAGCCCTGAATAAATGGCAGAACCAGAGCAAAACTATCTAAAACAGATACCTCTGCTTTGTCCTCATCTGCCCACACATAGCTGACTACCCAGGAGGGGACATCTGACCTGCACTGGAACCCCCCTAGTTCCTCTTCCCCAGATACTGAAAGGCTGAGTCTGTTACCTGGGATGATCTGAACTCTTTTCATGGAGAATGTCCTGGAGGCAGTACTGTGGTGAGCCTGCCATAGGCCAGCCAGTCTGAATGGGACAGAGTGTACATGAATAGTAGGATAAATCCATCCTCAAAGGAAGAAGCAAAGGCATGAGGCAGATGAAGGAAGCAAAAGAGAGATGGAGATGGCCGTCATGTGGCTCCATGAGAGTGAGGGACAGCTTGACCCCTGGCTTTCCAGCACCAGTGTCTCTACCCCTGTCACTGGGTTCTAGTGAATCTGTATTTCTTACACTTAAATATACACTAAAGCAAGAAACATGAGTTCAGTTTTTGGACATGTTTAACTGTGGTGATTGTGATGAGCAGCCGGTTGGCACATAGATTAGAAGACATTTTATGATTAGAAGAAAGATATGAGACTCTGGTTTCCAAACTCTCCTATTTTTCTCCATTTCTAACACAATTCTTTTTTTTTTTTTCCTCCTCCATGGCAGACACTATAAAGAATGAGAAATACCCTGAAGCACTGGTTGTGCTTTTGATCAGCCATGTGAAAAAACAGGCATAATAATCTGACTCAGCTAGCATTGCAGGACCATATAAGAATGGAATATCATCAGAGGGCTTAGGAAAAAGAAAGGACCCAGAGAACCTATAGAAAGGGGCATCCTTATCTCCCACTGGCAGCAAGAAGGAAGAGGAAAGAGGTCCTCAGCAAAGTGAGCTTTCCACCTGGAACCATGCTGAGTAGACTGTGGGACTCTGAATGCTTTCCAGGGCTTCCTGTGCTTAGCACTGAGCAGGTGTTATCTATCTTTAGATAATGGTCCTCACAGGAGCCCTGTGATAGAAGTATTTGTGGTTATTATTCCCATTTTTCGGTTTGAATACTGATTCACAGTGGTGTCAGGGTTGGACCACTGGGGCTAATCGTCACTCTTCCTGTCTCTACTGAACAATCAGAGAAGGGACTGGCAACTTTTGGCAGCTTCATGAAGGAGTAGTTGAAGACCCCCGACTGACTCCACACACCTGGAACCACATCAAAGAATGGCACTGGGAATCAACAAGCACCCATGAACAGAAAGGAGGTGAAGGAAGCCACCATTAAAACGTATTTACATCTTCTGAACCACAGTTCAAACCAGGAAGACCCCGGGGACCAAGCCCTACCTAGGATATTGTCTCTACCTCCTCGTTCATCACCCCCAAGTGGGAGCCAGTGGTGTGAAGGAAGGTGGATTCTACCACTTGAAGAGCTGGAGCCTTTGAGCCCAGGGATGACAGTGCAAGGTTGCAGGTGGTGGAGAGAGAAAGAGAGCAGAGAGGACGCCCAGAGATGAAGTCCATTTGCAAGAGCTCCTGATCAAAGGTGCTGTTTCCCTGCACTCACTCACGGGGCTGCTGGGGCTGGGTGGCCAGGGGCTAAGGCTGCTGCCTTTGGTCCCCTGAACTCCCATGCTGATGGCAGTATATTCAGTGCTGAGGTGAGAACAGCCCATCTGGGAAACTAGATAGAAGCCCCTTGACTTTTCTAAATTTCAGTTTAACTCAATTCATAAGAAAGAGAGAATTATACCGAGCTGACAGGACTGCTGCGTGGACTAGATGAGATGATAATGGAAAGTGAAACCCTAAAGGATGACACTCTGGCTTGATTATCACCTGATTATATGGTGCCAGCTGACATCTCTCCTTTCCATGACAGTACACTTAAAGAAAAGCATTTGCTCAGCAGCTGCTGAAAATAATCGCCTGAATTGCACAGGGCAGGTGGCTGGGAAATGCTAGAATGACTACCATGGCTCTTGGACCGTATCCTACCTACAGTCCCCCTCAGGACTTTTAGTGCCACATTCCTGGGTCTGTTTCTCTAGATATATAGTTTTCCTCTGTTCCAGTGTAGCCCATATGTTGAAATATTACAGCTTATAAAACCCAGTGTAGGGATATAAGGAAATGTTTAACAAAATAGTGCCTCCATCAGGAATGGTCAAGACTGTTAATTCAAATTAAAAAAAAAAAAAAGACTCCACAAAAAGCTAATTCTTTAAGACACTATTTGCAGAACAAATTCCATCTTTGTGGCTACTGCCAATCACTATGGACAGTTTATGACAGAAAAATCATCTTTTTCCTTAACAACGTGTCCTTGAAAGATGCATAATATCATCTCAAAACTTAACTTATTCAATGCAGAGATTTAAAAAAATTGACCTTCATCTCTTACCAAATATCTTCATCACTTGATTTACAAAAATTCCTTCCAGAAAAACAAATAGTTTCCACTTAGAAATACATTTAAACATGAAACCTCATAAAAATAAAGACAAATATTATCCATTGGCTTTAAGATGTTTAGAAGTTGTCCATCCCACCTCTGTTTCAGTACTCTGTGATCAATTAATCCGTTATCAAGGTTGTCAGCTGGATAGAAAGATGGCATCTGCTCCTCACCACTGGCTGGACTGGAGGACTGTTCATCCCTGTCACCAAGAAAGAAAAGGTGGGTCTAGGGAATTCAACTGTTGCTGTCATGGTGACTCTGAAGGTATAAATCAGCCCAAGTAAACACTATGATCTGTGTCCATTCCAAGCTCCACATTAGAGTCATGACTAAGAGGATTGAAAGAAAAACCCTCTGGGCCATCTCACTACCAGTTTATACATGCCGGGAGGTGGATGATGCCCGTTCACTGTGCTGTTTTCACTCATCTATCACATTTAAAAATGGTATTATTAATAATCCTTTCCTTTATGAAACAATGGTAATAACAATATACCTTTGTTGATTAACATTATTATTTGGCAAAAAAAAATGAAACTTTATATCAGATCCTTTCTCTCTTCCCTGCCATCTAGGGGGACCTTTTATTATTTGTGGAATTTCATGATCTTTGAACCACTCTTCACTAACTCCCTCATCTTCTAAGTGATACAACTGAAAGGAAGGCAACTTGCTTACCTCCACAAGCTACTCAGTAACAAGCACCCATTACCTCAGTTTTCCAACTTTCCAACTTCCTGTCCAGTGATTTTTCTACCGACTTCAACAAGAGCAACACAAAAGCAACTGGATATACTCCTTCCTGTTATATATTCCTGTCATTTACCTAAGTCTGAGTTGGAGGCCAAGTATCCTGTCCATATGTGGCCTGTAAATTTTTCCTCAAAGTAACATACCAGGCAACTGTTAGCCACTAAATGAAATTTACCCTCAAGTTGGAACCCATCTCTAAACTCTGATCTAGGCTTCCACTTTATAAACTCTTTAGAGGGAGTCCTAAGCATCATTTATTCTACCCACTTTATTTTACAGTTGAAACTAAGAAAAGTCAAGCAGATCTCCAAGGTTAGATGAGTAGCTAATATCAGAACAGAGATTCATAATCCAGTTTTAATACCTAGCTTCCAGGTTCTTTTTACTACACTAAATTTCCTATCTTTATTAAGAACTTATTAAAATTATTTAACTAAATAAATAGCACATTCTTATACATTTTTTTCTATTACTATGACTCCCACATGACAATATATTTGTCAAGTGCCTACATATTTGACAATAAGCAAATATAGCCAATAAACATTTTAACTAACTATAACCTATAAACCTACTTGAAATTGTGATTTTGCACCAGAATAACTGAATCTGAATGTAAAACAACACAAACCTTAGAGTCAACTATTTACGGGGTAGAATGAAGTGTCCCCACTCAGCCCTGGAAAACCAATGTTTTAAGTCATGGTTACATTTCAAAATGGCTTTATAAACCACATTAATAATGCTTAATATTTAACAAAAGACTATATTTTAGTGTGGGAGAAGGAGGAGATATTTTCTCAAAGATTATGATACTCTGAACATCAGTGTGATTAACTTTGGAAGTATGCATTATTTTTCACCACCTAGAGATGAAGCAAAAGGAGTGTCAACATTTAACGCAGTCAATCCAAGTCAGTGGTAGGACCAGGAATGATGCCCAGACTTCCTGGCAGTCCAGTTAGTTCTCATTTACTAGAGAACATTATAAACTGCTTTGCAGTGGAAAAAAAGGCTGTCAGTTTTCTTCCAAGCTGTGTCTAAGGCAACATCAAGATTCCAGTCAACTGAGGGGAACTTCCAGCTCAAGAGTCCAACTCATCCAAAAATGCTGGGAAATTACTTTGAGCTCTATATGAGGTTTACTCCCTCCCTGTGCTGCAAAGGAGTAAAGGCATACAATGGAACTGCATCAAAAGTCACATACCTTTTACACAAATGTATCAAAATAACATTTAGAAGAAATTCCTCAAATAAATCAAATGGTAGACTCTCCAGACTAAATGTGGACCACTCCTTCAAGCTGACCTATCCCCCTCCTTGTCCCAAATATCCAAATTCTCTAGAAATCAAATTACTTCAAATTAACTAAGTTAGAGCTCTCTAACATTGCATTGCTTATAAAAAAGCAAGACAGAAACAGAGTTTTACAGATATACTGAAAAAAAAAAAAACTAAAGTAAAACCATGGAATGGATTTCATCAAACATCATAACCTTATTTAAAAAATTAATGAATGATCAGAATGCAGTAGTTATTTAAATTTAGAAATCTGGCAAAAAGTTTCAAATATCAAAAAAACAAATCAGAATGCCTAAATGATCCTGGGGAATACATTATAAAGTGAAATTTTTAATTTTATAATTTTTGTTATCATTCCTTTTTATGGCAGAAGTCAATGATTTAAAAAAATATCAAAACCTCAAAACGATCACAAATTTTTCTACAAGATTTCTCTAGGATGCTACCACGGAATTCAGTGCTCCAAGAACACTCTTGAAATCCAGTGTAGCAAAAATCTTTAGCAAATCATATTATGAAGGCCTCTAGAAGAGAATATAAATTAGTTACTATAAGGAATCCTGGGCAAATAAGTAAATACACACATAAATAGCTTTGGGGAAAGCAAAGAAGCAGAAAAAGATGCCTTCTTCAAGTCCTAACTTTAAGACCTAAGCTCAGGAGTTCATTTCTGCTTGTGTTATGTTTTAACTGCTTGTTACAGAGATTTCTATACAGGAACTTCAGGCTTATAAGTCTTCCCTAACAAATGGAGTTGGAGTTTAAAAACCTGGTGCATTAAAAGAAAAAGTATCTTGATTCATAAAACTTTGCAAAAAGTGTTACTGTACACACAAGCTGAAAATCGTCACAATTTTCCACAAAATTTAAACTCCATATGCCATGCTACAGCCATCTTAGGGAAAGCACAGAATCAAAAATAAGGCCATTCATGAACACTTACTCTGCTTGTGTGACTGGGGCTGTTTCTCCAGGGGACTTCAGCTCTTGACTCTTCTGCTTGTATTTTTTAATTAAATCCATTAGAACAGCCTGGTGCCCAATTTTCTTTACCAATTGCTGAACCATCCGATCATTAAGTGCTAGGAGAGCAGCCCCACTTACTTCTTCCTCTGGGAAAAAGAGAAAAAATCTCTACCTGTCTGTTGGGTAAAATACTGTAAAGCACAGCACCCTGAGCAGGCAGAATTGTTTCTCATGTTAAAAGGAGCATCTAAACTTGTGCTCTGCAGTTATAAAATTATTTGTGTTTTTGCAAAAATAGAACACTAATATTGCATAATTCCAAATGTATGTCTGCTCCTCTGAAAGTACTGCAACATGGAGTCATAATAAAATTTTTTACATCCACATTAATGCCTCCCCTCTTCTGATTCTACCATTGCTTTCATAAGGAAAAAAATTCTTTTTGGAAGAGTATTCTTAATGTACCTCCCAGGCAATAATCAATACTTGTAAATCCAACACTATACAAAGCTGCCTAAAAATGCACATCCTGGACAAAAGCAATATCAAATGTATATATCAAATATTTATTTTAAGTAACTCAAGATTTATTTTGAGTTCTTTTTGAAATAATTAGATTTTCTCATGGATACTAGGTCAAATGCAAACTCTGTTACAGTCGGTAAAGAAATGAAAGTTTCCTACTGTAGCACCTCCACATCAATGTTCACATGCATTAGGAAAAAAGAAATCAGTGACAGAGGACACTCAATATCTCTACTGCTCAATTAACATTTTTGAAAGTATAAGCAACTCACCTTGAAACCTATGTACTAGCTCTCCTAAGTTTTTCTCCACCAGCCAACTGCAGACCTGATCAACTGACCAAGTTTCCATGGCTGTATCCTGTAAATACACCTGTAGAATAAAAAGAGAAGTCTTCAGTTTTTCTTTCTGACTGTTGTTCTTCTGTTTAATTTTAGCAATCAGCAGTCTAAGCCTTTCCTTTGCAGACTCTTTGAGACTCTCAATACTAAGCTTCTTTAAAATTATTGTTTTCCGAATACACATCTAAAAGTTGCTAATAAAACAAATACCCGTTTTGAAAATGAGACCAGTTTGAACCTATTTCTTAGTCTCATTTCTCAAATTTCTTCACCTTCTCCTACTTTTTTTCCACAGGCATCCCTCAGGTTTACTAACAGGCAGCTAGAGACATACAGTGGTACTCAATCCTGTACCATTAACACCCAGTTTTCTTCACAAAGAAAAGAAAGGTGTGAAATTCACCACTACTAGGCTTATCAGGAAGTGGTTGACATTTACGAAAGGGGTGGGCAGGGGAGGAAGGGAGGAAGGATGGAAGGATCAGATAAAAGCCTGACAGAGACACTTAGTTAGCCCAGACTGATTAACCCCTTGCAGCTCCCAATTCAGGAGAGAGAGCTTGTAACTGCTTCTGATTGCTTCGTTTTAGCAAGAGGACCAAGTAGGAGCCAGATTCTCCAGAGTCTGAATGTTTCCTTCCTTTCAATAATATTCTTACGTATTCCACTCAGTTCTAGAACTTTATTGAAGACCATTATGATTCATAAAATAACTAGTACGAACTAGCACATTGATTGAAAACCTAAAAAAAATTAGTTGGTAGATTCAAAATGGGAAAATGATTCAATATGTCAATAATTCTAAGTGAAAGAGGTATATTGTTTGTAAGATATATTCTTTAACTATTCAGTTATACTGTCCCTATTCTTTTCTAACCATCTGAAAACTTAAAACAAGTATGCCTATTGCAATAATTTTTCTAATTTCCCTTAGGCAGCCCATCCTGTTTTTTGTTTTTGTTTTTTAATAGTTCAATCCAAATGACTTAATGGACTGGAGAGAAACTGAAAAAACTTAAAACATTCAAATCTTTTTAACATTACTTTCGATTTCATCTTTCAAAGCAGACGATATAAATTTCTTTGTACAGTAAGACACTGACTCTCCTATCAAAACAGAGGGAAAAGCTAATCTTACAGAAATGGAATCCCAAGGAAAGATAAAAAGAGTCATTAAATCATGTATTTAAACTTTATTGCTAGAAGTTCTCCAAATAAATATTATTGTATTTTTCATTTTTGTGTATTTGAATAAGTTACAATTTCCAGCAGTTAGAATGGTGGCAAGGGAGAACCTGATTCCCTTTCATTCTTGACAATCTGAAAAGATAACAGACTTCAAAAATAATTTTCTAAAAAACAAGGACACTTCAAAGGAATAAACCACATTCCCATAAGTATTCACGAATACCGAGTTAGAAAATTGAAAACAAGGGTTAAATGTAGAAGAACGTCTTTCCAAATTACAGCAGTGGATTTAATTTGCTGCGACAACAGTAGCCACAGAACTCCTCCCCTAGGCTAAGCAGCAATAGCAGGGTGTGAAAAGTCATTATTTGCGAGACTCTGGTGTAAATTAAAAATCACACCTTCCTGTCACACTTCTGGTTTCCTTGTGAAGAGTAGGACTTAGGGAAAAAAATAGAAGAGAAAGAAAAAAGACAGCAATTCTCTAAACTTCAAGATTAAAAGATATGCAAAGCAGAAGATACTGCCCTGCAGCCATCGATGGATAAAAGGAAATCTGAAAATAGAATGAATCCTTGAAACCCCCTCATATTTTTAAATTCCTAGATTCTGCAAAATCTATTTCTGGGAAAAACAGAACAGTTATCAGATTAGAACCTCATACAAAATAATAAGATTTAAATTAGTATGGTATAACTCATTTGTTTTTCTGAACGTTTCATAAAATATACTATCACTGCCTAGACAATGTAACATTTTTCAGTACAAACCTTACAACTTCCTCTCACATAAATAATGGATATATTCTTTATGATCTTATGCATCATAAAGAAATAAAAGATATGTCAAAGGAGAAAAGACATATCCAGCAGCTTTATTGCATGTCCAGTATTTTCAGAAACATCTGAATATTTTGAAACGTGAGGGCAAGCATGATCATTAATTATTATAAGACACAATAGTAAAAAAGAAAATTAATAATAGTATTCTGTTGGGATACTCCTGCCAAATAATTCTCATTATTTGATCATATTATATTTCAATTAAATAAATTGGTATTAAATATTAAAGAATCTCATCTAACTAAAGCCAGGAAGAAGTAAGACTTTAGCTAAAGCAACCTAAATGTGGGCAAGTGTTATTTAATAAACTTGTTAAAACTCCAGAGGAAAATAATACTGCAAACCATGGATGTGGTTTATAATCTTCAAGAGCAATGTAACATATAACAATATCAGCTACAAGTAAACACTTTTTTAGAAAATGCAAAAACATTTGTCTCTTTCCTTTCTGTTTGCATTTTCACTTTTATTTTCCCAGAGTTAAAAAACTGAGAAAACAAAAAGATTGTTAATAGCTTTGATGGCAGCATCTGCCCTCTCTTGAATCAAGGCATCATCCTGCTCTGGGAAAGGACATCTCCTGCCATGGTTAGACTTAAAAGAACCAACCATTTAGCACAAATTGGGTCCTGATAGTGAAAAAGAAGGAAAACCAAGAATCAAAAGTAAGGATGTGGCTGTCATATGGAGCAATGTCCAGGCAGTTCTGTTGGGCAGCAGCCTTGTGAGCAATGATATCATTGAACTCCACTGGAGCATAATATCTCCTCTGCTTTGGACTGCCATCTATTGCAACCATCACCAGACAAGGAGGAATGAAAACTGGAATAGTCAATTAGAAAACCTTGCATACCTTAGTAATCAAAATATTTACTGCCTAGATATCTCAGAGCTAAGTAACTAAAGATAGACCAAAGAAATTAGGTGCCCTACCAAGAAGATAAGACATGTACATAACCAGAATATAGAGTCAGTTATGATGGATGCAAAAAATAGAGGGCTTCCCAGGTGGCTCAGTGGTAAAGAATCCACCTCAGTGGTAATGCAGGAGATGCAGTTTCAATCCCTGGGTCAGGAAGATTGCCTGGAGAAGGAAATGGCAACCCACTCCAATATTCTTACCTGGAAAATTCCATGTACTGAGGACCCGAGTAGGCTACAGTCCTTGGGGTCGCGTAGAGTTGGACATGACTGAGCACGTTAGCACGGTATAAATAGCACTAGGGGCTGAATTTTCCCATTCCCCTGGAAAGGAATGTATCTTGATTTAGAATCTGAATGAAACATACACTTTAGATGATAGTGAAGAAGCCTGAAGAAATTAGATCAATCGAATGAACTAAAAGTAACATGGCAGAAATAAGCGAGTTATGTTTTGGGACCTGAAAGTGACCACTCTTCCTAAAATGGTGAATATATTGTAGGGAGTAACAAAGGAGAGAATTGGAAAGATCACTGGAGAATTAGAACACTGAATTTCGAGTTTATAGATATAAGCTTTGGGGAATAGGTCATTGTGTTTTAGAAAGATTGTTTACATAGCTGAGCCAGATGAATTACAGGAAAAGGTGTTCTTTAAGTAAGTTGTATATGAGAATGAATGCTTTAACTTTTACTAAACATTCATAAAGGCTCCCTGGTGGCTCAGATAAAGAATCCACCTGCAATGTGGGAGACCTTGGTTTGATCCCTGGGTTGGGAAGATCTCCTGGAGGAGGGCATGGCAACCCACTCCAGTATTCTTGCCTGGAGAATCCCCATAGACTAATTTTTCTTCATTTTAGAAAGATAGATGTTTATGTTTATATTTATCTTTCTAAAAATTATGGAAATAAAACTTTTAATTGTTTTCATGTCTTGAGCAAAAGTGGAGTGAGATGTACAAAGCTAGCTAATACCAAGCAAGTGAAACACACCAAAAGGAACTGTCAGTATACATTAAGTTATTGCCTATAGAATCTGGAACTGCATCACCTTAGGTCAAACAATGAACAAGGAGGGAGCACAGCTGCACCCATCAGAAGACAATTGGATTAATGATTTACTGAGCATGGCCCTGTCCACTAGAGCAAGACCCATTTTTTCCCACATCCAGTCCCTCCCATCAGTTGATGGTTTTGAACTGTGGTGTTGGAGAAGACTCTTTTTTTTTAATTTTTATTTTTACTTTATTTTACTTTACAATACTCTATTGGTTTTGCCATACATTGACATGAATCCGCCACGGGTGTATACGAGCTCCCAATCCTGAATCCCCCTCCCACCTCCCACCTCATATCATCTCTCTGGATCATCCCCGTGCACCAGCCCCGAGCATCCTGTATCTTGTATCGAACATAGACTGGCACTTCGTTTCTTACATGATAGTATACATGTTTCAATGCCATTCTCCCAAATCATCCCACCTTCTCCCTCTCTCTCACAGTCCAAAAGTCCGTTCTATATATCTGTGTCTCTTTTGCTGTCTTGCATACAGGGTCATCATTACCATCTTTCTAAATTCCATATATATGTGTCAGTATACTGTATTGGTGTTTTTCTTTCTGGCTTACTTCATTCTGTATAATTGGCTCCAGTTTCATCCATCTCATTAGAACTGATTCAAATGTATTCTTTTTAATGGCTGAGTAATACTCCATTGTGTATATGTACCACGGCTTTCTTATCCATTCATCTGCTGATGGACATCTAGGTTGTTTCCATGTCCTGGCTATTATAAACAGTGCTGCAATGAACATTGGGGTACATGTGTCTCTTTCAATTCTGGTTTCCTCGGTGTGTATGCCCAGCAGTGGGATTGCTGGGTCATAAGGCAGTTCTATTTGCAATTTTTTAAGGAATCTCCACACTGTTTTCCATAGTGGCTGTACTAGTTTGCATTCCCACCAACAGTGTAAGAGGGTTCCCTTTTCTCCACATCCTCTCCAGCATTTATTGCTTGCAGACTTTTGGATAGCAGCCATTCTGACTGGTGTGAAATGATACCTCATTGTGGTCTTGATTTGCATTTCTCTGATAATGAGTGATGTTGAGCATCTTTTCATTTGTTTGTTAGCCATCCGTATGTCTTCTTTGGAGAAATGTCTATTTAGTTCTTTGGCCCATTTTTTGATTGGGTTGTTTATTTTTCTCGAGTTGAGCTGCATAAGTTGCTTGCATATTTTTAAGATTAGTTGTTTGTCAGTTGCTTCATTTGCTATTGTTTTTCCCCATTCTGAAGGCTGTCTTTTCACCTTACTTATAGTTTCCTTTGTTGTGCAGAAGCTTTTAATTTTAATTAGATCCCATTTGTTTATTTTTGCTTTTATTTCCAGTATTCTGGGAGGTGGATCATAGAGGATCCTGCTGTGATTTATGTTGGAGAGTGTTTTGCCTATGTTCTCCTCTAGGAGTTTTATAGTTTTTGGTATTATGTTTAGATCTTTAATCCATTTTGAGTTTTTTTTTTTTTGTATATGGTGTTAGAAAGTGATCTAATTTCATTCTTTTACAAGTGGTTGACCAGTTTTCCCAGCACCACTTGTTAAAGAGATTGTCTTTACTCCATTGTATATTCTGGCCTCCTTTGTCGAAGATAAGGCGTCCATAGGTGTGTGGATTTATCTCTGGGTTTTCTATTTTGTTCCATTGATCTATATTTCTGTCTTTGTGCCAGTACCATACTATCTTAATGACTGTGGCTTTGTAGTAGAGCCTGAAGTCAGGCAGGTTGATTCCTCCAGTTCCATTCTTCTTTCTCAAGATTGCTTTGGCTATTCGAGGTTTTTTGTATTTCCATACAAATCTTGAAATTATTTGTTCTAGTTCTGTGAAAAATACCACTGGTAGCTTGATAGGGATTGCATTGAATCTGTAGATTGCTTTGGGTAGTATACTCATTTTCAATATATTGATTCTTCCAATCCATGAACATGGTATATTTCTCCATCTATTAGTGTCCTCTTTGTTTTCTTTCATCAGTGTTTTATAGTTTTTGATATATAGGTCTTTAGTTTCTTTAAGTAGGTATATTCCTAAGTATTTTATTCTTTTTGTTGCAATGGTGAATGGAATTGTTTCCTTAATTTCTTTTTCTACTTTCTCATTATTAGTGTATAGGAATGCAAGGGATTTCTGAGTGTTGATTTTATATCCTGCAACTTTACTATATTCATTGATTAGCTCTAGTAATTTTCTGGTGGAGTCTTTAGGATTTTCTATGTAGAGGATCATGTCATCTGCAAACAGTGAGACTTTTACTTCTTCTTTTCCAATTTGGATGGAGAAGACTCTTGAGAGTCCCTTGGACTACAAGGAGATCCAACCAGACTATCCTAAAGGACACCAGTCCTGGGTGTTCATTGATAGGACTGATGTTGAAGCTGAAACTCCAATACTTCGGCCACCTGATGTGAAGAGCTGACTCATTTAAAAAGACCCTGATGCTGGGAAAGATTGAGGGCAGGAGGAGAAGGGGATGACAGAGGATGAGATGATTGGATGGCATCACTGACTCAATGGACATGGGTTTGGGTGGACTCTGGGGGTTGGTGATGGACAGGGAGGCCTGGCGTGCTGCAGTTCATGGGGTCGCAAAGAGTCGGACATGACTGAGTGACTGAACTGAACTGAACTAAAGTCCCTCCCATCAGGAAGCTTACAGAAGACTCTTATTCTCATCCATCACAGGGCAAACAGAAGAAGCAATAACTACAATCCCACAGCCTTCAGAATGAAAACCACAATCACAGTAAGCTAACCAAAATGATCACATGGATTATAGCCTTGTCATGGCAAAGGGGCTTGCATAACTCAGTGAAGTTATGAGCATTGCCATGCAGGGCCACTCAAGGTGGAGGGGGTCATGGTGGAGAGTTCTGACAAAACATGATCCACTGGAGAAGAGAATAGCAAACCACTCCAGTATTCTTGCTTTGAGAACCCCAAACGTTAAGCAAAGCCAGATGAAATTGCCATTTCAAAAATATAAATTTATTTGGCTGCACCAGGTCTAGTTGCAGCATGTGGGATCTTTAGTTCCAGCATGTGTAATCTAGTTCCCTGGCCAGGGATCCACAGCACTGGGAGCATGGAATCTTAGCCACTGGACAGCCAGGGAAGTCCCCAAATGTCATTTTTGTACATACAAGAATCTAAGATCAATAATTCCTTATAGTGGAACATATAGGTTGAATCTTGATTTTGTGAAAACTATTAGTAAGTGTTGGTTGATTCCTTTTGTTCAGCAAGACTTATCAGAGGTCTCTGTGATTCATACCACCTCTGAACTTTGAGGGAGAGAGGCAGTGAGCACAATGATAGTCACCTTAATTTTTTATTTTTACACTTACAAAGAAACTAAACAGCAATCTATCTCAGAGATTTAATTAAATTAATGAACAAAAATAGCAATGAGCCAGAGTTAGAGGTCTTTGGGGATGTCTGGGTGACAAACACCCAGTCTTTTGGATTTTGAGTCAGACTTCTGGGGCATCCTTGCCTCTGGTTAGCTGACTGTCAAAGCTGATGATCAACAACATGAACTACATTCTCTGGATTCTTGCCAGAGATGGTAGCTGTGAGCTGCATTGTCAACTTCTATCAAAATCTGAATTTGTAACTGAGAAGATTTGATAGATGTGAACCCTTCCAGAATTAATCTATAAATTCCAATTAATATTTAAATGTGTTTGTGTTTTAACTTACTATGGTTCTGTACTGTATAAATACACAAAAGAGCTAGAAATGCTTGGCAGAAGGACTTGTACTACCAGATATTCAAAGTAGTTTTAAATTATAATAAGTATAAAAGCATGGTATTGGAGCAAAAGAGGACAGATCACTGAAACAGAATAGAAACCTGGAAACAGAAATATATGGAAGTATTAAAAAGATGATTTTTTCAAATTGGTGGTGAAAGAAGTGACCATTCCACAAATTTTGTTAGGACACTACCTTGTATCACCTACAAAATAAATTCCTGAGATGAGATAAATAATTATTTCAAGCATATTTTCTGATCACAATGTAGTAGGATTAGATGTCAACCATCTAATAGTTTTATAGTTTTTTAAAAAACTTTTAAAAATACAAATTAAACAACATGCTTATGAATAACCAACAGATCACAGAAGAAATAAAAAAGGAAATCAAGATATGCATAGAAACAAATGAAAATGAAAACACAACAACCCAAAACCTATGGGATTCAGTAAAAGCAGTGCTAAGAGGGAGGTTCATAGCAATACAAGCCTACCTCAAGAAACAAGAGAAACATCAAATAAACAACCTAACTTTATACCTAAAGCATCTAGAAAAAGAAGAAAAGAAGAACCCCAAAGTTAGTAGAAGGAAAGACATCATAAAAATCAAGCAGAAATAAATGAAAAATAAATGAAGGGGACTATAGCAAAAATCAACAAAAGTAAAAGCTGGTTCTTTGAGAAGATAAATAAAATTGACAAACCGTTAGCCAGACTCATCAATAAAAAAAAGAAGAAGAATGAAATCAATAAAATTAGAAATGAAAATGGAGAAATCACAACAGACAACACAGAAATACAGAAGAACATAAGAGACTACTAGGAGCAATTATATGCCAATAAAATGGACAATTTGGAAGAAATGGACAAATTCTTAGAAAAGCATAACCTTCCAAAACTGAACCAGGAAGAAATAAAAAATCTTAACAGACCCATCACAAGGACAGAAATCGAAGCTGTAATCAAAAATCTTCCAACAAACAAAAGCCCAGGACCAGATGGCTTCACAGGTGAATTCTACCAAAAATTTAGAGATGAGCTAACACTTATCCTACTCAAACTCTTCCAGAAAATTTCAGAGGAAGGTAAACTCCCAAACTCATTCTATGAGGCCACCATCACCCTAATACCAAAATCAAAGATGCCACAAAAAAAGAAAACTATAAGCCAATATCACTGATGAATATAGAAGCAAAAATCCTCAACAAAATTCTAGTGAACAGAATCCGAAAACATATTAAAAAGATCATACATCATGAGCAAGTGGGCTTTATCCCAGGGATGCAAGGATTCTTCAATATTTACAAATCAATCTGTGTGATACACCATATTAACAAATTGAAAGATAAAAACCAATAAATGCAGAGAAAGCCTTTGACAAAATTCAACACCCATTTGTGATAAAATCTCTCCAGAAAGCAGGCATAGAAGGAACATATCTCAACATAATAAAAGCCATATATGACAAACCCACAGCAAACATTTTCCTCAATGGCAAAAAACTGAAAGAACATCCTCTAAAATCAGGAACAAGATAAGGGTGCCCACTCTCACCACTACTATTCAACATAGTTTTGGAAGTCCTAGCCACAGCAGTCCAGAGAAGAACAAGAAATAAAAGGGATCCAGGTTGGAAAAGGAGAAGTAAAACTCTCACTGTTTGCAGATGACATGATGCTCTACATAGAAAACCGTAAAGACACCACCAGAAAATTACTAGAGCTAATCAATGAATATAGTAAAAGTGCAGGATATACAATTAATACACAGAAATCCCTTTCATTACTATACAGTAACAATGAAAAAACAGAAAGATAAATTAGGGGAAAATCCCATTCATTATTGCAATGAAAAGAATAAAATATTTAGGAATAAATTTACCTAAAGAAATTAAAACCTATATATAGAAAACTATAAAATACTGATGAAAGAAATGAAAGATGACACAAATAGATGGAGAAATATACCATGTTCATTGACTGGAAGAATCAATACAGTGAAAATGAGTGTACTACCCAAAGCAATCTATAGGTTCAAAGCAATCCCTATCAAGCAACCAATGGTATTTTTCACAGAACTAGAACAAATAATTTCACAATTTGTATAGAAACATAAAAACCTCAAATAGCCAAAGCAATCTTGAGAAAGAAGAATGGAACTGAAGGAATCAACCTGCTTGACTTCAGACCATACTACAAAGCTACAGTCCTCAATACAGTATGGTACTGGCACAAAGACTGACATATAGATCAATGGAACAAAATAGAAAGCCCAGAGATAAATCTACACACTTTATCTTTGACAAAGGAGGCAAAAATACAAAATGGAGAAAAGACAATCTCTTTAAAAAGTGGTGCTGGGAAAACTGGTCAACCACTTGTAAAAGAATGAAACTAGAACACTTTCTAACACCATACACAAAAAAACTCAAAATGGATTAAAGATCTAAATGTAATATCAGAAACTATAAAACTTTTAGAGGAAAACATAAGCAGGACACTCTGACATAAATCACAGCAAGATCCTCTATGACCCACCTTCCAGAGTAATGGAAATAAAAACAAAAATAAACAAATGGGTCCTAATTAAACTTAAAAGCAAACTATAAGCAAGGTGAAAAGATAGCTTTCAGAATGGGAGAAAGTAATAGCAAATGAAACAACTGACAAAGAATTAATCTCCAAAATATATAAGCAACTCCTGCAGCTCAACACCAGGAAAATAAATGACCCAGTCAAAAAGTGGACCAAAGAATTAAATAGACATTTCTCCAAAGAAGACATACAGATGGCTAACAAACACATGAAAAGATGCTCAACGTCTCATTATCAGAGAAATGCAAATCAAAACCACAGTGAGGTACCATTTCACTCTGTTCAGAATAGCTGCCATCAAAAAGTCTATAAACAACAAATGCTGGAGAGGGTGTGGAGAAAAGGGAACCCTCTTACACTGTTGGTGGGAAGGCAAACTAGTATAGCCATTATGGAGAACAGTGTGAAGTGTTCTTAAAAACCTGGAAATAGAACTGCCACACAACACAGCAATCCCACTGCTGGGCATACACACCAAGGAAACCAGAATTGAAAGAGACACATGTACCCCAATGTTCACTGCAGCATTGTTCACAATAGCTAGGACATGGAAGCAGCCTAGATGTCCGTTGGCAGATGAATAGATAAGAAAGTTGTGGTACATATACACAATGGAATATTACTCAGCTATAAAAAGAACACATTTGAGTCAGTTCTAATGAGGTGGATGAACCTATTATAGGTATGAACTGGAACCTGTTATGCAGAATGAAGTAAGTCAGAAAGAGAAACACCAATACAGTATATTAATGCATATATAAGGAATTTAGAAAGATGGTAATGATGACCCAATATGCAAGACAGCAAAAGAAACTCAGATGTAAAGGACAGACTTTTGGACTCTGTGGAAGGAGAGGGTGGGATGATTTGAGAAAATAGCAATCAAACATGTATATTACCATATGTAAAATAGATGACCAGTTCAAGTTCAATGCATGAAGCAGGGCACTCAAAGCTGTGCTCTGGGACAACCCAGAGGAATGGGGTAGGGAGAGAGTTGGGAGGGGAGTTCAGGATGAGAGGACACATGTACACCCATGGCTGATTCATGTAGATGTATGGCAAAACCCACCACAGTATTGCAAAGTAATTAGCCTCCAACTAAAATAAATAAATACATTCTTCAAAAATAAGAAAAAAGAAAAAATTAATTTTAAGTTAATATAAAACTAAGTTAAAGAATTAAATGAATTTAAAGTAAGAATGTACAATAAAAATAGAGGATGATCTCAGTTCAATTCAGTTCAGACACTCAGTTGTCTGACTTTATGTGACCCCATGAACTGCAGCGCACCAGGCCTCCCTGTCCATCACCAATTTCCGGAGTCCACCAAAACCCATGTCCATTGAGTTGGTGATGCCATCCAACCATCTCATCCTCTGTCATCCCCTTCTCCTCCTGCCCTCAATCTTTCGCAGCATCAGGGTCTTTTCAAATGAGTTAGCTCTTTGCATGAGGTGGCCAAAGTATTGGAGTTTCAGCTTCAACATCAGTTCTTCCAGTGAACACCCAGGACTGATTTCCTTTAGAATGATCTATTTGACCACAAAAACTAAAAGAAGTAGACATACATATATGTTATATGAAGTTTTAAGTAATACAATAATATTTAAAACAATACAAAGATAAGTACAGCTTAAATACAGATAAATGTTACTAATACACATGAAAAATCTTCAAAATATTCTTGTACTTTGGCCCCAAAATAACATTTCTAAGAATTCATCCTAAGGATATTCACAGAATGTGCACAAAGATGCTTACAAAGCAATAGCTAGAATTGCAAAGAAATCAGGCAAACTAAATTTCAGCAATAGGAACTGACCAGTGAATTGCAGTCTTTAAAGTTTAAAACAAAATACTATGTAGTGATGAACCACTGTGTTTTAGAGAAATAGTTGTGAAATACATATAAGTGAAAATAGGTTTAAAATAGTATGATTCAATTTGTACAAAGAAAATAAAACTGGAACAACACACAAAGGTAACATAAAGACTGGCGGAACATACCTGAAGGTAAAAGTGATTCTCTCAGTTTGGTGGAATCAGTGCTTTTTTTTTTTTTTTTTTTGATTGCTATTCTCAAAATTGTTTCCATTAAAGAATGCTATTGTTATTTTCAGGAAAGTTAAGGTTTTAAAAATAAAAGGAAAAAAGTGGTTATTTATAGATCATTGCTGGAGCGGCCTCAGTCCATCAGTTTTCACACCAGAAAATTAAAAGAGAGAGCACTGGACCAGATCCAGCCTACTGAAGTAGTTTTAGTTCCTTTACTTTATTTTAAAAGTGAATGATTTCACCTATAAACCTGGAATCTTGGCTTCTCTTGAAAAATTTGGAGTTCTCGCAATACTGAATTCATATTTCTGAACAGTAACTATTCAGGTCGATGCTGCTTCCTTGAAAGAAAAGTAAAACAGTCTGAGATGTGTTGTAGAGTATAGGAAGCATAGAGCAAGTTTGAAACAAGCTGGGTTTTGGATAGCTAATATCTTTTAACTCTTGAAAGAAGATTTTGAGAAGAGTGATAAATATCTATGTATACATGTATATGTATATGGGCTTTCCCCAGGGCTCAGTGGTAAAGAGATGCAGGAGACAGGGATTCCACCTCTGAGTGGAAAAGATCCCCTGGAGGAGGGCATGGCAACCCATTCCAGTATTCTTGCTTGAAAGATCCCATGGACAGAAGAGCCTGGTGGGCAATAGCCCATGGGGTCACAAAGAGTTGTACACACAGAAGCAAATGAGCATGGCATACATGTATATACATATATTTGTGTGCGTACAATAATTATTTTTGAATACACTTAGTTCTTAACTTTTTGTTATGTCCTAAAAGAAAGAATATTTATCAGAAAAACATTTGCCATGCTTAAGGCAGATATAATAATACATATATTAGAATTTAGGTCTTAAAGTCAAGGACTCAAAAGCTTTGAGTCAAAGCTTGTGAGTCAGAAAGCCCTAGTGTGTTGGGGCTTTCATTTTCCTGATGGCTCAGCAGTGAAGAATCTGCCTGCAATGCAGGAACCACACGAGATGCAGGTCCAGTCCTCGGCTCGGGAAGATCCCCTGGAGGAGGAAATGGCACCCCACTCCAGTATTCTTGCCTGGAGAATCTCATGGACAGAAGATTCTGGCAGGCTACAGTCCATGTGGTCACAAAGAACTGGACATGACTGAAGTGACTTAGCGCACACACCCTCATGAAGTAAAAGGTACATTTACTGATCATAGACACTGGCTTAGTTCAATTCTGATTACGTTTCTCATCTCAATGTGTGTGCAATAGTACAGGTGAGAATTGTTTATTTTATAGCTCTGACTGGTGGCAAGAGCTGAGGCTATTAAAACATTGCAGTTATTAAACTGTTTTTTCAGAACCACTCATCTGTGAGAGCACATGACAATTGATTTCTGAAGCCTCCTAGAACGCTTAGCTGGTAGAGCCAAGTGGGGCTCTTATGCTAAGTGATGGTCTGACTTTATGGGTCCCTTTTTAGAGGATCTTCTTAATGCCATGTCGCTGAAACCACAGGAGGGCGATGTGGGGACAAAATAGACACAGGACTCTAGCTCTCCTATGAGATTCCTATAGGTTGAGTGACCAGTGGTCATGCTTCTGCCAGGTCTGGGTTTTTCCAAAGACAGGCTCTGATGTTCAAACTTTTTGTTGATACCAAGCTACTCTTCCTAAAATATTGGCCAGAAAAGTAAACATGGTACCAAGAGGTAATCTATGGTTGACTGGCTAGTCTGAGTGTGTGTACTTGAGATTGTATGTGTGTGTGTGTGTGTGTGAGAGAGAGAGAGAGAGAGAGAAAATGAAAGCAAGACTAAGCGAGGAAGCAAGCCAGCCTAGACTAAGGAGGAGAAGAAAAGGTTATCAGTTTATCATTTGTTGTTCAGCTCCTAAGTCATGTCCAACTCTTTGCAACCCCATGGACTGCAGCACGCCAGGCTTCCCTGTCCTTCATTATCTCCGAGTTTACTCAAACTCATGTCCATTGAGTCTGTGATGCCATCCAACCATCTCATCCTCTATCATCCCCTTCTCCTGCCTTCAGTCCTTCCCAGCATCAGGGTCTTTTCTAATGATTTGGCTCTTCACATCAGGTGGCCAAAGTATTGGAGCTTCAGCTTCAGCATCAGTTCTTTCAATGAATATTCAGATTATCATGAATGATAACGAATAAATGTTACCGAGCCAAACTTGGGTCCACTGGCTCACTCATAGTAAAACCAGTCTTCTGACACTGAGCACCACACAAGGAGTTCAGGGTAGATACTTAGTACTCAAAAAGCCTGCACTCCCCATGGGTTTCAAGATAGCATTTTTTAAAAGGCCGAGTGAGAGAGAGGTATCCCAGGATGTATACTCAGCTCATGCACATTCTCTGATAGGCTGATGGTGCGGTAACGGGGCTGTGTAGCAAGGGTTAACATTATTAATCCCTAGGCTCCAGGAAGCCTGGAGGCTACATACTCATGGTCATCAAGTAGTTAACATCTTTCATTTGGGTTTTCACATCTCTAAAACAACTTGGGGAATGCGCATCAGATACTAATATGGAGGTACTTCAGAGGTGAGCTAGGGCAGAGACTATGGGGGAGGAGTTTGTACCAGGAAGGTCCCAGAGGGTCCTCCTCAGTAACAATAAGATAATCGTTTCAATACTGGATATAAAGACTGTCAGTTCAGTTCAGTCACTCAGCTGTGTCCGACTCTGCGACTCCATGAACTGCAGCACGCCAGGCCTCCCTGTGCCATCATCAACTCCTGGAGTTCACTCAAACGCACATCCATCGAGTCGGTGATGCCATCCAGCCATCTCATCCTCTGTCATCCCCTTCTCCTCCTGCCCCCAATCCCTCCCAGCATCAGAGTCTTTTCCATTGAGTCAACTCTTCACATGAGGTGGCCAAAGTACTGGAGTTTCAGCTTTAGCATCATTCCTTCCAAAGAACACCCAGGACTGATCTCCTTTAGCATGGACTGGTTGGATATCCTTGCAGTCCAAGGGACTGTAGGAACATAATAAAGCATTCATGTTAGGCAGAGGTAAACAAATTTTTAAACTCACCTAGAGCAAGACATCCTGGAATATGAAGTCAAGTGCACCTTAGAAAGCATCACTATGAGCAAAGCTAGTGGAGGTGCTGGAATTCCAGTAGAGCTATTTCAAATCCTGAAAAATGATGCTGGGAAAGTGCTGCAATCAATATGCCAGTGAATTTGGAAAACTCAGCAGTGGCCACAGGACTGGAAAAGGTCAGTTTTCATTGCAATCCCAAAGAAAGGTAATGCCAAAGAATGCTCAAACTACTGCACAATTGGACTCATCTCATACACTGGGAAAGTAATGCTCAAAATTCTCCAAGCCAGGCTTTAGCAGTATGTGAACCGTGAACTTCCAGATGTTCAAGCTGGTTTTGGAAAAAGCAGAGGAACCAGAGATCAAATTGCCAACATCTGCTGGATCATGGAAAAAGCAAGAGAGTTCCAGAAGAAGATCTATATCTGCTTTATTGACTATGCCAAAGTCTTTGACGGTGTGGATCACAATCAACTGTGGAAAATTCTGAAAGGGATGGGAATACTAGACCACCTGACCTGCCTCTTGAGAAACCTGTATACAGGTCAGGAAGCAACAGTTACAACTGGACATGGAACAACAGACTGGTTCCAAATAGGAAAAGTAGTACGTCAAGGCTATATATTGTCACCCTGCTTATTTAACTTCTATGCAGAGTACATCATGCGAAACACTGGGCTGGAAGAAGCACAAGCTGGAATCAAGATTGCCAGGAGAAATATCAATAACCTCAGATATGCAGATGACACCACCCTTATGGCAGAAAGTAAAGAGGAAATAAAAAGCCTCTTGATGAAAGTGAAAGTGGAGAGTGAAAAAGTTGACTTAAAGCTCAACATTCAGAAAACTAAAATCATGGCATCTGGTCCCATCACTTCATGGGAAATAGATGAGGAAACAGTGGAAACAGTGCCAGATTTTGTTTTTTGGGGCTCCAAATCACTCAAGATGGTTCTTGCAGCCATGAAATTAAAAGACGCTTACTCCTTGGAAGGAAAGTTATGACCAACCTAGATGGCATATTGAAAAGCAGAGACATTACTTTGCCAACAAAGGTCCGTCTAGTCAAGGCTATGGTTTTTCCACTGGTCGTGTATGGGTGTGAGAGTTGGACTGTGAAGAAAGCTGAGAGCTGAAGAATTGATGGTTTTGAACTGTGGTGTTGGAGAAGACTCTTGAGAGTCCCTTGGACTGCAAGGAGTTCCAACCAGTCCATTCTAAAGGAGATCAGTCCTGGGTGTTCATTGGAAGGACTGATGCTGAGGCTGAAACTCCAATACTTTGGCCACCTCATGCAAAGAGTTGACTCACTGGAAAAGACTCTGATGCTGGGAGGGATTGGATGCAGGAGAAGAAGGGGACGACAGAGGATGAGATGGCTGGATGACATCATTGACTTGATGGACATGAGTTTGGGTAAATTCCGGGAGTTGGTGATGCACAGGGAGGCCTGACGATTCATGGTGCTGCGATTCATGGAGTCACAAAAAGTCGGACATGACTGAGCGGCTGAACTGAACTGAACTGAAACAAATTTTAAAATTTGTTTCATGGTAAATTTGTAAAACTCTTTACATTTCAATCTTGACTCTTATCCTAGTCAGGTCTACCATTCTTTGATTGCATTTGAGAAAAAATGTGGCACACCAGGGTAAAGGTGAGAGTAGTCTGGAAGAAGAGGAAGAAAAATAAATTGGATTCAGAAATTAGATCTTCTCCAAGAGATTAAAATATGGAAAAACAGTTGATATTCCTGAAGCCAAGCCTAAAACTAACTTGTCATTTCAAATTCCTTGGCACTTAGAATACAGCTTAAGAAATGCTTGCCTGGGCACTTGTTCCTCATGAAACTGTAAGGAGAGATGCCTAAGTGAATTAAGCCATCAGTCTGCTATTGGCTTAATCCTAGCTTCATTGACTACTAATCACATTACCCTTTTAATCCAATTGCCCAAATCCCCTGTTGAGTTATCCACTTCAGGTTGTTCTGTTTCTGGTACAGTTTTCCATCTGTTGCTGCAAACATATTTGCAGTAATTCAGCATAGCATCAGCTTTCCAGAGAAAGGGTGTTAGTGAAACTGTCACCTGGTGGGGCCTAACAGGTAGACCAAGGGTGGAGAGGGGTTAGAGGTGTCGCTGAGGGGTGTCTGACTGCTGCTGATTCCTGCCTCTCTCTCAGTTGAATTCAGAATTCAGAATTTAACTCAAGAAGTGTATTTCCCAACTTATCCAATATAAGAGTCAACTGGGGGTACTACATGAAGATATTGATTCCCAAACTTTCCCCCAAAGATTCTGGTTCAGGTGGCTTGGGGTGAGTCCCTGAAATAAATATTTTTAATTATTTACGGTGGTTCTTCTGATTAGCCAAGTTTGAGAAACAATGGAAATATTCATCAAGATTTATTTCCAATTTATAGGGTCCCATTAAGTCAAAGTTTATAAACTTTGTTTATAAATGTTATAAACCTTTGTGACATGTCATTGGGTTTCCTGGTGGTTCAACGGTAAAGAATCTGCCTGCAATTCAGGAGACACGGGTTTGATCCTTAGGTTGGGAAGATCCCCTGGAGAAAGAAATGGCAACCCACACCAGTATTCTTGCTTGGAAAATCCCATGGACAGAGGAGCCTGGTGGGGTAAGGTCCACTGGGTCACAAAATTGTTGGACACGACTTAGCAGCTAAACAACAACATGTCATTAGGCATAAATTATACTGTTGAGAAACTTTTTAGTAATTTATCAGGTAAATACCACTGGAATTAACATAATACTATTGTATTGAAAAGGATTTTTCATAAAACTTAAGAATGTAAAATAAATGTGGTAACCTGATTTTTTTCAACATTTTTATTGTGGTTAAATATATGTATATAGCATAAAATTTAACATCTTAACCCTTTTTGTGTGCAATTCAGTAGCAGTTAGGAAGTTCAGAATGAATGGAAACATCACTATGAACTGTTTTACCATCTGAAACTGAAACTCTCTACCTGTTAAATAATAACTCTTATCCTTCACCCTGATAACCACCGTTCTACATTCTGTCTCTATGAATCTGGCACTCGTTCCTTGACATATGTGGAATCAGAATATTCTTCCTCATGTATCTGTCTTATTTCACTTAGTATAATGCTTTCCATGTTGTAGTATCCTTCCTTTTAAAGGCTAGATAGTATTTCATTGTTTATATCACAATCTATTTATCCTTTCATCTATTGATCAATGTTTGGGTTGTTTCCCCTCATTTGACAGCATTTTGTGTATAATGCTGATTTGAACATGGTTGTGCAAATATTGTTCAAGTCCTGGTTTCAGTAACCTGATTTTCATGGTTATAATCATTCAACATACCCTGACTTCTTCCTACACCACTAGCAGACATGGAGGCTTTACATAGATCTTCCAGATCTGGCAAAATCCCTCTCTTATCCTAGATGGGGAAAAAGGGGTTTCAGAAATGCTAAGTGACTTGCCCAAGGATGCACAGCTGTTTGAATGAGGATGCACTTTTTATCAGGTCCAGTAAGGCAGATAAAATGAGTTCTATTTAATGAGACTAACCTGTAAGTCTCTTTCATCCTAATAAAGATAGGAAGACCTTGTATGGTGATGACTGTCTTCACTTTTGTATTTTTGTATTTTGTTTGTGATCACTAACAATACATTGTAGGACCTCAAAGCTTTTCAAGAAAAATGCATAGATACACTAATAATCACTGTGTAAATATGCTTGGAAGGAAAAGACATACAGTTTGTAAATACAGGGCAGATATCTATTTTAACCCAGAGTTACCCAACTGCAGTGTCTGAACACACTGGTTGCCTCCAATCTATTGACAGGTGGTTAGAACTGATATCTCTTTGCCATAGATAGAACTTCCAGGTGTACAGAGGTTTCAGATAGTTTCATGCATTAATCCCTTTTCTCACTAAAAAAAAATTTTTTTTCTCCATATGCCATGATATGGAAAAGTTTGAAAAGCAGAGTCAGGCTAGCAACATTGAGCTTGGAAGAAACAGGAGGAGATGGATATAGCAAAGTTTCAATCATTACCTTTGACTACATGTTAGTCTCTAGGCGGGGTATCCCCAGCTTCTACACCAGTCCAATTAAATGAGAATTTCTGGAGCAAGGATCATAGGCAGTAGCATTTTTTAAAGCTTTTCCAAGAGATTCTGATGTGCATCAGAGCTAAGAACTGATGGTATAAAGTGAGGCAGAGGGAATAAACTTCCAGAAACAAAAAAGACTTTGCCATGGAAACACTTCTCTCGCTCTTTTCTTTTCTTTTCTTTTTTGGCCATGTTGCATGGCATATGAGATCTTAGTTCTCTGACCAGGGATTGAACCTGCCCCTCTTCACACACTCCCATCCCCTCACAATCCCCCACATCCGCTGGCCCACATTGGTAGCACAAAGTCTCAACCACTGGACCACCAGGTAAGTCCTATGGAAACACTTTTGTTGAGCCTCCTCTTGAATTGTAGCCATCAACTCAAGGCTATATATTGTCAACCTGCTTATTTAACTTATATGCAAGATACATCATGCAAAATGCTGGGCTGGATGAAGCACAAGCTGGAATCAAGATTGCCAGGAGAAACATTAATAACCTCAGATATGCAGGTGACACCATCCTTATGGAAGAAATTGAAGAACTAAAGAGCCTCTTGATGAGAGTGAAAGAAGAGAGTGAAAAAGTTGGCTTAAAAATCAACATTTAGAGAACTAAGAATATGGCATCTGGTCCCATCACTTCATGGGAAACAGATGGGGAAACAGTGTAAACAGTGAGAGACTTTATTTTCTTGGGCTCCAAAATCACTGCAGATGGTGACTGCAGCCATGAAATTAAAAGACTCTTGCTCCTTGGAAGAAAAGCTATGACCAACCGAGACAGAATATTAAAAAGCAGAGACATTACTTTGCTGACAAAGGTCTGTCTAGTCAAAGCTATCGTTTTTCCAGTAATTATGTATAGATGTGAGAGTTGGACTATAAAGAAAGCTGAGCACTGAAGAACTGATGCTTTTGAACTGTGGTGTAGGAGAAGACTCTTGAGAGTCCCTTGGATTGCAAGGATATTCAACCAGTTCATCCTAAAGGAAGTCAGTCTTGAATATTCATTGGAAGGTCTGATGCTGAAGCTGAAGCTCCAATGCTTTGGCTACCTGATGTGAAGAACTGACTCACTGGAAAAGACCCAAGGTAGGAGGAGAAGGAGATGACAGAGGATGAGATGATTGGATAGCATCATCAACTGGATGGACATGAGTTTGAGCAAGCTCAGAGAGTTGGTGACGGACAGGGAGGCCTGGCATGCTACAGTCTACGGGGTCACAAAGAGTCAGACATGACTGAATAACTGAACTGAACTAAACTGAACTGATTATATCTTATTATGCTTTTATGTTGCTATTATTACACTCATCACATAGAAATAATATTGTTTGATAATGGTCCATGAGGTCACAAAGAATCGGACATATCTTAGCCACTGAACAACAATGGACCTAGGTTTTCCCCATTGTATCTTTTTTGATGATAAAGACTATGTCTGGTCCAGCTTTGTAGTTCTAGCACTTACTATGCCTGGCACAGAGCAAGCCATCAAATAATGATGAATAATAAACTGCATTGCTCCTTTTGAGCAAATTCATAGCTAGCAAACTGAGTAGCTAGCAAAAGACAGAGCTAGTAAAATGAAGAGATCCCTGTGAGTCAATGACCTGCATAGCTAGTACAGGAGATACTACAAGAAAAAGAGTCAGAAAACGTCCCTATAGTGTCAGTTTTAATGATTATTAAGCGGATTTAACTGCAGACTCTGACAGGCATATTTCATGGCTGGAGAAATTATTTTACTCTAGTCATAATTCATAAGACAAGTATCTGCTCATACAGATATTATCAAATGTTTGATAATAAGTTGTGATCTGTTTAGCAACTAAAGTTTAAAATAAAGAATTCCTCCATTATATCTTGTTCATGTAGTCAAAGCTGTGATGCAGAATAGTGTTGATTAAATTGCTGAAGAGAGCAGATTTCTTTCAACCAAGTTCCCTAAAGAGTTCCTAAGAACCTAAACCCTGAGGCTATTCCTTTCAGCTTGTTAGAAGAATGGTATGATAATGGAACTCTTTGCACTTAGAGCATTAATGTCAAACCCAAAGGACTTTTTGGTGGGAAGTTTGGGCAGGCTGGGCCCAGGCAGGGACAGGAGGACAGAGGACTGTCTGAGCTGTTCCAGTTCACCCAGGACCAGGGGTCTGCTAAGCTCATAGCTATGGTAGAGGTTTGTTCACCTCTCATATGCACAACCCTGGAACCCTTCCTGTTCAGGGCTATGGTAGAGGTTTGTTCATCTCTCATATGCACAACCTCGGAAACCTTCCTGTTCAGCTGGAGGATGGCTCCTCAACAAATGTTGGTTGAATAAGTTGAATGAACAAATTTGGTCCTATTTGCCTGCATGTTAAGTCCCATCAGTTGTGCCCAATTATGTGCCCACCAGGCTCCTCTGTCCATGGGATTCTCCAGGCAAGAACCCACTGGTATGGGTTGCTGTGCCTTCCTCCAGGGGATCTTCCTGACCCAGGGATCAAACTCTCATCACTTACATCTCCCGCATTGACAGGCAGGTTCTTTACCACTAGTGCCACCTGGGAAACCCAGTCCTGGTTAAAGAAGTCTTATTAACATCTTGTGATCAAAATATAGAAATATGGGTTGGGTGCCAAGATAGTAAGAAATTTTAAAAATGTGTGAATAGTCATAACTGAAAAGTTCTGATAAGGCAAAATTAAACCTGAGGGGAAGATCTTCAGTGTCTGTTGCCTCAGTTCAGCCTGTAGTCACATTCTATTTAAGAGCATTATCAATGCTTTAGAAAAGAAAACAAAGATTTTGAAGACCTTGACAACTGTGTGTATACGTGTACCTTTTTTCTTATGACTATAAAGATAACATCATTATAAAGATATATAGTATATGTATATGTTTTAATATAGTATAGTGTATATAATTATACTATAATGTATATGTTTAATATAGTAAAGACTATAGTACACAGTTTTAGTTTTTGTTATTTTTATTTCTCCTGATATTAAAAAGTTTTTGCACATTATTCAATTACAATAGAAGAAAAAATAGACAGTAACCTCTTTAACAATGATCTCAGAAATATTTTTTGTGTGTCTCTGTGGGCTAGGGAAATAGCAGCAAAAATAAATGAGACTACATCAAATTAGAAAGCTTTTGCACACAAAAGGCAGCCACCAAAAAAATGAAAAGGTAATCTACTACTGAATGGGAGAAGATATTTGTAACTCATATATCTGATAAGGGATTGATATCCAAAATATATAGAGAATTCATACAACTCAATATAGCATGAGTAAATGGGCAGAAAACCTGAATAAACTTTTTTCTAAAGAAAACAAGCGGATGACCAACAGACACATGAAAACATGCTTAGTATCACTAATCAGCAGAGAAATGCACGTCAAAACCATAATGAGAGACCACATCACACCCGTCAGGATGGCTGTTATCAAAAACACAACAAAGAACAAGTGCTGGAGACGATGTGGGTAAAAGGACACTGTTGGTGGAAATGTAAATTGTCATTGGAAAAGACTCTGATGCTGGGAAAGATTGAAGGCAGGAGAGGGGATGACAGAGGATGAGATGGTTAGATGGCATCACTGACTCAATGGACATGAGTTTAAATAGACTCCGGGAGTTGGTGATGGACAGGGAGGCCTGGCTTGCTGCACTCCATGGGGCTGCAAAGAGTTAGACACGACTAATGACTGAACTGAACTGAACTGAAGTATGGAAAACAGTATGGAGTTTCCTCAGAAAACTAAAAATAGAACTACTATACAATCCAGGAATTCCACTTCTGGGTATTTATCCAAAGAAAAGGAAAGCACTAATTATATGAGATAGGTGTAACCTTATGTTCATTACAGTATTATTTACAATAGCCAAGATATGGAAGTTACCTAAGTGTCCATTGATAGATGAAAGGATATAAACAAGAAGTGGTGTGTGTGTGTGTGTGTGTGTGTGTGTGTGTGTGTGTGTGTGTGTGTATGGACTGCAGCCCATCAGGCTCCACTGTCCAATGGGATTCTCCAGGCAAGAATACTAGAGTGGATTGCCATGCCCTTCTCCAGGGGATCTTCCTCACCCAGGGATAGAACCCAGGTCTTCTGAATTGCAGGCAGATTCTTTACCATCTGAGCCACCAGGAAAGTCCATATACATAAATACACACACAATAGAATATTGCTCAGTCACAAAAAAGAAGGAAATCTTGTCATTAACAGCAACATGGTTGGACCTGAAGGGTATTATACTGTGTGAAATAAGTCAGAAAGAGAAAAACAAATACTGTGTGTCTTCCCTTATACATGGAATGTAAAAACAAAACAAATGAACAAATAAAACAAACAGCTTATAGATACAGAGAACAACCTGATGGTTGCTGGAAGAGATGGGCAGGGGACACACAAAATAGGTGAAGGGGATTAAGAGGTACAAACTTCCAGCTGTAAAAGAAATAAATCACATGGATGTAATGTACACATTACATCATGCAAAACAGTACATCATGAGAAATGCCAAGCTGGATGATTCACAAGCTGGAATCAAGATTGCTGAGAGAAGTATTAATAATCTCAGATGTGCAGGTTATACTGCCTTAACGCCAGAAAGTGAAGAGGAACTAAAGAACCTCTTGACAAACATAAAAGAGGACAGTGAAAAAGCTGACTTAAAACTCAACATTCAAAAACAAAGATCACAGCATCTGGCCCCATCACTTCATGGCAAATAGATGGGGAAACAGTGGAAACAGTGGCAGACTATTTTCTTGGTCTCCTAAATCACTGCACATAGTGACTACAGCCATGAAATTAAAAGATGCTTGCTTCTTGGAAGAAAAGATATGACAAACCCAGACAGTGTATTAAAAAGCAGAGAAATCACTTTGCTGACAAAGGCTCATATAATCAAGGCTATGGTTTCTCCAGTAGTCAGGTACAGGTGTGAGAGCTGGACCATAAAGAAAGCTGAGTACTGAAGACTTGATGCTTTTGAACTGTGGTATTGGAGAAGACTTTTGAGAGTCCCTTGGACAGAAAGGATATCAAACCAGTCCATCATAAAGGAAATCAGTCCTGAATATTCATTGGAAGTGCTGATGCTAAAGCTGAAGCTCCAATACTTTGGCTATCTGATGTGAAGAGCCAACTCACTGGAAAAGACCCTGATGCTGGGAAAGACTGAAGGCCGGAGGAGAAGGGGATGACAGAGGATGAAATGGTTGGATGACATCACTGACTCAATGGACATGAGTTTGAGCAAACTCAGGGAGATGGTGAAGGACAGGGAAGCCTAACGTGCTACAGTCCATGAGGTTGCAAAGAGTCGAACATGACTTAGCAACTGAACAACAACAATGTACACATAGGAATATTTAACAACTTTTTGTGGTGGCTAATAGTAACATTTTATAATGCACAAAGCTATCAAATCAATTAGGGAAAATTGACACATTGCATTAATTGTTATTTTATTACCTTTTTGATAATGGTGTGGAGCAGCTATTTCCTTAGTGGGCCAACTTTGTGTATGGAAAACTGGGATATCTTCCAAGCTATTTAACAGAATTAGTCAGTGGGAGATAGAGCATTTCCACCAGTGTGGCACTGGTCTTGGGTCATTCACTGTGACACGAGCTGAACTTGTGCTGTTTCTGATAAGCAAAGACAGGCCTGGCTGAAGGTTCAGAAGAACAGTGCAATGAGTTTGTCAGACCACAAGGTGTGAGGGCACAGTCCTTCATAAGACTGATCTCACTTAAGAACCAGCTAAGAGTTCAGGGGTTCCTAGGGCCACCCCCACTTTGTAGACCAACTAGCTACACAATTTTAAGTCTCCACAACCGCTTTAGGTTCCATAATTCACTAGAAAGATTCACAGAACTCACTGAAAGTGTTCTATATATGATTACAGTTTTATTAAGGCAAAGGGATTCACATTAGAAGCAGCCCAAAGAAGAGACACATAGGGCACTGTCTGTGTGTATGTGCTCCATCACTCAGTTGTGTCCAACTCTTTGCGACCCCATGGACCATAGCCTGCCAAGCTCCCCTGAACATGGGATTCTCCAGGCAAGCATACTGGAGTGGTGCCTGTTTTGAAGTGCCATTTCCTTCTCCAGAGAATCTTCCCAATTCAGGGTTCGAACCGGGTCTTTTGCATCTCTTGCACTGGCAGGCAGTCTTTACCACTGAGGCACCTAGGAAGCCCAGGCACGGTCTGGGAGATGCACAGCTTCCATCATCCTCAAAACCTGGTCCCTACCCAGTATTGAAGTGTGACAATACTCAGAGCGTTCCTGACCAGGGAAGTTTACTGGATCTTTGTTGTCCAGAGTTTTATTGAGGATTCATTATATAGGCAAGCTTGACTGAGTCCCAACAAAGACACGCCTATCACTTGGCAAATTCCAAGGGTTAGAAGTTAACTTCCAGGGACAAAGCCAGCCAAGTCCTTTACAACACTGACAATAATTCGACTGACATTCAGTGAGTCCAGGGGGTCCATAATCAGTGGGAGATAGAACATAATGTGTGGACCCAGGGCCCACCTCCCTTTTCACTCTGAAAGCTTTTGATTTCAAAGACTAAAGTAGAAATAACAGGAGAACTCTATCACAGTTCACAGAGGACCACAGCTACGAGACCCTTCATAAACTCCTGAAAACGATCTAAGCTTGCCACATTGCATGGCTGAGCTGACCCAGACACAGGCCTGGGGAGATGTTGAGAACCTTCTTTATATTCTACAACCTAACTTGCCCTTGAAGTTCCCTGAACCCAAGTGAGAAAACAGGCTCGTGAGGAACAGAAGAGACAGGAGGCAAAATAGACACCTTTCCTTTCCTCTGACCTCTTTCAAAGAAGCAAACACCATCAAAAACAGTAGCAACCAAACTGTCTATTGATACCTAAACTCAATTGGAGGTATTTGCTGAGTTCTTGGGGCTATTTACCTCCATCTCTCTCCTAGGGATCATCTTTCCTGTTTGGGGCCAGGAGCCATGTCAGCACACAAATTATTCTTAGTCAGTTTTGGCCCAGCATGGGGATGGCCCAGGCTGGTTAGGAGTTTGGATCTGCACAGTGAAAACTCGTAGGAAAAAAAAAAAACTGTCACCAAATGGATTTGTCAACTTGTATGAAGTCCTTTGTTATTCAACAACCTTAACACTCTGATTTGTTAATGATCACTCACACTGTAAATTTCAAGCTCAAAATGGGAAAGATTTGATTTCATGTTTGGATTAACGAAAGCCTCACACTGTCCTCCCAGCCATTTAATGATGTGAATGAAGAGCAAATGAGGTCATTAAGAATTCCAGGTTGAATGGAAAAATAAAAGTTAAACATTTGCTTGAGTTCCTATTCAACAGGGATTTTTTTGGATCAAATCATTTTATAAAGCAAGATTGGCTGAAGGTGACATTTGGCCTTGGATGAAGGTTTTCCTTTTTAATCAAAATCCTGAAGTAAAATGGCTTGATTTCTATTACAATGAAAGCTAACTTGCTGAAGATTATTCTAGTGCTTGAAAAGTAAAAATCAACTTTATTTTATTTCTAAAGATTTATTCACTTTTTGGCTGTGCTGGGTCTTAGTTGTGGCACGTGGGTTCTTTAGTTGCAGCATATGAACTCTAAGCTGTGGTTTGTGAGACCTATTATAGTTCCCTGACCAGGGATTGAACCCAAGCCCCCTGCATAGTCTTAGCCACTGGACCACAGTGAAAGTCCCCAACTTTACTTTAAAAATTAATTTTATAGAACATTCAGTTCAGTTCAGTTCAGTCGCTCAGTCGTGTCCAACTCTTACTCTCTAATATATGCTAGTTACTTTTGCAACTGAGATAAAATTGAAGTGAAAGTGAAAGTCTCGACCAACTCTTTGCAACCCCATGAATTATACAGTCCATAGAATTCTCCAGGCCAGAATACTGGAGTGGGTAGCCTTTCCCTTCTCCAGGAGATCTTCCCAACCCAGAAATCAAACCCAGGTCTCCCGTATTGCAGGTGGATTCTTTACCAGCTGAGCCACAAGGGAAGCCCAAGAATACTGGAGTGGGTAACCTATCCCTTCTCCAGGGGATCTTCCTGACCCAGAAATCAAACCAGGGTCTCCTGCATTCTAGGCAGATTCTTTACCAACTGAGCTATGAGTGAAGACTTTAGACCAAATTACTTCCTTTTAAAAAGTGATGTTTGCAAGTAAACTTTTCATACATTTCTACAACAAGACTATAAACCCTTTCATATTGTCATTCTAGGATAATTCTGTAGGTTTTTGGAACAAAGTTTTGTTGTTTAATTCCATTTAGATATGCACACTGATATGCCCCTCAAAATGCCTAAATTCTTAGGGTCTCTTTGGGAAAGAAATCTTTCATTAGGGATTATAATTACATGAATTCTGAATCACAGTTAATCAAATAATGTTCCCTGATTACTAACAAATCTATATAATAAGCACTTAACATAAAATGACCCTTTTTTATTTTTAATACATACAAAATATAACAATATTTTTGATATAGAAATGTTTGTGTGCATGCTTAGTCACTCAATTGTGTCTGAGTCTTTGTAACCCAGTGAACTGTAGCCTACCAGGCTCCACTGTCCACAGAATTTTTCCAGGCAAAAAATACTGGCGTGGGTTGCCATTTCTGACTTCAGGGTATATATGCTTACTTATTTTAAAGATAAATAGTATAATAAATATAAATAAATCTATTTTCCCTTTCCTGGTCCCATCTACCAAATTCCTCTTCCTTACAAATAATCTTGTTTATTCTATTCTATTCCTTTTTATTATTTCTATGTGCAAATATAAGTAATGAAAATATATCTTATGTTTCTCTATAGTTTCAGAAGCATTTTCTTATCTGAGCAGCTGTGCAGTGCACTGTGTGGATGTAGCATTGCTTCATCAGCCAGTGTTTTAGTGGTTCATCTGGGTTGTCTCCAAACTCCTGTGAATAGAAACAATGGTGCACATTGGTGTATGCCACTTTCTGTGAGTTCAGCCATCTATTGACTGCATTCCCCAGAGAATGCTTGCTGGATCAAAATTAAATGCACTTGTCATTTTGGTAGAAACTGCCAAGTGCCCTTCATAGGATTTTATCATTTTTTTTCATTCCTGTTAGCAATGTGGGAGAGTGTTCCTCACTCCTTTCCTTGCCATTGTGAGTGGCCAAACTATAGCGTTTCTGCTGTTTTTATGTAGTGAGCTGAGGTTTAGTTTTTATTTCTCTTAAGTGTAAAGTTGTTGGAAAAGGGTGTTTGCTATAACCAGTGCATTTTCTTGGCAAAACTCTATTAGTCTTTGCCCTTCCTCATTCCGTATTCCAAGGCCAAATTTGCCTGTTACTCCAGGTGTTTCTTGACTTCCTACTTTGCATTCCAGTCCCCTATAATGAAAAGGACATCTTTTTTGGGTGTTAGTTCTAAAAGGTCTTATAGGTCTTCATAGAACCGTTCAACTCCAGCTTCTTCAGTATTACTGGTTGGGCATAGACTTGGATTACTGTGATATTGAATGGTTTGCCTTGGAGATGAACAGAGATCATTCTGTCATTTTTGAGATTGCATCCAAGCACTGCATTTTGGACTCTTTTGTTGACCGTGATGGCTACTCCATTTCTTCTAAGGGATTCCTGCCCGCAGTAGTAGATATAAGGGTCATCTGAGTTAAATTCACCCATTCCAGTCCATTTTAGTTCGCTGCTTCCTAGAATGTTGACGTTCACTCTTGCCATCTCTTGTTTGACCACTTCCAGTTTGCCTTGATTCATGGCCCTGACATTCCAGGTTCCTATGCAATATTGCTCTTTACAGCATCAGACCTTGCTTCTATCACCAGTCACATCCACAGTTGGGTATTGTTTGTGCTTTGGCTCCATCCCTTCATTCTTTCTGGAGTTATTTCTCCACTCACCTCCAGTAGCATGTTGGGCACCTATTGACGTGGGGAGTCCCTCTTTCAGTATCCTGTCATTTTGCCTTTTCATACTGCTCATGGGGTTCTCAAGGCAGGAATACTGAAGTGGTTTGCCATTCCCTTCTTCAGTGGACTATATTCTGTCAGACCTCTCCAACATGACCCACCCATCTTGGGTGGCCCCGCAGGCATGGCTTAGTTTCATTGAGTTAGACAAGGCTGTGGTCCTAGTGTGATTAGATTAACTAGTTTTCTGTGATTATGGTTTCAGTGTGTCTGCCCTCTGATGCCCTCTTGCAACACCTACTTACTTGGGTTTCTCTTACCTTGGACGAGGGGTATCTCCTCACTGCCGCCCCTCCTGACCTTGAACGTGGAATAGCTCCTCTAGGCCCTCCTGCGCCCGCGCAGCCACCGCTCCTTGGACGTGGGGTTGCTCCTCCCAGCCACCGGCCCTGGCTTCAGATGCAGAGTAGCTCTTCTCAGCTGCCACCCCTGACCTCAGACGATTATATTCTTTGCAGCCAAAGATGGAGAAGCTCTATACAGTCAACAAAAACAAGACCAGGAGCTGACTGTGGCTCAGATCATCAACTCCTTATTGCCAAATTCAGACTTAAATTGAAGAAAGTAGGGAAAAACCACTAGACCATTCAGGTATGAACTAAATCAAATCCCTTATGATTATACAGTAGAAGTGAGAAATAGATTTAAGGGACTAGATCTGATAGAGAGAGTGCCTGATGAACTATGGACTGAGGTTCATGACATAATACAGGAGACAGGGATCAAGACCATCCCCATGGAAAAGAAATGCAAAAAAGCAAAATGACTGTCTAGGGAGGCCTTACAAAGCACTGTGAAAAGAAGAGAAGCGAAGAGCAAAGGAGAAAAGGAAAGATATAAGCATCTGGATGCAGAGTTCCAAAGAATAGCAAGGAGAGATAAGAAAGCCTTCCTCAGTGATCAATGCAAAGAAATAGAGGAAAACAACAGAATGGGAAAGACTAGAGGTTTCTTCAAGAAAATTAGAGATACCAAGGGAACATTTCATGCAAAGACGGGCTCGACAAAGGACAGAAATGGTATGGACCTAACAGAAACAGAAGATATTAAGAAGAGGTGGCAAGAATACACAGAAGAACTGTACAAAAAAGATCTTCATAACCAAGATAATCATGATGGTGTGATCACTCACCTGGAGCCAGACATCCTGGAATGTGAAGTCAAGTGAGCCTTAGAAAGCATCACTATGAACAAAGATAGTGGAGGTGATGGAATTCCAGTGGAGCTGTTTCAATTCCTGAAAGATGATGCTGTGAAAGTGCTGCACTCAATATGCCAGCGAATTTGGAAAACCCAGCAGTGGCCACAGGACTGGAAAAGGCCAGTTTTCATTCCAATCCCAAAGAAAGGCAATGCCAAAGAATGCTCAGACTACCTCACAATTGTACTCATCTCACATGCTAGTAAAGTAATGCTCAAAATTCTCCAAGCAAGGCTTCAGCAGTACATGAACCGTGAACTTCCAGAGGTTCAAGCTGGTTTTAGAAAAAGCAGAGGAACCAGAGATCAAATTGCCAACATCCGCTGGATCATGGAAAAAGCAAGAGAGTTCCAGAAAAACATCTATTTCTGCTTTATTGACTATGCCAAAGCCCTTGACTGTGTGGATCACAATCAACTGTGGAAAATTCTGAAAGAGATGGGAATACTATACCACCTGACCTGCTTCTTGAGAAACCTGTATGCAGGTCAGGAAGCAATAGTTTGAATGGGACATGGAACAACAGACTAGTTCCAAATAGGAAAAGGAGTATGGCAAGGCTGTATGTTGTCACCCTGCTAATTTAACTTATATGCAGAGTACATCATGAGAAACACTGGGTTGGAAGAAACACAAGCTGGAATCAAGATTGCCGGGAGAAATATCAATAACCTCAGATATGCAGATGACACCACCCTTATGGCAGAAAGTAAGAGGAACTAAAATGTCTCTTGATGAAAATGAAAGAGGAGAGTGAAAAGATTGGCTTAAAGCTCAACATTCAGAAAATGAAGATCATGGCATCCAGTCCCATCACTTCATGGGAAATAGATGGGGAAACAGTGGAAACAGTGTCAGACTTTATTTTTTTGGGCTCCAAAATCACTGCAGATGGTGACTGCAGCCATGAAATTAAAAGATGCTTACTCCTTGGAAGAAAAGTTATGACCAATCTAGACAGCACATTGAAAAGTAGAGACATTACTTTGCCAACAAATGTCCATCTAGTCAAGGCTATGGTTTTTCCAGTAGTCATGTATGGATGTGAGAGTTAGACTGTGAAGAAAGCTGAGCACCAAAGAACTGATGCTTTTGAACTGTGGTGTTGGAGAAGACTCTTGAGAGTCCCTTGGACTGCAAGGAGATCCAACCAGTCCATTCTAAAGGAAATCAACCCTGGGATTTCTTTGGAAGGAATGATGCTAAAGTTGAAGCTCCAGTACTTTGGCCACCTCATGCGAAGAACTGACTCATTGGAAAAGACTCTGATGCTGGGAGGGATTGGAGGCAGGAGGAAAAGGGGACGACAGAAGATGAGATGGCTGGATAGCATCACTGACTCGATGGACATGAGTCTGAGTGAACTCTGAGAGTTGGTGACAGACAGGGAGGCCTGGCGTACTGCGATTCATGGGGTCACAAAGAGTCGGACACGACTGAGCGACTGAACTGAACTGAACTGAAGTGTAAAGTTAATCATCTCTTCTACTCACCACCTATATATATTTTTTATGGGAAGTTCATATGTTTTTATTAGTTGTTTGACTATTTACTCCAAATGTCAAAGACTTTTTTTAAAAGTAACCTTAATGAGTAATTTATCATTTATTAAATTAATTGCTGTATTTGAAAGTTTAATTGATATGCTGCACATACTTAAAGGGCACAGTCTGATAAATCTTCTTACACACACAAACACCTATATTCCCACCAGTGTATGGAACAATATGGATATGAATATATATCAATCATATATACATACCTTTGAAACCATCACTACAATTAAGATAACAAGCATTTCCATCACCCCAAAAGTTTCATATCCTACCAAATCTGCATCAGAAACTTGATCTCAGAAGTCAGGTGTCTGTCTTTGAACATACAGGAGAACAGTGTTTGGAGTCTACCCTACCATTGCTTCTTCTACACTTTAGATGGAAATGGGTGGTCTGAGCCTCATATCCATTCGTTATGCCTGAAATTGAAAGCTCGTTGTCCTTATATACTTTCTAAATAGTTTTAAATTTTATTAAGAATTAAAAGGAAATGGAGAAATATATCTTTTATAGATTCTTTCCCCCAGTTTTGAGATATAATTGACATACAACAGTGTGTAAATTTAAGGTGTACATCCTAATGATTTAACTTACATACATCCTAAAATGATTTCTATGATATGTAGTTACATTTATCATCTTATAGAGATACAGAGTTTTACAAAAAGAAAGGGAATCTTTCCTTGTAATGAGAATTCTTAGGATTTACTCCTTTAACAACTTTCATATGTAACTTATAGCAGTGTTAATTATATTTATCACATGGTACATTACATCCCTAATATGTATCTTGTAGCTGGAAGATTGTACTTTTGATCATCTTCTTCTAATTCCCTTTCCCTTCACCCACACCTCTCTGATCTTTTTTTCTATGAGTATGTTTAGTTTTGAATTACAATTGACCTCCAATACTGTATTAGTTCCTGGTACACAACATCATGATTCAATGTTTCTAGACATTACAAATTATAGTTCTATAAGTTATAGTTCTACAAATTAATAAGTTGAATGTATATTTTATTTTATAATAAAGATGGAAGCATCTATGTATTATGTTTTTCTCTAATTAATTAAATAAACTACTGAGGGGAAAATTATATCTGTATCTATACATACCTAGCAACAATTTTTGATGCCATGAAATGCAATTTTTATTAAAGCAATATAACTTACTTTTATGTAATCATATTGTTCCCTGGCAAATCTAAATCATACTGCATGTAGAACTCTTATCATTCGACTCTGATATCAGAATTGTTATTTTTACAAGTGTGAAAAACTACAAACCAATTTCATGTGTTTGCACTGAGTTTGAAAATAATAATTTGGTTTCCTGTTGAGCTTGAACATTGTGGTAAGTTTTGAATTTAATAAGGGCTTCCTTAATGATGTAATTTTTCTCTTAAATTTCTATGCAACATCAGTAGTCAAAAAAATTGAAAAGAAGATTTTCTACCTGGACCATATCTTGAGATTTGCTAAACATACAGCTAAAACTACATACTTTTAGACTCCCAAACTGTAAAAAGACATTTGAACCCAGCATCATCTCTGTGTTTTGGAGCATATTTACTTTCTCTTACTGCATTCCTCCTTGATGATCTGTCTATCAAGCTGCTCTAGTACTCTCTCTGGAGGAAGGCCAGAGGATTCCTTCTGGGCCAGTTAGATTCTTTTTACTTGAAATTTGAGTACTGGTGAAGGTTATATTTCATGTATTGGAGAAGGCAATGGCAACCCAGTCCAGTGTTCTTGCCTGGAGAATCCCAGGGACGGGGGAGCCTGGTGGGCTGCCGTCTATGGGGTGGCACAGAGTTGGACACGACTGAAGCGACTTAGCAGCAGCAGCAGCAGCAGCAGAGGGTTATACAAGGTTAGAAGCAAGACTTCTGTTGACTCCTTGAAGAATCTGTTCTGCTACTTAATATCCCCTTTGATTCTACTTGCTCCCGAAATCTTTCTAATACATTTCCTTTTTCACTTAATAGCCCCGTGTTTCCCTGTTTCTCTAGCTTGTAACCAAGGAGCACTTACTAATGCAAACAGTAATATTTTTTATGTTAAATTAAAAATCAAAGTAGAAAAATTTCCATATTAATATAAAACAACTTTAGAAAACTTGTGTTTGGAATAAAGATTGAGAAGGAGAGAACTGATATTCTTGTCATCTGTCCCTGAGAAATGGGGTGGAGGTTGCTTTTCTCTCTTACATTTTCAAGAATGAAATTTATTATATTTTAAAATAATTTTAATTAGAGGAAAATAAGTATAATAATTTAGAAACCTATTATATTCCTGGATTACATCCAGTTACTTTAATATAACTCTGAAAATATGATAGGAATTCTAGTCTTGATTCTTATCATATATCCCACCATAACCAACAGCTACAAAACACAGTGACAGAAGCCTTAAAAATAAATGTAAATATTATGCATTATGATTCTTCAGCTACTCATAGTAATATAACCTTTCAGGGCAGAAGCATCTAAAGAAGGTTGCTGTTCAGTCGCCAAGTCATGGCCAGCTCTTTGCGACCCCATGGACTGCAGCATGCCAGGCTTCCCTGTCCCTCACCATCTCCCAGAGTTTGCCCAAGTTCATGTCCATTGAATTGGTGATGCCATCCAACCATCTCATCCTCTGTCGCTCCCTTCCCCTCCTACCCTCAATATTTCCCAGCATCAGGATCTTTTCCTATGAATCAATTTTTGGCATCAGATAGCCAAAATACTAGAGTTTCAGCTTCAGCATCACTCCTTTTGAAGAGTACTCAGACTTGATTTCCTTTAAGATTGACTGGTTTGATCTCCTTGCTTTTCAAGGGACACTCAAGAATCTAAAGCCTACGAAGGAAGAAACTTTTCCCTGGAGCAGAGGGCCTCACTTCTCTTTCTAGTGCTTATTTATTTATTCATCAAATATTATTTAAAGCTTATTACGTACCAAGTACCGTTCTTCTGCTAGAACAATGAATTAGACCGCAAGTCTGCAAACTTTTTCTATAAAGGGCCAGATAATAAATGTTTTAAGCTTTGTGGATCGGAGAGCTATGTCTCAGCCACTCAGCTCCACTGTAGTACCACAGATCTCCCATAGAAGATATGTTAGTGTGTGTGTGTGTGTGTGTAGCTGTGTTCCAATAAAACTTTTTTCATATCAACAGGAAAAGTCTCTGTTCTGCTAGAGCTAGAACACTCATAAAGAGGAAAACAAGTAAAATAAGATATTTTGAATAGCAATAAGTGCTATAAAGGAAATCAAACAGGCAAGATGACAGACAGACAATGACAGGAAGATGTAGGCTATAATTCATCTAGGTTTGCAGGAAAGCCCTCTCTGAACAGCAAGAAGGAGGTAGCTGAAGAAAGATTTGGGAAGAGGAGGCTCCAAACTGAGTTTCCAGGCATGACTTGTAGCATGATGCTGAACCCACTAAAAAAGTACTTCCTCTGCCCAAATCAGGAAGTTGAGACATCCTAAGGACAGCTCTGTGAGGAGTAAAATATGGGGAAACATGGTTGGAATGGTGTGCCTTCACCTTAGGAGGTATGGTTAGCTCTGGTGCTAAGCTCATACTTCTTTAGTAGCTGGAGTCAGACACCAGTGAGGGTGGGGGCAAGTCTGAGGTCAACAAGACTGTCAGGATGGCAGCAGCTCTTCTCCGTAATTGCCTGGGGTCTGCCGGGATTCTGCAGCAGGAAGCCAGTCTGTTTGTCTTAGTCTCATGTTCCAGAAGCAAAGAAAGACTGTCTCCTCCCTGACTGCTCCTTCCCCACAATTCTAGGGACCTCATCCTTGCACAGAGCCCCTACATGTGAAAGGGCATATAACTAAAAAGGGTCAAATGCCTGCTCCTTAGATCTCCACTTGAATCCCTACTACTTTCTGTCCTTGTGAGCTGGACTGGATATGCAGAAATAAATTTTAAGTTGCTCTTTACTGCTCTTTCTGAAAATTTAGAATCTGCATAATCTCCTCTCTTCTTCCCTTTCTTGAGAACCACCAGGTATGGCTGAATCTTTCTAAGACAAAGGTTTCCCCTAAGCAGGAGGCCCCTCTACTTCCAAACTGTACCTCCCATGTCTCAGCAACCCCTTCTAAGAGGAGAGAAAACAAGACAAAGGGGAAGAAAGAGTTGGAACTGACATTTATAGTGCTAGATGCTGTGGATTTTACATCCATTATTTCACTTAATTTTAATGACCTCCTTACAAGATAGATGGTGTTCTAATTTTTTCAGGTTAAGAAGCTTAGATTCAGCAAGGTTTAATAACTTGCACAAAGTCACATAACCATTAAGAACAGAACCAAAATTTGAACCAAGTTCATAATAAATTCTGGGCTCCTCAACCATGGATAATAGGCACTGTGTGCTAGACATTATATGTTTATAATCCCACTTTATTCTTTTAAAAACCTTGAGGCTTAATGAAGCTTAATAATTTTCCCCAAGGCCAATAGTTGGGGGAAAAGGTGTCTCCTCTGCACGCACACACATATACACATCATTAACTGTACAATAAATTTTTAAAAATTCATCTACTGCTACTTGTATGTTGTTTTTTCCTCATGAATATATATTATCTGCAACTTGATTTTGTATTCTTTATATCCCTAGGTAAAAAGAGTAGGTAACCACTAAATTCTCATCAGATAAATGACTAGCCAAATTTTAATCAGCTTGCAAATACAAAATAGAAGGTAGATTTCAAATAATGGTTCTTTTTCTACACAAGTTTTTGTTATTGTTCAGTCATTAAGTTGTTTCTGACTCTTTGCAACTCCATGGACTTCAGCATGCCACACTTCCCTGTACTTCACTATCTCCCAGAGTTTGCTCAGACTCATGTCCATTGAGTCAGTGATGCTATCTAACCATCTCATTCTCTGTTTCCCTCTTCTCCTCTTGCCCTCAACCCTCAATATCTACCATCATCAGGATCTTTTCCAATGAGTTGGCTCTTTGCATCAGGTGGCCATAGTATTGGAGATTCAGCGTCAGCATCAGTCCTTCAGTGAATATTCAGGACTAACTTCCTTTAGGATGGACCGATTTGATCTCCTTGCAGTCCAAGGCACTCTTAAGAGTCTTCTCCAACACCACAGTTCAAAAACATCTAATGTTTCGGTGTTCAGCCTTCTTTATGGTCCAACTCTCACATCCATACATGACTACTGGAAAAACCATAGATTTGACTTTATGGATCTTTTTCGGCAAAGTGATATCTCTGCTTTTTAATCACTGCCTAGGTTTGTCATAGTTTTTCTTCCAAGGAGCAAACATCTTTTAATTTCATGGCTGTGGTCACCATCTGCAGAGATTTTGGAACCCAAGAAAATAAAGTCTGTCACTGTTTCCACTTTTTCCCCATCTATTTGCCATGAAGTGATAGGACCAGAAGTAAAACTGTTAAATTTGTTCCTAGTAAAATGAAAGTATATTTTAATTGAGTTGTAAATTTAGTTTTATTAAATGATTTTATCTAGAGGATAATATTGATATTTCATGCATTGGACAAAGAATAGAATTTCTATATGCTGGACAATTTGAAGCCTCACTAACCTTATTAAATGTGTCATTAAAAACATCTGTATTACTGAGATACTTCTCGGGTAGAAATTTTCTTAGAGGGAAGTATAGTAGTTCAGTTCAGAATAGACTCAAAAGTCAGAATGTCTAGGTTTGATTCCTGGCTCCTTCATTTACTGTATAACGTATGTTTAGCTGAGTACTCTTGCATAAACATTTAATATCTCTGTGCCTCGATTTTTTTCACCCATAAAATAGCACAAGGGCACATCAACTCTATAGACTGTGTGATTAACTGAATGATGCTACAGGATTGTGTAGAACTAAACTATGGAACTCTGCCCTCAGTAAATATTCAGTTTTTACTTCCAAGCCAAGTTCAAGGGGAACACAGATATGAAGAGTACTAGCACCCATGCTTGGCGAGCAGCATTGTGACTGAAATGCTCTGACATTCTAACAGGGTTACATGAGTTCCTCTACAGGCTGAACTCTCTGTAGAAGTTCCCAAATTCATCTGAATTGCTATTATTTTTGATACATGCCTACGAATGCCCCCAGGAAAATGTTCCACTGAACACTGGAAAATTACAACCTGAGGCATATCATCTATAAAAAACCAAGATTGTGTGGAATGTGCTAGTCTGATTTGAAAAAGACATTAAATGGTGTTTCTGCTACCAAAGAACAAGAAGGAAATTTACACATGACCAGAAATGTCTAGAAACTTTTAAAACTCTTAGAATGGAAAAGGAGCAAGTGATGGTATTTTGATACAACATCTTTATATTTCACCACCAGATCCAATTCACAGAGTTCAAATCCCTCACTTTCTTCAGGGCACTGTGTGTGCTGAAGTGTAGTTGAGAGGAAATGCTCCCTCTCTCAAATTCTCTGTGATAACATCTCAATTCAGACTGACTTACTCTGAACTCAAAGAGAGGAAGTGATACTCCATCCAGATCAGAGGTCACTGCATTCTGCAAGGAGGATGGGCAACACTGCACTGTGTGTTTTATAATATACTAAAGGGAATCAAGAGCACATTGGAGGTCACAATACAGTACATGGAGACTTGAGACTATAACCCTCTCAGTCTCCTTTGGAGCAGAGTCATGAATGGGCCTCAGAGAATATAACACACCTCTGGAAATGTGTGGAAAACTATATAACAGAGTAAGGCAGAAATGATACAAGTGCCAACTGAGGTGGATATCTAAGATTTATACCAGATTCTCCAATGTCTAGAAGTGGAGTTCAAATGTTGCCCTGAAATATTTTTTTGTATTCTGTGGCAAATCACTTGAGTGGTGTCCCTTAGTTACATGAGTATTAAGACAAGGTAGGAGGGTGATAAAAGTATAATAGAGAGTTTAATAACTTTCAGATTGACACATTGAGATTTTGTTCATGCAAAGCTAGTCTCAGGGAAGTGTAGACCAATCTGCAAATGGAGTTGGTGGCCCATTGAACAGCTCTTTCTGCCATATCAGTTAAGGGTCTTAGTTGCAAGCAACTGAAGCCAATCTTAGTAGACTAAGCAAATTAAAAAAAAAAGTTTATTAAAAAGACATTCAGTAGCCCACACAATCACTGAGAATCCTGGAAAACCAAGAGCAAAACCAAGCTGGATCACTGGTGGTCTAGTGGTTAAGAATCCACCTGCTAATGCAGGGAATACAGGTTTAATCCCTGGACTGGAAAAATTTCACATGCTATGGGGCACTAGGCCCATGCACCACAATGACTGAGACCGTGCACCTTAGAGCCTGTCCTCTGCAACAAGAGATGACACTGCAAGGCCTGCTCACTGCAACTAGAGAAAGCCCACACAGAACAATGAAGACCCAGTGCAGCCAAAAGTAAACTAAAATAAAGAAAAGAAAAAAGTAAGCTTCTACAAAATATATGAGAAATCATGAAACCCTAAAAATTTAATATATATGTATACCACATTTTGTATATTCAGCTTTGAAACTATGTAAATATGTTATAGGTATTTATATATATATGCTATATATGTTACATATGTATGTTATACATGTTATACATGGAATTATAAAACAATAAAAATTTAAAAAGCCATTCAGTTCAGTTCAGTTCAGTCACTCAGTCATGTTCAACTCTTTGCAACCCCATGAATCGCAGCACGCCAGGCCTCCCTGTCCATCACGAACTCCCGGAGTTCACTCAAACTCACATCCATCGAGTCAGTGATGCCATCCAGCCATCTCATCCTCTGTCATCCCTTCTCCTCCTGCCCCCAATCCCTCCAAGCATCAGAGTCTTTTCCAATGAGTCCATTCTTCTCATGAGGTGGCCAAAGTACTGGAGCTTCAGCTTTAGCATCATTCCTTCCAAAGAACACCCAGGACTGATCTCCTTTAAAATGGGCTGGTTGGATCTCCTTGCAGTTCAAGGGACTCTCAAGAGTCTTCTCCAATACCACAGTTCAAAAGCATCAATTCTTAGGTGCTCAGCTTTCTTCACAGTCCAACTCTCACATCCATACGTGACCACTGGAAAAACCATAGCCTTGACTAGACGGACCTTCGTTGGCAAAGTAATGTTTCTGCTTTTCAATATGCTATCTAGGTTGGTCATAATTTTTCTTCCAAGGAGTAAGCATCTTTTAATTTCATGGCTGCAATCATCATCTGCAGTGATTTGGAGCCCCCCAGAATAAAGTTTGCCACTGTTTCCACTGTTTCCCCATCTATTTCCCATGAAGTGATGGGACCAGATGCCATGATCTTCATTTTCTGAATGTTGAGCTTTAAGCCAACTTTTTCACTCTCCTCTTTCACTTTCATCAAGAGGCTTTTTAGCTCCTCTTCACTTTCTTCCATAAGGGTGGTGTCATCTGCATATCTGAGGTTATTGATATTTCTCCCGGAAATCTTGATTCCAGCTTATGCTTCATCCAGCCCAGCGTTTCTCCTGATGTACTCTGCATAGAAGTTAAATGAGCAGGGTGACAATATTCAACCTTGACGTACTCCTTTTCCTATTTGGAACCAGTCTGTTGTTCCATGTCCAGTTCTAACTGTTGCTTCCTGACCTGCATATAGGTTTCTCAAGAGGCAGGTCAGGTGGTCTGGTATTCCCATCTCTTTCAGAATTTTCCGCAGTTTATTGTGATCCACACAGTCAAAGGCTTTGGCATAGTCAATAAAGCAGAAATAGATCTTCTTCTGGAACTCTCTTGCTTTTTCCATGATCCCGCAGTTGTTGTTAATTTGATCTCTGGCTCCTCTGCTTTTCTAAAACCAGCTTAAACATCAGGAAGTTCACGGTTCACATATTGCTGAAGCCTGACTTGGAGAATTTTGAGCATTACTTTACTAGCATGTGAGATGAGTGCAATTGTGCAGTAGTTTGAGCATTCTTTTGCATTGCCTTTCTTTGGGATTGGAATGAAAACTGACCTTTTCCAGTCCTGTGGCCACTGCTGGGTTTTCCAGATTCGCTGGCATATTGATTGAGTGCAGCACTTTCCCAGCATCATCTTTCAGGATTTGAAATAGCTCCACTGGAATTCCATCATCTCCACTATCTTTGTTCATAGTGATGCTTTCTAAGGCCCACTTGACTTCACATTCCAGGATGTCTGGCTCTAGGTGAGTGATCACACCATCGTGATTATCTTGGTCATGAAGATCTTTTTTGTACAGTTCTTCTGTGTATTCTTGCCACTTCTTCTTAATGTCTTCTGTTTCTGTTAGATCCATACCATTTCTGTCCTTTATTGAGCCCATCTTTGTGTGAAATGTTCCCTTGGTATCTCTAATTTTCTTGAAGAGACCTCTAGTCTTTCCCATTCTGTTTTTTGGCTCTATTTCTTTGCATTGATCACTGAGGAAGGCTTTCTTATCTCTTCTTGCTATTCTTTGGAACTCTGCATTCAGATGCTTATATCTTTCCTTTTTTCCTTTGCTTTTCACTTCTCTTCTTTTCACAGCTATTTGTAAGGCCTCCCCAGACAGCCATTTTGCCTTTTTGCATCTCTTTTCCATGGGGATGGTCTTGTTCCCTGTCTGCTGTACAATGTCACAAACTTCTGTCCATAGTTCATCAGGCACTCTATCTATCAGATCTAGTCCCTTAAATCTATTTCTCACTTCCACTGTATAATCATAAGGGATTTAATTTAGGTCATACCTTGCCGGGGTCCAGCCCTGGTGGATCCAGGGAATTTGAAGGTGGGGACAGCATCAGCGTCTTTGGAAAAATACATATTTAATTACAGATATAGAGAGAGATTAGAAATGGATAGTGTAGTAGGAGATAGTGTAGTGGAGAAAAGGAGGCTGAATCCAGATGGGAATTCAGCCAGAGAAACAGGAGCAAGAAAGAAGTGACATGGGGGAATCAGTCTTTCTGGAAACTGATCCGATTTCTTTATTTTAGGGTTTGCTTACATACCTTTTGTTACATATAGGGATGAATACAGAGTCACGCGGGGGTCAGCAGTCCTGACCTTTATCAAAATCAGGTGCTTCACATAAATGTATAAAAAAAGGTTTTAGGGATATTACATCATCTGGCCATGAGTGAGACCTGCTGACATTTTATGATCCTTTCTTTCTGATAACCAAAAAAACTTATTTCTTCCAAGGGTGTTTTTTCTTAAACCAGGCACCACCCTCCAAATAAAGTTGCATTCCTATAGGGTGAGGGTGTAGTGAGTTACAATCAAGAAAGGAATTTATTTAACCCAAGGTTAACATGATTAATCTTAAAGGTTAATACTTATTTCTCCTATATGCTTAAAGGTTAATGCTTATTTCTTCTATATGCTAGTTATATTCATTATAAGGGCAGGGAATACGGAGATTTAGCAGCAAACATCAGCCCAACAAATGAAACTCCTTTCACCAATGTTCCCCTTAAGATCTATTTAGTCTTAAGATCAGTGATTTATAACAAAGTACAGTGATCTATTACAAAAGAGAAAATTCATTAACTCAAAAAGTCTAGTACTGCTAACCTTAAAAACTACTATATTTCCTTTTCTATATTCCAAATACATTGATTAATATATTCCCAGGTGCCTAAGGATATGGAGGCCTGGCGGCAATCACTGACTCAACAATGAGAAAAGCCCTATGCTAATTAAGACTCTCAAAATACTCCAAAACGGTCTGTGCTGTTTATGGTTGAGAGGTAGTAAACAATCATGTGGGTAGTGGCAGGAGTATGGATAATCCTGTCACACAAGATAGCCTATCAGCAGAGAGGTCTGACCTGAGACACCCTTGTCACACCCAGGGTAGGGAATTAGCAGCAATTATTGGCACAACAAATGAAAAACCCTTCACCAATATAATTCCTAACCAACCCACTATACTAATAATTTCTAACTCCCCAAAAGAATTTGCCTTTAGTAAGTCTAAAACATCTCATGCCTCTCAGATTGGGAGGCTGTAAACAATCACATGTGGCTGGATGAACCTATACAGTTGGGCTAGATAACCTTCAGAGGAGTCTGTAAGCTGAAACACTCTTGTCATGTCCAAGAATTTTTATTGCCTTGGAGCTGCACGTTTACTCCTTCTCCGAGAGAAACGGTTATGGGAAAGAACATAAAACAGACTCTGGTTTTGGGGTAGATGCTCAGGAACAGGGGGTTTCCTGAGGCTTGATCACGCCTTTGCATATGCCAAGCCTCTTTCCTCGTGACCTTTGCCATGGGTGGAGTTCCTCACGCTGGCCCCCAGCAATACCTGAATGGTCTAGTGGTTTTCCCTACTTTCTTCAATTTAAGTCTGAATTTGGCAATAAGGAGTTCATGATCTGAGCCACAGTCAGCTCCCAGTCTTGTTTTTGTTGACTGTATAGAGCTTCTCCATCTTTGGCTGCTGCAAAGAATATAATCAATCTGATTTTGGTGTTGATCATCTGGTGATGTCCATGTGTAGAGTCTTCTCTTGTGTTGTTGGAAGAAGGTGTTTGCTATGACCAGTGCATTCTCTTGGCCAAACTCTATTAGTCTTTGCCCTGCTTCATTCCATATTCCAAGGCCAAATTTGCCTGTTACTCCAGGTGTTTCTTGACTGCCTACTTTTGCATTCCAATCCCCTATAATGAAAAGGACATCTTTTTTGGATGTTAGTTCTAAAAGGTCTTGTAGGTCTTCATAGAACCGTTCAACTTCAGCTACTTCAGTGTTACTGGTTGGGGCATAGACTTGGATTACTGTGATATTGAATGGTTTGCCTTGGAAACGAACAGAGATCATTCTGTCATTTTTGAGAGTGCATCCAAACACTGCATTTCGGACTCTTTTGTTGACTGTGATGCCTACTCCATTTCTTCTAAGGGATTCCTGCCCACAGTAGTAGATATAATGGTCATCTGAGTTCGATTCACCCATTCCAGTCCATTTTAGTTCGCTGATTCCTAGAATGTCGACGTTCACGCCTGCCATCTCTTGTTTGACCACTTCCAATTTGCCTTGATTGGAGGCATTACTACAAACCAAAAAAATTAGTACAAACCAAAAAGCCATTACTACAAACCAGAAACAAAGCAAAAGAAAATGAAGGAACACAACAGTATATCAAGTTGGCAAACTACACAGAAGAGAAATAATTTTAAATGTCTGTAAAATAACTTAGTTTGGCTATATATCATCAGTGGATGGACTGTAAGGACAAACAGAACCAGAAAAAATATAAGCAATTTTCCGTGATCATATCTTTGTGGTAGTACTGGTATTGAGACTGCTATGTGTATAGTAAATGGATAATTATGTTGATTCTAAAAAATAGAAATTTGGGTGCAGGGAAAAGCAGATAAAAATACAAGACTGAAAAAGCTAAGTAAAGTCCTTCTATCTGTAAATTCAAACTTGAAATTCCAATTTGAACTCACGATTTATTTTAAGTATATATCATTATATTGTGTGTGCTTAGTTGCTCAGTTTTGTCTGAGTATTTGTGACTTCCCATGGACTGTAGCCCACCAGGCTCCTCTGTCTATGGGTATTCTCCAGGGAAGAATACTGTACTGAGTTGTCATGCTCTCTTCCAGGGTATTTTCCCAACCCAGGGATCAAAACCAGGTTTCCTGCATTACAGGCAGGTTCTTTACCGTCTGAGGCACCAGGGAAGCTTTTATACATTTATATATTATATTTACATATATGTTATATTTAGATGTAATTTTGACCACTAGAAAGGCCTAGAAATATTGATCATCCCTAGAAGGCAGATTTTACCTCTCAAATCTATTTCCAAAGGAATCAGTTCTCCTTGGTGAAATGACTGAGTCCCAGCCTAGGAGCATCAGTGCGAGTAATACATATACTGGACTGAATATGAAATACATCAAGTATATTTAAACCATGAATTCATAATAGAGTAAGACAAAATCATGGGGTCAGTCGCCTCTGGAAGATGCTTGATGAACAACTCATTGTTTTGCAAGCTGGTAAATCAGAGAACAGCAATGAAGTCAGGAGTCTCTCCTGTCTTTCTGGTATGACATGTATCTCAGGATAAGCACATAGTTAATGAGAAGTCCTATGTTATAAAAGTATTTGGATCAAACAAGAAGAAACTACTAGGTTATTTAGCATTTCTAGCTCTCTACTCCTTTTTCAACCATCCATCTATCACAGCCTGAGTGAGGTGCTGGCAATGGCACCCCACTCTAGTCCTCTTGCCTGGAAAATCCCATGGACGGAGGAGCCTGGTAGGCTGCAGTCCATGAGGTCACTAAGTGTTGGACACAACTGAGCAACTTCACTTTCATGCACTGGAGAAGGAAATAGCAACCCACTCCAGTGTTCTTACCTGGAGAATCCCAGGGACGGGAGAGCCTGATGGGCTGTCGTCTACGGAGTCACACGACTGAAGCGACTTAGCAGCAGCAGCAGCAGCAGCAGCAGCAGCAGCAGCAGCAGCAGCAGCAGCAGAAGCAGCATTCTTTCTGGATATTTCTGTTTGTATCTTGTTTCTTTTATGATTGTTGGCTCATAAATATTTATAATACATTTAGTGTGAAGTACATCCTGCAGCATTATAAACTTTCCTTCATTTTTAAAAAATATTTTGTGCCATATTTTCACCTTGCTGATATTAAGAGTCACAGATAACCTTTTTGTGTTAATATTCATCTGGTATACTTTTGTCCCCCCCACCCCCTGTTATTTTGAACCACTGTGAATCATTTTGTTTCAGGGGTCTTTAGTGTTCCAATCTGAAAATTTTGATTTGTGTGCCCCTTTGCATTTATTAACATAACATCACAGCACAGCATTTCAAAATGTATTCAAATACTGCAGTCAGTGACTCCAACCAGGGACCACCTAGTGTCAGGATCAAAGCCGTACTGCAGGGAGCTGGGTCCTCTCGAGTCTGTCTCCTAACCATCTTCATCTCTTCTTTTATCTAATATGCCTGATAGAAAATGTGCAGGAACAAAAATCACAGTGCAGGAGTTGGGGGCCCACATTGTTAACAAGGGGAAATGTTAGATGTCAGAGGAGCAAACAGGAAAAACACTGCTTGTCACCCAGGGCTGCTGGTCTTCCCACTGCAGCTGGCTGCCACATGCTCAGCCTGTCCATTCCCTTGGTCCCAGTAGGGACTCAGCACAGAAGAAGAAGCAAGGAAGATACTACAAACCTGGCAGTATTCCACACTGAAGAAATTAATGCTAACTCAATCAAGGGACAGAACTTCTCAATAATAAGCCACCCTTTCCTTGAGTGCTGAGGCATAGGAAGAGAAGGCTTCAGACAAAGGATCTGGGCTTCATTTATCAGCAGCTTGGCTAAGATACCTTCTAGAAATCTTAATGATGAATTCTGCTCTTATTCTTAGGGCACTGGGAAATTTGAAATTAATATTAGATGGCTATCAGGATAAAACTTTATTAAAACCATCTCTCAAGGGCAAAAATATCATCATGTCCATCTCACAGAGCATCTGATATAGGGCTCAATATCAAGTTTTTAAAGTAAGACTGTACAGAGGACTTCTGAAAAGGCAAATGAAAGAAAATGTATCAATGAGCTAATTGTTCTGATGTGTGTTTTTCCAGACTTCCTTTTCCTTTCTTGGAAAACTTGGCAATACAATTTGTGTGTGCGTGTGTTGCTTCAGTCATTTCCAACTCTATGCGACCAAAAGGACTGTAGCCTGCCAGGCTTCTCTGTCCATGGGATTCTCCAGGCAAGAATACTGGAGTGGGTTGCCATTTCCTTCTCCAGAAGATTTTCCTGACCCAGGGGTCGAAACTGGGTCTCCTGCATTGCAGGAAAATTATTTACCATCTGAGCCACCATACTGTACTGCTACAATAAAGTAAGCTTGAAAAAGGAAAATGTTATTGAGAAAATCATAACAAAGATAGAATATATTTACACTACATATTTGTAGCTACTGAAAAAAAATCCATGTATAAGTGAATCCTTGCAGTTCAAAACTGTGTTGTTCAAGGGTCAACTGTATTCAAGACAGTCACAGAAATAACATCATTTGTGGACACAGCTACATAATACATTTGATACCTTCCAAAGTTTTCCCCCTTCTGCTCTAAGCTGTCAAGAGGTCTGCCAAGTGCCCTAACATTTGGTCCAGCACAAAAGGAGTGGGAAGAGAGGGGGTAAGGAAAGGCTGAAGAAGCAGCCTTTATTTAGCCTTTACTAAATAAAAACCTCCCACTAATTGCATCTTTATTGAGACAGACCTCACAGGACAAGAAATTTACCCATTTAAATGTATAACACAGTTGTTTGGGGTATATTCACAGAGGTATGCAAACATCACAATTTAATTTTTGAACATTTCAGTTCAGTCACTCAGTCTTGTCCAGCTCTTTGCGACCCCATGAATCGCAGCACCGCAGGCCTCCCTGTCCATCACCAACTCTTGGAGTTCACCCAAACTCATGTCCATCAGGTTGGTGATGCCATCCATCCATCTCATCCTCTGTCATCCCCTTCTCCTCTTGCCCCCAATCCCACCCAGCATCAAGTGTGAGAGTTGGACTGTGAAGAAAGCTGAGTGCTGAAGAATTGGTACTTTTGAACTGTGGTGTTGGAGAAGACTCTTGAGAGTCCCTTGGACTGCGAGGAGATCCAACCAGTCCATCCTAAAGGAGATCAGTCCTGGGTGTTCATTGGAAGGACTGATGCTGAAGCTGAAACTCCAATACTTTGGCCACCTCATGCGAAGAGTTGACTCATTGGAAAAGACCCTGATGCTGGGAAAGATTGAAGGCAGGAGGAGAAGGGGATGACAGAGGATGAGATGGTTGGATGGCATCACCAACTTGATGGACATGAGTTTGCATGAAGTCTGGGAGTTGGTGATGGACAAGGAGGTCTGGCATGTTGCAGTTCATGGGGTCACAAAGAATCAGACATGACTGAGTGACTGAACTGAACTGAACTGATTCTCCCCCAAAGTCTCCTTCCATCCAGGCTGCCACAAACACTGAGCAGAGTTCCCTGTGCTATACGGTAGGACCTTGCTGATTATTGATTTTAAATATAGCAGTGTGTACATGTTGATCCCAAACTCGCTAATTATCCCTTCCTCCTGTTCTTCCCCCCTCTGCCCACAACCATAAATTTGTTCTCTAAGTCTGTGAGTCTGTTTTTGTTTTGTAAATAAGTTCAGTTATATCATTTCATTTTAGATTCTGCATATAGGGGTTAGCATATGGTATTTCTTTTCTCAGTCTTTCTGTACTCAGTATGACAATCTCTAGGTCCACCCATGTTGCTGCTAATGGTATTATTTCACTCTTTTTAATGGTGCCTTTGCACCACAAAATAGAGAGTAGCCCCTGCTCTCCAAAACTAGAGAAAGCCAACTAGAGAAAGCACAGTCAAAAATAAATATATAAATATAGCAGTGTGTTCACTGCAAAAAAATTTAAAAAATGAACTTTTTTCTTAGGAATACCCATTATTTTTAAAATATTTACTTATTTTTTTGGTGTGATGGGTCTTCTTTACTGTACTGACTTTTCTCTGATTGTGGCAAGTGGGGGCCACTTTCGAGTTACAGTGTGTAGGCTTCTCACTGCCGAGGCTTCTCCTGAGTATGGGCTCTAGGGTGAATGGACTTCGGTAGTTGCGGCATGTGGGCTTAGTAGCTGCAGCCAGCAGTTCCAGAGCACAAACTCAATAGTTGGGGCACACGGGCTTAGTTGCTCCACAGCATGTTGGATCTTCCTAAAACAGGGACCAAACCCATTTCCTCTACATTGTAAGACATATTCTTGGACCCCTGGGACACCAGGGACTTGCCAGCAAAGGTCCATCTAGTCAAGGCTATGGTTTTTCCAGTAGTCATGTATGGATGTGAGAGTTGGATGATAAAGAAAGCTGAGAGCTGAAGAATTGATGCTTTTGAACTGTGGTGTGGGAGAAGACTCTTGAGAGTCCCTTGGACTGCAAGGAGATCCAACCTGTTCATCCTAAAGGAATTCAGTTCTGAATATTCATTGGAAGGACTGATGCTGAAGCTGAAGCTCCAATACTTTGGCCAGATGATGCGAAGAACTGACTCATTGGAAAAGACCCTGATGCTGGGAAAGATTGAAAGCAGGAGGAGAAGGGGACGACAGAGGTTGAGATGGTTGGATGGTATCACTGACTCAATGGACATGAGTTTGAGTGAACTCCAGGAGTTGGTGATGGACAGGGAGGCCTGGCATGCTGCAGTCCATAGGGTCGCAAAGAGTCGGACATGACTGAGCGACTGAACTGAACTGGGACACCAGGAAACCCCTTCAGTACTTTTAAAAACCACTTTATTGAGGTATGATCGACATGCAAATGGCAATACATAATATATACAACTTGATAATGAGTTTAGAGATAAGCATACACCTTTGAGACCATCACCATAATCAAGGCTTTAAACTGATTCCTCCAAATTTTCCTTTTTCTCCTTTTGTTTATAACATTTTAATTTTCCAGTAGTCATGTATGGATGTGGGAATTGGACCATAAAGTAAGCTGAGCACTGAAGAATTGAGCTTTTGAACTGTGATGTTGGAGAAGACTCTTGAGTGTCCTTTGGACAGCAAAAAGATCAAACCAGTCAATCCTAAAGGAAATCAGTCCAGAATATTCATTGGCAGGACTGATGCTGAGGCTGAGGCTCCAATACTTTGGCCATCTGATGGGAAGATCTGACTCACTGGTAAAGACCCTGATGATGGGAAAGATTGAAGGTAGGAGGAGAAGGGGATGACAGAGGATGAGATGGTTGGATGGCATCACCCACCAATGGACATGAGTTTGAGAAAGCTCTGGGAGTTTGTGATGGACAGAAAGCCTGGCATGCTCCAGTCCATGGGTTTCCAAAGAGTCAGACACTACTGAGCTACTGAACTGAAATGAACTGAATTTTTTTTGCTGTAAGAGCATTTGACATGATATATATCCTCTTAGTAAAATTTAAGCATGCAGTTCATTATTGCTTATTGCATACTCCTACATTTATGAAAGATTTAGAATAGTCAATTGTGCAAAACCAGAGAGTAGGATAGAGGTTCCTAGGACTGGGAGGATGAGAAAATTTTGAGGCATCAAAGGAGACAAATACGAGATGAATCAGTTCTGGAGATCTACTGTACACTATTACCACTCTGTGTAGAGTATTCCCTTGCCTGCTATGATTCTTCTTGAGAGCAAATCTTCTTGCTCAGAGATCCCTCTAGTTTTTACTGTCTTACATCATTCCCTTTTTAAAGCAGAAAAATCTTTGTCCCCTGACTTGTCTGTTTATGATTATGTGTTTTGTCTATATGCCCTCTTCTCCAGTTTTCATGGAAACAGCTGTTGTTGCCTAAGCTCTTTCCCCAATACAACAAATGAAATAGGATTGGAATAAAAAACAAAACATTTTTTGGTTTCAAATTTATTTTAAACATCCAACCCAGATGTTCCAGCTTATCCAGATGTCATTAAATGGATGAGTTCATTTTTCTATTACTCTATGAGATGTTTAATTCAGCTTTATGAAATTGCATGAAACAAAGGTATTTCACAAGCACTCAAAAATCATTATTTAGCTAGCTCATGTCCTGGAAATAGCTGCTCTGCTAATAATTCTCTAAAAACCTTTTTTTTTTTCCTCCTGGCACACAAGTCTTTTGGCCTCAACATTGCATTGATACGATCTAAAGCTTTTGATGGGAAATAGATGGGGAAACAGTGGAAACACTGTCAAATTTTATTTTTTTGGGCTCCAAAATCACTGCAGATGGTGACTACAGCCATGAAATTAAAAGAAATTTACTCCTTGGAAGAAAAGTTATGACCAACCTAGATAGCATATTCAAAAGCAGAGACATTACTTTGCCGACTAAGGTCCATCCAGTCAAGGCTATGGTTTTTCCAGTGGTCAAGTATGGATGTGAGAGTTGGACTATGAAGAAGGCTGAGCGCTGAAGAATTGATGCTTTTGAACTGTGGTGTTGGAGAAGACTCTTGAGAGTCCCTTGGACTGCAAGAAGATCCAACCAGTCTATTTTGAAGGAGATCAGCCCTGGGATTTCTTTGGAAGGAATGATGCTAAAGCTGAAACTCCAGTACTTTGGCCACCTCATGCGAAGAGTTGACTCATTGGAAAAGGCTCTGATGCTGGGAGGGATTGGGGGCAGGAGGAGAAGGGGATGACAGAGGATGAGATGGCTGGATGGCATCGCCGACTCGATGGACATGAGTTTGGGTAAACTCCGGGAGTTGGTGATGGACAGGGAGGCCTGGTGTGCTGCACTTCATGGGGTCACAGTCAGACACGACTGAGCGATAGAACTGAACTGAAAGTATTTTAAAAATAATGGAAAAATTGAGTTAATAAAGTAGTTGTACTTCATTTAATCTATTTTTCAATAAATTAAAAAATAATTTAACTGCTGATAGATTAACGAAGCCAGTGAGTCAATTGTCATTGATTTACTATCCCTTTACCTAGGGGTCTTCAACCTCCAGGCTGTGGACTGGTACCTCCTGTAGGATTAGCACTGGCATTAGATTAGAAATAAAGTGCACAATAAAGATAGTATGCTTGAATCATCCTGAAACCATTTTCCTCTTCCCGGTCCATGTAAAAATTGTCTTTCTCAAAACACTTCCCTGGTGCCAAGAAAGGATGGGGACCACTGCCTTAACCACTGTTTCCACCATCTTTCTTCATCAACTCTCCCCTCAAGTAGAATCAAACTTTCTAGCCGTGATTTATATCTAATTTACTCAAAAGGTTATATAGTATCATTGACTTTTTAATTTATAAAATTCAAATCACTTCTAAAATATTTTCATTAAAGTTATAACTTATACATAGCAAGATTTATGCATTTTAAGTGTACACTTTGATGATTTTTAACATACGTATCTAAACCAGCAAGTTATAGAACAAGATATAGATAAAGAACATATAGAACAAGATCAAGATATAGAACATTTCCGGTTACCAGGGACACTCCCGTGTGGCTCTTCCTGCCAATATCCTTGAAGTAATCATTATTCTGACTTGTATTATCATAGTTTTGCCTCTTCTTGAACGTCACATAAATGAAATCCCACAATCTACGTTATTGTCAGTAACAATGCATGTTATTGCTTGCTCATGTTCATACAATATGTATTTTTGCATTGCAGTAGCTTATCCTCTTTTATTATTGTTAATGTCCTATTGAATTAATATGTTAGTATTCTATTGAATGCAATTAATTCTTTTCATGCTGCTGTTAATAGTCATGTGGGCTTTCTAGTTTTTTTCCTATTATGATTGCAGCTGTTTTGAACATTCTTGCGTATTTCATTTGGTCTACTATGTCTTATACTAATACATAGTGCCAGCTGTCTTATTTTCACTGTTTCCATGGTATATTTTTTCTCATCCCCTTACCTTTCATCTATCTCCCTAAATATTTGAAGTTCTCTCTACTCCTTACTCATTAAGAGATTTATTGTCAACGGATGTTTTATATTATCAAATATTTTTTCTCTGTCAGTTGATATGATGTGATTTTTCTTCTCTAGCCTGTTGATAGTGAATCACATTGATTTATTTTCATATGTTGAACCTGCCCTGCATAGCTGGAATAATCCCCACTTGGTAATGTCATATTATTGTTTTTATTAATTATTGGATTCAATATGCTAACATTTTATTGATAGTCTTTACATCTAAGTTTATGAAAAATATTGGTCTGTAGTTTTATTATACTGTCTTTGTATAGTTTTGATAGCAGGGTAATGTTTGCCTCATAAAATGAGTTTGGAAATGTTCCTCTACTTCCATTTCCTGGAAGACATTATGTAAAATTGGTGCTAACTTTTCAAATTTTGGTAGAATTCTCCATCTGGATATGGAAATTCCTTTCCCAAGAGCTTTTTAAAAATATGACTTTGATTTCTTTTATTGTTATAGAACTTTTCAGATTATCTATTTCATCTTGGTTGAGTTTGAGTAGTTTGTGATCTTTAAGGATTTGGTCCATTTCCCCTGCTGCTGCTGCTGCTGCTGAGTCGCTTCAGTCGTGTCCGACCCTGTGTGACCCCATAGACGGCAGCCCATCAGGTTCCCCCGTCCCTGGGATTCTCCAGGCAAGAACACTGGAGTGGGTTGCCATTTCCTTCTCCAATGCATGAAAGTGAAAAGTGAAAGTGAAGTCGCTCAGTTGTGTCTGACTCCCAGCAACCCTATGGACTGTGGCCCACCAGGCTCCTCCGTCCATGGGATTTTCCAGGCAAGGGTGCTGGACACCATTTCCCCTAAGTTGTTTAATTTATAAAGTTGTTTTTAATATTGCCTTACTATCCTTTAGGTGGCAGAGGACTGTAGTTATATCCCTCGTTCCAGTCCTGATGTTGATGATTTGTGTCTTCTCCCTTTTTATTTTGTCATCTTGCTAGAGTTTTATCAAGTCATTGATTTTTTTCTCCCAAAGAACCAGCATATTTGTTTAATTTTCGCTATTGTCCGGTTTTCAATTTAAATAACTCCTACTCTTAACTTTAGCATATCCTTCCTTTTGTTTGCTTTGGGTTTATTTTGCTCTTTTTCTTTACTGAGGTAGGAATTCTCATTGTTTGAGACATTTCTTCCATTCTAATATAAGCAATTAATTCTGTAAATTTCCCTCTTGGTTTTGTTTTACCTGCACCCTACACATTTTAAAATTTCCACCGTGATTTCTTCTTTATCAGTGGACTATTTACAAGTGTGTTGCTTAACCATAAAATATTTTATGGGTATCTTTCTATTACCAGGTTTTATTTTAGTTTCATTGTGGTATGAAAATAAACTCTCTATGATATCAGCCCTTTGAAATCATAATTACAAAAATTTTAAGGTCAAGAAAATACTTCAAAATAATTTTGTGTAGCTCCTCATTCTAAAATTGAGGTAACCCATTCTTATAACTAAAATAAGAGAATACAATGGTTTTAATAATGAGATTTAAGTGATTTTCTGAAAGCCTCACTAACTGAAGAAAGTTGTGATCAGAACCAGAATGCAAGTCTTCTGGATTTTCTACACTCGCATGCTTCCTCTTCTTCAGAGTTAACTTGTTGACTTCTTGGCTAGTCCTACTTTTTCCATTAAAGGGTATGTGACTAATTCAGCCTTTCTTACTATACTTTCCCCTGATATCCTATTGTGGACTTTCAATTACCATGTGGGTTAGCTCTTATTACTATTATAAAATTTAATCTTACCTGTCCCATACTTTTTAGAAGGACTGGCCTGAAGTGTTTTAAGTCTTTTGTTTCTCCTATCATACTGAGTTGAGTGCTGGGCAGACGATGCTTGGTATATTGGTGGTGGTGGTGGTGGCGGTTCCGTCACTAAGTTGTGCTCTTGTGATCTCATGGACTGTAGCCCCAGCTCCTCTATCCATGGAATTATGCAGGCAAGAATATTGGAGTGGGTTGCCATTTCCTTCTCCAGAGGATCTTCCTGAACTAGGGATCAAACTGGCACCTCCTGCACTGGCAGGCTAATCCTTTATCACTGAGCCAATATGCTGGTATATTTAACTAATTAAATCTCCAAGCTAGTTTTTCATTTTTTTCAAACAACTTAATTTTAAGTTTTTTTCATAGCCAAGAATTTACTTAAATTTTTGGCTAAAAATTTGAATTAGAAAGTAACTCCCTCAAAATCCTTACCTTGAATGTAGATGAGCGGAATTTGCTTATCTTCCCCAGGATGCAAAAGAATGCGTAAGAAACTAAATATTTTAAAATATACATACATTGATACATTTAAAAATATATCAAAAAACTTATATTGAACCTAGGACACTAAATAACAATCATCTTAAGTAAATCATACTAATACAATAAAAAGTACGTTATACTACTACTATTAGTACTAATAGCTAACATTTACTGACTGCTTTCCATGTAAATAACTGTTTTAAAATTCCAGCAACACTATTGGAATGTTGTGAGATATCACAAGCCTTGTAATTTGGGCATCATTATATTTATTCTGTGTCTGATGGGGATTCGCTTTAAGCATAGGCTGTCTACAGTCATGTTGGAATATAAAGCAGACTGGTTATGAGTCAACACAATTCTATTTTCAGGGAGGCTAAAATGTGTTCTGGGAGAAACAATTTATTAAGCTTAAGAAGAGCCAAGCCTATTGAGGAGAACAGTAACAAATAGAAGAAGCAAAGGAATTCTGAATAGAATATGAGATTCATTAATTGCCACTAACTTCTAGAACAGCCTTTACTGAAGTCTTAGTTCTACAGGAAGCAGGTGATCTATAAATTAAGGGAAGGAAAGAAATAGCAAAAAGAGAGAATAAGATGCAGACAGGGAGGTAGGGAGGAGAGGGTGGAGAAAGAGAGAGAGAAGAAAAAGAAAGAAAAGAAAGAAGAAGAAAATGAAACTGGCACACAAAAGCACCATGTTTTTGGAAAGTGTAACAGAAAGTACTACCCAGAGGAGGGGCACCTCTTCTCTACAAATCACTAAGGAACTTTGAGCCCCTGAGCGCTGTTGTTTGGGATGACACCTAGAGGAGCAGCAGAGGTTGCTGCCAGGGCTAGAGGTTGAGTGGCAGCAGGGAGAGTTAGCACCAGGGACTTGCTGTCCCATGTGCAGTAACAGCGTTGCTGAGGAACCCACTGCAGACAGAAGCAAGATAGGCATCCAGGGGAGCCCTAGGGCACAGTAGAGAAGTGCAGTGCTCATGGAGCAAGGCTGTGCAGAAGCAGCAAACTTGAAACGCTTAGGGAGAGGTGTGCAGGAAGCTGAGCTTATGAAACTTGCACGTGGGAAAAATGAGCCCATAAGACTTGAGTGATTCTTATTAATGAGACTTCAAGTGCACCCACAATGGCCCTGAAAATGTTGGCAAAGCCTGCTGGGTGGGGATACAGTTTTTCCCTTGATGAGAACATTGACTTGCTCTAAGTCACCACAGCTAGCAAGTAGAAGAGCCAGGATTGGAATCCAGTCTGTCTCATTCTGAGGACCATGTTCTTGGACCAATTGTCCTCTTCCAATAATTAATTCTAAAATTTGCTGAACAACTGTTAGGTACAAGACTAGCATTAAACTCTGTAAGGAAAGTTCTCAGTCTTAAGGAACAAATGATCTACCTTGTGGTTTACTCGTGGCCCTACATGGAAACAGATGGTTAGACTAGAATGAATGACTTCTTTAAGTGTCTTGAAAGCATAGGTTTCTATATTTATAGATATCTTGCTGATCTTGAGATTCCACTTCATCACTGGTATGCATAAAAGAAATTTCTTTAACTACCATAGCAACTTGGTCAGTATATGAAAAATGTCATTTTGTTCAGAATAACCTGCAATTTTAAGTAACAAGTCTCCGATCATTTAAACAGCTCTTCTTTAAAGTATTAATATCATTTCAGGGCAAAATGCAAATCATTCCATGAATTATACATGTGGTACTGACTTCAAGGTCAAATTAAAATTGCTTTAAAATATATATCTTTGAAAATTTGTTAAGACTATCTATTATGCAAATAAGCATCAATTATTACTGGTTCTATAAATATTCTTGGACCTCCAGTTCCATGTCTGTAAAGCCTGGAGGTACAGCTGGATATCCTAATAGTTCCCATGAAACTATGACTCAAACAGAGGTTAGCTCCTGATCTCATGATGTTTCTGGGGCTTTTTTGGCCTGACGCAATCTCTTCTTTCTGTTTCAACTTCAACATCCCTCCCAGGGATTTTAGGTAAAAGGATTAAACAAGTGAGAATTTGCCTATGTAGTTACACTTAAATCAAGATGTGATCACTTATAAATGTAAACCATGGATAGTCTAAAAGATCACTTTTTCAGAAATTCCCTCTCCAAAATAATTCCATATGGTTCTCATCTGATATTGCAGATACTTTAATACATAGACTTATTTATTTTAATAGCTACATAATGTTTCTTTGTATGAATAAATAATTTATTTGGCATTTTACTAACAGATTTTAAGATATTCTCAGGGGTAGGAATACAGCCAAAATTTTATAATGACTTTAAATGAAAAATAATCTATGAAAATACTGAACCACTATATTGTACAACTGAAATTAATATAACATTGTAAATAATTATACTTCAATAACTGGAAACAGTGTCAGACTTTATTTTTGGGGGGCTCCAAAATCACTGCAGATGGTGATTGCAGCCATGAAATTAAAAGATACTTACTCCTTGGAAGGAAAGTTATGACCAACCTAGACAGCATATTCAAAAGCAGAGACATTACTTTGCCAACAAAGGTCTGTCTAGTCAAGGCTATGGTTTTTCCAGTGGTCATGTATGGATGTGAGAGTTGGACTGTGAAGAAAGCTGAGCGCTGAAGAATTGATGCTTTTGAACTGTGGTGTTGGAGAAGACTCTTGAGAGTCCCTTGGACTGCAAGGAGACCTAACCAGTCCATTCTAAAGGAGATCAGTCCTGGATGTTCTTTGGAAGTACTGATGCTAAAGCTGAAACTCCAATACTTTGGCCACCTCATGTGAAGAGTTGACTCATTGGAAAAGACTCTGATGCTGGGAGGGATTGGGGGCAGGAGGAGAAGGGGATGACAGAGGATGAAATGGCTGGATGGCATCACTGACTTGATGGACATGAGTTTGCGTGAACTCTGGGAGTTGGTGATGGACAGGGAGGCCTGGTGTGCTGCAATTCATGGAGTCGCAGAGAGTTGGACACGACTGAACTGAACTGAAACTTAAGAAATAAAAATATTCTCAGGGTTTTGTTATTATAAATAATATTGCATGACATATTCATGTACATATTCCTTGGAATATGAAAAAATTTGTCAAAAGTTCCTAGAAGTAGAATTTCTGGGTCAAAGGATATAAGTATTTTAAGTATTGTGAAATACTGCCAGATTTCCTTCCAAAGTACTTGTACTCATGCTTGTCAATGGTCTATGAGAATTCCTGTTTCCTTTCAATCTCACCAACACTTATACTGTCAAAGACAAATTTGTGATGCTTACAAATTTGATTGGGCAAAATGTTTCCTCTTTGTGATTTTAATTAGAATTTTAAAGTTCATGAATGAGCATCCTATGTTTTTAAGACTTTTTAATGGTTATTTTCCCCCTCATTTTCTGTTGAATTGTTTGTTTTCTACTATTTGGTTTTTAAATGTTTTTATATATTTAGAAAATAACTTTTAGTCTGTCATGAAAGTGAAAGTCTCTCAGTCTTGTCTGACTCTTTGTGACCCCATGGTATAGTCCAGGGAATTGAGCCTTTCCCTTCTCCAGGGGGTCTTTCCAATCCAGGGATCAAACCCTAGTCTCCCACATTGCAGGCAGATTCTTTACCAGCTGAGCCACAAGGGAAGCCCAAGAATACTGGAGTGGGTAGCCTATTCCTTCTCTGGTGGATCTTCCTGACCCAGGAATTGAACCAGGGTCTCCTTCATTGCAGGTGGATTCTTTACCAACTGAGCTATCATGGTCATAGGTATTACAAATATTCTTTGAGGTTTTTCATTTATGTTTGATGTTGTTAATATTTCCCCTCATGTAAAATTTTAAAATTTTACATAGACAACTTTATTCATCTTTTTCTTTGTGCTTTATTGAATTTTTGCATTTGGTCTTAAAAGGTCTTATCCTTTCCCAGATAATAAGTAATTCTCTTATGTGGATACATTTTAAAACTTTCATCCCTGTAATTTTCTTTTTGTTTTCTCTCATTTTCTTCAGTGAGAGAAAGGTCCAGTTATATTTATTTTCCAAATGGCTGACCATTGTCTCATTTCTGTTTATTAAATAATCCATCTTTCCTCTATTTTGAAATACTTTCTTAATTATATACCTTTATCCATGTCTATTAATAAAACTTTTATTTAATGGATTAATTTGAGGATGGCTAAAGTCAATCCATTTTCTTGGATTCTATTAGTGCCAATGGTCAGATTGGAATAGTCACTTAAAAAACTCATTTCCTTATTTATCTACTCATATTTAAAATTATTTCACAGCTAAGTGAAATCCTCCAAGCTAGGTTTCAACAGTACTTGAACTTAGAACTTCCAGATGTACACATAGATTTAGAAAAGGCAGAGGAACCAGAGATCAAATTGCCAACATCCATTGGATCATAGAAAAAGCAAGAGAATTCCAGAAAAGCACCTACTTTTGCTTCATTGACTATGCTAAAGTCTTTAACTGTGTGGATCATAACTTTAGAAAATTCTTAAAGAGATGGGAATACCAGACCACTTTACCTGCCTCCTGAGAAGTCTGTATGCTGATCAAGAAGCAACAGTTAGACCCAAACATGGAACAACAGACTGGTTCAAAATTGGTAAAGAAGAGCATTAATGCTGTCTATTGTTCCCCTGTTTGCTTAACTAATACACAGAGTACATCATGGGGAATGCTGGGCTGGACTGAAGCCCAAGCTGGAATCAAGACTGCCAGGAGAAATATCCATAACTTCAGATATACAGATAATATCACCCTTAGGCTTTCACTTTCACTTATGGCAGAAAACAAAGAGGAACTAAAGAGACTCTTGATGAAGGTGAAAGAGGAGAGTGAAAAAGCTGGCTTAAAACTCAACATTCAAAAAACTAAGATCATGGCATCCCATCCCACGGCAAATAGATGGGGAAACAATGGAAACAGAGACTTTATTTTCTTGGACTCCAAAATCACTGCAGATGGTGATTGCAGTCATGAAATTAAAAGACACTTGCTCCTTGGAAGAAAAGCTATGCCCAGCCTAGACAGCATATTAAAAAACAGAGACATTACTTTGGCAACAAAGGTCCATCTAGTCAAAGCTATGGTTTTTCCAGTAGTCATGTATGGATGTGAGAGTCGGACCATAAAGAAGACTGAGTGCCAAAGAATTGGTGTTTTTGAACTACGGTGTTGAAGAATGCTCTTGAGAATCTCTTGGACTTCACGGAGATCAAATCAGTCAATCCTAAAGGAAATCAACCCTGAATATTCATTGGAAGCACTGACACCAAAGCTCCAATACTTTGGCGACCTGATGCGAAGAGCCAACTCATTTGAAAAGACCCTGATGCTGGGAAAGATTGAAGGCAGAAGGAGAAGGGAATGGCAGAGGATGAGATGGTTAGATGGCATCATTGACTCAATGGACATGAGCTTCAGCAAACTCTGGAAGATGGTGAAGGACAGGAAAGCCTGGAGTGCTGCTGTCAATGGGATTGAAAAGAGTTGGGCACAACTGAGTGACTGAACAACAACAAGAATGCATCTAAGTTTGTAGTTTTACAACGTCCTAGAACAACCTAAGAAAAAGAGCTCTGATACTTTAAATTTTTATAAATAGTGAAGAATAACTAGAGAACCACTGTTCATGGTGTTCTTTTTATTCTTTTCCTCTGTGCTCCACTCCAGTATGGTTATGTTCTTATTTTAGGATTCCCCCCACCTTCTATCTCCGCTAATGATCTTGCTCTTAATTCCTTTAAATGGTAGCCTGAATAATGTTCCCTCAAAGATGTACAATCTTAATCCCCAGCACTTGTAACAATGTTACCTTAGGTAGTAAAAGAGACTTTGCGGACGTGATTAAATTAAGGATTTTTAAAATGGAGAGTCAAAGCTGGGTTATCTGGGTGGGCATCATGGAATCACAAGGGTCCTACTAACAGGAAAGCAGGAAGATGTGAATTAGAGAAGACAGGAACAGGGGCTGTGCCGATATGCTCTGAAGAGGGAAGAGGGCCCCACAAGACAAGGCTCTACAGTCTAGAGCCTCTAGACCCTGGAAAAGATGAGAAAACCAAGTTTTTCCTTGGAACGTTTAGAATGAATTCAGGCCTTTAGAATGAATTCAAACACCTCCTTGATTTTAACTCAATGAGACTGATTATAAATTTCTAATTTTCAGAATGGTGAAATAACAAATTCAGGGTTTTTTCAAAATAATTTTATTTGTCTGCTTATTTATGTATTTATGGTTGTGCTGTGTCTTTGCTGCTGTGTGGGCTCTTCTCTAGCTGTGGCAAGGGGGTTCTACTCTCTAGTTGTGGCGTATGGGCTTCTCACTGCAGGGGCTTCCCTTGCTGCGGAGCACAGGCTCTAGGTATGTGGGATTCAGTAGTTAAGCACATGGACTTAGTAGCTGTGAGTTGAGGGCTGTAGAACTTCCGGGCTCAGTAGTTGTGGTGCATGGGCTTAGTTGCTCCATGGCATGGAGGATCTTCCTGGACAAGGGATTGAACCTGTGGTCCCCAGGATTGCCAGGCAGATTCCTGTCCACTGTACTACCAGGGAAATCCTAATGTTTTTTAAAGTCACTAATTCTTGATAACTTGTTAGACCAGGAATCGAAAACAAATACAAGTATAAGGCTTTTTTCTTTTTTTTAAACAAAGCAAAACAAAAATTTATTTTAGCTTCTAAAATTTCTAACTAAATAAAGAGTAAATGGAATAATGAGAAAATATCTCATAACAGATGTGAAATGTACCATAAAGCTATAATAATGAAAGAAGGGTGTAATTTAAACAAAATCTGGACACACATATCAAGGAAATAAAATCAATAACAGAAAATGAGAACCTATGTGAGCATACACACACACTTTGCAATAAAGGCAATGTTCGCTGACACTAAATGCCCTGTCTCATTCCTCTTTGAGTACACCATCTTGTTCCTTCTCTAATCATTCATACATGGTGAACCCTCTGCAGGTTCAATTTGTTCTTATTTTTGCCTATTTAACTTCAGTTCATCCTTGGGAATAACTCAGTTGTTACCTCTTCCAAGAATCATTTACTGGATATGCCTCCTCAGTTCTGCTGTAGTTTAGCCTTGGTAACAACCAATCCCCAGATACAAGTGGCTTTATACAATGCAAGGATATTTCTTGCTCATACAAGTCTGCTGAAGGTCCTGGCCATCTCTGCAGAGCTGCCTTCTTTTCATGGTGAGTGAGTGATCTAGTGTGCCTTAGTCCTTTGGCCTTGCCACCCTCATCCAAGATCTTCCTCCACAACTGGAGGAGGAAGGAGGAGCTGGAGGAATCAGGCTTTTTATTGCCTCAGCCCCCAAATGGCAGATGACTTTTGCTCACATTTCAACCCCTTGAACTTTTCACCCAGCCAAGGGCTGTGATGCACACTCCTGCATGTGCCCGGAAAGGAAGGTGAACTGTTAGTGGTGACCTGCAGTAACGCCTATGACACAGGCTGAGTCTGGCACGGGCTTATCACTTACTACAGGGATTAGGCAGAAGGCGAGAAGACACAGATAGTATCACATTCTTTGCAATTCTCCTTTGTCAGGCTCAATTCAGTATAGGAGTTGGAGAATGAGACTAGGAGTCAAATTAGATCTGAATTTAAATTCCAGCCCCACCACCACAGGTGAGGTGGGTTTGATCCCCAGGTTGGGAAAATCTCCTGGAGGAAGAAACGGCAACACACTCCAGTAATCTTGCCTGGAAAATCCCATGGACAAAGAAGTCTGGAAAATTATAATCCATAGGGTTCCAGAGAGTCAGACATGACTGAGCGGCTAAGCATGTAAGCACGCCCACCGCTGAAATTGGTATGCGGCTTGGCAAGTTACTTCACCATTCTGAGTCTCAGTTTCCTAAATTATAAAAAGAGCTTAATGATAATTATCTAATAGTATTGTTGCAAAGACCACATTATTTCAGTTCAGTTCAGTTCAATCACTCAGTTGTATCTGACTCTTTGTGACCCCATGAACTGCAGGACTCCAGGCCTCCCTGTCCATCACCAGCTCCCAGAGTCCACCCAAACCCATGTCCATTGAGTCAGTGATGCCATCTAGCCATCTCATCCTCTGTCGTCTCCTTCTCCTCCTGCCCTCAATCTTTCCCAGCATCATGGTCTTTTCCAATGAGTCAGCTCTCCACGTCAGGTGGCCAAAGTATTGGCGTTTCAGCTTCAACATCAGTCCTTCCAATGAACACCCAGCACTGATCTCCTTTAGGATGGACTGGTTGGATCTCCTTGCAGTCCAAGGGACTCTCAAGAGTCTTCTCCAACACCACAGTTCAAAAGTATCACTTCTTCAGTGCTCAGCTTTCTTTATAGTCTAACTCTCACATCCATACATGACCACTGGAAAAACCATAGCCTTGACTAGATGGACCTTTGTTGGCAAAGTAATGTCTCTGCTTTTCAATATGCTGTCTAGGTTGGTCATAACTTTCTTGCCAAGGAGTAAGTATCTTTTAATTTCATGGCTGCAATCACCATCTGCAGTGATTTTGGAGCCCAGAAAAATAAAGTCAGCCACTGTTTCCACTGTTTGCCCATGTATTTGCCATGAAGTGATGGGACCAGATGCCATGATTTTAGTTTTCTGAATGTTGAGCCTTAAGCCAACTTTTTCACTCTCCTCTTTCACTTTCATCAAGAGGCTTTTTAGTTCTTTACTTTCTTCCATAAGGGTAGTGTCATCTGCATTTCTGAGGTTATTGATATTTCTCCTGGCAATCTTGATTCCAGCTTGTGCTTCCTCTAGCCCAGCGTTTGTCATGATGTACTCTGCATAGAAGTTAAATAAGCAGGATGACAATATATGGCCTTGATGTACTCCTTTCCCAAAATGGAGCCAGTCTGTTGTTCCATGTCCAGTTCTCACTGTTGCTTCCTGACCTGCATACAGGTTTCTCAAGAGGCAGTTCAGGTGGTCTGGTATTCCCATCTCTTTCAGAATTTTCCACAGTTTATTGTGATCCACACAGTCAAAGGCTTTAATGGATGTAAAACTCTTAGCACTCTACTTGCCATGCAGTAAGCAATAAATGAAGAAATATGTGTGCTTTCATGCTAAGTCGCGTTAGTTGTATCCGATGCTTTGCAAACCCATGGACTGTAACCCACCAGGCTCCTCTGTCCCTGGATCTCCAGTCAAGATTACTGGAGTGGGTTGCCGTTTCCTCCTCCAGGGGATCTTCCTGACCCAGGGGTTGAACACATGTAGCTTATACCTCTTGCACTGGCAGATTGTGTTCTTTACCACTAGTGCCACCTGGGAAGCCCATAAATGAAGAAATAGCCTTGGTTATTATCTGAGTTTTGCACTGCTATCCTTCAAAGACTATGTAATTCTCCCTTTACTTCTCAAATTTAAATGTCTCTTTCTCTTTTATGACTCATTTTCAGTTGGCAACCTATAATTATTTTTCCCAAATTAAAAATCAAACCAAACCAGTCCAAACAAATTCAAAAGCCTTGGCCTCAAACTCCCTGTCCCATTAGGCTATTTTTTACATTTCCCAATTATTACCAAATTCCTCAAGTGTTTGGTTTTGGGTGGTACTGTTTTTCACAACTGCTTCTACTTGCTAGATTCCCATTCGATCCTGAGTCAATTCATCATAATTTTCCTTTTCTCTTCCTGTTTACTGAAGATGTTCTCTTGAAGATTATAACCAGCCTTATTATGATTAAGTTATTAAACTTCACAAGTGTTTCACACTGCAGGTCTTTCCTCTAGCTTGACTTTTCATTCCCTTTGCTTTGATAATGTTCCACAGACTCACTCCTCTTTCCCTTCTCACCATTCCCAAATTGCCTTTTCTGACTTGGTTCCTCTTCCTTTTGATTCTTTTATTCTCTTTCACATACACTTCCTCGGCAATCGGATTCTCTCTCAAAGCTTCAAAATATTGCCTCTAGATATGCAACCTTCAAATCTCGCCTTCAACCCCAGCCTCTCTTCTGAGGTCTGCTGCAGCTTGCCGATTGCCTAATCAAATTTTCATGTGAATTTTGTTCCTGTATCTCAAATTGAGTGTGTCCTAAATTGGATTCTCAATTCATCCCACCTTCTCCCTCCCACACTGTGTCCAGTCTGTTCTCTATGTCTGCATCTCCATTACTGCCCTGCAAAGAGATTCATCAGTACCGTCTTTCTAGATTCTATACACATGCTCAATGTACAAGATTTGTCTTTCTCTTTCTGACTTACTTCACTCAGTACAATAGGTTCTAGGTTCACCAACTCATTAGGACTGACTCAAATGCATTGTTTTTTAAAGCTGAGTAATATTCCATTGTATATATATACGACAATTTCTGTATCCATCCATCTGTTGATGGACATTTAGGCTGCTTCTATGTCCTAGCTATTGTAAAAAGTGCTGCAGTGAACTTTGGGGTATGTGCATCTCTTTCAGTTACCATTTTATCAGGGTATGCTTAGCGGTAGGATTGCTGGGTTACATGGGAGTTCTATTCCTAGTTTTTAAAGGAATCTCTTCATTGTTTGCCAATAGTGGTTGTATCCACTTACATTCCCACCAACAGTGCAAGAGGGTTCCCTTTTCTCCGTATCCTCTCCAGCATTTATTTTTTGTAGATTTTTAAATGATGGCCATTCTGACCAGTGTGATGTGATACCTCACTGTAGTTTTTATTTGTATTTCTCTAATAATGAGTGATGCTGAGCATCTTTGCATGTGTTTGTTGACCATCTGTATATCTTCATTGGAGAAATGTCTGTTTAGGCCTTCTGCCCATTTTTTTAAATTGAGTTTCTTGTTTTTCTGGTACTGAGCTGCATGAGCTGCTTGTATATATAGATCAGTTCAGTTCAGTTTAGTCTCTCAGTCATGTCCGACTCTTTGCGACCCCACAGACTGCAACAGGCCAGGCTTCCCTGTCCATCACCAACTCCCAGAACCTACCCAAACTCATGTCCATCGAGTCAATGACGCTATACAACCAACTCATCCTCTGTCGTCCCCTTCTCCTTCTGCCTTGAATCTTTCCCAGCATCAGGGTCTTTTCCAATGAGTCAGCTCTTCGCAATAGGTGGCCAAAGTATTGGAGCTTCAGCTTCAGCATCAGTCCTTCCAGTAAATATTCAGGATTGATTTCCTTTAGGATGGACTGGTTTGATCTCCTTGCTGTCCAAGGGGCTCTTTAGAGTCTTCTCTAACACCACAGTTCAGAGGTATAGTTCTTCGGCACTCAGCTTTCTTTATGGTCCACCTCTCACATACATACATTACTACTGGAAAAACCATGGCTTTGACTAGATGGACCTTTGTTAGCAAAGTAATGTCTCTGTTCATCTCTATGACCGTAAAGGATCTATTTGATAATGTGTGCAATAAAATACTGGGATATAATTTCACATTAAAAATGTGGTCTAACATAACTGAGCACAGGAGGAATCATCACAGTACAAAATGATAGGAAAATGGAAATTCTCTTGTTTATTGATTTGACAGTATAAAGTTATTATTTCCCTTTTATTTAAATTTCAGGGCTATCAGACATGCACCACAGTGGATACTATTTAATTAGGGTTAGAGGTACACTGCTGCCAAGATGGAGAAGACACAGCTTGCATCTCCCAAAAGAAGATGAAAACTAGACAACAGCAGCCACATCCCTGGAGCACTACCAGTTAGAGCTCATCATCTGGTATAAAGTGGGTTTTGTTTTAAATTTGGAAAATCACATTGTCATGCTGTTTCTCTCCTGTTGGAGTAGGAATTGAGTGATAAACACCTGCCAGATTCAAGATGTTTGCCAGGTTCCTCTTTACACAGAAAATGGGAAGTTGAGAGAGCCCGGATTGCTTCTTCTGGCAGGAAAGCTTCCACCTTGCCCCCTATGATATTTCTATCTCTGTACCCATTGAGATGCAGCTGTAACTACATTAAAGAATTATTGGGGCCTTCCCTGGTGGTTGGTCCAGTGGTTAATAAGACTCCACACTCCCAATGCAGGGAGCATGGGTTCTATCCCTGGTTGAGAAATGAAGAACCTAAGATCCTACATGCCGCACACCATGGCCTAAAATAAATAAATAAATGAAAGAATTATTTCTTTCTAGTCAAAGCAGGGAAGAGCATTAATTACACATTATGTTTGTTCATCCTTTTTAAGGATGATTTTGAGGATGAATTTTAGTGACGCTGATGGATCAGGGACCCCATTGGAAAGGTAGTAGCAGGAAATAGGGGGACACAAGCTTCTGTCATGAGAGTGAGTGAAAATAGACATATCTAAATGCATTACCATTATTAACTACAATATAGCATAACTCATATCACCAAGCTTTTATTCCTGTTGGCACCATTTCTTTAGCTTGGCCTGCATCTTTCTGACCTAAATTTCTTGGCACTTTAACCAACAGTGGCCCTGATCCAGTCTTGGCAACCTCTTGATTCCTCTTCTGGCTCTCCCGGACTTCAGACCTCTGCTCAGCTCCCACCTGATCCTTCTTTTGGCTTTTGAGTCCTCAGTGTCAGACCTGTCCCTGGCACTCTTTCTCTGCATTTCTCCCACCCTCAATATATCTGCTGCCAAATGACCCTTTATAACATGGAGAAGAACATGTGGATTAGCGCCAGAATCTCCTGTCATTCTGCATCTGTTCTTCATGTTGGCTCTCTACAGAGGAAATCTAATCATGTCACTCTTCTGCTTGAAATCCTTCAAGGGCATTCAGTTGTCTTTAGGACAAAAATCTAAGCTTCTTAGCATGGAATTAAAGAGGATTTATGGCATGCAGTCCTAGGCTTTGACCATTTCCCCAATTTAGGCTTATGCTTCTGTTGAATGGACCTGCTTACAGATTGCCAAATAATCCATGTTCCCTTAAGCCTTTGAAGACTTACAAATGTTCTGTCCACTGCCTGGAATAGGCTTCCTGTGCCTCTTTGGCAAATTTTTCTTCATCCAATTCCTGAGAAAAAGTCTTCCCTGGTGCAGGCTTATTTTCACACACCTATTATATTTCCATAGCCATACCTGTATCTACTTGTACACACACATGTGCACAGGCTTGACCTTGCTCTGTGCCCTAGTGTTGCCTTCCATACCTGGGAAAACGGCCTTGTTTTATATCCGTACAGAGATGACAGCTGTTCTAAATAGCTATGGCAAATGGAGAACAAAGAAAAGGAGAAATTCTCCTACTATCAACAGTTATTAAATGCTGGATATATATTATAAAGAAAAAGTTTTAAATGCATCACTGAGCTTACAAGGAAGAACAGACTACTCTGGTTGCAGGGTGAAGTGTCTGAGACCACGAGCTACTGGTACTGCCCTGCGTATTCTTGGTCTCCATAATGTAGAGTCTCAGAGTTTAATATCACTCAGAGGGACAGTAACTGAAGCTTTATATTCAAAAGATGAAGGGGGTTGCAACTGAGACCTTTGAATAAATATAGGACCCTCAAATATTACTAAATCTCAGAAAAAATGCTCAGAAAAAGAGTATTCTTTTTTAAAAAGATCCACCCATTGGTATAGAAGGAAGATAAGAAGCTGAAACCAAAAAAAAATTTCTGAGACTCCAAACTCTAAATTTGTATTTCATGCCAGGTTAAGGCTCAAAATTATATTTCTGACAAAGCCAGGGAACTCTCATAGGAAAGAAGTTTGAATAAAAGTTAGAGCCAGCAGGATGGTACCCTTGGGGCACCTGGAAGAAAGAAGCAAATGCAGAATTGCTCCAGAGACAATCCTCAACCCATGCTGTAGAGAAATGACTCTTGAGCAAAAGACAGCAGATACCACAACAATGAGAATTGAAATCCCAATAATTTTAGTTCCTGGAACACTCAAGTAGAACTTATAAAAGTTTGTTAGAAAAGAATAAAGCAAAACCTTTGGAATATAAATCACAAGAAAACAACCGGACACCATGAAAAAGACTGCATGTTTGAAAAAGAAGAAATAGAATTTCTAGAAATTAGAAGTCAATAGGTACACAAGATAGAAAATAAAATGCAACTTTCCTGCAACACAGGAGACCCGGGTTCAGTATCTGGGTCAGGATGATCCCCTGGAGAAGGCAATGATGACCCTCTCCAGTATTCTTGCCTGGAGAATTCCACGAACAGAGGAGCCTTGGTGGCTATAGTCCATGGGATCACAAAAAGTCGGACACAACTTAACAACTAACACTTTCACTTTTTGAAAAGAGGATGAGTTTAACAGAGAGATTGGAGATCATTACACAGAATATATAGTACTGAGAAAATTGAAAGGAAAAAATCAGGAGATACAAAGGTTGGATGAAAACATCAGATGGTAGGAGTTGTAAGAGGTGACGGAGAGACAGGAGCCGTATGTGTTGAGGCAATGATGGGATAGGCTACCCATTCCAGTATTCTTGGGCTTCCCTTGTGGCTCCTCTGGTGAAGAATCTGCCTGCAATGCAGGAGACCTAGGTTTGATTTCTGGGTTGGGAAGATCCCCTGTAGGAGGGAAATGCTACCCACTCCAGTATTCTGGCCTGGAGAATTCCTTGGACTGTATAGTCCATGGGATCACAAAGAGTTGGACACAACTGGGCGACTTTCACTATGAGATGATAAATATTCACTAAACTTATCATGGCAATCTTTTCTTGATATATGTAAGTCGAATCATTATGCTGTACACTTTAACCTTATACAGAGCTATACATAAATTATATCTCAATAAAACTGGTAGGGAAAAAACCCACTGGGATCTAATAAAACTCCAAATACTTACAACGTTTAATAAGGAAAGTGGGTAATTATTGTCTAGAAGAAGGTGAGAATTATTTCTTTTTTTATTTTTTATTGAAGTATAAGTGATTTACAATATTGTGTTACTTTTCAGTTCAGTTCAGTCATTCAATCGTGTCCAATTCTTTGTGACCCCATGAATCACAGCACGCCAGGCCTCCCTGTCCATCACCAACACTCAGAGTTCACTCAAACTCATGTCCATCGAGTTGGTGATGCCATCCAGCCATCTCATCCTCTGTCATCCCTTTCTCCTCCTGCCCCCAATCCGTCCCAGCATCAGAGTCTTTTCCAGTGAGTCAACTCTTCTCATGAGGCGGCCAAAGTACTGGAGTTTCAGCAATAGCATCATTCCTTCCAAAGAACACCCAGGACTGATCTTCTTTAGAATGGACTGGTTGGATCTCCTTGCAGTCCAAGGGACTCTCAAGAGTCTTCTCCAACACCACAGTTCAAAAATATCAATTCTTTGGTGCTCAGCTTTCTTCACAGTCCAACTCTCCCATCCATACATGACTACTGGAAAAACCATACCCTTGACTAGATGGACCTTTGTTGGCAAAGTAATGTCTCTGCTTTTCAATATGCCATCTAGGTTGGTTATAAATTTCCTTCCGAGGAGTAAGCATCTTTTAATTTCATAGCTGCAGTTACCATCTTCAGTGATTTGGGAGCCCCCCAAAATAAAGTCTGACACTCTTTTCCCATCTATTGCCCATGAAGTGATGGGACCAAATGCTATGATCTTAGTTTTCTGAATGTTGAGCTTTAAGCCAACTTTTTCACTCCTCTCTTTCACTTTCATCAAGAGGTTTTTTACTTCCTCTTCACTTTCTTCCATAAGGGTGGTGTCATCTGCATATCTGAGGTTATTGATATTTCTCTCGGCAATCTTGATTCCAGCTTGTGCTTCTTCCAGCCCAGCGTTTCTCATGTTATTTTTAGGTGTACAGAAAAGTGATTTGGTTTTATTTATACACACACATACTCATATGTTTTGTTTTTTAAAAGAAACAAAAATTATTCTGGCTGGCACAAACACTCAAGGGCAAAAATAAAAGCAAAAAGAATAATACTTTAGAATCCCATTTTAACAAGAATACATATATATATATGCTGCTGCTACTGCTAAGTCGCTTCAGTCGTGTCCGACTCTGTGCGACCCCATAGACGGCAGCCCACCAGGCTCCCCCGTCCCTGGGATTCTCCAGGCAAGAACACTGGAGTGGGTTGCCATTTCCTTCTCCAATGCATGAAAGTGAAAAGTGAAAGTGAAGTCGCTCAGTTGTGTCCGACTTCGCGACCCCACAGACTGCAGCCTACCAGGCTCCTCCATCCATGGCATTTTCCAGGCAAGAGTACTGGAGTGGGTAGCCGTTGCCTTCTCCGATATATATATATATATATATTCTTTTTTCTGATTCTTTTCCATTATACATTATTACAAGATATTAAATATAGTTTTCTATGCTATGCAATTATTAATATTAGTCCCTGTTAAATCAAGTATATATGTTAACAATTTCAACATAATTAAATAAAAATTGACTGTATATCTAAATACTTAAAAGATAAAAAGCAGTAAAGATACCTTGGTCAATATTGTTGAAGGCAGAGAAAGATAAAAGATTTTAAAGAGAAAGAAAAAAATGAGAAGATAGAGATAAGCCACCCAAAATTTTACTAATCACAAGAAATGTCAAAATTCTCCAGGTACAGGACAGAGGCTGTAAATTGGATTTTAATTACACAATAAAGTTCTCTTTATGAGGGCACATAAATATATTGATACATAATAATTCAACGTAAAAGGATGAAAAAAAAGGAGATCAGGTAAATAATAATCACAAATAAGTTAGTATTGTTATATTAATATAAAAAATGCACTTTGAGGGGGAAAGTATTATAAGGGGTAAAGATGGTTAGTACCCATTGGTGTGTTTCAAGCCACAGTAAGTAATAGTATTTCAAAGTGTAGTACATGCCTTCACAACATGTATAGGGAACATTTTACATAATTAGAAGGAGAAATCGCAAACCTACAATTATATTGAGAAGTAAATGCTCCTTATTCTGTAATAGCAGACCAAGTAGACATATGAAAATTCTTATTTGCAACTCTGTAACAAAAATGTAGTAGCAGCTGTCCCAAGTCAAGAAGACAGATAGCTAACTTGTTTATTTCCACATTGGATAAGCATTCAGTGGTTGAAAATGGACTAGATCTCATGGATAACATATAGATAATTATCTAAAACTGGATGCAAGGTGACAAAAGAAAGTTGAAAAATATCATATGCTGTATGATACCAAGTGGAGTTTTGAATTGGTTATGTACACAAAGGAGCTTGGAGATGAGATTTGGATCAGAATATAAAGTTGGCAGTTGTCTGCATTTATCTCTTGAAAGTACAAGAAAGTGTAAATTTGCTGAAGAGAGTTAAGTAAAAAAGTTCTCTAGAGCCAGGCTTCCCAACTTTCACAAAGCACATTGACAGGAGGAGACTCCAGCAAATGAAATCCAGAAAAGCAACCTCTCTTGAAACGTAAAGACAGAAACAAACAAGGAAAGCTCTCTTATTGCTTGTCCTCATGGCTTCCTGCTTTGAAAGTAGTTCTGTAAGGCCATAGGATGCCCAAAGCCACAGTAGCTATTTAGAATCGTGCAGGAGAAAAGCTTGAAGGTGAAAAGTCAGCATGCTAAGAATGGTGGATTAGGAGAAAAAGAACTTGACAATTAGAGTCATTTGACTCATCTGGAAACTTACCACCTCTAGAATTTTGTTTTATGAGATAAGCATCTATTTTGTAAAGTCTCTGCTCTTTATATTTTCTGTGACTTGAGGCCAAAAGCACCTTATTCTATCCTAGTGGCAAAGTAACAATATCTGTTTCCTAGATAAAGAAAGTTTGTGTTGAATAAATATATTAAAGCTACTCACTAGGGTTTCAAAGATGACTAAGACAGGTCCCTGGAGAGACAGATCCAGGAGAGACCTAATATAGGAGAGAGAAATTTACATTGAAAGTAGTAAGAAATAGTAGGGCCTTGAAGGCTTTTGGTCACAGGTGTACAATAATAAAGGCAGTGTTCTAGAACCATTAGCTTAGTATCATAATAAAAATGGTTGCTCTCCTAGTGTGCATAGAGAAGAAGAGAAAGTAGCTCAGTTGTGTCTCACTCTTTGCGACCTCATGGACTGCAGCCCACCAGGCTCCTCTGTCCATGAAATTCTCTAGATAAGAATACTGGAGAGGACTGCCATTTCTTTCTCCAGGGGACCTTCCCAACCCAGGCATCTAACCTGGGTCTCCCGCATTACAGGCAGATTCTTATGGTTGAGCACCTAGTGTGCGTACAGATGACTATATTACAGATTTTATTTCATTTGAACCTTATAACAAACCAAGAAAGAAGTCTTGTCTGTGTTTGAGGGATGAAGAAACTGAGGGCCACGGAATTTAAATAATTGGTTCAAGATGAGATAACAATAAGATTAAAGCCTGTCATCTTCACCTCCAGAGGCCATGTTCTTATCTGGCTTCTTTCATGTGACAGTGTTTCTTGTAGCATCTGCTGCCTTTATCCTCCTGTTTCATCATCCACACAGGACGCCTGGAGGGAGGAGAAATGGGAGTCAGGGTGACAGATCAAAGCAGAACAGAGGCAGGTACAGGAAGGGAAAGGAAGGAAGGAAGGATCAAGACGGATGACATCTGTAGGAGGAGTAATGAGACTCAGTGACAGAGAGATGTGGGATGGAGGGAATGAGGCCCCTAGGGACCTCAGAGATCCTGCTCAGTTCCTTTCCTCCTTGAAAGAAGATCTAGTATTCATTGCTTCTGTTTTGTTCACACATTTCTTAACACATGAGAATCTAGCTTCTGCTGCAACTACTTTTGGGGAAAGTCTTCTCTATGTATTTGCCATTTGCCTAAAAACTGAACATAGATACAAAACATTTTTTTCCCTATTTTTCTCAGTATCTCTTCACTTTCTTTAAGTGTTCTTCATAGGTCGTTCCACGAATGAGGTTATCCTTAGAGAAACTCATTGTCTCTTTTAAAATGTCTCTATCCTCCACCTTTTGTCTTCTCCCAGAATTATTGGAGGTTGCCTTGTGTCTATCTTCTTACTTGACTCCAATTTTTCTCTGTTGTCCTCTGAATGAACTCCTGGAATATGTCCTTTACTCTAACAGTCTTTATCTATGTTTTGTCTCCTCCTGGATATCTTCTGAACAGTTTTAACCTTTTGCTGTCCCATCTCCGTACCTTCTCACCTCTAACTATCATATGGCTTTACATATGTATATATTTATTTATTATTCCTTAAACCAGATGATATGTCTTGTTTAAGGAGTAATTTTTTTAATATATTTTCAGTAGCTTTCACAGTGCCTCACATTTTGCATCTAGAAGACTCCATTCAGTCATTTCTTCACTCATTGAACAAGCATGTGAGTAGGAGGCATAAAAAGGAGAAAAAACGAATAAATAGCTACAAGAACATGAAGAAGAGAAGAGAAATGAGGTGGCAATCTGAAAATGCTGTGGCAATTCATATTCTAGTTTTTAAACTTGATTGCTTACACAATAAAAGCCAAAGAGAAGTACAACATACAAAAGAGGGAAGTAAGCAAAGAGGTAGGTAGGTAGGGTCTCCCTCAATGTGTGTACAGATAAAAACAACAGATGCTCAGTTTCTTAGTATAGCTAAAAAGCCATGGTGCCTGCAGCTTCAGGTAGCTGGAGCTTCCAGCCACGAAGAGCCATCATGTTATACAAATATTTGCATCCTTGTTTTTATATAAGCCATTCATAGATGGTAGATGGGGACCTGTATTGGAGTTCTCCAGAGAAACAGAACTGATAGGAAGGACAAGTGGGTGGGTTTTAAGGCATCAGCTCATGGGATTATGTGGGCTGACAAGTTTGGAATTGGCAGGGCAGGCTGGCAGGCTGGAAATTCTGGCAAGAGATAATGATCTAGTCTTGAGTCTGGAGGCAGCATTTCTTCCTTGTCTGGGAACCTCAGTCTTTTCTCTTAAGGCCTTTAGCTTCAGTTATGTAAGGCTCACTCTAACATGGAAGGTAATCTGTTTTTACTCAATGTCTACTGATTTAAATGCTAATCACTTCTAAAACATGCTTTGACAGCAACATGAAGACTGATGTTTGACCAAAAACTGGGTACCATAGCCTTGCCAAGATATAGGAAGTTCATTATCACAGGATGGAAGCCAAGGACGCAGGGGAAGTGTTCCTCTGGATAGGAGAAGGTTCAGTTCCTTCAATGCAAATGAGAAATGAGGATGGGTACTGATGTGGGGGCGTTAGGGACTTCCTGTGAAATAGCTTCTGGCTCTCTATGTAGAAGACAGATCTGAGATTGGAGGAAGGGATCAAAGATTTGACAATAGTAGATCAGGTTTGCAAAATTCAGTGACTAGAGTAGGAGACGGAGTTGTAAGTGAAATAGATTGCTGAGTAGAACAAAGGGCTGCTAATTAGAATCTTATGTGTAGTACAATCTCCTTAATAAATACTGATGGCATAGCTATTTCACATAAAATGATGTCTTTATAACTGTTTGCACAGTGTTGCTCTTTACTTTCTTCTAGTAAACATCGCTCTTCAGTTAAGTGCCTTGCACCCTACTAAAATCTCTTATTCCATCTATCAGACCTAAGTAGTATCACTTGTGGTCTGTTTGTTTGAAGACATTATTATTTGCCTTGTAGCACTATGCACATAATAAATATTAAACTATAATATTTTAAACAAGTGACAAGGTGAATCAGCTTAAGGAGAAGGATACGACTAATAAATGCTAGAAGTATTTTATAGGCTGTTAGCATAGACCCACAGCTCTGTAACTCAATACTGACACACTTCTCTTGCCATCTTTCAAAGGACAAGCTTACATACTGTGTAATAGGCACTTCATATGTATTTAAATGAACTCATGAAGACGGATTCTATTTTCTACATCTTTGTCTATTTGCAAATCATGTTTTAGAAAATGGCTAGGAGGCAAAGAATATCTAAAGCTTTTGATTCAGTGTTCTCATCTTCCTATGTTTATTTGAATTATCTGGTTAGTGGCACTTGTTTATTTGTGAGGTAGTGTGAGGTAGCAAAAATATTTTTAAATCATGGAGTAGAAAGACCTAGGTAGGTGGTAGAAAACTCACATCCCTACAGAAACATAGTACATCTGCTGGCAGCTCTTGTAATCTTTGGCTCACATTTTAGTTCAGGCTTTATTATTTGCTAGTGCTATGATTTAGAGAAGTAATTCACTCTCTACTGGCTTAATTTTCTTTATCTCTAAGATGTTAATATTATTTGTTTTGCCTACAGCATGATGTTTTAGCAACACTTAAATAAAAATTTTATAACAGAACTTTCAGGTTATACCAATATACATCTATTAGTTCAAAACAGAGAGGGAGATTGGTTTTGAGGAATTGGCTCATACACTTATGAGGCTGGCAACTCTGCAATCTGGAGATCAGCCTGGCAGCATGGAAACTTGGAGTTGATGTTGCAATCCTGAGTCTCATATCTTGAAATTGGAAACTCACACAAGGTGTCTACATTGCAGTCTCAAGGCAGAATTCCTTTTTCTTCAGGAAACGTCTGTCTTTGCTCTTCAGACTTTCAACTGATTAGATGAGACCTACCCATGTTATGGATGATAATCTGTTTTACTTAAAGTGTACTGCTTTAATGTTGGTTACATCCAAAAAATACCTTTACAACAACATCTAGACTGAACAAATGACTATGTACAAAGCCCAGCCACATTGACACTCGTCATCACCAAAGAGTATTATAATTAATACTTGATTCTTAAGTTGAGCCACTTGGATTTAATTCTAGCATCACCTTTTGGGGGCTAAGTTCCCTTGAGCAAATACTGTACTCTCTCTGTAATTCACTCTCCTTTCTATGAAAGCATCTTATAGAGTTGTTATGAGATTAGATGATACATGTAATATGTTCAGAATAGGGTAGCACAGAGTAAATGTACAAGAAATTATGGTTGTTATTATTATTAAATATATATCACTGTTATCTGGAAATATACCAGTACAAAACTCTGAAATGGAAAATAAATTTTTGTGCTTATTAATCCAGTTGTCCACCCCTCCCCCCCAAACTGGGGTTCTGATAAAAAATAGTAACTACTCATTCTCCATTTATTGTAACAATCACAATTTCAGTATTCTGCCCTAAGGAAATGGCAACCCACTCCAGTATTCTTGCCTGGAAAATCCCATGGACAGAGGAGCCTGGCAGGCTAGAGTCCATGGGGTTGTAAGAGTGAGACATGACTTACAGCTAAACCACTACCACAATATCTTCTTCAGCACAGTCTATTTTTCAGAACTTTTATTCTGCTGTTTGAATAAACAGCAGAATAAAATATTTGTGCTATAAAATATCACATACACACACACGTATATATAACACATATATAAATATGTTATAAAATATTTATGCCATAAGTATCAAAAATAATTGACCTTTACAAGATAGTAGTTAAGCCTGACTACTCAGACTTATAGTTTATTCTATAGTTTTATAGAGAAGCAGCAAATTAGTTAGCCATCTGCCAGCTAAGAAGCCTTACCACATTGTAGGCAGTATCTTGGTAATAGATTCTTAATTTCATGCAAAGCTATTCATTAATTTTTGTCATAATCTCAAAGGTTTATAGTTTATTTATTTCTCTGCATCTGAACACATCAGCATCATCTAAAACAGTTTGTTGATATGCGATTTTATTTGCTAATACTCAAGTTAATTTACCATTTCCAACTCTTATTTGTTTTTCAGAGTTACTTAATTAACTGTGAGCTTCCCTTCTGTTGCATAGTGTATATTTAATAAATGTCTCATTCCATTAAAGTAACTGGATGTAGGCCTATCCATGGGTTCTTAATGTGTCACTGAGCTGGTTCTGTTTAGGTGAAAAATAAGTTAGCTTAGGAAAAGAAAATTGAAATTAAAAAAGGAATTCAAAATTTAAAAAGATCAGTTAAATGAGCTTTATTATTAGAACTAATCTAATACTTACTTGTTTTTAAGACAAAATGTTAACATGGATTTACTAAATTGTGAATGAATAGGAAGTCATTTTTGTTATACTTACAGAGTTGAGATCAAAAATTCTTTACCAAGGAAGGCTTTCACAGATTGACAGTGAGCTCTGAGGTCCACTCTCACCCAGGGCCTGGATCCTGGATTTTCATATTTAGAACCTCAATTTCATTAGGTCCTCAGTCAACTTGATCTCAGGAACAATGAAAAATCAAGCTCATAATTTTTTTAACGTAATTTACAATGTTGGTTTATCTATTACACTAGAGGCTATTTCAATCCAAAGATTAATCTAGGGTACTGCCCCTAGATTAATCCCCTCCTGGTATCAAAGTCCCTGAAAACTTGAATCAACGTTTGAAGTTGTGTTTAGAGAAACCACAGTTAGGGTAAAAGGATGTGTACAGTTGCAGAAAAGGCTAGAGGAGCCATTTAGTTTTATATTATGTCCCATCTTTATTTCCTTGGAGTGCTGGGTTGAAAAGGATCTTGAGATGTATATTTGATGCCAGTGGAAAGAGAATGCTATGCTTAAATGACAGCACTTTACATCTGCCCAAGATTCTGCTGTGAGCCAAGCATGCTATGTATCTGTCACTTTTGAACTAAGCTGTTGAAAAAAGGCTTACCACTGTCCTGTACCCATAATATAATGCCTCACTCTACTCATTTAGAATGTAGATATCTTCCAGATGTGCTTGTGTTAAGTCGTTTCAGTTGTGTCTGACTCTTTGTGACCCGATGAACTTTAGGCCACCTGGCTATTCTGTACTTGGGATTCTTCAGGCAAGAAAACTGGAGTGGGCTGCCATTTCCTTCTCCAGGGGATCTTCCCAACCCAGGGATCAGACTTGCGTCTCTTATGTCTCCTTCACTGGCAGATGGGTTCTTTTCCATTAGCGCCACCTGAGAAGTCTTCTAAATACATCACGCATTTCCCTTCAGCTCAGTTCAGTCGCTCAGTTGTGACTGACTCTGCTACCCCATGGACTGCAGCACACCAGGCCTTCCTGTCCATCACCAACTCCTGGAGCTTGCTCAAACTCATGTCCATTGAGTTGGTGATGCCATCTAACCATCTCATCCTGTCATCCCCTTCTCCTCCCATCTTCAATCATTCCCAACATCAGGGTCTTTTCAAATGAGTTGGCTCTTTGCCTCAGGTGTCCAGCGTGTTGGAGTTTCAGCTTCAGTCAGCATCAGTCCATCCAATGAATATTCAGGACTGATTTCCTTTAGGATTGATGAGTTCGATCTCCTTGATGTCCAAGGGGCTCTCAAGACTCTTCTCTGACACCACAATTCAAAAGCATTAATTCTTTGGTGCTCAGCTTTCTTTATAGTCCAACTCACATCCATACATGACTACTGGAAAAACCATAGCTTTGACAAGATGGACCTTTGTTGCCAAAGTAATGTCTTTGCTTTTTAATATGTTGTCTAGGTTGGCCATAACTTTTCTTCCAAGGAGCAAGCGTCTTTTAATTTCATGGCTGCAGTCACCATCTGCAGTGATTTTGGAGCCCCCCAAAATAAAGTTGAGCTATTTCAAATCCTAAAAGATGATGCTGTGAAAGTGCTGTGCTCAGTATGACAGCAAATTTGGAAAACTCAGCAGTGGCCACAGGACTGGAAAAGGTCAGTTTTCATTTTAGTCCAAAGAAAGGCAATGCCAAAGAATGCTCAAACTACTGCACTATTTCACTCATCTCACACACTAGCATAGTGATCCTCAAAATTCTCCAAGCCAGGCTTCAACAGTACGTGAACTGTGAACTTCCAGATGTTCTGGCTGGATTTAGAAAAGGCAGAGGACAGAGATCAAATTGCCAACATCCACTGGATCATCGAAAAAACAAGAGAGTTCCAGAAAAAACATCTATTTCTGCTTTACTGACTATTCCAAAGCCTCTGACTGTGTGAATCACAACAAACTGTGGAAAATTCTTCAAGAGATTGGGATACCAGACCACCTGACCTGCCTCTTGAGAAATCTGTATGCAGGTCAAGAAGCAGTAGTTAGAACTGGACATGGAACAACAGACTGGTTCCATTTCCCTTAGGCAAATATAAAATATATATATGTATGGTTATCAGACTAAGCTCTATTTTTCACAGAAAGCCATCTGACCACATTTTTCAGGTGACAATGTCCTTGAGTAAGATACGATTTTCTTTAGTCATATTATGGTCATAAGAATAGCCAGAATTATGGTGTTTCTGTGGTCTCCATAAGCAGCACTTTAAAAATCATATTCTTTAAAGATGAGTATATGATGTAGACATGTTATTAATTCAGTGAGGACTGGCTAGCATCGGAATTTTCTCTATCTTCGGGTTTAAGGATACTCCATGCCACCGCATGCTGATGTGTTTTTAGTGCTTCATACTAAAAAAGACTTCATAGTTTGTCTCTTAAGTCTCCCAACTTTCCTGGATAAAGATTGAATTTGTTTTCCCAAAGTTTTAGGCTATCTGGGCAAGGAGAGACGCTCATAGCCTTGGCTTTGAGTTTGACTGAGGATGGGTTGGCTTCAAGACTGACCAAGAGAAGGCAGACAACCTCTTGGATTGCCTTAATTTAAAGGATCTTTCATATTCTGTAAGGGACACAGAATTCACACCTAAGATATATATATATATATTTTGTGGGGGGGTGGTGGGTGAGCAGACATTAAGGGATAAGGATTTGAAGAGCTGGTGAGTAAGGGCAAGTTATTCATTTTAAAAATGTAGTTTCCTATATTTTTTAAGAAACTGATAACTTAAGAGAATAATACCTTTCCTGTATTTCAGTTGGGATTAGTCTAAAGTTGTCATATAATATATACACTAGACTTCAAAAGGCTTTACATATACCGCATGACTCTGAAAATTACTTCAGAGAGTTGTGAATAGACTTTTCTTCAGGGTATTTCAGACTGATCTAAGAAAATCTTTGCCTGAACAGCTCTTTATGTGTGTTTATTCTAGAAAGAATTCTACTCAGTCTCTGCTTATTAATGTTTATTTCATTTGTGAAGCTCTTTAGACTCTTCAGAAGAAATGATTAATAATTCAGTACCAAGGTAAAATGTTTTTTATGTGTGTATTTCATTTACTAATAACATTTAAATCATTATTGTAACGTATCTACTAATGTCTCTGCTTCCAAGGATTTATTTTTATTTTCCCGTTTACTTATTTTTCAATATGACTGTGAGGATGGTCTCAAAATTTCATAACTCCCTGATTTTTGATTCTTCAGAAAACTGTACACTTTTGAGTATCCAAAATGCCCCAAACATCCCCAAGTCCTTAATCTCAGAGGTCAATTTTCTTTTCAATATCTAACAACCTCAGTCCAATCATTCACCTAGATTTTTTGGCAGGCAGTTCATCTCTTGTTATTGGATTTTCTTGGTTTCATATTTCTGAACTCTAGGAGTGTTTAATTTTCCCATGAATCCTTCTTATTATTGTGTACTAATATTTGATGTCATTGTTCAGAGGCTAAATTGTGTCCGGTTCTTTGCAACCCCATGGACTACCGCATATCAGACTCCTCTGTCCATGGAGATTTCCAGGCAAGAATATTGGAATGGATTGCCATTTCCTTCTCCAGGGAGTCTTCCTGGACTGGAGATCAGACTCATATCTCTTGCATTGGCAGATGAATTCTTAACCACTGAGCCATCAGGGAAGCCTGTTCTAACATTAGTTTCAGTTAACATGTTTTAGTTTCAGCCAGCATGAAATCCAGCCCAAACTAGTCTAAAAAATGTAAGGGATATATTTATTTATATCATTAATCTCCAGGAGTAAGGCATGCTTCAGAGCTGGTGGTCTGATGAGGAGGACTGTGTTCTTGCTGTCTTTCCCTACTACAACCTCTAAATCAATTTCATACCAAATTTTTCTGGGGCCACAGGATGCAGGTCAGTAAGAGTTGAAAACACAGAGTTTCATTTTCAACTCTAGGAAGAAAAAGGTTGACTTTAATAGCTTTCTCTTAAAAGGCAAGACACTTCTTTCCTAAAAGCCTACTAAAAAATAAAAAAAAAAAAAGAAGAAGAAACAACTCTCCTCACTTCTCACTGGTGTAAACTGATTCAGGCACTTCCACCAATAACCTCCAGCAGAGAAGATGAAATAAATGTATTGACCCATATGAATCAATGAGTCTTGCTTCCTTCCCCAGGCCATGCCTCAGATAGAAAATGAATATTGAGTAGTAAATTATTCCATAGCATGCTGCTATGGACTAGTGTTCTGGGCTTCTTCACTGGTTTCCACTTACTAAGTTATAATTTTAATACATCACAACTTTCCCTCTTCCAGATCACAATCATGAGGGAGCAAAAAGGGTACACTTACTTTGAATATGGCCATTGAACTCTAAAATAATATTTTAGGTTTGATCCCTCTGTTGAGTTCTGATCTAAAGCCACCAATGTCTACTTTAATGGAGTCATTATCTCCATTTAGATATCTAATGGGTAACTCAAACTTAACATGATCAAAAGAGGACTCTTGGTTCCTCCTCAACCCTACACTTTTCCTCCCTCAGACATCTCCATAAATAGAAAGAAATAGTTTTATTTATAGAACCTCATTTATTCAGTTGATCAAACCCAAAATCAAATTAGAATCATATGAGCTTTTTTCTTTTCCTTCCAAAGTGAAAATTGCTCAGTCGTGTCCAACTCTTTGGGACCCCATGGACTATATGGTTCATGGAATTCTCCTGCCAGAATTCTGGAGTCGGTAACCTTTCCCTTCTCCAGGAGCTCTTCCCAACCCAGGATTGAACCCAGGTCTCCCACACTGCAGGTGGATTCTTTACCAACTGAGCCACAAGGGAAGCCCTTTTCTTCCAAACACACATACAATTTGTCAACAAGCTCTATTGGCATGTAGGCAAAAAATATATCTTGAAACTGTCTACCTCTCTTTTCTTCACAGCTACTGTCCCAGTCTAAAATCCCATCATTATTCACCTAACTTGCCTCTTAACTGTTTTTCACTTTTGCACCTATACAATTAATTGAACAAACGATGTCTTGATGAGCTTTGAAAACTGTTTATAAAATCCTATCAGGTGGCTTGGATGATAAAGAATCTGCTTCAGTGTAGCAGACCCAGGTTTGATCCCTGGGTCAGGAAGATCCCCTGGAGAAGGAAATGCCAACCCACTCCAGTATTCTTGCCTGGAGAATCCCATGTACAGAGAACCCTGGTGGGCTTCAGTCCATGGCGTCACAGAGTCAAACACAACTGAGCAACTCTAGATTTTAATTCTTACCTTTTATATGTGTTTTTCAATTTATAAAAGTGTTTTGATTAACAAAGCTTTAATTTTAAAATGGTCGAATATATCAGTCTTTTCCTTTACAGTTTGTCATCTTTGTCCTTTTAATAAAAATTCAAACTTGAGCATCTTAGTATATTTTGCCATATTTTCTGCTGAACATTTTAATGTTTTCCCTTTTAAATTTAAGTGTTTAAACCTTCTGGGATGAATTTTTGTGTGTCATGTGAGGTACTACATATCAATTTTCTTTCTTCCCATGTGATTAGATAATTGTCCTGAAAACACTACTGAATATTTCCTCATTGCCTCTCTGATCTGAAATGAAAAATTTGTTTATAAATCAAATTTCCACAAATGCATAGACTAGTAGTAGGGGGCTCTCTTTTTAGTTTCTCAGCCAAATTCTCTGTTTCTGTGCTAATATCACTTTTGAATCTTAATTAATGGACTTTTATATCTTTTTATTGCAGTTAAAGCAAATCTCCCTAATTTATTTTTTTGCCTCAAAAGAATCTTGGCTCTTCTCAGGACTCTTTGATCTTCAGTACATAGAATCACCTTGCCACGTTCCACATATACAAAAAATCATGCTGAACTTTTAATTAGAATTCTATCCAGAGGTTGCAGTGGGGAAAGACAATTTTGCTGTCACTGTCTTGAAATTCTTACTTTTTAAAGACGGGACCCCACATTTTCATTTTGTATTGGGCCTTGCAAATTGCATAGCTGGTCCTGTGATGATTATTAGAGAATAGATTTGAAGTTAAGCTTTGCTTTTTTTTGCCTTTTTTAGGTTTTTTTTTTTTTTTTTTGCTTTTTAGAATTCTTCAAAAGTATTCATTAACCTTGAAAATAAGTATTCTTTTAAGGCCTTATTAAAAATATTACTCAAATATTCTTTAAGGGAGGAATTAGAGTATTAATTTAAGAAAACCAGGTCTACAACTTAATAAGGGAGAAATGACTTAATATTTAGTTGAATTGCTCCACAAATAGTGGGATAAACAGAAAATTTACTTTTAAAAATTGAATAACTGTGATCTTCAATGCATTTTGTAAGATTTTATTACAGAGTTAATTTAGGTCAGTTGACTTTTAATGATTAGTCCACAAGTTAGAATAAGTTTTAAATAGCTTTGGTTATAAAATGAAGTAGGTCAATACTTTATTTAATTTGATCACTTTAATCAGTGTTTTGAAAATATGAGTAGATAGGGCCTGAAAAGGCTTAGTATCTATCAAATATGAGCCAGTTTTTCATAACTGAAGATTTGTAAAAAATCCATTTCCACATTTCCAATTGACACCTGTACTTTCCTATCTTTGAACACTGACATAGGTGGCTGACCATGAGGGAGATGAGTTCTATCTCATCGGGGGCCAAAGGCTTCCAATCCAATATTTTACATTTAAATTTGTAGGGAACATAAAGAACTTGTTGAGTTATATGTGATAAATTCCTAGGAGTCTTCTCTCACATTCTGTACCACCTTAGTACTCTCCAGTCAAACAAGATTTTATCCTGTTTTAACTTTATTTGTTTGGGTTTTCTTGGGTTAACTCTGTGTTAATCTTGATCCAATCAAGAACTGAAGTGCATGACCAACAAATTCCTGGAGTAGTCTCTCTCAGAAAGTGAAGATAAAGTCCCAGAGGAGTTTGAGATGTCTATAAATTCTGAATATTCATCAGAAGGACTGATGCTGAAGCTCCAATACTTTGGCCATCTGATGTGAAGAGCCGACTCATTAGAAAAAACCCTGATGTTGGAAAAGATCGAAGGCAGGAGGAGAAGAGGGCAACAGAGGACTAGGTGGTTGGGTGGAACTACTGACTCAATGGAAGTGAGTCTGAGTGAGCTCTGGGAGATAGTGAAGGACGGGAAGCCTGCTGTGCTGCAGTCCATGGGGTTACAAAGAGTCATACACGACTGAGCGATTGAACAGCAACAGCAACATAAATTCTGGAGAGGGCCAAGAGGCTTTTTTGTCATCTCAACCTCCTGGATTTGGTAGGTTCAAAGATTCATGCTATGGTCTATCTATCTATTTATATAGTAGAAAAGGTCTTGAGAGAGAAATTTCATCTGTAAACAGACCTAAAACAATTCCCAAATCCCAATTTTGATGGTGCCACATCATACCTTGTAAAAGATACAGGTAGAATAAATTTCTGGTGTCTAAATAACTAGATTAAGACTCTGGGACTTCCCTGGTGGTCCAGTGGTAAAGAATCTGCCTGGCAATGCAGGGGACATGGGTTTGATCCCTGGTCCAGGAAGATGCCACATGCCTGAGGGTAACAAAGCCCATGTGCCACAATTACTGGGCCCAAGAGCCTAGAGCCTGTGCTCTGCAGCAAGGAAAACCACTGCAGTGAGAACCTGCGCCCCACAATTAGGGAGTAGTCCTACTCACCACAGCTAGAGAAAGACAGTGATGAAGACTAACCACAGCTGGAAAAAAAGGCTCTGGACAAAGGGGATGACAGTGTCTGCTTCAAACAAAGGCAAAAGCTCCTTTTCAAAGAAGCAGAGCTACTCTGACATAGAAGCAACTCAAGGTGCTGAAAATTCTTCCTAGATACTGATTCAATGGCCACTTGACCTAGCTCCAAATAAAGATGTCCCAATGTACTTGGAAGGGATCCACCAAAGTGGCTCAGACAGTAAAGAATCTCCTGGTAATGCAGGAAACCCAGTTCGATTCCTGGGTCAGGAAGATCCCCTGGAGAAGGGAATGGCAACACACTCCTGTATGCTTGCCTAAAGAATTCCATGGACAGAGGAATCTGGTGGGTTATAGTCCATGGGGTCACAACGTCAGACACGACTGAGCGACTACACTCTTACTTTCAATGTACTTGGAAGAGAAATTTGTAAGGCCATGTTTCAGGTAAAAAATGCCAATATTAATATTAGAATAGTCAATATTTACTTAGAAATTACAATGAGTACACTCTCTTTACATGTTATAATTCTTAATTCTCTTAGTAACTCACGAAGCAGATATAACAGTTCCCTTTTTTTAATGATGAAGAATCATAGGCTTAGAGAGTTTAAATGACTTTGCAAAAATTAGTAAGTGGCAAAATCAAGACTCATATTCCCATTTCTGGCAGTAAGACTTGACAACTGCTTCCAAAGTCTTTTATTATAATTTTGACCTCAGTGGAAAAAAGTCTTCTCCAAGTTCACTGAAGGAGGGTCAGAGTATTTTAAGTACTGTGGTCACAAATAGGATGTGGAGTGTTACGATATCCTGCTTGGCATTTTGTAAACTGTCAAAAATTTTTATTTCTTTTTTTTTAATTTTTATTTTTACTTTATTTTGCTTTACAATACTGTATTGGTTTTGCCATACATTGACATGAATCAGCCACAGGTGTACATGAGTTCCCAATCCTGAACCCTCCTCCCACCTCCCACCTCATATCATCTATCTGGATCATCCCTGTGTACCAGCCCCAAGCATCCTGTATCCTGTATCAAACATAGACTGGCGATTCGTTTCTTACATGATTCAATGCGTTCTCCCAAATCATCCCACCCTCTCCCTCTCCCACAGAGTCCAAAAGTCCGTTCTATACGTCTGTGTCTCTTTTGCTGTCTTGCATACAGGGTTATCATTACCATCTTTCTAAATTCCATATATATGTGTTAGTATACTATATTGGTGTTTTTCTTTCTGGCTTACTTCTCTCTGTATAATCGGCTCCAGTTTCATCCACCTCATTAGAACTGATTCAAATGTATTCTTTTTAATGGCTGAGTAATACTCCATTGTGTATATGTACCACAGCTTTGTTATCCATCCATTATGACACGGGAAACTAGAATGTAAGGGATGAGAGTGTGAGATTCTAAACTCTGGGTTTGTAAGCTGTGTGACTATCAGAAAGTTTCACTTCTCTTACTTGCAAAATAGGGACAGTAACACTCCCTGCTTTGTAGGGCTGTCATGATCACCTGATAAGTTGGTGCTGGTGTTAGCACTCTCCCTGGCACACACACACACACATGCTCAAGAAGTGGTAACTATGTTGTTGAATGTCTTCCTGTTGTTGCTTTTAATATTATAGCCACAAAGTCAGTCTCAGTGCCTGTAGGATCATTGACAGCAGAAGCTACAGTCAATAAATCTCACTGAGAGGCACAGGTGAAGTCCTCTGAAGTGGGTAAGCCAGAGCTCGTACAGCCACCAAGCAGAGGCACTGAAACAGAGCAGCAAGGAGTCTGAAAGTGCCTAGGAGGTATGAGCTTCCTGGCATCCTGCCAGAGGAAGGAGGCGCCTTGAGGGATTATGCATTATCCTGCTGGATGGGAAGTCAGAATCCATACCACCGTCATGGCCATTGAGTGTATTAACAATGTCCTTGGTTGTGGTCCTTTTCTAAGCTCCTGTACCTTTGGGAAGTAAAAACTTCATACCAGACTCCTTTATAATTGTATGCTTCTGTCTGCCCAGTTTTCTCCTTCCAGTGCAGAAAGCAATCACCTAATAATATCACATGAAGGAGAAAAAACCTTTCTGTAATTTACAAAATTGCGGATAATTCTGTTATTCAATTAAGATAATACTGTTTCTGAGCTTAACCTCCTGTCCCAAACTGAAACCCTAATTAGGCTGTAGACACGCAGAAAAATGAGAGAGTTGTGTGCCCATGATTTCTCTCTTCTTATATTAGGAAATAATATTCTCCCAGAGTTTTCTGGCAGGTCTCTCCATTTGAGTCCAGAATCAGTTTCAATGTGTTTCAATTGTTTGCAAGAATGTAAAATACCATCACCATAATTACCTCTCCATCTTTATAAGTATTGCAATGACTATAATAAGAATGCAATCCTAGTAAAACCTATATTGCCCTTTGAGAAGGCTTCATTTCATGTGTAATGCACTTTACAATCCTTCATGGGTAGAATTTGTATTAATAGAAATATTTCATATTTTGAATTTCATTATTAGCTAAGGAATGATTTGTGTTACAAGGTTAATTATTTTTGTCTTCTAAAAATATTTGCTAGTTAATAAAAATATTTAAATTCTTTTTGTTTAAAAATCAAGGCATAATATACTACTTTGTAACAAAGTTTCAGTACATTGTACATAGACAGAGGTCTGGTTATAAGCTAGAGGACAAAATTTCTTTGAATGTTAGAGCTTTTTGATTCTATTTTAGTACTATAATTTTTCTTGGCAATAAAAAATGTACTTCTATTGAATTCAAAATTGCAATAAATGTGCTCTGTGCAGATAATGTAATACCTATAAATTCCCAAGCCCTACAATTGTAGATTGCATATCTCAAAGGATTAAGGATCTGAATTCTGTTTTAAAAATAATGAGCTGAAGACTGATTGCAAATGGATTATTGTTAACACAGGCAACTAAGCTTTTCCACTGTTTTGTCTAGATGTGAGCATGAGGCATTCAAAAGCCAAGGCAGTATGCTGGATTTAGCAGGGTTAGATCTTTAAAACACAAACTAAAATCATAACTAATACTCTTCTCCTAGGGGTTGAGAAGAGAGAGTCTGTAGGTACAAGCCAGGAGTACCTGAGATATATGATCCCACACTGAGCACTGCTTGGGTATGAATTAAAAGCTGAAGCAGAGCTAGGGAGCCCTGACAAAGAACCACACATTCTGTATTCCATCTCACCTCCCCTGCCAAATCACACAGCTACACTGAGGAGGAGCTATAATGAAAAATGAAAACTAATAAAGTAAGCAAACAGAATCAACCTCCTACCATTTTTCCATTTTTAATACTTTCATAAGCAATGTTAAATTATTTGAATTGAATATTTTCTTGTAATCAAATTTTTTCTACTCTGAGTACTGATTTTATTCATCCAGCTACCAAAGTAGTATTTTATTTTATGGTCAAAATCATAATATAGGGCTGAAAGGTTATTTAGGAATCATTTACATTTTATTTACATTTTTATTGCATTTGGGGGCTTCCCTGAAGGGTCAGATGATAAAGAATCTGCCTGTAATTCAGAAGACCCATGTTTGATCCCTGGGTTGGTAAGATCCCCTGGAGAAAGGAGTGACTACCCACTTCAGAATTTCTGCCTGAAGAATTCCATGGACTAAAGAGCCAAGTGGGCTATAATCCATGGAGTCGCAAAGAGTCAGACATGGCTGAGTGACTACTACTTTCACTTTTCATAAGACAGGAGGGAATTGGGGCTTAGAGAAGCTCTGTGCCCAGGCAAAGCCCAGAGGCAAGGGCAAACCCTCCATCCCAGCCCACCCTCCCACCCTGGACTTCAGTGCAGCTGCTCTCAAGTTACTGGGTGCCTGCACAGCAGTATTCGGAATTTTCCTAAAAAAGAGAGAGCTATCTTCAGGGGGGCCAGTCATTCTATGTTTTTTAAAAATCAGCTGAAACTTAGAGCAAGGGGAACACCTGAAGTGTTAAAAATAAAATTTGTGAAGACCTCTGAGGGACTACTGCTTTCTTTTAGGTTTTGTTCTGATTCATCTCCCAGGTTCTAGTCTGGAAACATCCCACTGAGAAGGATCAAACATACATAAAAGGAAATACTTTGCTGAATGTGAATTTCCTTTCTTAAGATCTGGGTTCAGTCACACAGTGGTGGTGGCCTGACTCAGTTTATGGGGCTTCCAGTCCTAGCTTTGTTTTCTCCCCTGACCATGACTGAGTTTTAAAATAACAGACTACTTAGTGTTTAGCCAGGGATAGTGTGAGTAGTTACAACCCAGAGTTGGAGGAGGGTCTTATTTTATTTATTTTGCGGGGTCTGACTTACCACACATTTCCTTATGGACTCTCTCACTTTCCTCTCTGTGTATAATTGCCTAAGTCAGTAAGAGGAGGATTCGGTCTGTCTCATTTTCAACTGAGGCATCAGCATAGTATGTGTCAGATATAAAATGACTTAGGCAAATTCTCACACACAGAGCTTGTGAGGAAAATATTTGAGAACTGATTGCATATTTTTTTACCTTTTTGCCAACTTGAAGTGTGAAAGGGTTGAGTGCAAGGAAGAAAGAGCAGCATCTATGAGAAGTTCTTAGAGAAAGTTGTTATACTATAAGTCTCTTCATCCCCCGCCCCCCAACCACAGAGGGAGTCACTGACCTCCAAATCCACACTTAGCGAGGAGACTGCTCAGAGAGCTTGGTTTGGTGCCTGAATTGAGCTGAGAAAGTTTAAGCAGAATGGAGGTGGCTGCATTGATTGGTTCTGTATGCACGAGATTATTAAGGCTATGGAAGGGCTTTCTGTGGCTGATCTCAGCCATGTTGAAGAGAGGAGGATGAAGAGCCAAAGGGAGCTGGTCTGGAGCAGCTTAAAGTTCTGCCCTAAACCCTCTTGCACTGTTGGTAGGAATGAAAATTGATATAGCCACTATGGAGAACAGTATGGAGATTCTTAAAAAAAAAAAAAACTAGGAATAAAATACCATGTGACCCAGTAATCCTGCTACTGGGCATATACTCTCAGGAAACCATAATTGAAATAGACACATGTACTCCAGTGTTCATTGCAGCACTATGTACAATAGCTAGGACATGGAAGCAACCTAGATGTCCATCAACAGATGAATCAGTAAAGAAGCTGGTGCTTATACACAGTGGAATATTACTCAGTCACAAAAAAAACTCATTTGAGTCAGTTCTAATGAGGTGAATGAACCTAAAGCCTATTATACAAAGTGTAGTAAATCAGAAAGAAAGATGACTATCATATATCAACACATATATTTGGATTCTAGAAAGATAGTACTGATTAAACTATCTACAGAAAGCAAAGGAGATGCAGACATAGAGAACAAACTGTTGGACACAGTGTAGGACAGAGAAGGTGGGATGGTTTGAGAGAGTAGCATTGAAACATATACATTACCATATATAAAGGAGAGAGCTGATGGGAATTTACTGTGTGATGCAGGAAACCCAAGCGAGTGCTCTGTGACAGCCTGGGGTTGGGGAGATGGGGAGGGAGGTGGCAGGGAGGTTTAAGAGGGAGGGGACATATGTATACCTTTGGCTGGTCCCTGTTGATGTATGGCAGAAACCATTTCAATATTATAAAGTAATTATCCTCCAGTTAAAAATAAATTTTTTGAAGAAGTCCTGCCCTACAGAAACTCTTTTCTCTATTTGATTGGACCACCAGAAGACCAGGAACCAGGGGCGGAGAGGTCCCTAGAGGAGTGGATTCTATCTCCCATCAGGAGAGTGACCTCTGATGAACTCAAGAAAGTATCAGGTAAGGAACAAGCCTATCTGAAACTTCCATCAAGCCCAGAGTGTTTCTGCCCCTCTTCCTCCTCAATTCCCAAACCCAAGGTGCTAAACCACTGTTAGCAACGCTGGCAGAAGCAGAGCAAGAGAGAGGAAGCCACTGCTAACAAACACCTCTTCCTAATGAACAGCTTCTTGTCTTTGTGGCTTGTAGCTGAAAGTGAGGGAGGAGAATACGTTTAGAACAAATAAATATGGAAATGATGACTGATATACTGGGCTAGATATTTCTCAGGCGTAAACTGAGACTGTGTTTTGTGACTCTAAGTGATGATAGAAAGTTTTGTTAGTTTGAGAGTGAGAAGTCAAGAAACTGCCGGATGTTTTATTCAAGAACAGGAGAAGACTGCCTTCACTGAACGCATTTGAAAACCAGTGGGAAACAAAAAATAAAGTAGTGCGTTGATTCCCAAGTCATATGTATTCTAGATACACGTATGAAGTGCTCTTTTCTGGTCTCTAAGTTGCAGCACACACACCCCCCACCCCCTGCCCAGCCAGAGCTAGAGTCTCATCATTTGAATCCCCTATGTGTTTGAAATCAGTTCAGTCCTTAGAAGACAATAAAGCCATTTTATTCTGCTCACTTTGGGTTTCAGCATCAAGTTGTTCTTGTTACAATTTGAGCCCAAATTTTGAGACCCCTTGTTTTGATTCTGTGCCTTGTTTTTGAATCTCACTTTATGTTGTTGAAATTCATATATTAATTTACAGTCATACCTCATGTTTTCGCCCTTCACAGATACTGTGATTTTTTACAATTGAAAGTCTGTGGCAACCCTACATTAAGGAAGCATATCAGCACCACTCTTCAACCAGCATTTGTTCACTTCATGTCTCCATGTCACACTTTGGTAATTTTTACAGCATTTCAAATGTTTTCATTGTTTTTGTAATGATTTGTGATCAGTGATCATTGGTGCTACTATTATGACTTGCTGAGGGCTTGGATGATGATTAGCATGTTTTAGCAAAAAGGTATTTTTTAATTAAGGTATGCACATTGTTTCTTTACCCATAACTCTATTGCACACTCCATAGATAGTATAGTGTAAGCCTAACTTTTATATGCACTGGGAAGCCAAAAAAATCATGTGACTCACTTTTCTGTGATATTTGCTTTATTGTGGTGGTTGAAAACCAAACCAAACCAAATATTCTGAGGTATGTCTGTGTAGGATTTCACTGTGTGATTTCACAGTTGACCCTTGAATAATACGATATACACCCACAAGTATACCTCTTGTTTGTTTTGGTCCCTGATGTTCTCAATAATCTTGTGATTTATCTGGATGGTTTGTTCTTTTAACGAGTAAAGCATGAACAACCTGATGGTTCCCATAGGGTAGGAATGGGTTGTGCATGCGATAAGAATCTGGAGATAGTGACAGAATTTTCTTGGAGGATCACCAGCTCTCGGGGACTGTTGGATTTTCCTTGGGTTGCCATTTCCTTAAAGCACAGTAGTGCTCTAAGTAGTGCTCTATAGTTGTCAAACTATAGTTGTGTCAGAATACTTTGAGGGTCTGTTCAATCGGAAGGCTGAGCTTCACCTCTTTCACCCCCTCTGCCCCCATGGCCCGCCACACTCCCCCCAAGGTTTGTGATTCAACAAACCATAGATGCATAGAGATGTCTGGGAGAATTTGCATTTCTATCAAGTTCCCAGTTGATGAAGATGCTGTCGATCTGGAGACCAAACTTTGAAAGTCATTGCCTTGGTGCAGTTTCTCAAACTCAGCACTGTGGACATTTTATGCCACATAATTCTTCGTTGTGTAGGGACAGCCTGTGAATTTTTAAGATGCTTAGCAGCATCCCTACCCTTGACCACTGAGATGCCAGTACCAAGTACTTCTCCAGACATTGCCAAAAATCCCTGAAGGGGCACACGACCATGGACTGAGAGCCACTGGCTCCCTTATGTCCTTCTGTCCCCTGCTTGGAAAAGAAAAGCCCAGTTATAAGCGATCTGGGAGATGAGGGCCTTGAGGGTCTTGGCATTTAGTCAGAACATTCTGTTTAATTCCCTTATTTTTGTTTTTGCCTTTCATCAGTACTACTGCACTCTCCATCTTCAACTGTAAGTCTCTCCAAAGAGAAATCTCCTCAAGAGGTGGAAACGGGTCAGACTCTTGGTGAGGGAACCTGCGGTCTAACTGACCCTCACACAAACTTTCAACTTATCCTCCAGTTTGCAGTTTTGTTCTCAAGTTCAGCTTTCTGAAATCTCTACCATCTGTAGAATCTGAGTCTTTCTCAGGTTCAGCAGAACTAAGCAACTTTCTTTCCTGCAAGCTCACTGTTCCATTTTCTCCGATCTGCTAAATCAATTATGATTCATCCATCTGCTCTCCTGGTCCGAAGTTTTGTGGACATCTTTCATCCACTGTTATCTGTTCTCCTATTCTCTTTGTTTTCATAGATTCATGCCCTTTTATGCACTTACTTTCATTTTGCAGTATTACAAAGAATCACAGTAAACATGTGTGTTTAATTCATTCTGTTTAACCAGAATTCCCAGCTACTTTTTTTGATATTAGGTTTTTGTGAGAGGGAAGGTGGAAAGGGTATAAAAATACGTGAATTAGGGAAGTATTATTAGTGATTTTGATTAAAGATGATGAAAAAAATTAAAGGTACAAAATACATTCTTTTCACATTTTTTGACCTAAAGCCTTATTGTTATACTTTGTTATCATACATTCAATAGAAACAGCATCTGAAGTGGAAAATATCAGCCTTATGAGATTCTGAAATGCTAGAAACCAAAAAGCAGATATCTTTAAGCAAGACAATATTTAGTGAAACCTTTTATAAATTTCAAATATATGCCTATGTTAGGTTATAATTCCTCATTTAAGAATATAAAGATTGCAGGTCTTAATTTTACTCATAAAATCAAAGCCATATATTCTTACAGAAGACTTGTTCTCTACTTTGAAAATAACACTGGCAGTAAACCCAAGTAGCTTAAAAGTGAGTTTGAAACCCCCTGAAGAATTTAGAGATTTTAAAAATTTATTGTTTTTACTACTATTCTAGTCAGTGGAACCACTTGGCTGCTTCCCTCCAGATATTAACAATCTGAAATCTGAACACAAGCTGAACACGTTATGTAGGTATTAGTCATACTTGCTCATGTGTAACTCCTCTTATTGTTGAGAAAGCCTAGCTTATGACTTTTGTGGATCAGGTGGGATTTAGCCATAAGTAATCAAAGAGGATATTGAATTTAAATTCAATAATTAACAAAATGACAAGTGGAAATTCTTTATATATACTCTGGGAAAATTACTGGATCCCCCAGGAATAAGTCTCTCAGGAAGGGAATCACAAAAACATCAGGGCTGAAATAACTAAATGTCTCATGAATAAAACCTGGACCTGGCATTTAACTTCTTTTGAGCTTTCTGCAGGTAGAGCTATAAGTGACAAAATGCCCTCCAGCTAATTCTAGGAATGGTCAGTGCTTTTGAATACTTGCACTTTAGAAAAATTTGGTTAGCACACAGTCATTAGATATGAACAAATACTTCCAGGGAATTATGACTTATTTGAATCCCAATATATGGACAGACCAGAGAGCTCTGTTAAAATTATATAGTATATTGTCGGGAATCGGGAATTACTTGGCGGTCTGGTGGTTACGACTACGTGCTTTCACTACCAGTTTCCATCCCTGATAGGGAAACTAAGACCCCACCAGCTGCTTGACACAGCCAGAAAACCATAATAAATAAATACATAATGTATATAGTATATCATGCTTTCAAGCTAACAAGCATTGAGAAATAATATGGTGTTCTTGTCTTTGATTTTCACAGCATCTGTTGACTTACAATACATGTTGTATAACTTAAATGTACTAGGATGGAAAGTCAATAGAAAGTGTAGGAGAGAGGTCACAGTCATCCTATAGTATGTCAGAAATACATATGGAACATTTATACATTCTCTCTATATATATACCTATATAAATAAATACAAACAAGTATAATTATATGCATATCAGAAAGAAGTCAAATGCAGAGATAGTTTAGAATGTCAATGAAAACTTGGAATGGAGAAGACAAATATGGGGATAATTGTCATAAGAGTCACTAATACATGGTATATTCACTGGATTGGACATTTAATGATCCATTATGTGACCTCAGATATAAGTCATCTGGTTTCTCTGAAATTTCATTTTTTCATCTGTAAAATGAAGATAATATAAAATATTTGTCTTTCCTGGATCTCAAGAGGTTTGTGAGGTTCTAATGAGACAGTAGGTGTGAAATCATTTTATAAACTACACACATTGTATGAATGTACATTCTTGGCAAGAACAGAATCACAGAGAAAAGCAGAACTGCTAGTATTCATAAGCGGTAGTTTGGCTTCTTCATCTGCCTAAGTCATTCAGGAAATAAACATATCTGTATATTCCTTTTATTTGTTTTGATATTTCACATTTCTCCAAACATGTAACATTAAACATGTAACATTAACATGTAACATTAAAACTGAGCATAGTATTTCTTTTAGTATGAAATAGTGTCAAAAATAATTTTAAATTATTAAAAAATAATAATCCATCGGGTGAATAGGATTTTTCTTACACATATATTACTTTCATAAAGATGAGTTCCCAAAGCAGGATCCCTTGATAGACTTTGGGGAATTCTGTGGCTTTCCACACACATGTGAAAGTGTGTGTGTGTGTGTGTGTGTGCTCGCGCATGCGCATGCTGAGAGGTGATTTCCTGGGAAGAAGAGCCATAGTGTTCATCACATTCTGAAAGAGATGAAAAAAAGGGAGGAAGAAAGAAGAAAATACAAGAAAAAGAAAAAGAGAAAGGGAATAGAAAATGTGAGCACTTGCTGGGAAGAGTACTGTTGGTTGTTTGTGGTCATCCAGGACTGAAAAAATGACTTTTATTTAAAATGAATGAAAATTTACAAATAATAATATCTGACATTTATGGAGGGCTCAGTATATCCAGGTACTGTGATAAAAGCTTTCGTTCATGCTTCTATTACACCTTGCAACAATCCCATGAGATATGCAAAAATCCACAGTCACTTTTTAGGAAATGCTTGAGCTCAAGTGTCTGCTATGTTAAGGTATGGATATTGGAGCTAGATTTTGGAATTCATGATTTTTGAGTTTTTAGAAATACATACTGATGCCTTTACCATCCATTAAACGAAGAGTATAAATTAGACATGAAGAGTGTAAATAAAAGTTCCAAGGAGCCTCAGATTAGTTCATTCCATACAGGTTGAATTTTGATACCAATTGAACCTTGAAAAAGCATTTGGTTTTCATAGCTTTAAAAATTTTGGAATTGCAGATGAGGGATTGTAATCTGTATTATTATCATCCTTATTTAATAAATGAGAAATGATTTCTCATTAGAAACCATTAGTTAATTAATTAACTAATTAATTAGGGTTAGTTAATTGCCCTGGTTTGCACAGCCATCAGGTGACATAGCCTGGGATCTCTGACTCCTGGTCTATAATCATTTAAGAATTCAACGCAAGTGGACTAATGAGAAATCAGAAGAGACACGATTTGGTTTTACCTCACAGCTGCTATCTGCCTTACTGTTCTTACTGTTTCTATGGGTTGTCATTTTCCCTAGCAACGGCAAGCAACGAGATGGCAAGGGAGTGGGAGAAAAGGAGAGAGCGGCAGAGTCCAACCTCTTCCTAGAATCTTAAAATGTTGATAGGAAAGCCACCGCTTTAGATGAATTGGTGGCCAGGCCAATTTCTGAGAGGAAGAATCTTCCCAAGAAGAATTGGAACTTACTGAACATTCATGCAAGTATTTCTTAAAGACCTTCTATGTGCTAGATATTACTGTAGGCACTGGTGAGGCAATAAAGTACATACAGGTCTCTAATATAGCAATACATAAGTAATCAAGTAATTAGAAAACACTTTAATAACATAGAATTAAAACAAAAGTCCAGATTGTAAGGCAGTGTTTCAGCTGATAGTCCCATAGATATATATACAGATCACAATCCAAAGGGAGAGGCTTTCACGGGAAATCAGGAGAATGAGAAATATCTTAAGCAACTGTGTTCATTTCTCTGTAGGATAAGGCAACCAAGGTGTGAATTCATTATGCGCAAAAATATTTGGGAAAGAGGAATAAGTGGGAAAGAAAACTTCTCCTTTGGTCAAGAAGAGAGAAAAAGGCAAGGTGAGGGTCACTGTCAGGCACTCATCAGGGAGATTCAACTGAGCCATCAGCAAGGCAAGGCTGGGGGAAGTGGAGTGGGCCAGGCAAGGGTAGATGTGGAGGAGGGTCACAGCAGGCTGGCCCCGAGTTGGAGGGCAAGGGACAGAGGCTGGGCCAGCCTGATGAACCACAGCACCAGGAACCAGCAGCAGCGTGAGCTAAAACATTTGCCCTAACTGCCTGCCCCCCCCCCCCCCCCCCCCCCACCCAGAGAGGGTCATTTTCTGCGCAACGACAGGTGAAGACAACACGGCTGGAGTGGAAGGCTGGGGGTCAGGTACTGTCTCATGGATTATCACAACAGTAAAAGCAGGAGGATCAGGGGTCATGATATAAGGATGCTGTGAGCCTGCAACTGCACGGGTCAACTGGGAAGTGTTCATTTGAAGTACATTATGGGATGAATGATTTTGTGAACAAGCTGGAAATCTAATGACCACACATGATATCATTTCTATATTCAAATGAATTTTGTTTTCCGAGCAACCAATGTATAAACAGAAATGATAAAGAATTGTGGGCTTGAGATACTTGAATTACCATTTGTCAATCACAGAGGCTGTCGCTAAGACCCACTAGGTGGCAGTGTGGTCGTGATTTGCTGGTAAATAGAAAACGGAGTAACTATAGTTGAAACTCAAGCTACTAGCTCTTTCTGACATTTAGAAGTTTGCAATAGAGAATGTTCCTGGAATAATAGATGGAAAGTCAAACAATGACTATCTTGCCAACAGCCATTGACATATGAAATAAAACTGTTTTACAAGTAGTTAACAATGGAACATTTTATAAAAGTCAAAACAGTGAAGAATGTTGCCCGCTAGGTTCTCTAGTGATTCTTCTGATAGACAAATGTTAGACATATCTAAAATACAGACAGGTGAGAGAATAGCATGATGGGTATCTCTTTGCCAGCTCTTATAAAAGCCAGGCTGCCTAGCTGTGCATAGCAGGCTTCAACGATTCTCTGTCCCCAGAGAAACACTTCCTCTTTAAATCCTCTTTCCCTGTTTCCTTTTGAGATGCTGTTGGAGACAAATTCCGGACAACTCACTTCATCTGACTATCTTACTTCATTCTCTCCATTTGTATGTCTCCAAAAGTATGTACAAAGACACACTAACATTTTGCACAGTAAAATTTCCCTGTTCCTTTCTTTTTCTGGGACCATCAGTTACTAGCTAGCTGTGTGACCTTGGACAAGTTGCTTAATCCCTCTGTGCCTCATTTTCTTTATCTGTAAACTAGGATAATAATAGTACTAACCTCATAGGGTTACTGCAGGGCTCACATGAGTTACTAGAAGAGTGCTTAAACTAGTGAGTCACACGGTGAACACCACATAATAGCCTGCTCCCCAGCTGTTACCAAACCACACTTGGGTCTGCTTGCCTGATGTACAGTACAGTAAGGACAATCGACTGACACCAAGTTGTGTTGAAGGGAAGTACAGTGTACTCTGCATGGCTAAGCAAGGAGGATGGACAGCTCATTTTTCAGAACACCTGAACTCACTGATAGTTTTCAGGGAAGGGTTTTTAAAGGCAGGATGGGGGAGTTCCGCCTCAGAGGCTATAGATAATATACTGAGCCATATCCTTTCATTGTTTTGCAGATACTGAAACCTCCACCAGGTGGAAGAAGTTAACTGCACTTACCACTAACACATAGGCCCCAGACTGGTTAGAACCAGAAGGTTGGTGATATTGACTCCAGGAATATCACCTTGTTACCTTACCAGCCAATCAGAAGAATGTCCACTAGCTGATCATAAGCCTTGCAGGGTTCTGTTTAGTTTCACAACAAAAATGTAAGGGAAAAAGAAAAAAAAAAACAACTGCATTTTTGTTCTATTTTAATAGTGTCTTCTAAGTGCTAGCTAAGCAGCGTATGCTCAATAAATACTTAAATCAATGAATGAGTAAATGAATGGCTGAAATATGATGGTGTACATGAGATACACAGGGAAGACTTAATAAGTAATGTCTGGCATTTAACATTCAGAACCTTTTAATGAATATATTATTCTTGCATGATTAAAAGTTAGAACATTTTAAGTATGAGGAAGGCTTCAATTTTTTTTTCATTTTAGACAGATCAAATGTTTTAAACATTAGGATAATAACTAAGAAAGATTAGTTGACTCTCAAAATATTGATTTAGCAAATATTTTTAGTTAGAAGCTAATCTTGAGATAATTAGATTAACACTTATTTTCAGATTCAAAACCAGGCCTTTTTTTCTTTCTAAGCCATATTGCTGCCCCAGTTTGGCAAAAGCCATTACATTAGTATGATGAATGTAAGTGTGATTTATTTTATTGTTAAAAATATATGTGAGAAATACTCTCAGCATCATATGTTTTTGTGTGGTTTTATCAGTTTATGGAGTAGCAAACAATTTTGGAAATGGTTTCTTTATCATAAAAAAATAAAATTTTATTCTTAGATCTGTCTTAGACTGTTTCAAATTATGAAACACTTTCTGGATGTTACCAATTTACTATATGCTTTCCTCCACCTTGAAACTATTTTCCTTTCCCTTAAGGAAACTAGGTTAAAAACTCTGCTTATCAAGAAAATTAGGTTCAGAGGAAGAAAAATGATCTTTTGAATATATCAAGTAAATTCCTAAATTCAAAAGATTTGAACATTATTCTTGAAAATAACCAGAACTAAGGTAACAAAAGTTACATTCTGGAGAAAATTTCTTGGAACAGAAAAATGTTAATTCATGCGTAAAGCTTGCCCAGACTCCATCACCTAATCTGGTCTGGGTGCAGCCTTCACACAAACACTAGTCCTTTCCTTGTGTCTCACACTAGGACACAACCATGCCAGCTTGCCAAGCAGTTAGGACGTCTTGAGGGTTTTTTGTATTTTTTTTTTTTTTTTTTACCATTTAAAATGATAATCTTGACATTTTTAAGTTAAGTATCTTTTTATTGCCATAAATATCAGTGAGCCTTAAATGAAATTTTGCAGGTGCAATTTGGCCTTGGAGAATTGTATCCACTTGCAAACAAAAGCTATACAAAGCAGGTTTTTAGTTTAGCAGAAATCTTGAGGCCATTCATTTAGAATTTACATATTTCTTTGTGTTCTCTGCATATTTCATACTGAGATTATTCTTTAAATGTCATGGTTGAAGTGCCTCAAATTCAATGTGTCCTTTATGGAACTTGTCATTGTCCTTCTCCTTATTAGCATTACTGACTTCAGGGAATGCACCTGAAATCAATCTGGTTGTTCATCCAGAAATCCAGAAGCTGGGCTGCATCACTTTTATTTGCTCCTTTCCACATAGATGACATATTTCAGACACCTGAACTTCACATTTGTCTCTTGTGTGTCTCCCCTGGGTCACTGCAGCTGCCATATGAGCAGGGAGGGGCTAGGTCTATGAACTCAAGAGAGGCTATCACAGTCCCTGATACTCAATAAATATTTGAGGAAGGAATGAATGATCCACATTTATCTAATCTACACTAACCTATTTCCTCTTCTCCAGTTCTGCCATGTTGGTTCTAGTTCCAACAATTCACCATAGCCTTAGCTGGGTCATTGTGACAGTCTTAATTTGGACTCTCTGACTCTATTCACATCTCATTGCATCTGCCTTAAGTCTAGCTGCATCTTTCTTCACTCCTGACCATATATATTTTTAACATAAATAGTACTGAGCTGGTTATAGCACCTATACTACCCTTATACTTCTTGCCTCCATGACTTTACCCAAGATGTTTCTCTCTTTAGAAATGTCTGGTTATTTCTGGTTATTTTATTTTTGCAAACTTGGTATACACGTTGCTCAGTCCATGTGACAAATATCTTAGCATTATTTTCTGCCGTCCCAGTTCAGTTCAGCTGCTCAGTCATGTCCGACTCTTTGCGGCCCCATGAATCGCCGCCCGCCAGGCTTCCCTGTCCATCACCATCTCCTGGAGTTCATTCAAACTCATGTCCATCGAGTCGATGATGTCATCCAGCCATCTCATCCTCTGTTGTCCCCTTCTCCTCCTGCCCCCAATCCCTCCCAGCATCAGCGTCTTTTCCAGTGAGTCAATTTGTTGCATGAGGTGGCTAAAGTACTGGAGTTTCAGCTTTAGCATCATTCCTTCCAAAGAACACCCAGGGTTGATCTCCTTCAAAATGGACTGGTTGGATCTCCTTGCAGTCCAGGGGACTCTCAAGAGTATTCTCCAACACCACAGTTCAAATGCATCAATTCTTCAGCACTCAGCTTTCTTCACAGTCCAACTCTCACATTCATACATGACCCTGGAAAAACCATAGCCTTGACTAGATGGACCTTTGTTGGCTAAATAATGTCTCTGCTTTTCAATATGCTATCTAGGTTGGTCATAACTTTTCTTCCAAGGAGTAAGCGTCTTTTAATTTCATGGCTGCAGTCACCATCTGCAGTGATTTGGGAGCTCCAGAAAATAAAGTCTGACACTGTTTCCACTGTTTCCCCATCTATTTCCCATGAAGTGATGGGACCAGATGCCATGATCTTCGTTTTCTGAATGTTGAGCTTTAAGCCAACTTTTTCACTCTCCTCTTTCACTTTCATCAAGAGGCTTTTTAGTTCCTCTTCACTTTCTGCCATAAGGGTGGTGTCATCTGCATATCTGAGGTTATTGATGTTTCTCCCGCCAATCCTGATTCCAGCTTGTGCTTCTTCCAGCCCAGCAGTCCCAGGTTATATTGAATGCCTCTTTTTTTTGTCCCTTTGCACTTTATGCGTTTCCCTAACAGAATGCCTATACTATCGTTTATTTTTCTGTTTATCTGTCTGGCTTTTCTTCTATGCTCCTTTTGGGTAGGAATTCTTTCTTTGGCATTATAATAAGTCCAGTGGTACACAGAAGTTAGTCCATTAAAAATTCGTTAACTTGAAATGTAGGTATCTTTCGTTTTGTGGAATGAATAAACAGGAAGTTAACATTGCTACTAATTTTAAATGAGTACCATATCTAAGGGCTTCCCAGGCGATGCAGTGGTAAAGAATATGCCTCCAATGTAGGAGATGCAAGAGATGTGGGTTTGATCCCTGGCTTGGGAAGATTTCCTGGAGTAAGAAATGGCCACCAACTCCAGCATTCTTGCCTGGAAAATTCCATGGACAGAGGAGCCTAGAGGGCTATAGTCCAGGTCAATGGATATGGTTGCATGCATTGTGCACTGCTCAATTCAAGGAATCGGTACTAGTGCTATAGATTACAATGTGAATGTCTACTCTAACCCTTGGCTTGTAAATTATACAAGTTATCCAACTACAGACAGTAGCTTTGGTGGAGACTGAGGAAACAATGTAGCAACTATAATGAGCTAAGAGACCATTATATTTTAAATTTACTTTGTTATTGTATAGTACATGGAACTCTCTTCAATGTTATGTGCCAACCTGGATGGAAGGGAGTTTCAGGGGAGAAAGCATACACGTATATGTATAGCTGAATTCCTTTGCTGTTCACCTGAAACTATCACAACATGGTTAATTAGCTATACCCCCTACAAAATAATAAGTTTAAAGTTTGAAAAATAAAGAATTCATTCATTTACAATTTAAAAAAATAATTTACTTTTGGTTTTTAAACCTCAGGTCTATGGTCACTAAACAAATAATTCAGTGATAATTTATCTGATACTGTTGCCTTTTATGGGAAAACATTTGTCTTAACATGATTTATTTTCCTCCCGGTCTGTACTCCATAAATTGTGAAATGTTTTACCTTTCTTTTCTGGATCATAGTCTCATTTCCTTGATTGAATTTGCAACCCCTGGAGCATAAAATTCATATAAAGGCATAGATATAAGCTAATTGAGTTCACTATGAAAAATAAACATTGGCTTGTAAAATAGTTATTTCCATCAAACAAATCAGTCAAAATTAGAACTTTTTTTTATAATGAGAAAAAGAGTTGATTCTAAAAAAAGCTGCTGGTAAAAAGATACTACCTTCTTCTAGATTCTATAACTAGTCTTAGTAATTCAATTTACCATTGAATTTCAAATTTATAGCTTTAAGAAAGACATCAATTTTCTCTAGGAAATAGAAAAGCTTAATGCAGAGAATTTAGGACTAAGAAACATGAAGCTTCATATTTCAGTTCAGTTCAGTTCAGTCACTCAGTCGTGTCTGACTCTTTGCCACCCCATGAATTGAAGCACACCAGGCCTCCCTGTCCACCACCAATGCCTGGAGTTCACTCAAATTCACGTCCATTGGGTCAGTGATACCATCCAGCCATCTCAGTAGCTAGCAAATTATAAATTATAATGAACAATAAACCAGATAACTATTTCAAGAAAATGAATTTAATAAAAATAGCCATTAAACTTGTGCATCAAAGAAGACTCAAAACAAAGGCTGGATAAATTGTCAACTGACCTAAGGCTTAGTACAGATTTATTAAATTAGTTGGTGTTTACATCTGTATGGAATAGTCGTTTTTCAGTTGCTAAGTTGTGTCTGACTCTGCAACCCTATGTACTGCAGCATGCCAGGCTTTCCTATCCTTCACTATCTCCCAGAATTTGTTCAAACTCATGTCCATTGTGTCAATGATGTCATCCAACCATCTCATCCTCTGTCGCCCCTTTCTCTTCCTGCCTTCAATCTTTCCCAGCACCAGGGTCTTTTCCAATGAGTCAGCTCTTCCCATAAGGTGGCCAAAGTATTGGAGCTTCAGCATCAATCCTTCCAATGAACATTCAAGGTTGATTTCCTTTAGGATTGACTGGCTTGATCTCCTTGCAGTTCAAGGGACTCTGAAGAGCCTTCTCCAGTACCACAATTTGAAGGCCTCTCAGTTCTTTGGCACTCAGCCTTCTTTATGATCCAACTCTCACATCTGTATATGAAAAACCATAGATATTAAATATGTATAGTAACCACCATATTGAGGGCTATGTAACAAGTATTGGTCAAGAGTACATCACAGAAAGCTTGATGCGATCTCCTTGTGGTATGACTTATTTTTTAAAGTATCTTTGACTGTTACATGGAGGGTGGTTTATGGGGATGTCAAAGTGGAAACAAAAAACCAGTTAGGAGACTACTGCAGTAGCCCAGACAAAATATGATGATGATTGGATTAAGATGGTAGTGGCAGAAATGGAGCAAAGTTAATGATTTAGGAGGTAGGATTGACAGACAGGGGCTTCCCTGGTGGCTCAGATGGTAAATAGTCTGCTTGCAATGCGGGAGACCCAGGATCGATCCCCGGGTCAGGAAGATCCCCTGGAGAAGAAAATGACAACCCACTCCGGTACTCTTGCCTGGAAAATCCCATGGGTGGAGGAACCTGGTAGGCTACAGTCCATGGGGTCACAAGGAGTTGGACATGACTGAGTGACTTCACTTTCACTTTCACTTTATTGACAGACAGAATGTGAGAATTCAGATATGGAAGGAGAAGGAGAGGACAATGAAATACGGGCCCCAGTTTTGTTTTTATTTAGAGTGACCAATGCTGTAGAAGGTGGTGCTACTTACTGAGAAGAAAAAGACTGAGTAAAGAAGAGTTTGGGGGGAAAAGCAAGATTTACATTTGGGTGAGTTAAGTTTAAGAGATACATTACATATTCAGATGGAGATGTCAATACTAGATCTTGGTAGAGGTTTTCAGCATTAAAAATATTTTAATATATATTTGAAACATGGAAAAAAATATTATGCCCTTGCAAGTTATAAAATATACATAACAAAGGAAATCCTTGTGCTCTTACCGCCCACTTGAGATCTAGACTTTAGAAGCTGATCGCAACTACTCACGTGGCTATGTGATCCCATTGGTCTGCTTTGTCTCCAGAAGTAGCCAAGATTCTGAAATGTGTGTTGTGGCCTAAGTATGAACTAGTGCTGCCTCTTGACCCCTTCCAGCCTGATAGTTTCATGAGTGGCTATTAGCAATTATATTGTTAAATAGACTTAGATCTATTAGCAATTCTAATGGAAGCTCAATATAATTTAGTATAGAATTTTGAGTAGCTTATATTTAATTCTTTTAAAATTACATTGTGAAAGGGGGACCTTATGACAGATTAGAGACAACAGGAAGATAAGTTTGAATAAAGCTTCCATATGCACTTGACTCACGTTTGAGTCACATCCAATATTGCAGAGCAGGTGTGATTCAGCCTATAAACTCTGGTGGCAGGAAATATCACCTTATTTATTATTTTAAGTTCATATAAAATCTATTCTAAGCTCCTATACTGACAAGGGAGAAATCCAGTCTTAGTCACTAAGATTCAAGGAAGTGTATGTGGTAATGACAAATTGAGGGAAGACTGTTTCATCCCAGTTCACCGTGGTCATCTTATCCTCTTATCCTCAGGCTTTTCGCCCACGTGCTCTGTTTCTAGGCTACACGGAGGCTGTAAAGCCTACCCTTGGGACCTAGCCATAAGGGGACTGGAGTACATCCAGACCCCTCCATGGAGCTGTCACTTTTCTGGGGCTCTGCCCTGGAGCTCTGCTCAGGTTCCAGCATACAGATCTCTGTTCTTTTCCGTTTCTGTTGAAATCTTTCCACCTCCCTCTGTTAACCTCAAAGGCACTCCTTTCTCTTTCATCTATCCTTGGAGCACTTGTCATAAGAAGTTTAGGCATCTCCAGAAACTAGGAAAACTCTCTGATTTCAAGGGGTTTCTGCTTTCCAACTTATCACACATATCTTCTGAGTGGAAAGAGCATAGCCCTGCCCACTGCTTGAAACAAGCAGTAGGAGAAGCAGAGGGAAAGGAAACACATTTAAGCAAATTACTATCTCAGTGTATAATCCTGCAGCACTTCTACATAAGGCATGGACATGCCATTAAAGAAAATGTTTTCAAAAGAAAAGGAAGAGATAGAAAAATAAGAAAGACTATGGCCTTCTTAGCATTGGATTTTGACCTCTTGTGGTTCTCTACTGAGAAAATGTAGATGCCGCATCTAGTCCATACCTTCTACTTCATGGATGAGATGACTTAAGTTCCAGAGGCCACGTGGTATGGAAGAAACTGCAGAGGCTTTACAATGAGCTGAATTAAGTTAGCTTTCTAATTCTGTCGCTTATTAATTCAAGGGTCTTGGGCAAGTTACACAGACTCTCTGAGCTTCAACTTCTTCATCCACAAAATGGCGATGATTATACCAATCTTACAAAGTTGTTGGAAGATTTAAAGGATTTACATGCCCACATGGTATTTTACCCAGAAACCGGCACACAGAAGACATTCAACAATGCTAGCTTCTCCCCCTTTAGTCAAAGCCATATATGCAGTGTGTGACAGACCCAGAATGAGAGCCTAGCTTCCCCTACTCCCAGAGCGTACTGCACATCACGGTGGCCATTGGAGACACACAGCAACTTATTGACAACCACGCTGTATTAACGGTAGACAAATTTCTTACCAGCAGACACACGTATGCATGCTCAGTTGTAAAAAGGACATGTCACTTATCAATCAACACTTTTTACTTAAAAGATGTAGAACCTTTTCCAAAACACGTGGAAACACCAATCACCTTTGTCTCTGGGTGGTAGGGGATAAGTCTAGGCCTGACAGTAGCAAAGGGTCAGACCCTCAGCGGCTGTTTTTCTCAAGCTGGTTTTCCTGTTCTCACAGGCAAGCCAAATGGTCAGCCGGCAGCTAATTAGCAGCAATTGTCTTGTTCCAGGGGCGAGGAGGGGGGATGGAAATGAGGCCAAGGCTGGGAGTTCTCTCCACTCATGGGCAGGTATATTCCAGATGGGGAAAATAGTGTGCCGAGCGAGATTAATAATGCTGAGCGATGATGAGTCCAGGCCTGAACCTGACTGAGCAACTCTCTGATGTGTATGACCTGTCACCAGGACAAACACCTGGGGAGGGGATGGCTCAGCCACGTCCATCACCCCCAGGGAGACAAGCACATTAGTGAAACTTGCTGAGAGAGACCCTCACCTACATTCTGCTCAGTGAAGAACAGTGTACTCACTACACATTATGCATGAAAGTGTGCTGGGTCACTTCAGTCATGTCCGACTCTTTGCGACCCCATGTTATAGACTTAAGTAAACCAGGTAAAACAATCATGAATTCTTTTACTCACTCAAACATTATCAAACTTGGGACTTTGTAACCAACATTATCAACAAATACCTCATGTTAGTAGATATCTACGCTTTGGCTATTAAACTGAAAGCTAACATTTATTAATATAATTTATTGAGGACTTTACATGAATTATCTCTTTAATAATTAAAAAAAACTTTGAAATATTTTATAGCATCCCTGCTTCACAGAGGATGGAAGTGAGGTTCAGATTGTTAGGGTCACACACAATGGTAAGAGCCAAGATTGGAATCTTGATTTGTCTGTATTTAATCACTGAATCATACTGCCTTCAAGGGCTACAGCTCAGTATGTGGGACTATCTCTGGATAATTTTCACTTTTCAAAAGAGAGGAAGAATACTACTTACAGTTATAGAGGATATACCAGGTGAGTTGAAGTAATATTTTTCATAGCTGATTCTGTATTTGTGCATTTTCCATAAGGAAAACAGGTATCTCATAATGATTTCAGTTCAAAAATGTTCAAAGGAAAAATTCACTGTATTCTCCTACATGCTGCAAAGTAGTGGTCTTACATGAGCACTTATTATAATCTGTATTATTGAACACATATTGTTTGACCAGCTCTGCATTAAAGATTGTGTATATACTGAGGTATAAGTCATGGTCTTACACCCTCAATTGCTGCTGTAACAAATCACCACATACTTAGTGATTTAAACAACACAAATTTATTACAGTTTTGGAGACCAGAAGTCCAAAATGAATCTGACTGGGCGAAAGTGTTAATAGGGCTGCTTCCTTCTGCAGATTGTAGAGGAAAATCAATGTCTTCCCCTTTTCCAACATTTCTTGGCTTGTAGCCCCTTTCATCTTGATAGCCAGAGCCTTAGCATCTTCAGATTTCTCTCTAACTCTGACTCTCCTATCCTTTTTTATCTACAAGGACTCTGTGATTACATTGGGTTACCTGGATAAGTCAGGATAAACTCCTCCTATCAAGGACAGCTAATTAATAAGCTTAACTCCACCACAACCTTAATTCTTCAGTGCTATATAATATAATATATTCATAGTTTCTAGGGCATTGGGGCACAGATATTTTAAGGAGACATTACTCTGCTAAGCATAAATGCTAACCATTTTAGTAGAAAGAAGATTTAAGGTGAAATCAGGATGGATTCTCCAAACCTCATCTTGTAATTCTACAAAAATTTCCAGGATTTCTTTAAAAAAAGAAGAAAACACTACATGCAATTAAATTTGATGTTCTGATCATATTAATTACATATTTACATCATTTTGAATTTTTTTCACAAACACCTTAGTTTCTTGCTGTTGTAGCCGGCCATCTGGCATGCTTTATGATTAAGCTCAAGGTTATGTTGCTTCAAATTGTGTTCAATTGCTTCTTAAGCCTTTTTTTTTTACCCTGAGAATGTTTAATTTCCCTGATGAAGTCAAGCCTCCAGACAGACAAGGTGTGTCATCTTTGAGTGGAATCTGTCCGGAAGCAAAACCTGATGCCAGAAGCATTAAAAGGTTTCCAATGCATTTTTATCCCACAAAGGTTTAGGTGCCTCTAATGACTGAGCCTTACTGACCTCAGATACCACAAACTCCCAGTTAAGATTTGTTTGTGTGCTGTTTGACAGTTTTCAAGAAAGAAAGGACAGCTAAGTGGTAATAACTGATGTGGTCTATCACTCTTCCTTCAACACAACACATGACATCAGCATTCATTAGTTGATTAACAACTTAGACTATTCTATGGACAATGCAAAGTGGTCAAACATTAATGACTTTCAGAATAAAGATGTAGTAGATATGCCGAGTTCTTGCTTTCAGTTCAGAGTTTAGTTTTATTTGCTTGTATTTTTTTCTCACCTAAGAACCTACTGAGATTTGTTGGATAAGAAATGGAAGAAAACCAAATGAGCCAAAACAGATGAAGTTCACTGTAGTTAGTTGAAGCCCACTCTGGCTTACAAATTCCAAAGACATTGGATTATAAATATGGGTGAAAGATGACATTCTAGGGCTGTAGATTGATTCCATGGCACAGACTAGGATAGTGGTGTGTTTGCAGTCAAAGCTTTGTGTCACATGGAGTGACTTTCACCTTTCCGTGAGCGAGGACCTGGATTGGTCTTGGAACTGGTGCACTTCACGTGGTGTTGATGGAAGCATGTGTGAGTGGAAAGCTGTTGGTATCATTGTTGCTGTTGTGTTTACTCAGTTGTCTCCGGTTCTTTCCGACCCCTTGGACTGTAGCCCACCAGTTTCCTTTGTTCATCAGATTCTCCAGGCCAATAATACTGGATCCAGTTACCATTTTCTTCTCCAGAGGATATTCTCTACCCAGGGGTCAAACCTGTGTCTCTTGCGCCCCCTGCATTGGCAGGATGATTCTTTACCACTGTGCCATCTAGGTTGGTATCATAGCACGTTGTTAAACTCATTGAAATATGATCTTTTGGAACTTTTTCAGGAAATAAATGGTGAAAAGATGGCATTTCACTATGTCATCTCTGCTTTCTCTAACCTTCAGACTGGCTGAAATATTAAAATATGTAATTATGTGCTTTCCACACACAAACACCTTCAAAAATGTAGCTCAATAAATATTAAATATTCATAAACTATTCCTGTTATTCTACCAATGGATTAAACTTGTCATGGAAGTAGTTCTTACAAAGCAAAGACATAGACATGCCTTTTGATCTTACATAAAACCTTGACCTGACTCTTGGACAAGGTTCTTAACTTCCAAGGTTTATGGATAATTGAATGTTCCTGAAGGATATCAGGCTGACAGTGAGTTCTCTCTAAGCATAGGAAAAAATTGCTGATATTAATGCATGTGTATTTTTCTGGAATGAGAAGTCATAGCTTTCATTTGATTCTATGTCTAATAGATAATAATGAAGAAAATAAAATGCTAAGAACCAGAGATTTAGAACCTTTTTTTGTAACAGGATGTTGCTTACCAACTCGGAAGAAAATTGGTTTGGACTCTAATGGTCTGTTTTTGGCTATCATGCATAAACTGAGCAGCCACTTTGGAAAATTAATACGAAAACATAAAAATGTAATTGCTAAGCAACCTGTGCATTAAGCATCATTTTCAATTAATTTTAGCTAAGAATTGGGCTATTAATTTTAATATCTTACAATCACATTCATGGTTAATTAAAGTTAATCTTTTTAAAATTCACTTTAGAGGCTCTGCAAACCATAGCGTGGTTTGATTTTTGCAAGAATTTCTTTCTTTTTAAAGATATGAAATTCCATATCATCTTGACAGAGTCCCATAATGCTGCAAATGTATAGATCTTTTTCTTTAATGTTAGCTTAAAATCTGAGACTCTATTGTTAAAAAATCAAAAATGAAAGTTATTTAACCCAATTCTTAATTATGTAGTAAGTTTCACATGTAACTCAATATTTTAGTTAATTTTTAACACTTCTTGACTTACTCTAAGAACCTAGAAGTTATTGCAAGGTAGGAATAACAAAATTATTAAAATTTTATAAAGTTATAGAAATCTTCATCTCTAGAGCATAAAAGAAAAGTAGATATTGACCATGCTTTGGTAAGCAGTGTAACTGGTGAATCTAGAAAACTCAGACCATGTTGAGAGAGGTTCTTGATTCAAAACTGCTAGGACCAAAACCTGACTCTTCTAGAGTAAAATCAAATAAGGAAGTTTAGAAAGCTTTTGGAAGAGTTAACTTTTTGGAAATGATGGAATTTAATTACTTTGGGATTATTGTTATTGATTTTATGCACTTTGGGTTTTTTTGTGAAATTTTATATTGATTCTGACATAAAAGGTAATTTCAATGTGTTATCAGCAGCTCTCAGAATTTTGCCAAATAACCTTTTTAACTTAGAAAAGATTTCATTGCAATGAACATTCATTCTCCTAGACGCCCCTTGAGTCAGCCCCAAATCTCCATAATGTGGAGTCTTAAGTGTATTATAAGTCATGACTGAGAGATGAAGAGATGCTTTCTAGTCACAGAGGACTTTGCTGGAAACTTCTGACCAGCCCCCAAATAACACGCCAATGTTTGGGGGGAGAAATCATTAATAAAGGGCTCATCTCAGCAGTATCACCACAAAGTCAAATGTATCCTATAGCCGTAATTCTCTGGTACTGTTAGGTTCAAAGTGTGTCCACGTATTCTTCTCCTAAGGATCAGAGGATGAATGCTGATTCACTATGAGGAGTGTTCAGTATCGAGGGCAAAGGACAGGTGGCTCAGTAGGAACTAAGTAAGTTAGAGGCTAGAAGTTCTGTGGGAAAAGGAAGGAGACAAAATGCCAGCCTGAGAAGCAATCACCAATAAAGAGCCATGGCACCTCTTTACCCCAGTAAATCAATCCCCTGAGAGAGGGGCTTGCTGGACTTCCCATGCCAGCAGGCAAAACTCAGGGAGGAAACTATTTCTGGGTTTTGTTTTCCTTGTCTTATTAATGATTTACTTTTCTTACTATAGAGGAACAAATGCTCATTGCAGAAAATTTGGTTATATATATATAAAAATTTGCTAACCAGTAAGAAAAACTTACATTTTGTTACCTATTGCTATCCATCCATATGCTGGAACACTGATGAAATCCCGAAATCTAATTGGTAATCTGACTTTATTCTTTTAATGTATTATGTGTCAATATTTCTCCAGAGACACTCGCTTCTGACTTTCTCTGGTTCTGATAGATATTCCCTCCCTAATGACACTTCACTTCAAATACATACATATTTGGAAGGAAAGGAGAAAGCAAGGAGGTAGGGAGGGAGGGGATGAAGGAAGGAAGGAAGGTAGGAAGGGAGAAACAAAAAGGGGAAAGGAAAGAAAGAAAGATAGACTGTTTCAGTTTTACTTTGGCCTAGGAAATTTTCCTTCTGCCATTTCAGGACACCTGCCCTCAGTATGCCCAGCTCACCCCTTCCATTTCCTCTATCAATATTTCTGCACACTTTCTTTGAGCCTAAGCAAAGACTAGTACACAAATGAAGAAAAGGGGGACTCTTTATTGACCTAAAATTGTGCTGTGAATACATTTCTGTCAAGTTAATCAATGTCCTTAAAATCCCTTAAAGTTAGGCCATGATCAAGTGGCCAAGAGTTAGTAAGCACTTAATGAATGAGTACTGAACTAAGGTGAATTCTTTGGGTGGGGAGAGGCAGAGAAAGGTGGAAGAAGCCTGAAGGGAACAGGAAGGCATTATGGAGGTACTGGGGGCCCCCCTCCAGGGAAAGAGGTGTTGTGAAAAGGGGCCTCGGGATGAAAAAGACAAAATTTCAAATACTCACCATTTATTTTCATCAATCAAAAATGAGTACATGCTGCCATCCACTGAGGCATTTCCTGTCTGACGGTTATGGAAACAGCTTCTCCAACCTGGGAGGGTGTCCTCATCTTGAAAGGAGTGCTTGGGACAAAACAGGAAGAACTGTGTTAGGTTGATCAACTGTATTCACCCTGCTGAATAAGAACCCCTTAGGCTGAGACAAATCTTAGGCAGAATCCTGAGTGGTTTTGAAGACATGGGGCTAGGCAGAGAATCCAAGTCTCCAGCAACCCCCTCGGAGGCAGCAACATTCAGAGTGCTTTCGAGTCCTTGAACCTGGCTCATGGCAGGCTCTTGGCACATATTCCTTGAAAGAGTAAACACAGAAACTGAGTTTTAGACTCCTTCCCAGCAATGATGTGAGAATTCATCAGTTGTTCCCAAATGACAAAACAGAAGTTGGGCTGCTTGACTTCACAGATGAACACAGGGAGCTCAAAAATAAAAAGGACAGAGGATAGATAACACAACAGGGACTAGAAAATTCTCAGTATCCGTCCTGGGTAACAGATCATGCCCTGTTCCAAGCTGAATATTAGGACAACAAGTAAGGCAGTTCTATTAGTGCCCTGAGTAACAGAGAAGTCTAGAAAGGTCAAAAACACACTAGGTTGTTATGACAAGCTGAATATTTTGTATTTTATCTTGTTGTAATAGGCAGCCATAGAAGTTTTTAGACAAGAAAATAATCTGATTAAAATTTAATATGGTCATTTTGGGAAAGAAAAAGGGGGTTCAACTCCAGTCAAGGAGCTATGTTAATGAATAAAGATATTAAGCCTTTATGAGTAAAAGTCCATTAAGATTATTTCAGCACACAGTTTTCCTTATTATATTTTAAAACCCAAGTGTGACTCACAACTTAAGGAGTTTTGAATTGAAACCTCTTACTTTATGACTTTTCTTACTATACATAGAACCCCCACCCCTGCCACAGGTAACCACCAAGTCTCGTGTTTATGATAACAAATTATTTCCAATGAGAAGGGCCCCCAAGTGCCTGTTCTTTCAACACCAATGCTAATATGAAGTCAGGGATAAGGCGATACAGCTATACTTAAAGGTCATTGAAGAAAATGAAAATCTCTTCTCAGAATTTATCATTGCAAGATGTCTGGGATCTTCATGCTCACTGTTAGAAATTAAACATTTTGAAGAGTAGACCTTTTATTTTGCATGGAATTCATGGTTTCTGTGAGCAACAAAGAATGGGAGATGTACCTATACCAGCATGTCTTCATTCTGAGTTGCTTAGAGTTTTCATATTAATGGGCCTCAGCCAAAAGGATCAATTGTGATATAGCTTATATATTTAGGACTTCCCTGGTGGCTCAGATGGTAAAGAATCTCCCTGCAATGCAGGAGACCAGGGTTCAGTCCCTGAGTCTGGAAGATCCCCTGAAGAAGGGACTGGCTATCTACTCCGGTATTCTTGCCTGGAGAATTCCATGGACAGAGGAGCCTGGCAGGTTACAGTACAGTCCATGGGGTTCCTAAGAGTCACACATAGCTGAGGGACTAACACTTTACATATCTTGGGCTTGTGATTGTTTTAAAACTGTAACGTTGGAGGTGGTTAAAATGTTAATTTTCCATTTTCCTCATGTTTCTCTGGGCAAAAGCATAGTAAGGTTGTTGAAGTACCTACTTCTTACCTCTTGAGTCTCTCTGGGGTCTCTCTGATGGACAGGAAACGTGTATTCTTATTCTAGGCCTCACATTTATTAGGTGTCAGAATCTAGTTAAACTCTTTGAGCTCCAACATTCTAATATGTGTCTTCTCTCTCAAGGTTAAAAAAGTAATTTCAAATTCTCTATTGGGCAATTAATCAATCTGTGAAGGAAAACCTTCTGTCACACTATACACTTTATAAAACACTGTAAAAGAGCATTGTTCATGATTATATTTGGTAAACTTTGTGAAAGCACTGTTCTCAATTTTGTGTTGGCACCTGTCAACTTTTGCTTAATTAATAAGAAAGCTTACAGGAAGACAAAAGAGCTGATTTGACAAACACTTGAAGAATGGGGGTTTATCTTGTTAATTGGAAAAGAAATGCTAAATTAGGGATAAAGCTAGTTAATAGGATTTATTTCTCTAAAAGCAATAGCATATCACTTTCTGTCTTTTTTTAAAAAATCATATGATGGTTGTTATTCAAATATACTATAGCAAAAAGTTCTGTTCTCCCATAGGACCAGAAATATATGTAAGTAGATAATGCTCTTGCTAGTAAGATAACAGAAAATTAGGCAACCATTGCTTTGCCTTTTTCCACATTTTGAAGTAAATTATTTTTTAGCACATATACAAGAAGGAAATACAATGAAGCTGCAGCTTGATTGCATTTGCAGAAGATTCCTTGGGACTTCCTTTTAGATAGAATGAAAGCTCAGGAAGCTTAGTTTGCAGATCTCAGAAAGGATTCTAGACATTTTGTATTTCAGTTGGTGACTTGTAAAGTGAAATCTAGTTCTTAAATTTGTGGCTGTTTGTATATGCCAGGTTTGGAGAAAAGCTTTGAAAATATGAAGGTGAACTTCCTAAGTCTATCATTTATAAGTAAGATCCATTTTGCTGCTAGGTCCACAGTTGTAGAGAAGTGAAAGGTCTCAACGGTTTTTATTGTCATTTTTTGAATGTTTATTATAAAAGTGAAGTAAGGTCACTATTTAAATGATTTAAGATCAAAATTGTGTAAAATAAGAAGAATTCTTGCAATCTTTAGGGTTTCCCTTGTGGCTCAGCTGGTAAAGAATCTGCCTGCAATGCGGGAGACCTGGGTTTGATCCCTGGGTTGGGAAGATCCCCTGGAGAAGGGAAAGGCTACTCATTCTGGTACTCTGGCCTGGAGAATTCCATGGACTGTATAGTCCATGTGGTCACAAAGCATTGGAGACAACAGAGTGGCTTTCACTTTCACCTTCTTCTTTTCACTCTTTGACTTTATTTCCCACAGTAGCCTCTGCTAATATTTTAGTATGCATCCTTTCATGCCTTACACCACACACATGCACGCACACACACACACACTTCAAACAAAGATGAGACCACTCTTTTTGAGATGTTCTACAACTTCTTTCCACACTTACCAGTGTCTCCTTGACATCTATCCATATTGCTGGATATAGACCTTTTCTGTTTAATGCTACATGGTATTAAACATTATATGAATATATAATAATTTAATGAGTGATGAGCATGGAGTGATTTCTAGTTTTCCCTGAGAGAAGGCTAATGTAGTTCTTGAGAGCCCAGACTCTGGCAACAGACTGCATGGGCTCATAAACCCAGTTCCTCCACTTCCTAACTTACGTAAATTATTCAACCTTCTTAATTCTCAGTTATTTCATTTGTAAATGGATAAAGACTAGCATTTAATCTGGGAACTTATGGCAAAGAATTAATAAATATGAAATGCTTAAAAAGTGCCTTTCTCATAGTAAATACTACATGAAGATTCACCATGATATTTTTGTTACTAGGGGCAATACTGCAATCCATTGCTTTCATGTATATATACATACATATACAGATCATATACTTTTATTCATTATTTATATTTTATTTTTGACTATACTGGGTCTTCATTGTTTTGCATGGGCTTTCTCTAGTTGTGGTGAGTGGGGAACTACTCTCTAGCTGTGGCATGCAAGCTTTTCATTGCATAGCTCCTCTGATTGCAGAGCACAGGCTCTAGGCTGGGGGACTCAGTAGTTGTGGTCCTTGGGCTTAGTTGCTCTGTGGCATGAGGAATCTTCCCGGGCCAGCAATTGAAACTGCATGCCCTGTATTGGCATAAAGTTCTTGATAAGTTCAGATTCTTATCCACTGTGCCACCAGAGAAGTCTAATCATATGTTTTTGAGGACACAGAATTAGACTACGGTGAAAACAGTGAATGAACTCTTAGTCTTCATTTCTTATTTAGCAGAAGTAGTATGAAGAGAAAAGGCAACACATTGCTGTGAACATGCACTATCAGAGCTAGAGACTGTAAATAAAGACTTTTCCGCATTTCTCCAATTTATCCCTGTTTCCAATATCCTAGTTCAGTTTGTCACCTTCCTTTACCCAAGCTGTTAACATCTTCATCTGCCTGCTTCTGAGTCCCCCATCCCTTCCAACCACCCTTTACCACTGCTTTCATAGGAATATTTGAATGTTCCTTAATTTTTCTGGGTTAAAACTTACTCTTTAACCTCCCTGGCAAGGCCCTTTGTGAGCTGGTCTGTGCCTCTCTCTCCAAATCCCCTTTGATAGCTCTGGCTTACTGCCACACTCCAGCCACACTGGCTTTACTGACACACCCCTACATATACCACACTGCCTGAAAATTGCACGTACAGTTCTCCTTCTCTGAATTCTGTTCCCCCTTCATCAACCTTCTGAAGCCTTCTTTTCTTTTAAGACCAAGATCTTGTATGTCAATATCTTTGAACTATAGCTTCTGAATGATTTCTGATGACCCTTACTTTATATTACCATTTTGTACCCTGGTTAGGGTACTTTTCATACTACAATCATATGTTTATGAAAATGCCAAACATTCCAGGTCACAAACATGAAGAAAAGAGTTCTGACTCTTTCATTTTTATTGGAGCCTAGCTGAATATAATGTCCAATACACTGTGTGAATATTTTCTGAATGAAGGAATGAACAAACTAAAACTGAAATTCGGCTTATTTTATCACAAGGCTGTTTCCTTTGCTGTGGAGGTCTGGTAAGACTAGGGAAATGTATATACTTTCAGGGATATGTTGACATCTCTCAATCCCCTTGGCACTTTAAAACAGTGTATAATTATCATGTTTTTCAAGTGTTGAATAAACACCAAATAGGAATAGGAAGAGTTGGGTTCTGATCATGGTTCCACCACTCTCTGGTTATATGATCCCGAGACAGGTACTTATCTTGTGTTCATAAATTTAAAAATGAGGGAGCTGAAAGGAACGACAACTAATGTATTTTAAACGTTGTTTTCTAGCAACTTTAAAAACTGAATGTAGTGCCTAAGAGACAATTTGACCTGCTCAAGTTCATTATAGTTCATTTGTCTATAGAAAAAGGTGTTTTCAGATCATCAGTGGCACAATGAGCAATGATCCTAAGTGTCAAAATTCATCAAATGACTATAATAATAAAACAGATGATCAAATTTGACATTTCCTTCAAAAAATGAATTTTTCAGCATTTCCTCGTGTTCTAAAATAAATGTGTGAAATGTGCCTATCTACAAAACAGAAAAGGACTCTAGACATAGTGAATTGACTTCCCCCTTTGAAAGGGGGAAGAGAGGGAATGGACTGGGAGTTTGGGGGTTGGTAGATGCAAGCTATTACATTTAGAATGGATAAGCAACAAGGTCCTAGTGTATATTCAATATCCTGTGATAAACCATAGTGGAAAAGAATATTTAAAAAAGAATGCAAAATAAAAAAAATAAATCTGTGAAAGGGTATCCTCAGGGCTTCTAATTAACACAATTTAAACTGCATTCTGTTTTACCAGCATTGTAACTTAATTAAGATCTATACATAATTGTAAATGATTACTGTTTACAAAGTCAGCTCTGTGATGTGCACATTTTTGTTGGTAGTATAATTAAGACATCCAGATATTTGTAAACATGTTTGATATCAAAAGTTATCTTATTCTAATTTAATAAAAATGTATCTAATATAATTGTCAAGAAAGACATTATCTTTCTTTACTCCAGATCATAAATTATGGTTGTAAAAACTCTAAACTAAAAGATTTGGTATGTTTAAAATTTTTATTTTATCAAATATTATCAATTTAATATGTATGTGACATACTGTTGATTTGATTGAGCAGAAATCGGAGATTAAATTGTTTTACAATACATTTTCTCTGTGCCTAAGAGTGTTATGCTGAGATGGCATCCTTCACACAGTGGTTGAGAAACATGTTAAACATCTGCTATGTATCAGGCTAAGTACTTTACAAATACTATTTTATCATCGTTGAATTCTTAAAACAGCATTATAAGGACATATTATAATTATTGACACTATGAATGAGAGCCATGAAGCTTAGAATGCTCAGTACAAATTGAGATTTTAACCTAGTTGTTTGATTCAAAGCCTGTGCTCTCTGGTAACACCATGCCACCATAACCAAAACTGTAGCTAAAAGAGCAACATTTGGGGTGTGTATCTGGAGAAAAGTGAAATGAGGAGTGATTTAAGCAGAGCACCAGGGAAATCACGAGGTGATGGAAATCGTGTCCTAGGGCAACACTTCTCAAATTTAAACAAGTAGACTAATCACTTTAAGATGTTGTTAATTGAAGAATATCATTCAAGAGGTTTGGGTTGGGGCCAAGATCCTACTGTTCTAACAACTCCTCAGTGATGTTAGTGTTGCCCAGCCTCCAACCACACTTTGAGTAGCCAGGTGCTACTGCCGCTTGACTGTTTCAGTACCATGGACAGTAGGCCCGGTGTGCCACCACCGCCACCTCTGCCATTTCTCTTAAATCTCCAATATCTTCTGTGGGTAGATTCTTGTAACAAAATGCACAGACAGACTATTAAAAAAAAAAAAACTGCTTCTTGGATTGCTAGCAGCTATCTAGTGATCCTTCCCTTTATATAGGTATGTACAATTCTATCCAGAGGAAAGAACTGGGGCTTCAGAAAGGCGAGAGGGTGTCTGCTTCTGCAATTTAAAAACGGATGCTGCTACTGCTCCTCAGGTAGAAAGAATCTAAGCAGGACAAATAGGGAATTCATGAAATATTTAAGCAATAGTATTAGCTTCGATATTATAAAGTATCTGAGATATCTAACTTGCACATTTGATGAACAGAAATTAGCAGCATCTTTCTGCCACTAAATCTACTCAACTATTAGCCAATACATAATGAGAGAGAAAAATTTAAAATACAGCAAAATGCTACTCAAAAGAAGAGTGAAATTGAAATTATTTAAAATTTTTACTTATAAATATATTTCTGCTATCTTTTACTTTCTTCTGGATTCTTTCTACCTAATTCCATATTTTAAGGATAAACTCAAATAGACAATTTTCTTTGACTTTGTCCTTCTTTACCCCTTACTTTGCTGGCAACTCTGGGTGACAGCCAAGCTTCCTCAAGGGCTTTATGGCTATCAATCTATTTCACAGCTGGAGCAGAGTAATTCAGATAAGAATCTGGCAAACAGTCCCATTTGTTTGCCATTGAAGATATTTTTATTTTCTGGTTGAGGAATTTTTTGCTCAGATCTAGAGATGTTATGGGCTACAATTACAGGAAAAGCAAATGAGTACCATCCCACATAAACTTCACCAGTCTTACCTTAGGCTTGTTACATGATCTACTTAAGAATTCTTGTTCTTTTCCATTCCAATGTGTGTTTTCAAAATCAATTCATTCAAAATGTGTTGCCATCCATTGGGCTTACATTTGTAGTGTACCAAGAACAAAAATGTTGATTTGCATATTTCAACATTTTTCTGAAGCTAATTCTAAATTCCAGAAGAAGCATCTTATTCTGTTAATAGCATTAAGACAAGCTTGGGGGGTGTGTGTGTATGTGTGTGTGTGTGTGTGTATGTGTGTGTGTGTGTGTGTAACCAAAAATGTGATGAGGATCTGTGTCACAGGTTAAAACAGTCTTACATGTATTACTTCATTTAATTTGCAAATAATACTTTGGAAATAAAATACTTTGAAATACAAAATACTTTGAAATAAGTTTGTTCCTACTTAAGGGTTGGGAAAAATGAGGGTTCATTTCCCTCCAATAGTATTTTTGAATTTGAATTATAGTGAATGTTTTGAAGAATTAGTTGAAGAATTATAATGAATGTTTTGCTCCCACTACACATTCTTGTAAGATGGGCTTGTTCTGGTGGAAATTGACACATCTCAGAAGGACACTGCAAAAAATATTATGTATGAAGTGCAGTGCAGCTTGATGGTGAGAGGTGACATCCATTACTTCAAAGGAGGATATGGAGCTAAATTAAAAACCCATTACAGGCACGGTATTTTGACTGCTCTTTTTCCACATGAAGAGATACTGCCCATTAGTAGAGATTAAATAATTTACCTGAGTTTGTCTTGGGCACTCAATGCCAAGGAAGAATTTATGAGAATGCCAAGAATTTATCTTGGAAGTTGCTTGGTCTACTGAATTACAAGCAATCCTCTATAGAATATTTTATCCTTGTTTTTTTCTTGGACTAATAGTAATTCTTTTAAATGGAAATGTAAATAATTCTCCTTTGGTGATCTTATGTAGTTTAAGTTGAACCACTGAAATCTAAGTTCAAAAATGAATCATCAGTATTTATGACCAAAAGAATGTGCTTATGCCTCTTTCAAGGCCTCATCTTTGAGGCAGGTTCAGTCTTTCAGAGTGTAAAATGGTTAGATGACCATTTTAAATGCGCCACTACTTGTCTTAGGATGTCATGTTTGATGATCTTGATCACTTGTGCCCATTCTTCATTTCCTAGGAAGCCACTAGCAAACATAATTAGGAAATATCTCTCAGGAGCTCTACAGAAAAATGTGGTTTCAAGATACTTTGTTATGAATTGAAGAGGTTACAACTAAAAGGAAGGCCCCTTGGAATCACAGCCCTTTAATGGCATGCCTGCACAAATGTGTGAGAACACCTAAGCAAGTTGACCAGGTGGCTGTGGATTAAAGAGTATAGAGACAGGTGGAGCAAAAATAAAACTTACAGATGGTTTACAGGGGTGACTCATTTCTCTACCCCTTCCAACTTCCAACCCCTTTAGTGTTTAGTTTTGTTTTTAACATTTTGATTGTGAAATTTTTACTAAAAGTGTCAAATCTCCCAATTCTTCTAGTCAAGACAGGAAGAGTGTACCAAAGAAATCCATTTCTACAGCAGTCTCTCCTCATTGCCAAATCTGATATCCAAGATTCTTTTTTTAATGTTAAAGTTTTGCATGGAATTCTCTGCTCTTTCTCGTACATTTCCCACATCCAGAAACAAATTTTTGTTGAAAATGAAATCAGCAGACTGCACATTGAAAGACACAAATTCACTGCACTAGAATGCCATACTTGTCTTCCAGTCATCAGCTTAAATATATTCAGGAGACCCACAGGTACACCCTATACCCAGAGCTGGGAGATTGTATGCTCTGTACATGGCAGGGTCGTGGGTGGACTATCTGGTAATCCCGAGTTTTACATAAAACTTTATTTACTGAATTGACCTGCATATATACAATCACGAATTCAGTCTCTGCCAAATAGGAGGTACCTAGTATAACCTTTAGCAGCTTCCCAGGTGGCAGAGTGGTAAAGAATCCGCCTGCCAATGCAGACGACACGGAGACCAAGGTATGATCCCTGAATCAGAAGATCCTCTGCAGGAGGAAATGGCAACCCAAGTCAGTATTCTTGCCTGGAAAATTCCACCTAGCCTGGTGGGCTACAGTCTATGGGGATCACAAAGAGTTGGACGACTGAGCGCGGGCGTGCACACACACACACACACACATACGCACACGTCAGATAACCTTCTCTGTGAATCAGGGACAGTCCCCATTTACTGGATGTTTGAGGGTAAGGAAGATTAACCCATATTCCTCCTTGGCTGTGACGTTTAGAGTTGAATCTAAGCACTGCTCACCGAAGCTCTCAAAGATCCGGTTCGCCCTCGTCCGCCCTACCCATGACCCTCATATCGGGCCATTCTCTCGGGGCTCTTTTCGGTGCTAGATTGGGTGGGCGCTCCAGGGCCGTGTTGATAGCAGACACCGGGTCTGGTTCCGCTCGCGCAGCGCCCGCGCAGCCCGCCAGGGGGACCCCGACCAGCTTAGGCAGCGTCTGATAAGAGAGAGTCCGAGGGGCGTGGAGCGAGAGTCCTGCAGCGTCGGCTCCAGGAATACCCGGAATCCGCCCGGGCTTCCCCACTGGTCCAGGGGCTGGTGGGACCCCGGCTCCGAATCCTGGGGTTCCAGGGAGAGGCGCGCCCGACTGGTGGGTGTGTCCTTTTCCACCCTCTGGGCTTCCAGCAGGGAGAAGAGCCCCAGAAAGTGGGTATTTTGTTCCCAACGACAGGTTTTGTCTGCGGTGAACCCTGCGCTGCAAGCGCAACTTTGAGGCCAGGGTACGCCTCCTGGGGGCTGGGAGTCCGGGGGAGCGGGATTGGATTTTGTTTGCATCCTCAAGGAGGAGGCTGGCGGCGAGAGTCGGGGCGGCAGGGCCTGGGGAGTTCCTACCGGTCGTGGGCAGCGGGAGACTCGCTCGTACCCGGGTCGCGATCGCGTGGCCACGCTCCTGGAAGCCCGCCTGCACCCTACGCGCCGCCCCCAGACTCCTCTTTCTGCGACTGGAGCGTGGGGTTCGGTGGGGATCTGTTCGGTAGGGATCTGAGCGCTGCTGAAAACTTTTCTCTTCTCAGCCCCCGTGAGTCTTTTGTCTTGCGCGGCGGAGAGTCCCTGTCCGCTGCCCGGCGCACGGCGCCGGGTGACCACCGAGGGCAGGAGCGCTCGGACTCCGTGAGCCCTATGGCTGCGGCCGGCGGCCGGGCGACCTGCGGCGGGCACAGCCAGAGGCGCGCCCCCAGCCCAGAGGCCGCCGCCCCCACCCACTTCGGCCCTCCGGCAGTCCTCGCCGCCCGCCCCCTCGCCTGACTCATCCGCCCGCGGTGGCCGCGCCGCGTCCGCTGCCCGAGCCCCGCCGGGATGGGGAGGGAGACCGCGGCTGCCCAAGGCTGCGGAGGTTTCTGCTGACGCCCCCAACCCCGCTGCCTCCTGCGCTCTGCTGGGGAGGCGCCCGACGTCCCACCCGCTCCTGGAGTGACAGCCGTGAGAGGCGACTGGACCCCCGAGGCCCCGCGTTCGGGACAGGTGAGGGAGGAAGGAAAGAATGCTGCCAGGGATGGGGAGGTGGGTGGGCAATCGGTGCGGTTGAAACGGGGCGCTGCTTCACCACCCTCTCCCTCCCCGCCCCACCTCGGCCCCCAGAGTTAGGATAAACACTGTCTCCTGAAGTTTGGAGAATAAACCAAACCCGCCATCAGTTCTGGACTCCCCGGTCCCCGGAGCGCAAGAGGAGCGGTGTAGGGCAGCCTCCCAGGACCCCGGAGCCTTGGAGCGCCTGGCTGGGTTTCTCCAAGCTACACCCTCCTTTGTCTCCGTTCCAGAGTCGGCATTCTCTGTAAAGATGTCCACAGTGTTAATTTATAGTAGTCCCTGGCAAGAGCAAAGTGTGGTCAAGGTTTCCTGAAGCAAAATCTGTATGTGGTAGGATCTTCATAGACAAAATGGAGAGGCGAAACAATTATTTGCCAAATTCAGCGCTATTCTTCTCCGTATATAATCTGTCCTTAAGAGAAAGGGCTGAGCGTTTGCAAGATTTGCTCCATTAATCATTCTTTTGCTTTAATTAATTGCCCAAGCCAGCATTTCACATTTTGTAGGTACAGGCTCTCTGTGGGTATTTACTGCCACTAGTTCTCCACTGAAAAGTATGTGTCTGTGTGTGTGAATGGTGTATATAATCAGAATAATTCATTATTCAGTACCAGGCATAGGCAATGCCAGAAAGTCAGATGCTTCCCACATATGTAATTTACTCACTGAAGTCAGATCAAGTACACCTTAGCCTGGTATTGGACTATGTATGTTGGACCTAAGTGTTTATTACCTTTTTTTTTTTTTAAGACCTTCAAAAGTACTTGTGGACACAGAAAGCATTTCAAGAATTGACAACTGTTCTTGTTTGTCAGTAAGAATATTGAACTCTTTCGGTTTTGCTGTCAAACCAAGTTCTATTATGAGCAAATATTAACACTCTGTGAAAGCTATTAACTTTGCTGGCTTGTCATGTCTTGCTTTACAGAAACATGTAAAATGACCTTCAGTTTGTTATTTGGCCACCAATACTGGACTATATCACCATTTTGTGAAAAGTAGGCTGAACTTCAAAACTTCTCAAACCTTAATTTTTCCACTACTTTTTCCCTATACCGAGGCATCCACTAAAGGATGAAACACTTTAGTTTCATGCTTCTCAGACAGCTTAAGTGAAGGAGTTGTTCTTAACAGAAAACAGTGTTTCTCTTAAGTAAATAAATGTTTGAGATTTTTTTTTAACTCTTAAAATGTATCTTCTGAAGTGTTAGGAATGATTTTTCTCTGATGAAGTCTTACTATAGAGCTCATTATTGTGAGATGATTTAACTATAATTTGTAACCTTGGTTATAATTAGCTTTGTATCCTAGGCTGGGGAAGCTTTCAGTGAAAGAGAGTTGTGTGGGGAGCATCTGTATGCGGTTTGCAGGCAGCTGATACAGACAGATTTAACCTGTTGCTTCTGAGTCAGGTTCAGGGAAATACATGTAATATCCAAAGGCTTTCTGGAAGGGATTCTTCAGGAAAGGTCACTGTAAAGTGTGATGGCTGCTCTTTTTATTCAAATTTAGAGGAATTACTAGTGACGCTTTTGAACATTCCAAGAGTTAGATTGCTATACTTGAACTTTTGTAGCTTCAGCATTTTGACAACAGCTCATTGGACAAAGATAACTACTAGCATATAGGGGGAGAGGATTCAAACCGTTTATTTAAATTTTCTTATTCCCATGATAAATCTCAGCATAAAGGGACAGAAATTTAAGAAAATAGATAAGAACAAAGATAAGAACAAAGATAAGAACAGATGTCACTTTTTTATGTTTCTTCAACAAAATTGGTAGATGATAAAATTAAGTCTTCATGGTAATACCTATTACTTATCATATAGAATGTATAGTCTAAAAGAGGAGGCAATTCTAAAACAAATTTCATTTCATGTTACTTTCGCTAAATGAGAGACAGCATGAGGAGCTCAGTCAAACAAAGCACGTTTGGGAAAAGAACTTGTGTAGAGATGGAAAAAATGTGTCTGCAGTAAGATGGACCGTTCATTTTATTAAGGGATATATGATTTGCAGTTTTGTCAAGGGTATTTGTTTCAGGATTTAAGATATGCTTTGTCTGCTAAGATCTGATATGTGTCCAACCACTTAGAAAACATCCACGAACCCTTGTCATGGTGCTAGGTTTGCTGATTGGTGGCAGATTAGCCTCTCCTCCTGGGAGTTTGCAGGCTGGCAGGGAGGGGACTGAGAAATGTGTCAGATCAGTGAGCATCTGCAATGGCCCTTGAGCATCAGGGGTCTGGGATTTCCAAGGGCATTGAATGGGAGCTGGAAAACCCAAGTTGTTATCCTGGCTGAGATACTGGTTCTGTGGCCTTGGATACCTTTCTAGGCTTTTCGGTCTCTCTGCTCTCGTTGGCAGACCAAGGACTTTGGACTGTGATCTTTTCATCCTCTTTGTAGAATGCTGCATGATGAAGAGAAGTCAAGATGTGGTGGGGGTGGTGTGGTGAGCAGAGTTTGGGTTGGGGGAAGACAGGCTGGAGATTGCACTGGAGACTGGGAAAGAGTAATGCCCATGATAGTAGGAGGTCAAGGAGACCGGACATCTGGCCCATCACTGATTCTACAAGTTCAAATACATAACAAAATAATGAATTAGCAACATTCACTTAGTCCTTGATGGTTTTCAATGAATTTTCACAAATAATGGCAGTTGATTTTCTTTACATTTCCAAGAGGTTATTCAAGTAGAAAGGTGATGAAACCAGGACTAATTTCATAGAGCATGTTTGTGCCAATATGCTCCATTGCTTTTTTGCAGGATCTGTAGAGACAAGAGAAGCTAGAACACACTTTGGAAACCGTGTGTAAATAGGAGACAGAGATAAGGGTGGCATCAGATTTTAGCAGAGTTTCAAATGTATGAGGAAAAGTTTAGGTTATATTCTGGAAGATGTATGCATGCTAAGTTGCTTCAATTGTGTCTGATTCTTTGTGATCCCATGAACTGTAGCCTGCCAGGCTCCTCTGGCCATGGAATTCACCAGGCAAGAATACTGGAGTGTGTTTCTCCAGGGGATTTGCCCCGCCCAAGGATCGAATCCACATCTCCCACATTGCGAGCAGATTCTTTACTGTTGAGCCACTGGGGAAGCCCATACTGGAAGCTAAGAATCTCCAGTTGTAATATTAAGACCTGAAACATCTGAAATTCTGATTGTTAATCTTTCGTTTGATTACTCCTATTCAGGGCTTCCTCCTCATCTCATTCCGCTCCCCATCCCCAGCAGGAATTCTGGTGATTTGAGTATTATAGTCATGGATAGTGAAAGTGAAGTCGCTCAGTCATGTCCGACTCTTTGCGACCTGTGGACTGTAGCCCACCAAGCTCCTCCGTCCATGGGATTCTCCAGGCAAGAATACTGGAGTGGGTTGCCGTATGGATAAGACTCTTCCAAAAACTTTGAGTGCAATTGGAAAAAGAAAATTCTCATATAAAGATGGGCATTCTTGGGCCATTGTACTATTAATCAATGGAATATGTTCCAGTAGCAAGTTATTCTTTGGAAATTTTGTCACCAGACATGAAATTACACAAAATTCATGGAGTGTGAACAAAGTGTGAAGATGTGGACATGTAAGTTCCTTTCTACAGTGTCCTTGTCACTCCGCTCCAGACATTAAGTACACTAACGGGGGTCAAGTCCCCTCCCCTTTACCCTGTGTTCCTGCAGAAGAGAGTTATCAGGATTCATCTGGTTATGCACACGAGGAACCTACATTTAACTGTGTTAAGCAAAAGAAAAAAAAACCAAAGTATATTTATTGGCTCATGTGACTGGAAAGTCCAAAGGTGAACTTTGCTTTAGTCGTGGCTGGAACACAGAGCCTCATGGCGGGAACACACACCCTCTCTCTCTCCCTGCTTCTCAGCTTCTCTTCTGAATCAGCTTCATTCTGAGGCCCCTTTCCATGTGTTCCTCATGCTGAGAAAGGTGAGCACTGGTAGTTCCAAACCGGCATTCCTGGGCTTTTGATCCATAAGAAGAGAAGACCTGTCTCTTCCAGGTCCCATTTATGGAAGTCTTCTAAAAGGCCTCTGATTGGCTGTGCTTGGTGGTCATTGACTCAGTCTCCATGTCCAACCAAGAGTTCTGCTGAAATAGTCTTGGACTGGATGGAGTGCCCAACCCTGTCTGTATGTGGTGCTGGTGGTGGGGTGGGGCAAAGGACTGGGAGGGGCACCACGACAGACAGTTCTGTCAAGATCATATAGATCCCCCAAACTTATGAGGCTGCCCATCAAAAGCAGCATCTCTATTACTGGGGAGGATTGCTCCCTCCTTTTTGGGGATAGCTTCCTGGACAATGATGTGAACTTTGTGTGTAGAGGCAACTCAGATGCCCAAGGCCATGCAAATTCCAGAAATGGGACCTTTCTCCCAGCCAAGGTAAAGTCAGGAGATGACATAGTTCTTTCCGTGTCTAGACTTTGGTAATAGGATCCAGAGGATTATGGAGTGAGGAACGCACCATTTATCCATGTCCATGTGCTTTTAGGAAACACCTTTGTGCCCTATTTTCAGCCTAAGGATTTTATTTTCAAAAGCCTTGGTCATCCTGGGATCATGAGATTGGAGACCCCCTACTTTGGGCATTACAAGATCTAGTGACACAGTGACAGTTTGAACAAGGAAGTAAAGTGATGAACATAGAACTATTGTTTAAACAGGTTTGTTGAGATTGTGGGAACTGGGCAGAGAGGAGGCAGTGGGCAGAGATTAGGGTTATCACTTAGGAGGCCTAAGATGATTGGTCCCAAGCTAAAATATTGGCTTGTGTGAGCAACTTTATGAAGGTCTGATGAGGACTAAGGAGCCTTTGTGTTGACAGAAGCATTGGAAGGATAAAACAAATCAGGAGGGAGAAGACCAGAAGGTAGGCTGGGTCAGTAGGTGAAGTGGCTGTGTGTTGTACATTTGTTCCTAGCAAATGGGCTGTATCAAGAGGCGTCCTGTAGCCACCACATATCCTAGGGGCAAAGCCTTTATATGTGTAGCACTGACATTTATCAAAGGCATACCTAGTGTGCCAGGCCCCATCTTACATGCTTTACATCCATTACTCATAAAAGCCCTCTAAGGTGAGAAAACAGAAAGTAAGGGAAGTAAATGACTTGGTCAGGGTTATATGGTCATTAAATGGACTCAAACCCTGGCAATCTGAAACAAAAGCCTGTCCTTAAACTATGCAACACTGTCTTCAAAGTCAAGATAAAAATCCAGTACATCAGGCCAAGTTGAAGGATGAGTGCCAAACTGGACCATCCGATGGGCATCCAGATTGCTAGGAATACAGGTCAGACAGAGGGGATGGAATGGAGGCTATTGGGGTGAAGAGGAGAGTATTGGGGTTCAGTAGTGCCTGAGTAAGAAGGGCACAGGCATAGATTCCTGGCTTGGGGTTCGGGTGCAGCGAGGAACGTGGGTAGGAACAGCTCAGGAAGTTGAACAGGTGGGCAGATCAATAGAACAACTAGAGCCTGATTGTTGATCTGAGGCCAGGAACTCTGCCATCTGCCTCGGTTTAAATATCCTTCGTGATGGAAGTCAACACAAATACAGCATGGGCGGCTCCTTAGAGGGAGACGGAGTTCTATTGGTTGTCAGGCACCATTGGGGAAAAAAGAGCTAACATTTGTAGACCATCTGCCATGTGCCTTCTATACATAATCTCATCAAATCTTCATTAGAGTGCTGGGAGGAGAGGTATTGTGGCTTTTTTTTTTTTGGTTGTTGAGCCAGGAAATGAAGGCTTAGAGAGGTTAAATTACTTGCCTAAGCTCCTGGAGCCAGACTGGAAGTTGAAGGAGCTGTCATGGAAACCGAAATCTATCTGAATCTCAACCTCATCCTGAGTCTTCAGGGAGTCATCCTGGTTCCGGCAGGGCAAGGTCAATTTCAAGTCTGGGCCATAGACTTGGGGAAGTCAGCAAAGGCATATGATTGGAAAGGGAGATTGTGAGTTGAACATTCAGACATTTGAATGGGAGCTGAGAGCAGGTCATCTGAACAGAGTTGTCCACCAGGACTGTATCTGGCTTTGGCAGAAAACTCAATAACCTAGTAGATTTTTCCCCTCAGTGCAGGATCTCTATCATTACGCAGGATAGATACGTCAGCAAGTCAGATGTTTGGAGGGCTTAATTTTAGTTACTGATTTCAGTTGAAGAGAAGAGACCTTTGCCAGCTGCCATGGCCTGAATTTACCTTTAGACATGCAGGTACTTTTCCCAGAAATATGATAAATAAAAAATAGATACATAGAGGAAGAGCATTAGCACATACTCAGTGTCGCAAGAATGTAGAATACACTCCAGCTATTAATGTCCATCTTGAAGATGCTCTAAATGATGAAATATTTACAGTTATTTACTGATGAAATATGAGTGATATATCATTTCCCAACAAATTCAAGGTCAAATTGGTCACTATGTAAATTTGACTGGATGTAGGTGTTTGCCGTGTGCAGTAAACTGTGTATACATATGGTAAGAAGAAGGGGAATGAGAAGGTACATGAGAAGAAATACTTGAGACATATTTTTGAGACTCCATAGCTCATTTGGAGAGGTAAGACAATCATGTTTAAAATGTTAAAGCAGCACAATAGAATAGTATGATTTTAGAGTTGATGGGATCTTTCAGACAGTGATCAAGATCACAGTGCTAGCCAGTACTATGAAGTACAAACTTATTAGGAGCAGTTGAACATAAATGTTATGGAAACTAAAAAGAATGGAACTGTCTGAGCCTGGAAGACAGATCAGGGGAGGCTTCCTAGAGGAGGAAAGTTCTGATGAGTATGTGACAGAAGGGGTTTTCAGGTAGCATGCTGCTGCTGCTGTTAAGTCACTAAGTTGTATGTGACTCTTTTGCGACCCCCACGGACTGTAGCCCACCAGGTTCCTCTGTCTATGGGATTCCCCAGACAAGAATACTGGAGCGAGTTGTCATTTCCTTCTCCAGAGGATCTTTCTGACCCAGGGATTGAACGCACGTCTCCTGTTTGGCAGGTGGATTCTTTACCACTGAGCCACCTGGAAAGCCCAAGGTAGCATGACCAGGAACTTATCAATATCCTGCAGCCAGAGACCACTGGGAAATGACTTGTAGTTGAATGGGTTATGTTTGCTACTTGTTACAGTGAGGGAAAATGTACACTACAGGAAAACATGGAGCGTTGCAGTAAATGTTAGAAATGAGTGATTGTAGGATTTGGTCTTGTAAGTGATTTGGAAGAGGGTTTAAAGAAATAGGACTTTGCTCTGCATTGAAGCAGAAATAATCTTATGAGTTTGTATCTTAATAAGTCTTATCTAGAAGGAGCAAGACTAGAGAGGCTAACACTATAATTGGCAATGACGCAGCAAACATTCATTAGTCAGATTAGGGGACTACTGATCATTTAGGGGGTTGGATATTTGTGTTTTTGTGTTCAGATAGGGTACCACAGTGCTCTTCTTTTTGTCCTGATCCATCACGGTCACAGAGTGGCCTTATCTGGTATTGATGCTCTGTGAAATCATTTCCATCCAACAAGAGAGCCCCAGGGCCAGCTCCCAGATGCCTGTGCTACTTTTGTGCTCTTTCGTAAACTGGAAATTACATTCCACAGTGTATCTGATTTTATGCACTGACCAAGATATCCATCTACAATAGGAGCCTGTTAGTGACTACTTCTTTGGGGGGTTATTGAGGTGATTTTCTTCCTATTCTGTAAAATTGTATTTACTGCTAACAGCATTTATTAAGTTCTCACTGTTTACTAGGTACCCTGTAAGATTCCAGGGATGTCAAGATAACAAGGATCTCAAGAATCTCATAATCTAATGAGAAAACCACATGTGAATCAGTGATTATGATGCATGGAAATAAAACTGGTAGAGATATGAGAATAGGTAAAGAATAACAGGGGCTTTGGGGATGAAAGTGATGCTGAGAAAAAGCAGGCTCTTCTGCAAACAGTGAGCTAATCACAGAGGTGCTGAATAGGTTGGCAACTGCTGAGGCATGTTTGCAGTTTTGAGAATCAGCATCTTTGGGTTGAAATGCGGTATGAATTCAAAGATTCTCCATCCTCTCTCTAAGCTGATCTTGGCATAGAAGAGGCACACATTTTTGGCTCACTTGGCAAACCAAGTATCAGATCAGCTCAGTGAAAGAATGAGAACATACATGTGCAAGCATTTGTGATACAGTAGGGTTACTTATTAAAAGGAAAACTCCCACAATTATGGAGAGGATCTACATGGTTAACACCAGGCTATGGTCATTTAGGTTTAAAGGCTCCTCTATGTCAGGAACTGTTAAATCATACTGAAAATGATCAACCTGGTAATTATGAGACAAGGCTGGGTGCTTTATGAACTATGCATGTTATTACCCTTAGAGAGAGTTATTGGTATGTAACTCAGTGGATTTGTGGCACTAATCTATGGGCTTCAGATCTACAGGGATGGATACGAAGGTGTAACCTGGGATATCCATGAATTTAAGATCAGACATGTTAAGAAATTAGAGGTAGCCCTAACCAATCTAACATTGGTATGATCCCAATGGGTCAAAGATCTGTATTCTACTGGTATGACCACTTAGCAGCTTGTGTGTGTGTGTGTGTGTGCCTTCAATGGGGTTAGAGGATGTAATTGACCATATCTAAGCCTTAACAGGGAGAAGGCAATGGCAACCCACTCCAGTGCTCTTGCCTGGAAAATCCCATGGATGGAGGAGCCTGGTAGGGTGCAGTCCATGGGGTCACGAAGAGTCAGACACAACTGAGCGATTTCACTTTCACTTTTCACTTTCATGCACTGGAGAAGGAAATGGCAACCCACTCCAGTGTTCTTGCCTGGAGAATCCCAGGGGTAGGGGAGCCTGGTGGGCTGCCATCTATGGGGTCGCACAGAGTTGGACACGACTGAAGCAACTTAGCAGCAGCAGCAGGGTTACTCAGCATTTCTGAAGGATGTTATTATTTCTAATCATAAAATTATACATGCTTCCAATGAAAACTTTGGAAAATACATTATGTATTTTTAAAAATCAGGGAGAAAGTTTGCCTATAATCCCATGACCCAAAAGTACCCATAACATTTTGGCATTTTTCTTCCTCTTTATTTTTAATGAGGTTTTTCCATAGTTAAATGCGCTCTGTTTGCTTAACCTTATGTCCTAAATATTTTCCAGCTTCTCGGAAAGCTTTATTAATGTTGTATAATATTTGATTACATGATTTACCATAATTTATTAACTATTCCCTTAAAATTGGACCTTTAGGCTGTTTCCAAATATCTGGTATTATAACTGACATTTTGATGAAATCTTTGTTCATATTTCAGATTATTTCTTTAAGGAAGATCCATGGGAGGGTAATTCCAGGGTCAAAGAGTAAGAATACTCTAAGACCTTTGGTACTTACTGACAAACCAATTTTCAGAGTAGGTGAACTTGTGATTGCCAGTGCACAGAAATCCCCTCTTACCTGTCTGCATGAGGGGTTATTTATTTTTGTCTTAAGTGAATAGCAGTTTTGCCAATTGCTGATTTTGTTCCTTTGTTACCAAGACCTCTCTTTTAGAATGCTGATTGGTCAGATGTTGCGATGAGTCACTCCATTTTAAAAAAATTGTTCACAAAGTGGTCCTGAATATCCATATAGGCGCCCGTGACAGAGAGAACATTAGTTTGTGAATGATTTCTTAAAGCCAGTGACAGGCAGGCACATCTTGTAAGGGCACTCTTCCGACCTTTGTGTGGAGCACCTCCTAGTGAAGGTGATGGTGGACAAAGGCCCCGCTTTTCGGGCCCAAATCCTCTGCCAACTCTGTCTCTGTAGTTTGGCGGTTGGGTGCTTGGACTCCTAGACTCCTGGAACATTTGGGATCATTGTTCTTGTGGTACCTACACTGTTGAAAGGGGCTGTCACCCCGGGAGCATGGGTCTGTGTCTATTTCATTCACGCTGTTCTCTGAGCAGGCGACCCAGGAGCAGGTTGTGCTGGTGGGTACAATGTGAGGTCGGCTGTGCCCTAATGTAACATGTGGATACCTGAGAGATACCCCCTCCCCAAAGCCCTCTGCCCTCTTAGTCACTGATCCCCCCCCAAACAAGTCAAGCAAAGATCCTGAATTTTGAACCTTCTGGGTTTACTCCCTTTCCCAAAGACTAGCCAACCATATCAAAGTATCTCATTTTCAGAGTGATAACCCTTGCTTTATTCCATAAGAAGGAGGAACTTGGAGTTTACTCAAACCTCCATGGGGTGTTTTGTTGTCCAAAACATTGCTTCAGACTATAAGGGTACTCTTGAACTTACCATGGCAGTCAGTTTGAGGTGGTTTTTGAGTTCCAATTTCAGTTTTTTCCACAACTGCTATTTTGCTGCAGAAATAATTTACAAGTACAATAAAAATACTTCTGGTTTTCTTCTAAAAGTTGGAGGAGAAATTTGTTAAAGTGTTATGATTCCATTTTCTTTTGTGGATCTCAGTCAATAATTTTGGGCAAAATTGTTTTCATTCATTTGTTCACCAAATCATTATTTAGTGAGATTTGTTTAGCAGTGCTGTTGAATCATATTTATGACCCATTTTGTCAAATGTGAGGTCATCTTATACATGGTAATGTAGAAAAACAGGGAGGAAATCATGACCTAAACATGTATTGGTTGCTTTCTGATGAGACATATAAAAGTTCTCATAGCTTGCATAAAGTAGTACCCAAAGTACCCAAGCTCTGTAGGAAGTTCATTAATTAATAATTGATTCAGTAAATGTTACATGCTGGTAACTGGGGGTATGGTAGGCATCAAAACAAAGGTTGTGGTGGAGTGTACATCTAAGTGGGAAAGACAGGTCTGCTTCAGTGAGTAGAAAGTGATTGTGAGGAAAGTAAGGAATCTAATGAATAGAGTGCCTGGGTTTTTGTAGATTGAAGGGTAGGAAAGACTGCTCTGTGTTTGACACATTTGAATTAAGACCAGTCTTGCATACTGGGGAGAGGTGTGTGCATGCATGCTAAGTCGCTTCAGTCATGTCTGGTGGTGTCCAACTTTTTGTGACCTTATGGACTGTAGCCCACCAGGTTCCTCTGTCCGTGGATTCTCCAGGCAAGAATACTGGAGTTGGCTGCCATGCCCTTCTCCAGGAGATCTTCCCGACTCAGGGACTGAACCCATGTCTCCTGCAGCTCCTGCATTTCAGGCGGATTCTTTACCACTGAGCCACCGAGGAAGCACATTGGGGAGGGGAAGTAAGCTTTATTCTCAGGGCACTGGGAAACCATTAGGAAGTTTTTCTTTTGGAGCATGATGTTTGAGGTCATTTATTAAAAATAGGGTTGAGGGAGTTTCCTGGCTAAGTGGTTAAGACTTTGCCTTTCAATGGAGGCGATGTATATTTGATCCCTTGTTGGGGGGCTAAGGTACCACACATCACAGGGTGCAGCCAAAAATTAAAAACCTAATCACAGGGGTTGAGATTAAGAATGTTAAGCAGTTCCTCACTGTGATGATCGTATTGGAAGCGGGAACAAAAGTGGCATTCGCACTTAGAAACTTCTTGGGTTGTTCTGTTCAAGGTGTGCTATATCATTAAGTGGCTGAAAACATTCCATAAAAAGTATGCATATGTGTGAGTACATGCTAAGTCACTTCAGTAGTGTCTGACTGTGACCCTATGGACTATAGCCCGCCAGGCTCCTCTGTCCATGGGATTCTCCAGGCAAGAATACTGGAATAGATTGCTGTGCCTTCCTTCAGGGGATCTTCTAGACCCAGGGACTGAACTCACGTCTCTTATGTCCACTCATTGGCAGGCCTCTATCACTAGCACCACCTCCATAAACAGTATATCCACCTTTAACAGTATATCACCCTCCATAAACAGTATTCAGTTCAGTCGCTCAGTCATGTCCGACTCTTTGTGACCCCATGAACCACAGCACGCCAGGCCTCCCAGTCCATCACCAACTCCCGGAGTCTACCCAAACCCATTGTCCATCGAGTCGGTGATGTCATCCAACCATCTTATCCTTTGTCGTCCCCTTCTTTTCCTGCCCTCAATCTTTCCCAGCACCAAGGTCTTTTCAAATGAGTCCCTTCAAAAAGTTTTTAATATACATACAAATATTTATTTATCCATAGAATATAAACAGCTTAATGAGTCTGCCAGGAAGTTCTTATGTAAAGCTTTAAAAAAAAAAAAAAAGCTGTTCCTAGCATAGTGGCACTTCCCTGGTAGCTCAGCTGGTAAAGAAGCCACCTGCAATGCAGGAGACCCTGGTTCTACTCCTGGGTCAGGAAGATCCCCTGGAGAAGGGATAGGCCATCCACTCCAGTATTCTAGGTCTTCCCTCATGCCTCAGATGGTAAAGAATCCACCTGCAATGAGGGAGACCTGGGTTCAGTCCCTAGGTTGGAAAGATCCCCTGGAGGATGGCATGGCAACCCACTCCAGTATTCTTGCCTGGAGAATCCACATGGACAGGGGAGCCTTGTGAGCTACAGTCCATGGGTCACAAAGAGTAGGACATGACTGAGCAACTAAGCACAGCACAGCATAGTGACTTGTGTATGGTATGCATTCAGTAAATATTTGCTGAATCAGTTATATTGAATCTTCTATACTGTCAGTACAGTATCATCCTAGGATATAGAATCACATCGAAGTCACAGTATTTTTATGAAAAGACCAAATAGTGTCTCTGGAAAAAAATTAGATAAAATGTTAACTGTACTATGAATATTAATGATTTTCAATTAGAGTCAAAATTAACAGTTGAAATATTGAATATAAATATCTAATACACAGCTATAATTATCTTCTTTAAATACTTCTCACCACACAGTATAGGTGGAAATCTCTGCAAAGTCCACACATTAGATAAAGATTTTGCTAGTATCAGTTGGGTTTTTCCCACTCTATTTAGTACATGTGAAAATTCCTTATTTATTTTATGAATCTCCCAACTGTTGAACCAACCTCTGTTGAGAACTCTTCTGCCAGCCCCCATAGAATGGAATATAGATGGTGATAGCATATAATTAGTGATGTTTGTTAATGAATGTTTAACTCAGTGTCTTCCAGGAGATTGAGTTCAAAATATCCTCTCTGAGTCATCAGACATTTAGGGAGAGCGTGCCAAGTGCCGTCCATTGTGGTCAGTTCTGGGAGTTAACAGGCTTCTTACAAGGAACTCACAGTCCAGAGGGCAATTTGGTCAGTACTTAGAGCAAAGAGGAGAGTTTTGAAAGATGATCTTTGGGTGGTGTCCCTGAGTCTAAACTTGGGGAAAGGAGAGAGTAGTGAGTGAAGCTGTGCATTATTTCACAGAAGTCTTCAGTGTAGAATTTGGTTAAGTGTTTTTCTTAAAGACAGATTGCGAAAAGAAGACAAAGATGAAAAAGGCAGCATGTGCCTTGCATCTTTAGGTAACAGAGCCACCTGTGTCCTGATTCTCATTTCTGTTGAGATTACCGTGGAGATTCCCTGGCTGTCAGTGACTCAGTGTTCATTTGGCACTGACTGCAACATCCTCCTCACTTTAACACCAGGCCCCATGAAACCCGCCCCCTTGGCTCACAAGCCTTGGTATCTACCTCATGGCCTCCGCTCCTCCTGACCTTCACATACTCCTGCAGCTTTATTATTATTTTTTTTTTACTGCACTGTGCAGCACATGGCATCTTAGTTCCCTAACCAGGGAATGAACCATATCCCTGCATTGGAAGTACGGAGTCTTAAACACTGGACCACTAGGGGAAGTCCCCACATATTCCTACAGCTTTAGATTGGCAGATTCTTGATTCTGCTGCCTTCTTGGTTGCTAGCAGAGCATCACTTATTCATTGCTTTGTTCATTCATTCACTCATTCATTCTTTCAGTAACTATTTTTTCTGAGTATCTACTCATTTAAACACTGGCTATATAATGGAAAACAAAGCCAAGTTCCTCTCCTTATGATCCCTAAATTCAAGTTGGAGGAGACAGCCAATGTGTGTATAGTTGTAATGACAAATATTAAGAAGAATGAAGCCCAGCTCAGGAACAGAGAGCACTGGGATGAGGGTAGAGGGGAGGGTAGTATAGCCTAGACACAGAAAGCCTCAGGGATCAGGTCTGAAATTTGAGCAAAGACCTGATTGAAAGGGAGGGTAGGAGCCATTAGAATGTTTGGGTGGGAGGAGAGCTCCAGGCTGAGAGCAGGAAGTGCAAAGGCCAAAGGAGGCAGCAGGAGAGGTGGGAGTAAGCTTGGAATGTTTGAATAGCAAAGAGGCTGGTGTGATTAAAACAATGCAAGAGCTTATAGAGGGCCTTGGGACCTTGAGGGAACTCTGGACTTTACTCTGAGAAGCAAGGAAGCACCTGCTGGGATCCTAACCTACCCTGGAAGCTTTGTTAGGCCCAATTCTCATAGAATTAACTAGTTTCAGGAAGGAATATGCAGTGAGTGGAGGCCTATTCATCTCCTGTAGGCCCTGCCTGATGGGCCTGAACTCCAACTCAAGATTCTTGAAAGTGATGTGATCAAAGGAGAGTGACATTGACAAAGACTTTGAAGCAAGGATAACCCAGAGAATTTCAAAGGGGATGTTTTGCTTTGGGTGTGAGCACAATTTTGTTGTGGATAGAAAACAGTATGCATTCACAGATTCAGTGCCCCGAGGAGACTTTTTCATACAGTAAGAAATCTGAAGACTGGAGAACCCGTCCACTTTTGCTAAAGTTCACTTACTAAGTATTTGATGCAGATACAAGATTAAAATCCAGGCCTTTCTCCTCTTGATCTTGACTCTTGAGGAAAGGGGTGATGCACGTGGGTTAAGGAAGAGAAACAATGTGAAATTTGACCTGAGATTAGCTACCTAATAAGAACCAGAACTGTCAGGGTTAGTGACTTGGAGCATGCCCAGAAAGTCTCCTTAAACATCAGCATTCAATTAAAAAGATCATACACCATGACCAAGTGGGCTTTATCCCAGGGATGCAAGGGTTCTTCAATATCCGCAAATCAATCAATGTAATTCACCACATTAACAAATTGAAAAATAAAAGCCATATGATTATCTCAATAGATGCAGAGAAGGCTTTGACAAAATTCAACATCCATTTATGCTAAAAGCTCTCCAGAAAGCAGGAATAGAAGGAACATACCTCAACATAATAAAATCTATATATGACAAACCCACAGCAAACGTTATCCTCAATGGTGAAAAATTGAAAGCATTGCCCCTTAAGTCAGGAACAAGACAAGGGTGCCCACTTTCACCGCTACTATTCAACATAGTTCTGGAAGTTTTGGCCACAGCAATCAGAGCAGAAAAAGAAATAAAAGGAATCCAAATTGGAAAAGAAGAAGTAAAACTCTCACTGTTTGCAGATGGCATGATCCTCTACATAGAAAACCCTAAAGACTCCACCAGAAAATTACTAGAGCTATTCAATGAATATAGTAAAGTTGTAGGATATAAAATCAACATACAGAAATCCTTTGCATTCCTATACACTAATAATGAGAAAGTAGAAAAAGAAATTAAGGAAACAATTCCATTCACCATTGCAATGAAAAGAATAAAATACTTAGGAATATATCTACCTAAAGAAACTAAAGACCTATATATAGAAAACTATAAAACACTGATGAAAGAAATCAAAGAGGACACTAATAGACAGAGAAATATACCATGTTCATGGATTGGAAGAATCAATATAGTGAAAATGAGTATACTACCCAAAGCAATCTACAGATTCAATGCAATTCCTATCAAGCTACCAGTGGTATTTTTCACAGAACTAGAACAAATAATTTCAAGATTCGTATGGAAATACAAAAAACCTCAAATAGCCAAAGCAATCTTGAGAAAGAAGAATGGAACTGGAGGAATCAACCTGCCTGACTTCAGGCTCTACTACAAAGCCATAGTCATCAAGACAGTACAGTACTGGCACAAAGACAGAAATATAGATCAATGGAACAAAATAGAAAGCCCAGAGATAAATCCACACACATATGGACACCTTATCTTTGACAAAGGAGGCAAGAATATACAATGGAGTAAAGACAATCTCTTTAATAAGTGGTGCTGGGAAAACTGGTCAACCACTTGTAAAAGAATGAAATTAGATCACTTTCTAACACCATATACAAAAATAAACTCAAAATGGATTAAAGATATAAACATAAGACCAGAAACTATAAAACTCCTAGAGGAGAACATAGGCAAAACACTCTCCAACATAAATCACAGCAGGATCCTCTATGATCCACCTCCCAGAATACTGGAAATAAAAGCAAAAATAAACAAATGGGATCTAATTAAAATTAAAAGCTTCTGCACAACAAAGGAAACTATAAGCAAGGTGAAAAGCAGCCTTCTGAACGGGAGAAAATAATAGCCAATGAAGCAACTGACAAACAACTAATCTCAAAAATATACAAGCAACTTATGCAGCTCAATTCCAGAAAAATAAACGACCCAATCAAAAAATGGGCCAAAGAACTAAATAGACATTTCTCCAAAGAAGACATACGGATGGCTAACAAACAAATGAAAAGATGCTCAACATCACTCATTATCAGAGAAATGCAAATCAAAACCACAATGAGGTACCATTTCACGCCAGTCAGAATGGCTATGATCCAAAAGTCTACAAGCAATAAATGCTGGAGAGGGTGTGGAGAAAAAGAAACCCTCTTACACTGTTGGTGGGAATGCAAACTAGTACAGCCACTATGGAGAACAGTGTGCATATTCCTTTAAAAACTGCAAATAGAACTGCCATATGACACAGCAATCCCGCTGCTGGGCACACACATCGAGGAAACCAGAATTGAAAGAGACACATGTACCCCAATGTTCATCGCAGCACTGTTTATAATAGCCAGGACATGGAAGCAACCCAGATGTCCATCAGCAGATGAATGGATAAGAAAGCCGTGGTATATATACACAATGGAGTATTACTCAGCCATTAAAAAGAATACATTTGAATCAGTTCTAATGAGGTGGATGAAACTGGAGCCGATTATACATAGTGAAGTAAGCCAGAAAGAAAAACACCAATACAGTATACTAACACATATATATGGAATTTAGAAAGATGGCAATGATAACCCTGTATGTGAGACAGCAAAAGGGACACAGATGTATGACTTTTGGACTCTGAGGGAGAGGGAGAGGGTGGGATGATTTGGGAGAATGGCACTGAAACATGTATACTATCATGTAAGAAATAAATCGCCAGTCTGTGTTCGATGCAGGATACAGGATGCTTGGGGCTGGTGCACGGGGATGATCCAGAGAGATGATATGGGGTTGGAGGTGGGAGGAGGCTTTAGGGTTGGGAACTCATGTACACCCGTGGCGGATTCATGTCAATGTATGGCAAAACCAATACGTATTGTAAAGTAAAATAAAGTAAAAAAAAAAAAAATCAGCATTCATTTGGTCAACAGATGCCTGTGGAGCCCTGCTCTGTTCTCGGTACGACTGTGTGTGATGCTGCGGGAACAGGGAGCTGTGTTCACAGGGGGAACAGGAAGCTGGTACTGTAGTAATAGAGGCAAATAATAATCAGTCATAAATAGGAAGTGTGGTTCATAACATGAAGACACAGGCTACTAGGAGAGAAGTTCATGAGTCAGAGGGGAAATGAAGGTTCCCCCGAGAAATTTCTTGTTAAGATAGGACCACAGACCAGAGGAGCTTGTCTGGAGAAGATCCTTGCCAGAGAGAAAAACCCAGGCAGGAAGGTTGAGAAAGGAAAGAGTTGGGTTGTTTTTGAGAAACAGGGAGCAAGTTGTGTTATTGGATCAATGTGAGCCTAGGAGAGAGGGTGGAAGGAAAAGTTGTAAGCTGGGCCAGCACCATCATGTAGTGTCCTGAGGGAATGGAAATCCAAAGAGCCAGTTTTGAGAAAAAGAGGATTGACAAATGAATTTGGATATCATTCTAGGAGTTTCCTGGTGAAGGGGCTGGAGGAAGCAAGAATACATAAAGGAGATAACAGGGCGTTGGATCAGGTGGTGGCAGAGATGAGAGAAGTGGAGAGAGAAAAGGGAGGTTTTGAAGGCAAAACCAGTGGAAATTGGTAACTGATAGCACATGGGAATTTGTGGTCCAGGATGCTCCAAGATTTTAGCAGGTATGGTGGTAACATTCACCTAGGTGAGGAAGACTTTTCCCAAGTTCTGTTCATGAGTTCAGTTTTGGACACATAACATTTGAGTTATAGGTAAGATATCTCAGAGGAAAGGGCAAGTAGGCGTTTGGACAGATGGGTGTGGAGCTTAGATGATAAATTTAGAAAGGGCACATACATTTGAGAGTCTTTAGCCTGTATTGGTAATAAAGTCATGCAGAGAATAGAGACTGAACAAAGAAGGTGACTGAGGAGCATGCTTTGCTATTTCCACCTTAAAGGGTGGTCAGAGAAACATACAGAAAAGTATTAGTAGCAGCCCTGGAAGTAGGAGAAAAGCCAGGAGTGTGATGTCATTGATGAAAGTCACATGATATTAGTGAAAAAGTTTGTTTGCACATGCTTCCTACTGAGCCAGTGCAACCATAGTGTAGCCTGTAAGTTTTGGGTGAGATGAGATTAGAAGTTACTGAATTTTTTTTTTTTAATTCCATGGGCATAGTTGTTGATACTAAATTAGAATAGAATAAATGCTCAAATCATACCTTCACAATAAAAAGATAGAATAGCCTATCTGAAGGTCAGTTTCATCATTATCATGTTCATTACTCATCTATTTCTGTTATCAATTCCATCACTGCCTTCCAATTTAATAAGTCTTTGAACTTTGTAAAGTATTTGCATAAATGCGGGGGGTGCTCTGCAGAAAGAGAGAGGCAGTGGAACTTCCCTCAGCAGAGTTGAGGGGTCCTGAGGAAAAGTGAGCCTGCTGTCCTCCAACCCAGCCCCTCGGCGAGCGAGAGACAATCAGACGAGACAGGGGTTCTGTCTAAGCAGTTCTGCTTCATTGTCGTAAGTTCTTGGTTTATATAGGCAAGCAGGGGGGTTTTGCGAGGGACTTTCCATAGTTCTACCAATCAAGTTAAAGGTCAGATTACCACGTACTTACATCATGACAGGGGTCTATGGTGATCACGCGTTGTCCACGTGCACGGAAATCAAGAGAGCCAATCAAAAAATTTGACAAACAACTTAAGCCGCGCCCTCATCTCTTCCGCCAGGCGCCATCTTAGCTCTAAACTGCAAAGCTAGCCCTTCTTTTTAAGGTTTCCCATTTAGGGCCCCACACATATATATTTTTAACAAATTGAAATATAATTGATGTGTCAGTTCAGTTCAGTTCAGTTCAGTCGCTCAGTCGTGTCCAACTCTTTGTGACCCCATGAATCGCAGCACACTAGGCCTCCCTGTCCATCACTATCTCCTGGAGTTCACTCAAACTCACATCCATCGAGTCCGTGATGCCATCCAGCCATCTCATCCTCGGTCGTCCCCTTCTCCTCCTGCCCCAATCCACAACACAGTGATTTAATATACGTATGTATTGTGAGATGCTTGCCCTAATCAGTTCAGTTCAGTTCAGTTGCTCAGTCGTGTCTGACTCTTTGCAACCTCATGAATCACAGCACGCCAGGCCTCCCTGTCCATCACCAGCTCCTGGAGTTCACTCAGACTCACGTCCATCGAGTCAGTGATGCCATCCAGCCATCTCATCCTTTGTTGTCCCCTTCTCCTCCTGCCCCCAATCCCTCCCATCATCAGAGTCTTTTCAGTGAGTCAACTCTTCGCATGAGGTGGCCAAAGTACTGGAGTTTCAGCTTTAGCATCATTCCTTCCAAAGAACACCCAGGGCTGATCTCCTTCAGAATGGACTGGTTGGATCTCCTTGCAGTCCAAGGGACTCTCAAGAGTCTTCTCCAACATCACAGTTCAAAAGCATCAATTCTTCAGTGCTCAGCTTTCTTCACAGTGCAACTCTTGCATCCATACATGACCACAGGAAAAACCATAGCCTTGACTAGAGGGACCTTTGTTGGCAAAGTAATGTCTCTGCTTTTGAATATGCTATCTAGGTTGGTCATAACTTTTCTTCCAAGGAGTAAGTGTCCTTTAATTTCATGGCTGCAGTCACCATCTGCAGTGATTTTGGAGCCCCCCAAAATAAGTCTTACTAAATTAGCATCTATCACAACACATAGTTACAACTTTTTTTTCTTGTGATGAGAATTTTTAAGGACTACTTTCAGCAACTTTCAAATATGCAATACAATGTTATTAACTATAAGTCACCATGCTGTACATTACATTCCCTAGGACATTTACTTTATAACTTTATTTTAAACCATTACTACATCATATTTAATATATTATCTATGTGATAGGCATTTTTAAAACCACAAATAGAAGCTTAAGCTATTTTCTTTTCCGGGACAATGTATCATGTAAGGAAAATATATCATGTAAAAGTAAGTTGCTTGGATAACTAGCAAAAGACTCAGAGGATCACCCTGGCTCTTATTATTAAAATGCATTTTAGCTCATTAAAACTGAAGAGAAAAGACACCTGTTAATTGAGGTTGCCTTTCGCCTCTCCCCTTGGGAGCTTAGCCCATCCTGTGACAGTGGACCCTGAGGGAGCATCATATCTTTGTTCCTGTATTTTCCTACAGGAAAAGACACAGTAGAAAGTCACTAGTAGTACATGAAACTAATGTACAAAAATAAATAACCATCCTGCGTGTGCATTTTCGGATTAGAAGGGATTAACTACATTTACATTTTCTCTAATCTTCTAAAGTAGTCTTTTCATTTGTAAAATATGTTTCATCATATTAAAAGACTGTTTAAGATTCAGGAATGGCCTTATTTATAAGAAGAGGTTATAAAAGCACTTAGTAGCGCTGATTATGTCCATTGTTGCTTTAGTCGCTAAGTCTTGTCCGACTCTTTTGCCACCCCATGGACTGTAGCCCACCGGGCTCTTGTGTCCATGGGATTTCCCAGGCAAGAATACTACAGTGGGTTGCCAGTTCCTTCTCCAGAGGATCCTGTTGACCGAGAGGAGTTGAACTCATGTCTCCTGCATTGGCAAGCGGATTCTTTACTACTGAGCCACCAGGGAAGCCTGTATTATGTCCATAGCACTTTCTTAACCTACGATTGAAAAATATATAATAAAAAACTCTCCTGGACTTTGAGTGTTTTGGGAGTTTGCTCAGGATCCCCTGGATCAGTGAGAATCCGCCAGACCTCCTCGGGCACCTTTGTTTTCTTACCTGAATGCTTAGAAGGTGAGCCTACCAGTGGTTTTAGGTGTCTTGGCATAAGTGTCTGTCAGTTATATGAAACCTTCACAGCAGTGTGTCCTAAGAAGTAGTACTAGGTACTTGCTGGCTATATTTGATGATCATCTTCTTGCTTGCTCTTGACCAAAAAAAAAAAAGAGAGAGAGAGAGAATTTTCCCCCAAATCTGTGCCTTTGGGTGAACCATTGCTGAAGATAATCTTTGAGGAGGGAAGTGGGGCTGGTTTCAGCTTCAGAGAGGACTTTTGTAAGAATTTGTGGAAGTTGACTCCCCTTGGATAACTATGTCTGGTGCAGAAGTTGAGTGAAAAATAACCCTCAGCCCATGGGATACTGTGCTGGGGACTCCAGTAGCTTTCCTGCAAGTGCAGTGCTTTTGGAATGTCAGCCACTTTTTTCTGTGTGACTGCAGTGAATTGAGTGACAGTCTCTAAGCTGTCTTGTGCTATGTTAGACACACATTACAGCATATTATTCCTGAAAAGCGGGAGACAGACTTTTTTTTTCCTGTTGAGGTACACATTTAAAAAGCAGTTTGTGAAAAGAGAATACCATTTTAAAATTTAAGTGTAAGTACCAGAAAGGTTTATTTGGTTCTTATCTTTTATTTCTGGGCTTTTCAGGTGGTGCTAGTGGTAAAGAATCTGCCTCCCAATGCAGGAGACATGAGAGACTCGAGTTTGATCCCTGGGTGGGGAAGATCCCCTGGAGGAGGGCATGGCAACCCACTCCAGTATTCTTGCCTGGAGAATCCCATGGACCGAGGAGCCTGGTGGGCTATGATCCATAGGTTCACAAAGAGACTGACATGACTGAAGCAACTTAGCACACAGGTATGCATCCTTTGCCAACAAAGGTCCATCTAGTGAAAGCTAGGGTTTTTCCAGTAGTCATGTATGGATGTGAGAGTTGGACTATAAAGAAAGCTGAGTGCTGAAGAATTGATGCTTTTGAACTGTGGTGTTGGAGAAGACTCTTGAGAGTCCCTTGGACAACAAGGAGATCTAACCAGTCCATCCTAAAGGAAATCAGTTCTGAATATTCGTTGGAAGGACTGATCCTGAAGCTGAAACTCCAATACTCTGGCCACTTGATGTGAAGAACTGACTCATTTGAAAAGACCCTGATGCTGGGAAAGATTGAAGTCAGGAGGAGAAGGGAATGGCAGAGGGTGAGATGGTTAGATGGCATCACCAACTCAATGGACATGAGTTTGAGTAAGCTCCAGGAGTTGGTGATGAACAGGGAAGCCTGGCTTGCTACATATAGTCCATGGGGTCGCACAGAGTCGGACATGACTGAAGTGACTTAGCAGCAGCAGCAGCAGCAGCAGCAATGAGATTTGAGGAATTGCTAATTAAAGGTTAACCTTTGATAGTCTGGTTCCGATATTTGAGTGGGATGCCCTCTTTTATCTGCACTCTCTCTACCATTCATTCCAGAATCCCTACCACTTGGCTATGTAGCTGAGGTGGCTCCCTTCAAGTTCAGTTCAAAGATATTTTAAAATATATAGTCAATCTTTGATTATCTGGGCTGTTGATTTAAATCAGATTTTGTTTGAAAAAGAGTCCCATTGCCAGGGATAATTTGATAGTCACTGGAGAATTTGAACTTTGCCCCCAAGAGCCATGTGGTTTTGTTCAAGTTACTTAAGCTTGGTGAGCCTTAGTTCACTCTGCTTAGCATGGGACACTGTAACCGCCTTAGACAGGTAGTTGGGTTGTAAATGGTGATATAGGTAAAGGGTCTGGCAGAGGGTGAGGCACAGAGTCGAAACAGTATGATGCAGCCAGTCTGGGCGTCCTAGCATTCCAGAATGAAGCCAGAGGGGGAGTGCCGTCTGATCAACTCGTGCTCAGTTGTGTCCGACCCTTCGTGACCCTATGGACTGTATCCTGCCAGGCTCCTGTGTCCATGGGATTCTCCAGGCAAGAATACTAGAGTGGTTTACCATTTCTGACTCCAGGGGATCTTCCTGACCCAGGGATCAAACCCATGTCCCTTGCGTCTCCTGCATTGGCAGGCAGATTCTTTACCACTGGGCCACCTGGGAAACCCATAAGAGGGGGAGTATTCAAGGACAATAGATAATCCAGTCCTTTACTTGTCCTTTTTCTCCACTGGCTGCCACCACCATGCCCTGGTTTGCGCATATGCTCTGTGTGAAACAGCTGCTTTTTCTGCCTGCTACTTAAGCTGAAATTCTTTCTTGGGGTGGGGGAAGCACTTTTCATTCTAGACCCACTGTGACTGCACCTCTTCTGTGGTCTTCCCCTGCCTTTCCAGGGAGAGTAGTTGTACTTTCCAGGACCTTTGAGATGCTTTGCTCATGCCAGCAGTTAAAACTGATACACAAAGAGTGACTTCTCTGCTGTCTCTGTTGCAGACCTAAGAGCATAAGTCCTAAAAGTGGACCGAATGTCTCCCTCAGGACCACAAAAATAGTTGAATGGAGAGTGAAAGGGGAATTATTTTCTTCCACTGGTGGTATTATCACCAGCAATGTTACCAAAAAAAAAAAAGGGAACCACTTCACCTCTAAGGATACTGGCTTGAGCACTTGCATTTTGGAGACCAGTGGACAGGGGTCTCAAGAAGGGCTGCAGCCCTGAAATAAGTCGGGGTATGCAGTGAAGAGATACAAACAAACTACTGTGTATAACATAGAACAGCCACCAGGATATACTGTATAGCACAAGGAATTATAGCCACTATCTTGTAATAAATTATAATGGAGCATAATCTATAAAAATACTGTTTTACTGTGCTGTACACCTGAAATTCTGAAACTAAAACAAATGGTTAAACAACTATTGTGTTTAGTTGCTAAATCGTGTCTGACTCTTTGTGATCCAGTGGACTACAGCATGCCAAGCGTCCCTGTCCTTCACTGTCTCCTGGAATTTGCTCAAATTCATGTCCGTTGATTGGTGATGCTATCCAACTATCTCGTGCTCTGCCAATCTCTTCTCCTTTTGCCTTCAATCTTTCCCAGCATCAGGGTCTTTTCCAATGAGATGGCTCTTCACATTAGGTGGACAAAGTATTGGAGCTTCAGCTTCAGCATCAGTTCTTCCAATGAATATTCAGGGCTAATTTCCTTTAGGAAAGTCAACTATACTTCAGACAAAAAAAAAAAAAAAAGGCAGTAGAAGCACCTCCTTCCCATCCCCAAGAGGCTTCTTTCTCTCTCTCTGGGGGCAGGGGCAAAGTAGATACACTGGGCAGGGAAGTTTCTCTCCTAACTTTGCTAAGGTCCTGCTATTAAGTTTCTCCTGTGGCCAGGCTCCTGGCACCTGCTCTGGCCCCACAGGGACTCCAGACTGGAAGTGCACCCTCTTACCTGGAATTGTGTGAGCTCCTTAAGGCTAGGTGTGGTATTCTATTGATTGTGTTTAAGACCCCTCTCTAGTTTTTGGATGGTATAACTCAGTTGAATTAAGATAGAAGCTCTGAGGGGTTCAGAGGTGCCTGTAGCATCAGGTGGGATAATGTCACCTTGATTGATGGGCAGGTCTTATCAAGTCAAAGGTATTAACTAGTTTAGAGGAAGAGCTACCCTAGACTTAGAGGCTGACTTTTTCCTGATAGCTGAGAAGTCAGCAGTGGCATCCTGAGTCGAATGAAACAGTATGAGGCAGCAAGTCTGGGCGTCCTGGCATTCCAACTCATAGCCAGATGGAGAGTATTAAATGATAATAGATAACCAGTCCTTTTCTTGGCTTTTTTCATTTTGATGTTTTGAAATATCCATGAACTATCTTAGTAAAATTGAAAGTTGAACACTTGGAATGCCTGGTGGTGACAGATAATCTGCTTCCCAAACATAGTTCATAACTCAGCTGTGTATCTAAGTATTACTTCCTGGATTTCTCTGAAAACACTGATCAATAAATTATGAGCTGTCAGGTTCAAAACCCAATAAATGTCTTCAGTTTTAATTTTTAGTGTTTCAGTAAATCACATTTTGTTGGCATAGAGATAAAAATGAATATCCAAAAGTGTGAATACTGTCATTATAAGTACAAAAGATTATTAATGTATTTAAAATTTTTTTGAATAATTCTGACAAATATTAAAATTTTGAGGGCCAATGGACTCAAAGAATTCAATAAGAATAATTTATTCAAAAATGTGAAAAAAGAAGAAATCATTTCTTAATTACTTTCTCAACATTATAAGTTGTTTTTATGAGTACATATATAAAATAAGTTTATGATTTATGAAAGATTTTATTTTACTATAAATATCGGTCTTGTTACTTAAGTTTTGATAAACATACCTTTCTAAAGACCACATGATGTTCTATTACCTGCATTTCTAAATTATAGTTTTTAATTAATTAAAAAGGAAATATTGATTCTTCTGATGTTTAAAACTTTTCAATTTCTTTACAGTCTTGGGAAAGAAAAGCATGTTTTTCAGCTGTATCATTGGACACTTTGGTATTTTTTAAATGAAGCTTAACCTTTAAAGTAATGATCAGATTGTGCTTGTTAACTTGTCAGAGGGCAGATAGCCATTCCCTAAAGTATTCTGATGGAATTTTTTTCTCTTCTTAGAAGCTTCACCGTGTCAGACACTTTGGCATTATTTTTGCTTTTCTTTTAATATTACAACGGTTAACATTTGAAGTACATTTATTATCTTTTTTGTAAAAGGATGTATCTTTCTTACCATCTCATCCAGTGGTAGAGAGAAACACAGGAAGACTATCAATCAGGTTTAATACAATCTTTTGAATATAAATATGGAAGAAAAATGTCTTTATCTAGAAATGGGATTTTCTTTGTTAACATTGTGCTCCATGCATGCATTCTGAGGGAATTATCAGTTACAGAGACCACATGATAAAACTTTTAATTTCCATTAGCCTCAAGCCACTGCAGGGTTTGATGGGGACCAGGGCTCCCTACTGGGGCCGTGTGCCTGGAGGTGAGTGAGCGACAGTGTGGGCTGAAGTCAGGGCCCTCGTGGACTGTTGTCACCCTGAAAGTGGCTTTTTATGATTGTTTTCATAACCTGTTTATTCTCCCAAGGATCTAACAGAGTTCCTTTAAATTCCTAACAGTTTACTGTTGGGGATTTGGCAGGCCATTTCTTTTGTTTTATTATATAAAACGGTTGTATTATTTTGCCAAATCAAAGTTTCTCCAATAAATACTTTTAACACACAATAAAGATAGACCACTACTCTGGAAAAACACTTACCCTATAAACAAGTTTACAGATTGTTTTGTTGGGGAGGCTTTTTTAGCAGGATTGTTCCTCATTCTTCCCCCAAAGAAAATACCCTTAATTAGAAGCTCATTGTTGAAATGAAATATTAATTTCTTTGCACTTCTGTAATTTTAAAATTACATTATGTTCTGCTTGAGATTAAAGGAGGTTTATAACCTTGCAATCATTGATCTTGCCTATCCTTTTCCTTTTGAAAACCTTTTAAGAGTCTGAGCATCAACTAACTCATAACACTATGTAATCTCACATTATTATAAATAAACTGCAAGAAGAATTTTCAGATGAGTTTTTAAAGGTGGCCTGTTGCCCTTTGGTCATGCTTTGAAATGTAAAATAAACAGTTGAGAAAATTATCCTTCAATTGAGGAAGAAATTCTGCTTTTTCTGAAATCCTATTGCTATTCTAAGGAAAACTGTTAATATATTTGTGAGCAGAGGGCTTTTAAATCTACATTATCTAGAATTCTCCTATCTTTTTATTTCACTTGTGTTTGTATCTGGGTTTATACAGTGACTGTATAGTCATTGGGAAAAAATATATACAAAGTATGGAAAAGTATTTCAGTATCTAATGTATTAAAAGAGATTTGGGGTTTTCTGTGGGATTTGGTTCCCATCCCTGAAATGATCTCTAATAAAGTAAAACAGGAGTTCCACCCTGTCCTGTTCACCAAAGCTCAGAGGAAGGGTGTGTGATATCCATGGCACTTGGGTGTTTTGAAATCTTCTGTGCTGAAAGGGTAGTGGCTCAGTTTTGGCGGAGCTGAAAGTGGCACAGGCCCCAGATTCTGTGTGTCAGAGCAAGCTATGATGGCCCTCATAGTGTACATTTACAGTCTGCTTTTTACAGCTGCTGAAGGAAATCTTGTATTGTCAGCCATAAACAGTGGCACGTGGGAATCGATGATCTTTTCAGACCAGTAGAGAGAATCTGGGAAAGTGATTAGAGAAGCCTTCTAGCTTCATCAAGCTTCCCTGGTAGCTCAGCTGGTAAAGAATTCACCTGCAGTGTGAGAGATCTGCGTTTGATCCCTGGGATGGGAAGATCCCCTGGAGAAGGTAATGGCTATCCACCCCAGTACTCTGGCTTGGAGAATTCCAATTCTACTGCCCCACTACAGACGTAACAGTGCCCAATCTCTGTCCCTTCTGAACATCAACATTTTAGGGCAGAAAGGAAACCACAGGTCTTTAAAAGCTACTCTAGGTTATTGGCATTGAAATACTTTTTCACTGCCCCCCTCATCCAAAAAAGAAAGAGAAAAGAAACTAGTAAAAATGTAATCTCAGCACATATGACCTTGGAACATATTATAATAAATTTGCTTTGCAAATTTTTGTCTTGTTAATTTAAAACCATGCTCAAAAGTCAGCATTTCTATTTCTCCATCAGCAGTAGTTGAAAGCCAAGTCCTTTTATAGATTCCCCTGAAGGATTCCCAGGCACTCCCTTCTGGAGGACCTATTTCTAAACCGGAAACCTTTCCTTTCTGATGAAGGCAGTCACACAACACAGCTCATTCATCGATAATCCTTTAATGCTGTTAAAATCAGTGGGTAGAAGAGGGCCCTTTAATTATCAATTATAAGAAGATCTGACCTTTATGATCCTTTTCTATTATCTTGTGATAGTATATCTTTGGTGAAGTTGGTGGTGCAAGACTTTGAAATGCATGAAAAGAAAGAAGGGGGGGTTACCTATCTGTAACTGTCCCCTAGACCTATTGTGTTTATAATAAAAATACATTAGAAGCCCATAATTCCTTTGTATCAGAAGGGATGTTTGTTTTAAAGGGTTTTAAAAGGGTAGGTGACCCTGCGTGTTTTGAGTGGATTCAACCACGTGACTTTTCAAGTTTGTTTACAATTGGTTGAGCCAAGCGGACTCAAATCTGTAGAGGGAATTCTAGAGCAAAATCATAACTCAGTTTCCATACCCTTAACTATGTTTTCCTGGAACAGTTATGTGAGGCTCTTTGGCAGCCAGACTTGGGAATGTGTTATGCTAAGTCTTGTCAGTCATGTCCAACTCTTTGTGACCCAATGGACTGTAACCCGCCAGGCTCCTCTGTCCATGGGGATTCTCCAGGCATCAATACTGAAGTGGGCTGCCACTTGATCTTCCCTACTCAGGGATCCAACCCACATCTCCTGCGATGGCAGGCAGGTTCTTCACTGCTAGTGCCATCTGGGAAGCCCTGGGAATATTCAAGGTTAAACTTTCTGACCAGAGCAGCTCAGAGCCCTGTCCAGTTGCTGGGGATTTTCTCTTTGGAAGTTTCAAAAATCCTGTTTGCCTTTGTGAAAGTAGGAAAGAGTACAGAGATGTGAGGAGTAGGTATGCCAGTGTCTTAGAGAACTGAAAATTTAGTTTCTGCTTCTTGAATAGTTTTTTCTCACAGGTGGATGTTTTCACAGAGAGCAGTATGGGAGTGGAAGGGAGAAAGGCACACAGAGGAGAGTGAAACTTTAAATGACAGTAACTACCTTCTGCTGTACCCTCGTGGATGGCCCATGGAGATTATTGTGTCCACTTCAGTGGTGTCCAAATGAAGAGGGATATGAGAGAAATCAAAGTTTAGGTGAGCCATAAGGCCTGACTAAGATGTTGCAAAATGTGAAAGGAACTAGAGTTATTCTGAAGAAGAGAAAGTTTATATTAAATGCTTTCAAATATAAGGATCAGATATCTCCTCCTTAAGAAAAAAAATTAAAAAGGAAATACATTTAAATAATGGTATTAGGAAATTAGCTACCTGGATATTTCCTAAATTAAATAATCCCCAGAATGCATTCTCAAGAGAGGTATTTATATATGTACTCACGGAAAATGGGACCTGTCTTCAGAGTGTGATAACTCGTTGCCTAGATAAGTGCAGAGTCTGTTGATGTGACATGCATTTTTGATTATGTGTGTTTTCACTCCATAATCTAAGTTCATATAGCTTTTCTATTTTTCCTACTAATGAATTTTTTTGTAAGTGGCATGATTAGGTAATCATGCTTTCTCAATCTTGTTACCAGAAACAAAGACAATTGATTTTTATGTTTAAAATATCAAATAATGATATTTATTATATTAATAATAATGATAACAAATAATAATTAATTATAATTAATAAAATTAAAATAAAATGAATAAAATTATTTATTTATTGAAATAAAAATTATCAAAAAATCAAATATGTAAGCACATATTTGATTTTTAAAATAATTCCAGTACCTAAAAATTACTTGCATCACTCAATTATAAACACTAAAATTACTGAGACTAAAAAAAGGAAGCATTTCAGTATCCTTACAGAAAGCATAAATTGCACATTCAGTTTCTGTAAATTACATCAACCATTAAAAGTATATATGCTTACAAAACCATATAACTCATGTCATTCAGCATATAACTGAATGGCAATAATTTTAACACTGATCAGTATATTTAAGGAGAAGACAAAAATGCTTATAAAAAACTGTTCATCATTCATCTAATATTTTATCTTAAATATAAAAATAAAATATGAAAATCCTACTATAGTCTAGCATAGATTATAGATTATAGAAAATCTAATAAAGTCATCTAATTTTTACATATCAGAGAACAAAGAATTTGAATTAGGACCTGGTCATATAGCAAGATATTAGTAGAATATTAGTCAAAGCAGGAAGCAGATTGAGAAGTGGGGAAAGGGTCTTCTGGTTCCCAGCCCAGGGCATGTTCTACCAAAGTGCACTGTTCAGAATGCTAAGTGTAGATTTTGAAAAGGGCAGTGAAGGCCTGTGCTGGGAATAAAGATGAGGGAAGTAGATATGTCAGTATTTGTACCGTTAGGGGAAGAGGGAGGTGTGAGCTCGCAGAACAGGACTAAGGAAGGAAAGCTAGGAGCAGGAACTGGGCTTCCCAGATGTGCTAGTGGTAAGAACCTGCCTACCAGTGCAGGAGACAAGACATGCGCGTTCAATTCCTGAGGTAGGAAGATCCCCTTGGAAGAGGGTATGGCGACCCACTCCAGAATTCTTGCCTGGAGAACCCCATGAACAGAGGAGTCTGGCTGGCTATGCAGCCCAGAGGGTCACAAATAGTTGGACACGACTGAAGCAATTTAGGATGCACACTTGAGCAGGAACTGTATTTCACCAAGCTGCTTCACTGTAATGACCCCTGTGAAAGGTGGCCTTTCCAAATATAAAGGGCTGTATGAGGTGATCATCACTTTAGAACTTGAACTTCATCTTTCTGTGAAGGAAAATGTCTAACATTTGTTAGCATGGACTCTGTGTACCTTGCTAGGTGCTTTGTTCATACCTTCTCCCTTGATTCTCACTGGACCACCTGAAGTAACAATTCTCTACCTAAGAATATTCTATTAAAGTGAAGGAACTTGTTCTTGGTTGTTCATCAAGTAATGCTATGAATGCTTTATCAGTTTCCAAAAAAAAAGTGTAAAACATTAAATGCCCAACAGCCTTCAAACTAGTTTTGACTATAATTTAATTTTCTTTGATTATAAGATTTCAAGCCTGACAGACATGATTATAAATCATATAATTTTATTTCTTTTATCTCAGTTGTTTGGATCTTGGAGAAACGAGATCTTATTATACCTCTCAGTTATCTAGTGTGTTCTTTTCTAAGATTTTATTCTATTTTCATTAACGTATAGTTGATTTACATTAAAGTGTAATTGATTTAAGGACTTCCCTGGTGTTTCAGCTGGTAAAGAATCTGCCTGCAATGCGGGAGACCTGGATTTGATCCCTGGGTTGGAAAGATCCTCTGGAGAAGGGAAAGGCTACTCACTCCAATATTCTGGCCCGGAGAAATTCCATGGGGTCAAAAAGAATCAGACATGACTGAGTGGCTTTCACTTTCACTTTCTTTCATAGTTGATTTACAATGTTGTTATAGTTTCAGGTGTACAGTAAAGTGATTCAGTAACACACACACACACACACACACATATATATTCTTTTCAGATTCTTTTTCATTATAGCTTATTACAAGGTGTTGAGTATAATTCCCTGTGCCATACAGCAGGTCCTTGTTGTTTATCTATTTTATGTATGAAAGTGAAAGTCACTCAGTCTTGTCTGACTCTTTGAGACCCCAAGGACTATACAGTCCATGGAATTCTCATTATGTCATTATTAATAATTTGCCTGTGCCCACTCCCCACCAGAATGCCAACCCCTAGAGGACAGGTCCCACATCAGACAGAAGTACACTGAATATGGAAAGAAAAGGAAAAGACACTTGAAGAACTACTCAGTTATAGCAATTGAATTGGCTCATTATATGGATTTTTTTGTTTTCTTCTGGACCAAAAGGGCAAGGACTCACCAAAACCTCAGGTCTTGTTTCTGAAACCATTAGTGCCACCACCTTTTTCTCAAGCTTCCTTTTCCCGTTCCCTGATTGCTGACAGAATTATTCAGTGTGTTCACTCAAAGTGGCATTGGCTACTTGAGACTTTAGGCTTCAAGGTCCAGGCAGAGATCAAAGGTGGCTTTCTCTCCACCTTTTTTTTAAAAACTTCACCACATCTTCCACCCCTAGGTTCCAAATATCATCTATACCCTGAAGATTCCTAAATTCCTAGCTAAGAACCTCCCAATGAATTCCGGAGTCATGTATCCTAGCCCTACTAAGGTATCTTCTCTTACATATTTCACAAACTCCTGAAACAAAAACCTCATGTGTGTACAGTTGAACTCATACTCTTACTGCCTTGTCTGTTATCAACTTCCTTCTGCATTCTTTATTCCAGGGACTGGAGCAGGGCTCTGGAGTCAGAGTCTCCCTTTGTTCCTTGATAACTCAGTGACCTTGTGCAGGTCATTTCTCCTTTTGTTGCACCATTATCCTCATCTGATAAATGGATACTTGTCTTCCAGGGTTCTTGAGAAGATCAAATTAGGTAATGCATGTAAATCACTCAGAAAATATTGCCTGAACTGCTTAATAAATGCTAAGTGTTGTTATTGTCTAAAAACATGCCTTCCATGTTTACTTATGTTTACATTACTCAACTGTAAGTGGTTATTAAATCCTATTATGTGCCAAGAGATGAGCTACTCACTATAGAAACCAAAATGAATGAGAAATCGGAATGATTCTCATCTCTTACTCCTCCCCTCACCATTTCCCTATTTCCACCTGGCAAATCCCTACGAATCCCTTTTGTTAATCCCACCTGTCATTTTATTCAGTATGGTCCATTCTTATCCGTTTCAAGTGCAATGGCTTCCATGAAGGTTTTGATCCTTTCTTGCTTAGATTATTACAGCTGTCCTTAAAACCAGCCGTTTTGCTTCCAGTTTCATATCCAGCTTGTCCGTTCATTGTCTTGCTTCCTAGTGTCTTTCACTGCCTTTATAATGAAGGTCAGCCTCTCTAGCACGATGTAGATGGCCCTCAGGGACTTGCTTATCTTTTAGGCTCACCATGGGTGGTATCCCAACATGCTTTAGCACTCAAACTCCAACATGCCAGATTCACTCATACTTTCATACCTTTCTGGCAACTGTTCCCGCCTCTTTGTTTTCCCTCTTTTCTGTGTTAAACTAACATCTATTTCATCTTTGATGTTATACTCATTTTGATTTCTCATTCATTTCAGTTTCTATAGCGAGTAGCTCATCTCTTGGCACACAGTAGGATTTGTAAAGCTACGATTCCATAAGACTGAGTCAGCCAGTGCAGCCTTATAGAACTGCAGGAATAAAACTGAATCAGAACAAATTGACAGAATTAAGCAGCAAAATTAAGAGTGAAGAAAACATGTAGGTATCTCTAATGGATAGAATACAGTGGTCAGTAGATATAGAATCTTAAAGCTGAGATCAAGTTAGAAGTCTTGACGGAAAAAGCTCATCTGTAGTAGATAATAGAGGGAGGAATACCTAAGGGCCTGGGGGTTAAGGCATGCTACCTTCTTTTACTGTCCCTGCTTTCAAGGAGTTTGATCTCATGAGGGAGAAACACCAGAGAAAAAAGTGAATCATTTCTTACAACGGAGTACTATTTAAAAAGGTACATACCTAGTGTTATGGCAACAGAGATGAAGTAATTTTTCAACAATGGGGTCACGTCATTGCCTGGGGGCCAGAAATGACCAGCTCAAACATCAAAGGCACATGTGCAGTGGGCAGATGTTTTACATCATTTCCAAGCCTCCTGTGCCATATAAAGAGCCTGATCAAAGATCGAGTTCAGTGGACCAGACTGCCTTGGGTTCACATGGCCTGAGCCACAAAAGATGCCAGTGTTTCATCATTTTCTACCTAAGTGTTTTTTTGACTAGTTTGCTGCTAAAAGCATGTCCTTTTTTTTTTTTTTTCTCCTTTTCAATCCCTTTATTTTAACTCAAACCGTTCTGCTAAAAGATTACTCTCAACTTATGTTACCTCCTAACAGTCTTTGCCCACAACGCTGCCCAAGGCTCTCAAATCCTCGGAGTAGCCAGTGGGGTCGGGTAGAGCACAGCACGTGCCTGGAAATAGACCCTCTACGGGATGAATATATGTGGTCCTCAAGTCCGGAGGGTGGTGTGGTGGAACTTTGAGAACACCCGCTGGACTGCAAGAGCACCTGTCCCGGGCTTCTGAGCCCACTCCATCTGTTGCTCAGAAGCAGCCCTGGTTCTTCGGAAACCTTCAGCCTCTCTACTTGAAATGCTGGCTGAGGACAGGACCAGGCAGTGTTTGCCCAGGAAGCTGGGAATTTAGGCAGAGCAAGGGAACAGTGCCTCCTTTGTGAGCCTCCCTGGGGAGTCCCACTCCCCCGCAACCCTGCCGGCCCCTCAAATCATCAGATAGCCAGGGATGAGCTAGAGTTCTGTCTCAGGCTCCGGAGGGGAGAAGGAAGGAAGCCCACGTAGTCTTCAGTGCAGCTGAAATATCCCTGATCTGACAGGGGCCTGGTTGCAGGGAGGAAGGGGACTCTTCTGATATGATTTTAATAATTACAACAGCATCAAAAATATGAATGTTCAGTACATCCTCTGTGTGCGTGTGTAAAAGTACGTCCTTTTTTCAGGAAGATTATTTTTCAGACCTGACGTAAAGTGGGGGAGCATAAGATACAGCTTTCTCAACACCAAGGAGATGGCCAAAGCACCATTTATTGTCACTAATCGGAAAGATCCTCAGAGAAATGGCAACTCACTCCAGTATTCTTGCCTGGGAAATCCCATGGACAGAGGAAACTGGAGAGCTACAGTCCATGGGGTCACAAAAGTGTCGGAGGTGACTGAGCGACTAAACAGCAACGATAAACCATTTTAATCCACGATTTCCTTGAAGGAACCATGTTGTTCCGGTTGGGTCAAGGAATGCATTTCTTTGTTGTTCAAATACGTGCCTTTATATATTATATTGGGAAAATCTCTAATCATGTTTTATCTTTTGAATTGTCAGCTCATCTTCTTGGGAAGGATTTCTCTTCCTTTTTTTTTTTGACAGATTGAGTATCACATGCTGCCCTTCAATTAGGGTAATGTAAACAGTTTCCACTCCTGTTATGTGTACACCACTTCATCACTGAGGTAAAATAGTGAATCACATCCCTGGTTGTGTTTCAGGATTCAATAAACTGTATTTTCAAGCTAGTTGTTAGTGTTCGAAGTCAATACTTGTCCATTTCTCAGAAACCTTTTACCAACCCCAGAAGATTTGGCTCTTGACTGCTTTGTCTGGAAGGAGCCACCACCCTTGACCTCTACCCAGTCTAGAGTCTGTAAAGCCTGGGACTGTTTCAAAGGAAGTGCTGAACTGATGTGCAAGAAAGACCCTTTATCAAGACTTGATCTGATTTTGCTGTTGCACAACTGTCACACTGAAATCCCTTCCACTCCTACAGAAGGGAATACTTACTTCTGCCAGCAGCTTCCTGCCAGAAGTTGGAATGGTTCCCTGTAAATAGTCGGAGTAGCAGGGGTGGAAGAGCTTTCTTCTCTCCCCACGCTGCCTCTGCTTCTGGCAAAGGTTTGGATGTTGGCAGGGGCGCCCCGCCTCTGCACAGTCTGTTCCTGGAGGTGGGGAATTCCTCTTACTTCCAATTACCAGTTTCTTTACATGAGGGAGGACATTTTTTGGCACAGATTATCCTTTTCACTTCATGTCTGGCTGACAGCACCCTTGCTAATTTATTTTTTTGGCATTTTTTAATGCATTTGTTATGATGTCAAATGGTACGCACAGAGCTTTGGAGTGAAGGCTGAGCTTACATCCTGGAGCTTGCAGTAGGTATGGGATGTTGGAAGTTCTCTTTGGAGTAGAAGCTATAGTACTGGGTAAATAGAGGGTGTTAAAAGTCGTTCAGTTGGGTCTCTTTGTGATCCCATGGATTGTAGCCCACCAGGCTCCTCTGTCCTTGGAATTCTCCAGACAAAAATACTAGAGTAAGTGGGTAGCCATTCCCTTTTCCAGGAGATCTTCCCCACGCAGTAATCGAACCCAGGTCTCCCATATTGCAGGCAGATTCTTTACCATCTGAACCACCAGGGAAGTCCAAATCTAGGGTGTCATGTGTGATTTACTTGTCTTCTTGCAAATGTCTTATGACCCTTTAGTGAAGAGTGAATCACAGAATCCTAAACTTGTAAGTGTGTCAGGATTTGAAAACTCATGTCCCCCATTGCCTTCATTTCCCTGCTAAGGAAGTTAAAGCCCCAAAATACTTAGTGACTCACCCAAGGCCACCCAGCTGGCCAGTGCTAGAACCTATGCCAGAATACCAGTCTTCTCTCCTTGTCTTGCATTATTTTCACTATGTTTCAATGTTTTGAAAGTACTGGTCACTTAGTACATTGTATTAGGTACAGCAAATTTATCTTCATAGTTCCTTCCGTGTAGGATGGACAAAAAAAGAGAAAACCTTACCCTTTCCCCACCAAAACAATTCTGACTAGGTGTACAGCCATTCTCGATGGATTGGCTATAATTCTTGTAACTAGATTGAGTTGCCTGAAAAAAGGGTCATGTCAGTAGTTTTCCCCTCTCCCAAGTGGTTAGAACCCTTTGTGGAAATGCCAGCCAGCTGAAACATGTCAAAATCAATCTGTAATTTTGGAGGCTGTGGAAAAGCAGCTCCTGTTGCCTGCCCTGGACAGTCTGTTCTATTATACTATCTGAAACATTAATAGTGCATTTGTGAAGGCATACTCAGGAAGAACAGAGCTCACAAATTGTTTTTTCAGAGGGAGTGATTATAATAAACAACTAATTTGAGTGAAAGTGGCTCAGAAAATATTTCAGGTTCTGGCTGAGACTCCTATATGCTTAATTAAGTAATTTTTACAAATCTCTTATGAAACCCGATGTTAGGAAGTGATTTTTTTTAAATAAAAAGTTAATGAACACGGTATCTGTTCAGAACAATTGCTTTTAAATTCACTAGTCAGATGGGAAAGGATTTTCTGGTAATGATGTTAGAAGAGACTCACCACACATTTCTTGACTGGATTGTGTTATACCAGAAGGTTACTACTCTGATCCAGAGTCTGATTGAATTTTTTTTTTTTTTAAGCACTGATCTTCTAACTTGAATTTTAGTGACCTTTACCTTACAGTCCATTATTTTATTTATTTTATTTGTTTTGGCTGTGCTGCACAACATGTGGGGTCTTAGTTTCCTGACCAGAGCTCAAATTCGAACCCCCTGCATTGGAAACCTGGAGTATTAACCACTGGATGCCCAGGGAAGTCCTGTGATTAAATTTAAAGGAAATTTGAACCCCTTGCATTGGAAGCCTGGAGTATTAACCACTGGACACCTAGGAAAGTCCTGTGATTGAATTTAAAGGAAATACTGCACATAATGGTAGTTAAAATCCAGAGCCCATAACAACGTGGTCTTTTTTTTTTGACAGCAGTTATTAAAAGGGCAGGGATATAAAACTTATGATGGTGTCATTAGTGGCTAAAACTTAACACTTTAACATTTAAATATGAAAATAGTGATAAAGGACATTTGGCGTTAGAGTCATTTTCAAATGAAAGTATCAGACATATGTTATGAACTTGTGTGAAAAATCAGTACAGTTTACATTTGGGGGGGGCTTAAGAAAACAACTAAAGCTTTAAAAAATGTTCTCTACTCTTAGACTTTATATTTATTAGTATTTCTGACATTTATAGGATCTTGCTGGTGGCTCAGACGGTAAAGCATCTGCCTACAATGCAGGAGACCTGGGTTTGGTCCCTGGGTCAGGAAGATCTCCTGGAGAAGGAAATGGCAACCCACTCCAGTACTCTTGCCTGGAAAATTCCACGGATGGAGGAGCCTGGTGGGCTGCAGTCCATGGGGTCGCTGAGAGTCAGACACGACTGAACGACTTCAGTGTCATGTCGTGTCTGACATTTATGGACACGGGACTGACAGTTTCTTACACACAGTGGGTGCTCTGCAGATACTGGCAAGTCATAGTATAGAAGATTAAAATTTTAAGGAAAATTTTGGTATCAACTTTTTAAAAATTATTTTTTATTTTTGAAGTATAGTTGATTTACAGTGTTGTGTTAGTTTCAGTTGTACAGCAAAGAGATTCAGTTTTGCATATACATATATATATTCTTTTTCATATTTTCCATTATGATTTATAATAGGATATCGAATTTAACTTCCTTGTGCTAAATAGTAGGAGGACCTTGTTGTTTATCCATTCTGTATAGAATTATTTTCATCTGCTAATCCCATGCTCCCACTCCATCATTCTCCTATCCCCCAGGGGAAACCACAAATCTGTTTTCTAGGTCTATGAGTCTGTTTCTATTTTGTAAATAAGCTCATTTGTGTCAAAGTTTAGATACTACATATATGTGACATCATAGGGTATTTGTCTTTTACTTTCTGACTTACTTCATTTAGTATGATAAGCCTCTAGGTCCATAAATGTTGCTGCAGATGTCATTATTTTTTTATATTTTATGGCTGAGGAGTTTTCTATTGTATGTATGCACCACATCTTCTTTTACCATTCATCTCTTGATGGACATTTAAGTTGTTTCAGTGTCTTTAGCTGCATTATTTATATATTTTTGTTTGCTTAGAATTTTGTTGTAATTTTGAGAAAATCCTCAGACATTTTGGATTTTTACCAGTTCTTTTAAATTAATAATATTCTAAATTGATGTGGAAAAAGTTATAAAAATTCAATTTCCCAAGAGGAAATGAGGGGGCTGTTTTTGTGGTTGTTGTTGGTGGTGGTTTTGTGAATATAATACTCAACTTTTCTCTTTAAAAAAATCATATAATTTAGGAAAGTTCAGTTCAGTTCTGTCCCTCAGTCATGTCTGACTCTTTGTGACCCCATGGACTTCAGCATGCCAGGCTTCCATGTCCTTAACCAACTCCTGAAGCCTACTCAAACTCATGACTATCATGTTGGTGATGCCATCCAGCCATCTCATCCTCTGTCGTCCCCTTCTCCTCCCGCCTTCAGTCTTTCCCACCATCAGGGTCTTTTCCAATGAGTCAGTTCTTTGCATCATGTGGCCAAAGTACTGGAGTTTCAGCTTCAACATCAGTCCTTCCAATGAATATTAGGATTGACAGGATGGATCTCCTTGCTGACTAAGGGACTCTCAAGAGTCTTCTCTAACACCACAGTTCAAAAGCATCAATTCTTCAGCGCTTAGCGTTCTTTATAGTCCAACTCTCACATCCATACATTACTACTGGAAAAACCATAGCTTTCACTAGACAGACCTTTGTTGGCAAAGTAATGTCTCTGCTTTTTAGTATGCTGTCTAGGTTGGTCATAGCTTTTCTTCCAAGGAGCAAGTGTCTTTTAATTTCATGGCTGCAATCACCATCTGCAGTGATTTTGGAGCCCCCAAAATAAAGTCTGTCACTGTTTCCCCATCTATTTGCCATGAAGTGATGGGACCGGATGCCATGATCTTAGTTTTCTGAATGTTGAGTTTTAAGCCAACTTTTTAGCTCTCCTCTTTCACTTTCATCAAGAGGCTCTTTAGTTCTTCTTCACTTTCTGCCATAAGAGTGGTGTCATCTGCATACTTGATGTTATTGATATTTCTCCCAGCAATCTTTTCTCTTTAAAAAAAATCATATAATTTAGGAAAGTATAAAAAAATAAATACCCATCAGTGCACCCTTCATCTTCCAAATCTGCCATAGGTTAATTTCATATTATTTCTGTCACTGGCCGCCTTGCCTTGCATCTCTTTTTCTATCACTAGGTGCAGCTGCACCAGGTAAAAACATTTGCAAAAAACACATGGGTGGAACATTTGTTGAATTCCTCACACTGATGGTCCCCTCCATGCTGAGAGGTATCTGACATGTGACTACATTAGTGATCACTAATCACTTATTTGAATTCTGCTGATAAATGTAACAGAACATTCGCAATGATTAGTAGATCACAGATTTCCTTTCTCCTTGTTCAGACAGAATGTATGACCAAGGAAGGTATCACTTTCATACCAAGCAAATTCTAGATTATGTTGAGTAGTGGAATCTTCTTTATAATTGTTATTATTTTGATAAATGGTGTCTAGACATAGTGCTCTCTCTTTTTTTTAATGCGAAGAATTTTTTTTCCTGCTAATTTACACTGGTGATCACTTATATGATTAATGTTATTGGAAGAAGCAAATGTATGTTTATTACTACTGAATTTTGAAAGAAAAATGTATAATCTTTGATAGCTTATATTTGAACTGCAAAAGCATGGATCATTTTATGGTTTTTCAGTGAATCATTCTTGTAAAAGAACTTTGAAGAATTGCTCTACTCACTTAAATCCACTATGGCAGCAATTTGTTTTGATTTCTTCATACCATTTACTTTCCATTAGCTGATTTTGTCTCATGGTAGGAGAGTCATTCTAAGGAGGAGAAAGGATGTGCACTCACATTCATGTGAACAGTCACTCACCTTGACAATTGGATTGCTCAGGGCTGCTGGAGACAACACCGCAACTTTCCAAGTCACTGCCCTTACTCAGTTGAGGTTTGCAGCCTGGAGCTTGCTTTCAGCACTGCCTCGAGGTCCTCTTGGGAGTCTGTTGTGCTCTCCACGTGCTGGCTCACACCATCCTCCTCAGGTGTCCTCACCTCCCGTTTTCTGGTCCAGATGACAAACCTGCAATGCTTATCACCTCCCTGTACCACAGCCTTTCCACATATTGAACAATAATATTGAACAGACATGAAATTGTCAATGTTTGACTGGTTTTGACTTGCAAAATCAGCAGTCGCATCTGCTTCAAGCCACTGCATGCTTGGTTTTCATGTTTTCATCCTTCTACCATTCCCTGACTTCTAGGAATAGCTGACCCTTCCTTGAAAGGTTTATTCGTCCACCTCAGGGACTCATAAACTATTTCGCTTCTGCGATCCAAGTCCACCTCCATCGGTTATCCTTTTCTTTTCATAGCTTCCACTTCTAACGTTCACCTTGGCTCCTTTCATTAACATATAACATAACCAAGTAATTTCTTTCTTTATATTTGACTTTAAAAACTATAGACAACATTCCACATGTATAAACAAGAAATATAAAATGTGTGTGCAGAGTAAAGAATAATTGTATAACAAACACAATTAGTTTAGCTTAACACTAGATCCTTTCTGATACTTCTGAACAGTTATGTGCTCTGATCACTGTTCCTTATCTCCTCCAAACAATATCCTAAATTTTATATTATTTCCCCCTTTTTCTTTAATCACATATGTATGTCTCTTTAAAAATCTTTTGTAATAATCTCATATGCTATTTAACATAAATGCTCCTGGAGAAGGAAATGGCAACCCACTCCAGTATTCTTGCTTGGGAAATCCCCATGGACAAAGGAGCCTAGTGGGCTACATTCCATGGGGTTGCAAAAGAGTCAGACACAATTTAGAGACTAAACAACAACAAGTATATTCTACAAGAAGTCCTTAAATAAAATATAGAGTCCTTAAAAAATATAAATGCAACGATAATATCTTCTGAAACCAGGCTTTTCACTCACATTTGTGAGATTAATCTACATTAACACATAGTTTTCTCTCATCTGATTTCCATTTTCCAGGTGTGCTGTTGGAGACTCTATACCTGATCATGTTGTTGTTCAGTCACCAAGTTGTGTCTGACTCTTCGTGACCCCATGGACTGCAGCATGCCAGGCTTCCCTGTCCCTCACCATCCTCTGGAGTTTGCCCAAGTTCATGTCTGTTGAATTGATGATGCCATCCAACCATCTCATCCTCTGTCACCCTCTCCTTCTGCCTTCAATCTTTCCCAGCATCCGGGTCTTTTTCAATGAGTCAACTGTTCACATCAGATAGCCAAAATATTGGAGCTTCAGCTTTAGTATCAGTCCTTCCAAAGAGTATTCAAGGTTGCTCTCCTTTAGGATTCACTGGTTTGACCTCCCTGCTTTCAAAGGGACCCTCAAGAGTCTTCTCCAGCAACACAGTTCAAAAACATCCATTCTTCAGCCCCCTGCCTTCATTATTATCCAACTTTCACATCCATACATGACTACCAGTAGAGCAATACCTGATGCATGTCCTGAATTCCAAACAAAGTAACTTCTCACTTTTTATTCCCTGACTTTAGCTTATTTTGTTTCACTTTGTCAGTTTTGTTGCCAGAAAGAAAACTCTGCTGTCTTAAACAGAAAGGCAATACCCTCTGCTTAATTGTGTCTCTATTTCTCACTGCTGTCCTTTCTCTTTTCCTTCAAGACTAAAATCTTAGAGTAGCTCACATTGATTGTCTCTATGTCTTGGCCTCCCAGCCAGGTTTCGTTTGACCTCTTGATAGTTGGCTTCTCCACGTTTTTATTTTTCTTTAATCTTTGTGACAAAGCTCATGACAGGCTCTTCCCCCCACCCCCTTTTTCTACTTAATGTTAAATGTAAGCCTCCAAGGGTGTATAATCAGATTTTCTTGGTTTGAGCTCACTGTACCTGATTTTAATAAGCTTAATTTTATTTTCATATTGATGGCATAAAGACTCCCTTACATAATGTAAAATGCTCCTGAAATTATAATTATGCTCTTAAAGTCTCATATTAAGACAGTGTGGGTGAGGTGGTAAGAGAAGGAGGAGAAACAACTTTGCATCAGAAAGTGCTTAAACCCATTTTAAGTACCTCCTGAATAATAGTGATAGAAGTAAACTTGGAAAAAATTCTAATGGAATATTGTCTTCTATCCAGGTATTCAGTTCACTTTGGAATGTGACAGTTATCAAGACTCTGAAATATCACAGATGTCTGGCAGCAGGATTAATAGCTTCTTCTCACTTAAACCAGGAAATTACTAGTAGGATTATTGTGCTTAAGACATATATTTTGCCTGCATTTGCAAAGTTTAGCAAAGATTATTAAAATAATGATCTAGGTAATTCAAAACCAAGAACTTTGTTGCCTAAATTACTAATATTTCTATTCAAATAATTATCTCAATAATTTAACATCGATTATACCTTTACACCTATGTACATGAAGATACTCAGTTTGGTCAATATCATGGGGCTGCATGGAGAAAGAAACGGCAACCCACTCCAGTATTCTTGCTTGGGAAATCCCATGGACAGAGGAGCCTGACAGGCTACAGTCCATGGGGCTATAGAAGTCAGACAAGACTTAGCCACTGAACTGCCACCCACAATGGGGCTGCAAACAAGTGATGAATAGCAGAGATAGCCCTCAAGTTGCTGCCAATTGAGAGGAGAAAAAAAATCAAAGTAGAGAAGTAATTTATATTGCAGATCAGCCTACAAATGGCATTTACAGAACAGAAAACGTATATAAAGATTCATGTGAAAAGAGAACTTGACTCTCACAAACTGTATGACAATTTTCTTTTGGAGCAGATTTAAGAGACTACATCTCAAACCTGATTTATGGAATTCCTTTTATTTTTATATAGCCACTGTATTGATGGGTTATTTGCATATTATCTGTATTCTAATACATGATAAATTTATCTCATTCATCAAACCTGTGTTGTTATGAAACTATCTTCCACTACAAAGAGCAGGCACACAAAGCCTGATAAGATGTAGTTGAGAAGTTTAGGGTAGTAAGGAGGTAGATATGGACCATGGGGTAAGGGAAGGAAGCATTAGGAATTTGAGATTAACAGATGCAAAATATTATATGTAGGATGAATAAGCAACAAGGTCTTACTGTATAGCACAGGGAACTATATTCAATATCCTGTGATAATTCATAACAGTGGGCATCCCTGGAAGCTCAGCTGGTAAAGAATTCACCTGCAATGTGGGAGACCTGGATTTGATCCCTGGGTTGGGAAGATCCCCTGGAGGAGGAAATAGCAACCCACTGCAGTATTCTTGCCTAGAGAATCCCCATGGGCAGAGAAGCCTGGTGAGCTACAGTCCATGGGGTGGCAAAGCATCACCCATGACTGAAGCAAGCACAGCACTGCACAGCATAAAGCATAATAAAAGAGAATATGAGAAAGAATTTATATATATATATGTATAACTGAGTCACTTTTGTGTACAGCAGATATGAAACACAACATTGTAGATCAACTATGCTTCAATAGAATTAAAAAAAAAAAAAGAAACGGTATTCTCAGTACAATATAAAAAGTGCTCCGATGTGTGCAGTACTGTAGTGGTCCGATGGAGAGAGGCAGGCAGGAGCTCTGACTGATTAGATAAAGCAGATTGCACAGGCTTCCAGACCCAGTGGGACTCTGGAAGGATGAGTAGAAACTTAGCAGAGGGACACACAAAAAAGAGGGTTCCAGGTTTTCTGCCCAGGTGGATATTTATCAAGGATTTTTCTCCAACTCTGCATGGGACTGGCAAAAGTCTATGATGGACCACGTCTGAGACCCTGTGATTTGTTCCAGCATTGCTTGTCTCCACTCTCCTGTCTCTGATCGCAGCCTCCTATTTGTCTTTTTTATCTACTTTCCCTGATTTCTGACTCTAGGCTCTGAATGGCCCAGTGTGCACGTGTCAGGTGTTGTCGGTTTGGATAAGGCTGGGGAACCAGACACCACAGGAAAGAAAGGAGCCTGAGAAGAGTCAGAGAAGCAAAATGGGCATGTGGCACGTGGGGAGCAGGAGTGAATATGCCTGACTAGAGCGTAGGTGGGATGCTTATGGAGAGGAGGCGGGAATGGAGTTGACCAGAGACAGCAGGGTCCAGAACCCAAAGCACCATACGTGCTTTTCTGAGGAGTTTGGACATTATCACGTTCAAAATGAGAAAACCCTGAAAGGCTTTCCAAGTGGCAGAATGACATGAAAGTCTTGTGTAGTAAGTATATGTGTCCTGTTTAGCTAGTTTCATTGTTTCTGCATTGAAGCCATTGAGGAGGTTGCTGTTCTGACCTGCTTTCAGGAGGGAACTTCTGTGGGAGTATTAATAGTTGGCCAGCAGCCTGCAGGTGCCATATCTTCTGCTTTGCCACAGGGCATCAGGGGTGATGACTGAGCATGGCAAGGGACCGGGGCCAGGCCAGTTCTGCCCAGAGGGGATTCATTCTAGTGAGTACGCTTGAGGGGAAGCTGGCAGACTTTCTCAGAGCCGAACACGTGAGTCTCCTCCTATTCAATCCTTCTCTTTCTTTTCATGGTTGCCAAGGGTTTATGGTGGTCTGTGGGTTCCTCTCTTTCTTCCCGAACCCTCCCTCTTTATCTGTCACAGGTGTTTCTCCCAGTAATCTCTTTTCGTTCTAATTCTGTCTTGGCATTGGCCTTTCATAGAGTATGAACTGACATACGATGCCTCAAAACCTATTTTTAAATTTTAGTATGTATCTTTAAGTGGTTGTTTCCATTTTTACCCTCTGAACTAGCATGCTTTCTTTATATGAAATACACTGTTTTATGAAGTCAGAGGTAACCTTAAATAAATTATCTCAAGACAGTTTGGACCCCCGGGCATGCCAAGCTTCTCTGCACAAGTTTATCATTACAACTACTTGGGATCTGACAGGCTTCTGGGGGACTAGGGCAGAACTGCCAGCCTTACTTAGTTCTACTTAATAATGTATTTCCCACATCCCATCATGGCAGGATTGGCTCAAGTTCAATGAGTTGATGGACAGGAAATGCTTCAGACAGAGGGGATTTTTTTTTTCTTGACTGTCATTCTTATAAAGTATTTTGATATCTCATGACTAGCACGTGGTTAGATAAAGGAGGAAGATAATTTAGCATCTTAAAAGCCTGTGACCTAGCGTTTGGGAAGACAGGATTAATTACAGCAAATAACCCTGTGATTTTTGCAGCAGTGTTTTTCTCTGGAATGTTATGCCTTATGGATGAAGAGCAATTTCTCTCTGTTTCTTTAATAAAAAGTCACTTTAAGTAAAAACAGTGAATCATGTTCTTGAAGGAGGTTGTGATCTTCAAACATGAGAAAAGCATCTGCGTTAATCTTTTTGTTTTTAGAAGGTCTGTCATATTGCAGTTTATATAATATGACTAACAGCAAAACTATGCACTATATTTATTTAAAATAAAATGCTAGGCTGAGTATCACGATTTTTGAAACTAAAGTGAATTTGTTTAAGTTGTAGAATTGAGTGTTATTTAATCTCCTGGGCAGACTTTCAAGTGTCCCTGTGATCAGAGCTCTTCTGTGAATTCTCTGTGAATGGGGATTCCTGGTGTGGTCCAGGATTTAGGGAGGGATGGAAGACGAACCTCATGGTTTTGGGTGTACTGCTTTGCTCTCATTTTATACATTAGGATCTCTTCAGTAAGTAACAACTAAAAGGCTGAGAGAAATTCAAATGGATTCAGAATATGTGAAATGATAAAATATTAAATATCTTTAACATTAACTTTTACATTAAAGATATATATCTATTAAGTCCTAATGATATAACTGTAATTGTGGGCATTTTCTAGTAAGTTTTCATTTAAAGAGAATACATAGTAGTGGCTTAAATGTGAAATGAACCATGTGACAAAAGATCTCCTATTTATTTGAATTTGTTTAATAGTACTAGGAAGTCTACCTGGTAGAAGGATTTCATTTGATGTAATTTTATAGTATTAAGACCCATGCACAATTGAGATATTGCTCCTGTTCATGTGATACATTCCTTGCTTAAACAAAGCTAAATTATAATCAATGAACATGACAAGAGTGATTATTTCAAAAGCCCAAGTGAAATGCTAATGAAATCATGTCTTAATTCTGATAAGATTGAATTGGGGGGGGCATGACCTTCTTATTCAATTAAGAATAGGTTATCACTGTGGCTCTAGAGAAACCACAGTGGATTGGAGACTTGGTTACTGCTGGGAGGCTGCATTTGTCAAGCGGAAGTTTTGGAAAAGTCAAAATGGCACCTCCCATTGACACTAGAGATTTGTTTTAAACCAGCAATGGACCGTGTTGGGGTAAGTGGATAAGGCAATAAAGCAAACCAGTGCCATTTTTGAAAGTGTTTATTTATTTATTTTTTAATCTTATGTTTACAGAATTTTTGCAAGTATAGTACAAAGCACATTTTTCCCTAAGTCATTTGAAAATATTCAATAACTTATTGAATAGTCCTCACCTTCAAGGACTCTAATGTGCATTTCTTACAAACAAAAACATTTTCCACGTAACTTACTGTTATAACCACTGAATTCAAAACTTTCACGTTGGTACATTACCACCATCTAATTTTCAGGATTTACCCAAGTTTTGCCAGTTATCTCAGTAAAGGATCCAGTCCAGGATCGTGTGTTGGATTCAGTAGTCATGTCTCTTTAGTCTCCTTCAGTCTGGAATGCTTCTTTAGTCTTTCCCAGACTTTCATGATCTCGAAAGGCCAGTTATTGTAGGATGTCTTTTAGTGTGGGTTTCTCTGATGCTTCTTTGTTAGATTCAGGTTTGGTGGGAATATCAAAGAAGCAGTTTTGGGAGTGGAAAATAACTTCTTTACCATCTTTAGTTCAGTGTTTGGAGGCCTTTGAAATAAACTGAAAAAGGACAGATTAGAAGAGGAAAGAAAAATGAATTTAATGCATGTATGCATAGGAGTTCAGAAAGAAATATGACTCAAAGAGGAAGTTAGGATTTGGAGCTTTTATGCCATCTTAATAGGGAATGGGGAGGGCCAGAGGGACACTTCTGGGAGAACAAATAACTTCCTAGAAGGGGAGTAGAAAGAAAGAGCACTGAAGGAAAAAATGACTTTTTGAAAGATAAGTGGACCTTAGGAGAATAGATAGGATATATAATAGTTTTGTGACTGTTTGGTTGTAATACTAACTTCTTCTTCTGAAAGAGAAGATTGTTGTTCCCAGGGATGGGATTTATGACAATTGAATTTTTTAGTTCTTTTGAGAGGCTCTGCTTTTAGGCAGATAAGGGATTTTAGGAACTCAGATGGCTTTAGCTTAAAATCATTTTTATGCCACAGTGGCTTATTCTGGATCCCTTCCTGGCACTGTATTCTCATTGTGTCATTTAGTGTACAATTTCAGTTCATCTCGTGATAATGATGCTCACTTTGATCCCTTGATAAAGGGGTATCTGCCATTGTAAAGTTTCACATTGTTCTTCATTTTTAGTTAATAAGTAGTTTGTGAGGGGTGCTTTGAATTTATGCAAATATCTTTTAAATTACAAATATGTGAGTTTTTATTTTTATGGTCACCTGGTTTAATAGGTTATAATCCTCTGTGCTGTGCTGTGCTTAGTCGTGTCTGACTCTTTGTGACCCCATGGACTATATGTAGCCTGCTAGGCTCCTCAGTCCATGGGGATTCTCCAGGCAAGAATAGTGGAGTGGGTTGCCATGCCCTTCTCCAAGGGATCTTCCCAACTCAGGGATTGAACCCAGATTTCCCTCATTGCAGAAAGATTACCATTTGAGCCACCAGGGAAGCCCAAGAATACTGGAGTGGGTAGCCTATCTCTTCTTCAGGGAATCTTCCCGACCCAGGAATTGAACCAGGGTCTCCTGTATTGCAGGCTGATTCTTTACCTGCTGGGCTACCAGGGAAGCCCTATAATCTCCACTATCATATATTTTGATGCTCAGTTATCCCATATTTGGCTAGTGGTAGCTTATTCAAACTGACTCTTCTGTTGACACAACCCCATTATTCTTTGAGCATTTCCTTGCTTTTTGGAAAGCACATGTTGTTTTGAGATCATCTTATACTTTCCTTGCCTTAGTTCTGAAATTAGCCATTTTCCCAGAAGCCCTGATTCTAAGAAACCAAGATCTGGATGACAGGCATGCTCATTGCTATCAGGGTGTTGGCTGCTGCTCACAGACCCTCTTAGTATGTATATAATCTCTCATCACTGCTGCTCCCACTCTATCTCTTGGGGACACCCTCTTCATTATCAGTGCTCTGATTCTCTTCACTGGGCTGCTGTGCAATAACTCTCCTTCCTCATGTTCCCCGGATCTCAATACCCACATCAGACCATCTTGCCCCCTCCCACAGGGAGTGCTACATCGTGTTGCTCAGGCTCTGATACCATGTGCTGGGTCACAGCCCCAGGTAGAAATACTCTTTGCTTCACTTGGGCTCTGAAACTCTGTAACTGGACACCTGCCCCTCCCGCCTCCCATGGGGATGGCCTTCTTTCCTCCACTCAAAGTTTGACACCTTGGTTGGAGCTGCCACCCCTCTGAATGTACATCGTCCTCATCCTAACCAGGATCCAGTACTCTACTCTCGGTTATCATGGTTCCTCTACTTCTGTGTGAATTTCTGCCTTGCTCAGCTCCACCAAATGACTTCAGAAATGAATTGTTCATGAAGGGGAATGGAGCTCAATTACATTTTAAAGTGTGGATTTAGAAGTTACCTAATAATTTACCAAACTTGGGAGATCTGCTGTCATATTTTTTAACCAAGAATCTGGAACATATAATTGAAAAGAAATTATTGCATGAGTCATTGTGTCAGTTTTTTAAAGATTTATTTTTAATGTAAAGGTACATATTTTAATAAGGCAAAGCTCTGATGTTTAATCAAGTCTGCAATCAATGAGAAACAGACACATTTACAGCTTATCTTCTCCAAAATGTACACTTGCATTAATTACTTAGAAATAAGTTGTCTTCAGAGAATTCTGTGTCCCAAACCCATGATGAAAATTTCAGAATCCCAAGTAGCAGTGAGTTCCTCATTTACATTTCATCAGATTTCTGGTCTTTTCAATTAGACAAAAAAGTCTAAGTTATTTTCTGTTTTACACATGGAATGTATACTTAGGACATGGAATTTATATTTCCAACCCAGATCTTGACCCTAGAACTACCTTCAAACTCCCTCTGTTTTCGACTACCCTTTAGTTTCAGTTGTGCCCTGAGATGCTTGCGACGTAAAATGCAGATGTCAAGTAGGCATCCCCGATGCTTCATGCTCCTATAGCCAGTGCCTGCTTGACATCTCCCTTTTGATGTGTCACGGGCGTCTCATGGGCTTCCTGGTGACTCCAAGATAAAGAATCTGCCTGCAGTACAGCAGACTCAGGTTCAAACCCTGGGTCGGGAAGATACCTTGGCAAAGGGAATGACTGACTCAACATGTCCATATCTGAACTTTTGACTCTTGAAACTGCCCTCTGAGCACAAATCTTCTTTCCAATCTCAGTGAATAGCAGAACCACCCTCATGCAATCCTGGCCAGAAATCTGGAAATGGTCTTGGTTCTTCTTTTTCTTTTATGGAGAATGAAGTGAAGTGAAGTGAAGTCGCTCAGTCGTGTCTGACTCTTTGCTACCTCATGGACTGTAGCCTACCAGTCTTCTCCCTCCATGGGATTCTCCAGGCAAGACTACTGGAGTGGGTTGCCATTTCCTTCTCCAGGGGATCTTCCTGACCCGGGGATCGAACCCGGGTCTCCAGCATTCCAGGCAGATGCTTTAACCCCTGAGCCACCAGGGAAGCCCTTATGGAGAATAGATCAGTGTATTCCGTGGTCTCTTCTGTTTTTTTCAGCACTTCCTGTCTCAAGCCTAGGCCAGCCACCACCATCTCTCACCTGGTATGCTTCTTACTCCATTCTTGTCACCTTGTGATTCATTATCCTCACAGCTGTCAAAGTGATGTCTGTACATTGGATCATCTTCCTAACCTACTTAAACACACTAAACAAATTCCACAATTCTTATATGCACCTGCATGACCAGCCCCCTGCTCATCTCTCTAGCTTCACCTTGTGTGCCTCATTCCCAAGCACTTGGCCTTCTTTTTGTTCCTAGACCATAACAAATATTGCTACCTTAGAACTTTTGAATATCATCTCTTTAAAATATCATTAACTTCCTTGTTCCAAATAGAACCTTTGTATCTTTATACTAGAGCCAAATGCTTATTGATGAGTATGATTTAGGGACCAATTTCTGTTCTCTTACATATTACTTATTTTGTACTCAAAGGAGAATTTCAGTGACAGTATGAGATAATTGTTAAACTCAATTTACTATTAAGAAAATAACATTAAGGTTGCTTCCAACTGCTTCCAAAATAAAAATCTTAATAAAAGTCAATATAATTATGACATTTAAAATGTAAAAAAGAAAAAAAGAAACGGTGTCTATAAAATATTCAGTATATAAAACACTTTGAAACCTTAGAAGGAAAGAGAATTCAATGTATTATTGTTACCAAATTATTACTAGTTTAATTTTCACAAGACTCATTTCAGTAAAGATGGTGAAGTTTTATTAAATTTATAGTGGTATTAAATTATGGTGGTATTAAATTTATGGTGGTATTTTATTAAATTTATGGTATTTATGGTGTTCATAAATACCATAAAATAATTCCTTATGTGTACATTGTACAATCCAGTATGTGCACACATGGTTTTTCTTGAATTCTGACTCATGAGCACAGAGAAGTGACTTGTAGCATTACTTGGCCAAGTCCAGTTCTTTAAACTCCATCTTCATCCAAGGGATATTATCTGGATTGTGCTACTTTGCCTACAAAGGTCCATATAGTCAAAGCTATGGTTTTTGCAGTAGTTATGTATGGATATGAGAGCTGGACAATAAAGACAGCACCAAGAAATTTATACCTACAAACTGTGGTGCTGGAGAAGACTTTTGAGAGTCTCTTGGACAGCAAGGAGATCCAACAAGTCAATCCTAAAGGATATCAATCCTGAATGTTCATTGTAAGGACTGATGCTGAAGCTGAAGCTCCAATACTTTGGCCACCTGATGCGAAGAACTGACTCACTGGAAAAAGCTGTGATTCTGGGAAAGACTGAAGCAGGAGGAGAAGGGGACGACAGAGGATGAGATGTTTGGATGGCATCACTGACTCAATGGACATGAGTTTGAGCAAACTCCAGGAGATGATGAAAGACAGAGAAGCCTGGTGTGCTGTAGTCCACGGGGTTGCAAAGAGTTGGACATGACTGAGTAACTGAACAACAAATATTGTGCACCCTGTAGAGAGGACAGGATAAAACTGGAAGCTGAAGGGATGAACCATTTAGTATGTGCTTCTCAATTCTGTGTGCTTGACTTTCCAACAGCAAGCTTCATTATTAATGAATTGCACCATTACTTGGTGAAGAAGTCAGCTCTTTATAATTTAAAGAAAACTACACGTCAGTAGTTAGCAAAAAAGAGAACCAAAGTCGCCATAACATAATAGATCCTTAACTTTTGAAAGGACATTGGTACTCCTTGGAACCCCATTTTTGTAGTTTACTAAATAATTATAATAAATGTGCCCCCTTTCCTGCTCATGAGATCTATTTTTCTCTATTTAGGTATCATTAGATGTCTCCTTTCCACTGCCCACAAGACAGTTCTTGGAGGGTGTCTGAGATTGTGCCCTTAGAAAGGACAACTGCAATCTGATGTGTCAGTGAATTACTGTGCTGTGTATGTGTAAGGAAATGAAAATTCATCATCTTTATTGAAACAAATCATTTGAAAATTAACTGGAAATAACTTGGTTAACAATAATACACTGAATTCCCTTTTCTTCCAAGGCTTCAAAGTATTTCATATACTGACATTTTATAGACATTGCAGCCTTTTTTCTTTTTGCATTTTAAATGTCATAATTACAATGATTTTTATTAAGACATTTATTTTGGAATCAAGCTTTTTTGGGTTGTTGTTTTCTTAGTAGTAAATTAAGCTTAGCAATTATTCCATACTAATTGCTACTGAGATTCTCTTTCAGGTTATGAAATAAATAATACTATAAGAGAACAGAAACTAGTTCCAAAATCACATTCATCATTTAGTATTTGACTATTGTAAAAACGCCAAGATTCTATTTCACTAAGGAAAGCAACATTATTATGATTCATAGTCATTAAGCTTCATGCTTATTTTATGGATTGAATTTTTAGCTTTTGATAATCATGTGTATATGTCTGTGTGTATATGCACTGTCAATTAACAATAAGTCTTTAGGAATGTAAGATCCAATAACATGTTCAAAACTTAAATTTACTTTCCAACAGCTTTGTTTCATTTGTTCCTTATTTCTCTCAAAGTTGCCATCATCCACATCTAATTGCTCAAGCCAGCCACTGGGCATTGTCTTGACAATTTCATCTCCTTTACCTTCCACATCTACTCTAATGCCAAGATCTGTTTATTCTACCTTTTAAACTGTCTTCTTAGTTCTTCCACTCGTTGATCCCATAGCTGCCACCTTGATTCAAATTATGATCATCTCTTACCTTGACTGCTGTTGGGCTTCTTAACTGTTCTTCCGAGACTGTTTTTGCCTCCTTTCCATATAGCAGCAGGAATCTTATAATAATGCAGGTCTGATCCTAGTCTGGACTTCCCAGGAGGCTCAGTGGTAAAGAATCCGCCTACCAGTGCAGAAGATGTAAGAGACTCAGGTTTGATCCCTAGGTTGGGAAGATCCCCTGGAGGAGGAAATGGCAACCCACTCCAGTATTCCCACTCCAGTATCCTTGCTTGAAAAATCCCATAGACAGAGGAGCCTGGTGGGCCACAGTTCATGGGGTCGGAAACAGTCGAACACAACCAAGCATGCATGATCCTAGTCTGTCTCCGCATGAAGCCCATTCACTCTGTCTCCTAAGGGAAAGTTCACAGCTTTACAATCTGTGAAACTGCATGTGATCTTGCCCCTACTGCCTTTTAACTCATCCCTTTGCCAGAGTGCCACCGCTTCTGTTCATTTCTTTGAGAACCGGGTACTTGACCCTTTCAGCATCTTAGAACGTGCTGTTTTTCCCTCTCTTCTGTACACTGTCTCAATGTGAAGTCAGATCCTTATACTTCTCAGACTAAGATAGGCCACCTTGACATTCACTTCCATGCCATCCTACATTTTCCCTTCTTAACACACGTAATACATAATTACTTATTCAAAGTCTAGCTTTTCCATTCAACAGATAAATCTAAGGAGGTGAAGATCAACTCTGAGTTGTTCATTTTATTCCTTACCCCAACTGAGTGCTTGACACATAGTAAATGCACAATAAGCATTTGTTGAGTGAATGAAAATGAATGAATGGAAGATGCATATGAACATCACTCAGATATTTACTTTTGATGTTGAATTGTGACAATTGATGTTCAAAAAATCAAATAATGAACATTTGAGCCCAGGTGAGTGGTGCTTTTTAAAAGTTTGTTTGAAAGTATCATCATCAGTCATGTCTACTAGGGTTCTTGGCAATGTATGGGTACATACAGAAAGAATCTTTCAGGGGAAGAAATTTAATATATTGGCAAGCCCTGAACAAGTGAAAAGGATTCCTTTTGATAATAGACATGGAATGTAAAATCTAGAAGAGATTTGTTTTCCCATAGGCATTTTCTTATAGCTGTTTAGTCATCTAAACAACTCTCAAACATATGAAGGATGATTACGTAATAACTTTAGACTCACTGGAAATTTGCAGATGTATCAAGAATGCAGCAAAAGAAGAAATAGGCACACACCCCAAAAGTCAGAAAGCAAGTCAAATAGATGTCATAAAGCATATGTATCCTCAAAGTCTTTATTCCAACTTCAATTGCTCTTATTTTACAAGCCTATTTCTTGGCCTTTTCATTTCTAAAACCAAAGCCCCAGACAGGAACTGGAGAGGGAAAGAAGTTGTAGGAATCCACTGTTCCCAATGGCAGGGTTAGCAGACAGCAGAGTCTCGCCCTCCTCCAGACTTCTGTGGAAATTGACTGCATGGCAGCACTAATCATATTCACCTAGCGGCATGATTATGCTTTTAAAAAGTCATTTTCCATTCTTGATCATAAGCTTGTAAGGAAAAACCTTGACTTTTTACAAGGCTTTCAGAGAATCACACAAAACCATGTCATAGTTGATATTCATAATCAAAACAAAGCAAAACAACTCTGAGTCATCAAGAGAAAATTAAATTATGTTCAATATTGTTTGAGGAGGCCGGAAAGAAATACTATATTTTAGAAATGTTTTCTTCTCTAATAATGGAAATAAAAAGCTCTTCTTCTAAAAGAGCTGAATATAAAGTTATTGCCTCCATTTTTAAGAGCCATTCATAAACCATGGAGTGTCTCAGAGATAAAGTTTTATTATTTACTGCTTCTAATTCTATTGATGTTTAGTTCAGAAACCCTTTAAACAACCTAGCTGATAGCAATGAAGAGGAGAGGTAAGTGTTCATTTAAGTAAAAACCTGAAGGTGTTACTTAAATTATCTCAAGGTCACAGCTATTAAAGACCAAAAACGTTTGGTCTTTCTGGAAACACTTAGCCATAAAAACAGTGTAGCATTGTGGTAAAATCACAAGCTTTAATCAGAAATGTCCTGGTTTGTATCTTTCATTTGGTCAATACCAGCTGAGCCACAGTAGGCAACGTGCTTAATCTCTTTAGGTGAGAGAAAACTGAACAACTACTGTTTGTTGTTGTTGTTATTTAGTTGCTAAGTCATGTCCGACTCTTTGCCACCCCATGGAGTGCAGCATGCCAGGCTTCTCTGTCATTCACTATCTCCCGGAGTTTGCTGAAACTCATGTCCATTGAGTCATGAGTTGTGTGAGGCCATCTAACCATCTCATCCTCTATCTTCCCCTTCTCCTCCTGTCCTCAGTCTTGCCCAGCATCAAGGTCTTTTCCAATGAGTCAGCTCTTAGCATCAGGTGGCCAAAGTCCTTCCAATGAATTTTAAGGGTTGATTTCCTTTAAAATTGACTGGTTTGATCTTCTTGTAGTCTAAGGGACTCTGAAGCTATGACAAGCCTAGGCAATGTATTAAAAAGCAGACTTCACTTTGCCAACAAAGATCCATATTGTCAAAGCTATGGTTTTCCCAGTAGTCATGTATGGATGTGAGAGTTGGACTATAAGGAAGGCTGAATGCCAAAGAATTGATGCTTTTGAATTGTGATGCTGGAGAACAGCAACTATTAGTCACTTGATATTATCACTTATCAGTTTGGCAAAGTATGAACTGGAGCCAGGAGGGTAAATCTTTGAGAAATCAGCTAATGAATTTCCTTTGGGTTTTGAAGCCAGTGTGTGTCTGTGTATTAGTTACTCAGTTGTGTCTGACTCTTTGTGACCCCATGGATTGTGGCCCACCAGGCTCTTCTGTCCATGGTATTCTCTGGGCAAGAATACTGGAGTGGTTTGCCATTTCCTTCTCCAGGGGATCTTCTCATCCCAGGGATCGAACCTGAGTTTCCTGCATTGTAGGCCGATTCTTTATTGTCTGAAACACCAGGGAAGCCCAAGGGTCGGGTATTAAATAAAAAGACATTTCCCAATGACACCAACCCTGTGTGTTTTAGTAAGTTATTTTTTAGTTCATCTGACCCTCAGTTTCTCTGGGTATAACATTGGAATAACAGTAGTACCTATCTGTATCAGTCAGAATAGATCATGTACAATAACAAACAGTCCCCAAATCTCAATGATTTAAAATAACAAAATGTATTTCTCATTCACTCATGTCAGTTGTGGGTTGACCAGTAGCTCTTTCACATCATCCTTATATGAGAACCTGGAGTGATTGACTTTTTTAATCTAGAAGGTTGTCAATCATCATGGCCAAGGGGAAGAGATCATAGCAAATCACAGACTGATTCTTAAAGGTTTTTGCCAGAAAAAGACATGTATATCTCTCCACTTACATTTGACAGACCATGGCAATTCATCTCTCTTGCCTAACATTATGGAGTTGGGACAATGAAATCCAACAGTGGGCCAATAGGCCTGGAAAGAGAACTGAACTATTGGTGAACAGCCCTAATGATCACCACCTGGATTTATTAGGATTGTCGGGAGGGTTCATTTAGTGAATGCAAAACACTACGGCTCATTCTTGGTACCTTACAAGAACTAAGTAAATGTTAGGGACTGTTATGACGTACATTGATTGCAAACTTTATTCATAATGATGACTTGAACTCTATTTTAGTGTCCCTTAAATAAAAAATTTTTTGAGCATTCTTTGGCATTGTCTTTCTTTGGGATTGGAATGAAAACTGACCTTTTCCAGTCCTGTGGTCACTGCTGAGTTTTCCAAATTTGCTGGCATGTTGAGTGCAGCATTTTCACAGCATCATCTTTCAAGATTTGAAATAGCTCAACTGGAATTCCATCACTTCCACTAGCTTTGTTCGTAGTGATGTTTCCTAAGGCCCACTTGACTTCACATTCCAGGTTGTCTGGCTCTAGGTGAGTGATCACACCATCGTGATTATCCAGGTCTTGAAGATCTTTTTTGTACAGTTCTTCTGTGTATTCTTGCCACCTCTTCTTAATATCTTCTGCTTCTGTTAGGTCCCTACCATTTCTGTCCCTTATTGAGCCTATCATTGCATGAAATGTTCCCTTGGTATCTCTAATTTTCTTGAAGAGATCTCTAGTCTTTCCCATTCTATTGTTTTCCTCTATATCTTTGCATTGATTGGTGAGGAAGGCTTTCTTATCTCTCCTTGCTATTCTTTGGAACTCTGCATTCAAATGGGTATATCTTTCCTTTTCTCCTTTGCTTTTTGCTTCCCGTCTTTTCACAGCTATTTGTAAAGCCTCCTCAGACAGCCATTTTGCATTTTTGCATTTCTTTTTCTTGGGGATCATCTTGATTCCTGTCTCCTGTACAATGTCATGAACCTCCGTCCATAAGTTCATCAGGCACTCTGTCTATCAGATCTTAAACCTAATTGACACTTCCACTGTATAGTCATAAGGGATTTGATTTAGGTCATACCTGAATGGTCTAGTGGTTTTCTCCACTTTTTTCAATTTAAGTCTGAATTTGGCAATAAGGAATTCATGATCTGAGCCACAGTCCACTCCCACTCTTGTTTTTGCTGACTGTATAGAGCTTCTCCATCTTTGGCTGTAAAGAATATAATCAATCTGATTTCATTGTCAACCACCTGGTGATGTCCATGTGCAGAGTCTTCTCTTGTGTTGTTGGAAGAGGGTGTTTGCTATGACCAGTGCATTCTCTTGGCAGAACTCTATTAGCCTTTGTCCTGCTTCATTCTGTGCTCCAAGGCCAAATTTTCCTGTTACTCCAGATGTTTCTTGACTTCCTACTTTTGCATTCCAGTCCCCTGTAATGAAAAGGACACCTTTTTTGGGTGTTATTTCTAGAAGGTCTTGTAGGTCTTCATAGAACTGTTCAACTTCAGCTTCTTCAGTGTTGCTGGTCGAGGCATAGACTTGGATAAGGCAGAGGAACCAGAGATTAAATTGCAAGCATCTGCTGGATCATCGAAAAATGATGATCCAAGAGAGTTCCAGAAAAACATCTATTTCTGCTTTATTGACTATGCCAAAGCCTTGGCTTTATTGACTATGCCAAAGCCTTTGACTGTGTGGATCACAATCAACTGTGGAAAATTCTGAAAGAGATGGGAATACCAGACCACCTGACCTGCCTCTTGAGAAACCTGTATGCAGGTCAGGAAGCAACAGTTAGAACTGGCCATGGAACCACAGACTTGTTCCAAGTAGGAAAAGGAGTACATCAAGGCTTTCTATTGTCACCTTGCTTATTTAATTTATATGCAGAGTACATCATGAGAAATGCTGGGCTGGTGGAAGCACAAGCTGGAATCAAGATTGGCGGGAGAAATATCAATAACCTCAGATATGCAGATGACACCACCCTTATGGCAGAAAGTGAAGAAGAACTAAAGAGCCTCTTGATGAAAGTGAAAGAAGAGAGTGGAAAAGTTGGCTTAAAGCTCAACATTCAGAAAACTAAGATCATGGCATCTGTTCCCATCACTTCATGGCAAATAGATGGGGAAACAGTGGAAACAGTGGCTGACTTTATTTTTCTGGGCTCCAAAATCACTGCAGATGGTGATTGCAGCCATGAAATTAAAAGATGTTTGCTCCTTGGAAGAAAAGTTATGACCAACCTAGACAGCATATTAAAAAGCAGAGACATTACTTTGTCAACAAAGGTCCGTCTAATCAAGGCTATGGTTTTTCCAGTGGTCATGTATGGATGTGAGAGTTGGACTATAAAGATAGCTGAGCACTGAAGAATTGATACTTTTGAATTGTTGTGTTAGAGAAGACTCTTGAGAGTCTCTTGGACTGCAAGGAGATCCAACCAGTCCATCTTAAAGGAAATCAGTCCTGGGTGTTCATTGGAAGGACTGATGTTGAAGCTGGAACTCCGATACTTTGGCTACCTGATGCAAAGACCTGACTCATTTGAAGAGACCCTGATGCTGGGAAAGATTGAGGGCAGGAGGAGAAGGGGATGACAGAAGATGAGATGTTTGGATGGCATCATCAACACAATGGACATGGGTTTGAGTGGACTCCGGGAGATGGTGATGGACAGGAAGGCCTGGCGTTCTGCTGTTCATGGGGTCGCAAAGAATCGGGCATGAGTGAGTGACTGAACTGAACTGAAATGAAAATTTTAAAATAAACCCTGTGTCTAAGAAAAAATAGAGCTGCATAAGGAAGCATTACGCGTTCCTTCATAACCTGGCATGAAGGAAATGCCTCAGTGTGCTGGACAAACTCAGCATCAGGCCTTGGATGACTTAAATGTTACAGTAGTCAGTTATTCTTTCTGTCCAGTTGGGAAATTTGTTATTTATAGACTGCTAAATAACAAAGAAACTTGAAATTATACATTTTATGTTATGGAGCCAACTTCATCATTTTTGAGTGTCCAACTCTTTTTCTGCACGTTCCTTGTAAAGGTAATGTGTATTAAAATAGTGGATATCTAAAGCTGAATTAAAGCTGCAAAGCCTTGCTTATGGTTCAGGGTTTCTTCCAAGTGGAAGATAGGCAGGTCAGATCATAGTCAAATTTATTTAGGCAAAAATAGGTCTTCTTAGGTTTTAGAGTCCTCCTTCATTTCCCTTTCTTCTTGGGAGGGGACCTTTCTCTTGCCTATTTTTTCAGTCATTCCCGTTAAACAGGAAAAAATCAGTCTTTGAGTCATTGTGATGGATGGTTGACTGGCTACATTTTAGCACAAATGACTTTGTGTGTTAGTTGGCTCTTTAGTCCTAAATGCATTATTCTGGCCTGTGAGCTTCTCTACAGTGAAGACTGTCATCCTTGGGCTTGGGTCCCCAGTGCCCAGAAGCATCTGCAACTTGGTCTTCATTAACTGTGAGTGAAGAACAGAACGACTGTACAACAAAGGTATTGTTCCCAATTAAAACTATTTTAGGCATCAAGAGAACAAGGGGGCATTTTCTTAAGGCCAGGCCCCTGAAATCCTATGCTAATTGTCTTTATCCTTTCTCATCTCTTTCAGCCTCATGGCTGGTGGCAACCATTAGGGAAACAAAAAGGGGGTCTCTTGAATCTCCAGCACTGCTGGACACTGTTGCCTCAAGCCATATTTCTCTAATAACAACATTCCTTTCCCCACTTCTTTCCACCCCTGAAAAAGCATCTGTTTTAGAAGAAATAGTCAGCAGTCCTCTACCACTGTTTGATCAGTGTAAAGACTGGGTCTGTTAAGAAAATCCCTTCATCTCTGTGGCTCTCAAACTTCAGTAGCATCCACATCAACTACAGGGCTTGTGAAAACAGATTGCTGGGCCCATCCCCAGGGTTCCTGATGTAGTAGGTTGCAGTAGGCCCATTAATCTGCATTTCTAACAAGCTCATGAGTTGTACCAGTGCTGCCCTGCTTTGAGCACACTACTCCATCTGAACTCTCCCAGGGCTCCTTCCCCATCCCACCCCCAAATTTCCCAGTGCTAGTTTTTTTCCATTTACTGGTTTTGCTTTTTCATATTGCTTTTGAACTATTGGAATATTCCTGATTATTTCTCTTTCTGATACTTTATGTCTCTACCCAAATGTTGTTTTGATTGTTATGGATTATGAACTATTACTCTTGTGAACTGTCTTATCCCAGAGGACTTTCTAGAGAAAGAAATCTGAGGGAGTTGCCTGCCCAGCTCATATGAAGGCTGTATTTGGTCAGTAAAGGGATGGTTTTCTTATAGCAAACATTTGAGCCCTTTAACTAATTATTTAAGAAATGCATCATTTTTGTTATTGTTGTTATACGCCTGGTATCTAGCTTATTAGCTGGTCGGCCTTTTAGAAATCATTTAAAAAAGAATCACTTCAGTATATTGGTGAAAGATAAAATTAATGTGTCTGCAGTTTTGCACAAGGAGTTATGTCATTTAGTTGACTGCTTCAAGCTTTAAATTCATGGTTGTAGCTCTTAAGTTGATCTTGACATAACAACAGAGTAATTTGACTTTTAAGAATAAAGACACATGTGAGCCTAAAGAAATGAAAGTCCAGGGACTTCCCTGGTGGTGCAGTGGTAAAGAATCCACCTGCCAAGGAAGGAGACATGGGTTCGATCCCTGATCCCGGAAGATTCCACATGCTGTGGAGCAACTAAGCCCATGTGCCATGACTATTGAGCCTGTTCTCTAGAGCCCAGGAGCCACAACTACTGAACCCATGTGCTGTACCTACTGAAGCTTGCACACTCTAGAGCCCTGCAACAAGAGACGCCACTGCAGTCAGAAGCCCTCACACTGCAACCGGAGAGCAGCCCTGCTCGCCTCAACTAGAGAAAAACCTGTGCAGCAGTGAAGACCCAGCACAGTCAGAAATAAACACACAAACAAAATTCTCAAAAAAAAGAAAGTCTAGATTTTGAGTGATCTTCTGTTTGAAATGTTTGTTAATAAATGACTAAACTAGAACTTACATTTAATGAGACCATAAAGTCAGCTTTTTCCAGATGGCTTATCTGGGTATTTTCTTTATGTATATCTTTTCTCTGTGTATATCTCTAGTTACAAGCAGGGCATTTGTGTACCTCAATCAGTAGATTATGAACAGCTGTGTACATTTTGGTGTCTGTTCTCCAGCCGTGTGTGTGTATGTAGTATATAAAATATATTTTTTTGAATAAATGAGAGCTTACTACATTTTTCTTTTTATATTAATTAGCATATTTAGTGAACATTTCTTCCTGTCATTAAATGATTTTCTACATTTTTTAAATTGACTACATAATATCCCTTTATGTGAATGCATCCTAATTAGTAGATCAAATCCTTGCGCTAATATAGTCAAAAGAAAAAAGAAAACCATGTTGCCAAATTACCCTCTGGAAAGAGAGAAAAAACTTTCCTATAAACATTACTAGCAAAAAACTTTTTGCTGATACTTCCTCAGTTTATACTTCTTATCTGATACTTTAGGTAAAAAATGAAGTCTTTATGTTGATTGGGTGTTAAAATATTATCTATGAGTTTAGGGTAAATAGGAGTCAATTTTTTATATTCTTTTCAGTTTGGGAAATAGTCCAATCAGCAGCAATAAAAAGATGAAATACCAAAAATTGTGCCCCGAAGTAATGAGATACATAAGAAACTGAATAGATTGAGTGTTGCCATCTGTTACTTTCTTTGGGGAATATTTGATCTTTACTTTATCTATGCACTGGGTGATATAGTATTTGTTTTTTGTTTCGAGGAACTTGATTTCTTCTCACATACCGTCTTGATAATTTTTATGTAACTAGTTCTTATAAAGGTTAGAAGCTGAACTCATTTTGTTATCACAACACTTGGAAGCTATTGAGGGCATGCCACTGTGCCATTCAGTTCAGAGATGCCTATGATTTCATTCTTTAATGTATTCTTTCTTTAAATGACAAACTTTGTTCTTTCTTGAAATAACATATTTTTCCTCACTACATTCTAAATTCATGATCATAAATTCTTCTTTCTCCCCTTTATCTCCTTGTTTTCTTTCAGCCTTTCCAATTAGACCTCCTTCCCCTAATTCTATTTCTGTTAACAAGCAGTACATTTGGAGGAAGAATCACATGATTTCAAGCTAAACAGCTCTGGACTTGAAATCTTGCTTTTCTACTTCTTCACTGTGTGCTATTGAGCAAATTACCCTCTCTGAGCCTCAGTGAAATGGTACAGTTTTTCCTCCCTCACAGACTTTTTCTGAAGATTAAATATGATGATACGTATTAAGTTCCTAAAAAAACTCGGTAAACACTAACACCTTTCTCATCTTAAATTTTTTATTCTTTCTTCTCAAGTTGCATCCTTTCCCCCAGAGTCTCCAGATGACTCATTTGAACTTCTTGGCAGTTCTCTTGGAAAAGATTCAGGATAAACCTTTTCCCCTTCTTTCTGGGATTCATCAGTATTAAAAAGTCACCATTTAACTAACATTTACTTTGATCTCAGTAAGTCCACAGAGTTTAGTTTAGTCAACTTTATTCCATTTAAGTCTGAATGAATCCTAAAATGACTTTTTAAGCAGGACATAGTCCTCAAGTCTTTTATAAGAGGGAATTACTATCTGAGATCACAGGTCAAGCAGAGAGCTATGATGATAACGAGTGTCTCCAACAAGCAAGGCTTAAGTATGTTACCACTGAATTCTGTGTTCTGTTTGGGAATTGCTGACAGAAAGTGGCGCTTCTTGGGTCTAAACTTCCAGCCAGTCTGAATTCACGCAAATCCACTTGTGGCTTATCTTCCTTCTGTTTCCTCTGCCTGTCTGCTTTTGCTCCTCCCTTCTTTTAAGACAGCTTGAGGGTCATCTTTATGAAATCTCTCCTACTCATTCCTTCTCCTCCCCCACCCCAAGGTCATTATCTCCTTTTGACCTTCTCCATACCCCATGAATACTTGCATCATCCTGCCAAGAACATTTTTCAGTACTTGCTTGTCTTCCTGCTCTAGGCGCTCAGCCCGATAAGAGCACAGAGGATGTCAGATTTACTTTGAAGCTCTGGACAGAGTCTGTGTTCAATTGGAAGAATTAGGAATGCTATTTGATTTGCTTAATTACTTGATTTCATTATCTTACAGATTTTAAGAAGAAATGGTGAGTCCTCTTTATCATTCAAAAAGTAATAAAAAAAAGAATAATCCAGACACCCTATAAATAAATGGTTTAAAGCAAAAGATTCTGAATCCTGAATAAGCTGGGTGATCAATTCTCTATGCTGGTTTTGTTTTAAAGATACAACCAGTTCTTCAGGAAGTGATGTCATGGCTACAGAGTATGTATAGTCAGAGCTGGAGTTGGAGATCCTACAAAATAGTTGTTGTTGTTGTTGTTTAGTTGCTAAATTGTGTCCAATTCTTTGTGACCCCATGGTCGCTAGCCTTCCAGGCTCCTCTGTCCATATTTCCCAGGCAAGAATACTGGGATGGGTTGCCATTTACATCTTCCCAACCCAGGGAGCAAAACTTACATATACATTACATGTGTTCTTGGAGTCTTTGTTCATTGATATGATGGGGATATTGCTAACAGCTTTTCACAGTTATTGAGAATTTAATGAGCAATACGAGAATAAGCCAACCTATGTTTGGTTAAACTCCAGGAGGCTATAAATAAAATCTGTGGTATAAACATGTAACTACAGAAAAAAAAATATTTATATATATACACTCAATACACAAATGAAAATTTACCACTATAACCCTACTAGTATTTGATTTTGATGAAAAAAAAATCAAGATTGAAAGCATTTTATTCATTCATCTGGAGGAAAATTCCTTTACAATGTTATGTTGGCTTCTGTGAACAACAAGGCGAATCAGTCATAATTATATATATAGGTCCCCTCCTTCTGGAGCCTCCCTCCCTTGAAGGCACTTTAAAACTCAGATTGAAGTCCAGTGAACTGATTAGAAAGCCCAACCTTTAAACTCATCTTAAATAAGCCCCAGGGATGTTAATGCCTTGAAGAAAAGTTAAATGTAAATATCAATAAACTACTCAGTCATGTCTGAATCTTTGAGACCCTATGGATTGTAGCCCACCAGGCTCCTCCATTCATGGGATTCTCCAGGCAAGAATACTAGAGTAGGTAGCCAGTCCCCTCTCCCAGGGTTCTTCCCAATCCAGGGATGGAACTCGGGTCTCTTGCATTGCAGGCAGATTCTTTACCATCTGAGACATTAGATTAAGCATGGAAAAGGCACGTATGAGGTAACCCTTGAGTGCATGGATGGTTTCCATGCAGCTCCTGCCATAAGGACCTGCCAAGTCAGACCCACGCACTGGGATAATTCTTGGGTCTCTGTAGACATTAGCTGTGCTGCACGTGAGGGATGAAACAGGGTAAGTGGAGGGGGCAGAAGAGAGAGTTCATTGCAGAGTTTGAAAATTAAATAAAGTTTAGTCTTGCTCCATCATCTTTAGGAGAAGATGAATGTAACTCAGGTTAAGTGGAAGACCCCTTTCTGGAGTCCTAGCCCAGTTTCCCTCTCATAATAAAGCTAAAGATCTCCATCCAGCCTTGGTGGCTGCATGCTTTATGAGAATAATAATTTTGAAGTTTCAGAGTACTTCTCCATAAGAAGCTCATTTGCATAACTGAATCAAAACTAGAGGTCAGAGTAACTGAGGGCTGTGAGCAAGGACTGAGCTTTGAGCAAAGGAAGCAAACCACACCACCTCCGAAAGCCAGAAGGCAGTTGTGTGAATAAGTTAGGATAACCCAGGCACAGAGATAGCTGATCAATCCTGATAAAAGATTTGCTTTATAATACACAGCATTATCCTTGAGAATATTCTAGATTATAAATTTCTTCAAGACAGACATCGGTTCTTAATTCATCCTTTATATTGCCTTGTATCCAGTAAATGCAGGTGTTGCCAGAAAAGGTAGAATTGTTTTCTGTGTTTCAAGATTGTGATGTACTGTAAGTAAACCTTTCATTCCTGAATTTCTGGTTTAGTCAGTTTAGTGATTTTAGCCATTTTCTACTTTTTCAAGCTCTGCATTTTGGCCTCAAAGGTTATATTACACCTGCTTTCAAATTAGCAAGTCCACTGAATTACCCAAAGATCTAGCAGTCTACTTTTACTCTGTTTTCCAAGTTTCAGGATCTTTTTTGTTGGTGGTGGTCTAGATTTCATTAGAGTCCCACAGTGGAAATGAAATAAAAGCAATGCAGCTTCATGCAGAGGTGAATAATTAGATGTGCAGAAAGTGAGTGTTCTGTTGCATATTCTCCACAACCCCACTTTTCAAGCATAAGCTTTGTTAACAGTGATGCTGCTTCCTACATCACTTCAGTGCATATCCAAACACATATCTGTATGTTTGATGTAAATAGGACCTTACTCTTACAGTTGTTATAAAATCTCAAAAATATGAAGTGGATGTTTTCCTTATTGGTCCATATTAATCATTTTGAATATCTGAATAATATTCTATTATACAGATGCAGCACAGTCCTCTGTTGATGAGCCTTAAGTTGTTTCCAAGCATTTTCTATTGTTGTAGCACTGAATGCATGATTTTCTATGTACTTCTGCAAGTCTTCCTAAAGGATGTCTTCTTAGAAGTGAAATGGGGGGCATCGCAAAGAAAATGAACATTTAAACTTTGGAAAGTCATTCCCATATTAACCTCAAAAAAATACCAATTTGTCCTCTCATGGCAGCTTGTTAGAGTTTGTTTTCTAGCGCCTCACCAGTAAGGGGCATAATTAATCCTTTTCCCCCCCGCCATGTTTATCAATAGCTACTTTACTTCTAAAGTAGCTTTTGTTTGCATTTCTTTGCTTACTACTGAGATCCGCCCCCCTCCTTTTTTATTGGAGTATAATTGCTTTACAATGTTGTGTTAGTTTCTGCGGTACAACAAAGTGAATCAGTGTAAACGTATATCTGCTCCCTCTTGAGCCTCCCACCCATCCCCACCATCCCATCCCTCTAGGTCATCACAGAGCACTGAGCTGAGCTCCCTGTGCTATACAGCCGCTTTCTGCTTGCTATGGAGTCGCACAGAGTCGGACACAACTAACGCGACTTAGTAGTAGTAGTAGTAGTAGTAGCAGTAGTAGTAGCAGTAGCGTAATATACCGGAGAAGGCAATGGCACCCCACTCCAGTACTCTTGCCTGGAAAATCCCATGGACGGAGGAGCCTGGAAGGCTGCAGTCCATGGGGTCGCTGAGAGTCAGACACGACTGAGCGATTTCACTTTCACTTTTCATTTCGTGCATTGGAGAAGTGTTCTTGCCTGGAGAATCCCAGGGACGGGGGAGACTGATGGGCTGCCGTCTATGGGGTCGCATAGAGTCGGACACGACTGGGGCGACCTAGCAGCAGCAGTGTAATATACATCTCAATCCTACTCTCCCAGTTCCTCCGTCCTACTGCCCTTTTCAGTTGTTAACTGGACATTTGAATTTTTTCTTCTGTGAATTGACTATGAACGTCTTTTGTCCATTTTTCTTTTGGATTGCTATCTCTCACAGGAAACTACCAAGGAAGCAAACCATTCTAAAGTATAACAGATAGTTAAGCTAAAAATATTTCAGGCGTGATCCCAAAATGCCCTGCCCCTGTAGAAAATCATAATGTGCATGTATAATGTTTTTAGAAACACGGTGTTATGTCCCGTTGATTTTAGGTTAGGTCTCTCTTGAATCATTTTTACTGCTAAGCATTCTTTCCAGTCTTTTTCATATTCCTGACATTTCATGTAGTCTATCATTATTCTCAGTTTTCTCTTTTTAGCTAATCTGTTTAGAGCCAGGATTTGTGGAAGATTCAGTCATCCCAGCAGCCCTCGGAGGACAAGTCCAGTCCTTATATGAATGTTTTTTTAAAAGAAATGAAAAGAAATAAGGATTTTAAGGAAACAAACAAACGGGAGTTGTTTATGCCTTCAGATAGTTAGTGTTTGCAATAATAATCCATAGTTTTCTCCCCCAGTACATTTCTCCTCTGCCACTTTTCTCACCTTTCCCTCTTCCTTCTTTTCTGCCTTTTGCCTGTTTTCTCTGTCTCTCTTCTCCAGCAGAGGTCTGAATCCATTAATTTTGTCTCCTGGAATTCTAGGTAGAAACTCTCAGTAAAATAAGTATCTATTGGTAATTCTTCAATGGTGAAACAGTGTTTATTTTCATTCAGTAGACCAGAGAGAGGCAAGGATGTCCACTTATCCTGTTGTTTACTTGTTTGCCTTTGCTCTCTGGGTGGTAGGGGATATAGATAGGTAATAGCAATTGTAAGTTTAAACTTGTCCTTCCCTGGTGGCTTGGATGGTAAAAAGCCCACCTGCAGTGCAGGAGACCTGGTTTTGATCCCTGGGTTGGGAAGACCCTTGGAGAAGGGAATGGTTACACCCTCCAGTATTCTTGCCTAGAGAATTCTATGGATAGAGGAGCCTGGTGGGCTACAGTCCATGGGGTTGCATAGAGTCAGACATGACCGAATGAAGATTTAAAGTTGGGAAAAGAGAAGCTAAAATATATCTGGATGATATAATTATATTTCTAGAACACCTAAGATAATGAACTGGAAAGTTTTTTCTTTTTTATTACTAAGTGAGCAAGTTCAGTAGAAGTAGCTTAGTTCAAAATTAATGTACAAAAATCAGTAGGCTTCCTACATCCAAACAGCTACCTGAAGATAGAAATGATACAGACAGAAAACATACCAATGTGCAACAGAAATCCAGTGACAAAATACCCAAGAAATAAAAAGTAACAAAAAATAAGAAAGATCAATGTTTAAAAAAACTATGACATAAAACTTTTTAAATGCTTCAGTGGTATAACAATGCCAAGTTTCCTTTGGCATGATCCCATAAAAATACTGACCAGATTTTTAAAAATCAAATTCATAAGTTCATAGGCAACATAAAATATGTAACACTAGACAAGAAACTTTTGGCTAAGCAGAATGAGAATGGGCTAATCTTATCAGATATTCAAATATATTCTTTAATACAAATTCTAATTAAATCAGTTTGGTTCTGGCAAATTAATAGACCAATTAATGGAAAAAAATGGTAAGTCTTAATATTGACCCATATGCACATGAGATTTGGTATATAGTACAGCAATATGTGAACCGTGAACTTCCAGATGTTCAAGCTGGTTTTCCAAAGGCAGAGGAACCAGAGATCAGATTGCCAACATCCCCTGGATCATCAAAAAAGCAAAAGAGTTCCAGAAAAACATCTATTTATGCTTTTTTGACTATGCCAAAGCCTTTGACTGTGTGGATCACAATCAACTGTGGAAAATTCTGAAAGAGATGGGAATACAAGACCATCTGACCTGCCTCTTGAGAAACCTATATTCAGGTCAGGAAGCAACAGTTAGAACTGGACATGGAAAAACAGACTGGTTCCTATAGGAAAAGGAGTACGTCAAGGCTGTATATTGTCACCCTGCTTATTTAACTTATATGCAGAGTACATCATGAGAAACACTGGACTGGAAGAAACACAAGCTGGAATCAAGATTGGCGGGAGAAATATCAATAACCTCAGATATGCAGATGACACCACCCTTATGTGAAAGTGAAGAAGAACTAAAGAGCCTCTTGATGAAAGTGAAAGAAGAGAATGAAAAAGTTGGCTTAAAACTCAACATTCAGAAAATGAAGATCATGGCATCTGGTCCCATCACTTCATGGGAAATAGATGGAAAAACAGTGGAAACAGTGTCAGACTTTATTTTTTGGGGCTCCAAAATTACTGCAGATGGTGACTGCAACCATGAAATTAAAAGATGCTTACTCCTTGGAAGAAAAGTTATGACCAACCTAGATAGATATTGAAAAGCAGAGACATTATTTTGCCAACAAAGGTCCCTCTAGTCAAGGCTATCGTTTTTCTGGTGGTATTGTATGGACGCGAGAGTTGGACTGTGAAGAAAGCTGAGCACCAAAGAACTGATGCTTTTGAAGTGTGGTGCTGGAAGAGACTCTTGAGAGTGCCTTGGACTGCAAGGAGATCCAACCAGTCCATTCTGAAGGAGATCAGTCCTGGGTGTTCTTTGGAAGGAATGATGCTAAAGCTGAAACTTCAGTACTTTGGCCACCTCATGCGAAGAGTTGACTCATTGGAAAAGACTCTGATGCTGGGGGGTATTGGGGGCAGGAGGAAAAGGGGACGACTGAGGATGAGATGGCTGGATGGCATCACCGACTCAATGGACGTGAGTTTGAGTGAACTCCAGGAGATGGTGATGGACAGGGAGGCCTGGTGTGCTGTGATTCATGGGGTCGCAAAGAGTCAGACACGACTGAGCGATTGAACTGAGCTGAACAAATATATGAAGTTAATATGTGATAGAAGTAGTATTTTAAACCAAGGAAGGAGAGATTTGTTACTTGTTCAACAAAGTAGATCTTTATCTCAGTTCTTACACAGAAAGAAATTCCAGATATATTAGAAAATTAAAATGGAAGAGAATTGGAACAAAGAATTATTGCAAGAAAACATGGGAAATTTTTTAAATATAATCTAATTTTGAAGATCTTTCTAATGATTATATGAGGCTGATCTCAGGTGGCCTTGACCTGCCATGGCTTGAAGTGGAGCTTAGCTTTCCAGGCAGAGATTGGGTCGCAATGGAGAGAGCACCAGATCCTAGCCACTAGACCAGTGGTCAGTGACAAGGGCCCTGGCCCTTCAGGAAAGAATTTCCACAAGGGAGGAAAGTAGTGAAGCAGGTATTTATTAGGAAGAAAAGACAGGATAGTACCTGTGGATAGACACACAGCACACAGGTGAACTCACACACAGAGAGAGGGAGAGACGTCCCCTTGTGGTAGTTTAAATCACTTATATGGGACATTCCTTCTGACTTTTCTTTGGCCAGTCATTTTGGTTTGCCTGGTTCACAGCCTCTATCTGAGCTTCCTTGGTGGGTCAGTTGATAAAGAATCCACCTGCAACACAGGAGACCCGGGTTCAATCCCTGGGTTGGGAAGATCCCCTGGAGGAGGGCAGGTAACCCACTCCAGTACTCTTGCCTGGAGGATCCCCATGGGCAGAGGAGCCTGGCAGGCTGCAGTCCATGGGGTCACAGAGTCAGACACGACTGTGACTGAGCACAGCACAGCTCTGTCCATATTTGGTATATCTTAGGATCCTCCCTTGTGTGTGCATGCATCCCTTAACATCATAACTGTTTGACCAACAAGGAGAATGTGTGGTCAGGGAGGTCTTCTGACTTGAGAATGAGAAATACGTGGTATGGGCAAAGCCCAGCCGCCTCCCTTAATTGTCCTGCTATTCTCACCTTGGAGTTTCCTCCACAGGGAATGAATCTCCAATTGCTTTGCCCTGGGTTGGGGCGGCATCTACCTCCTGCCTCAAGGCCATCAATCAACATACTGATATTTTCTATTTGCTTAAAGATACAATCAAAAAAAGTAAAAAAATATAAATTAACTATGGTTGCCAGCATATCACTACCAGAGAGCTGATTTCTTTGGTATATAAACAGCTTGTATAAATCAATTCTAAAAAACCAAATGAGAAAAAATTCCCCCCCTCCTTTGGAAAATGGTATGAGAAATCCAACACTGGGCTTATCTCTGGGAAGGGGAACTAGAGAAACCAGGAGTGGGAGAGATTTCCTCTTTACTTTGTACTGTGGGGTTTTTATAATACCTTGAGCACAAGTAGTTCCCAAATAAAGAAGATGAGAGAAAGACAGATTGGGCACCGAGTACTTTTTGAAGCTGGAAGCTTCAAAATCTGTTTTCCCCAGTTCCCCTTGCTGCCTGCCACCAACCTGTACAAGTAGGAGAAAAGAGGGAAGAAAACGAAAATAGAAATAGTTACATGCATCCCCACTGCCTTCTGTTTTTTTTTTTTTTTTTTTAAATACATTTACCATGAGCAGAGGCTTCCCTGGTAAGCTCAGATGGTAAAGAATCTGCCCACAATGTGGGAGACGTGGGTTTGATCCATGGATTGGAAAGATCCCCTGGAGAAGGGAACGGCAATCCACTCCAGTATTCTTGCCTGGAGAATCCCATGCACAGAAGAGCCTGGCTGGCTACACAGTCCATGGGGCCGCAAAGAGTCAGACACAACTCAGCAACTGACACACACATAACCATTAGCAGCTTTTGTCTAAAAGACCTATGAGAAATGTCTTGCTCTACTCACCGCAGGGTAGGCCAATACATCTGAGACAAGGTATTGAGACAAAGGGATTTTATTTGGGAGCCGGCTGTCAGAGAAGATGGCAGGCTAGAGCCTCAAAATAACCACTTGTGGAGGCCTGGATGGTTCTTTTAGGGATCAGAGAGGGGGCAGGAGGTGAAGAAACAAACAAAAAAAAAAAACATTTACTTTTTACAGATAACTCCTAGAGCAGCAAACCTCAGGCAGGGGGATGTGTTAGTTTCACTTCCAGACAATCCTTCACTGGTGGGCAGGGTCAGGCTATCTCCCCGAGGCAGGCCATGATGTATGCCTACAATAACAAAAGTGGCTAGATTAGGGATCAAGTCACAGAAGCAAATTCAGTAAGAATTCAAAATTAACCCTTCCTGATGACATATCCTATAAATGCTGAAGGACTTTTGTATTTCCAGGCTTAATAGATTGCTTTGTGTGTGTGAGAGTCAAGAGGAGTTTGATCGTGCCATCCCTCACAAGGCCTCTCTTCATACCACTTTCCATCTTGCCTAAAAAGCATTCCTGCTCAGATTTTACTTATGGGAAAAATAAGTAAGTTCTCTAGAGGGAATGATGGACTTTGAACTATTTCCTAATGTTTTTCTAGGATTTTAGAAATGCTACATAGCTTAGAGCTACTGAAATTTGATGTACTATCTTGTTACTGAGGATTAAAAAGATGACATGTGTGTGTCTGACTCTGTGACCCCATACACTGCAGCCTTCCAGGCTCCTCTGTCTGTGGGATTCTCCAGGCAAGAATACTGAAGTGGGTTGCCGTGCCCTCCTCCAGGGGATCTTCCCAACCCAGGGATCAAACCCGTGTCTCTTTTGTCTCCTGCATTGGCAGGTCCATTCTTTACCACTAGCGCCACCTGGGAAGCCTGAAAGATGACACGGCTCACCTCTAGTTTAAATGGTGTTTTTGCTCTAGTGAGAGATGTTCCTTCTTTACAGTAGAGAAGAAGGTAAGCCCTTTTGCCTTATTAATGGTATTGGCACAGCTGTGTCACATGCAAAGCTGATAGATATATACAAGACACTGGCTTCAAGGTGGAGCAGCTGGAATCGAAACTTCTTAGTGCGCTCTTGCCTGGAGAATCCCACGGATGGAGGAGCCTGGCGGGCTGCAGTCCATGGGGTCCCTAAGAGTCGGACATGACTGAGCGACTTCACTTTCACTTTTCGCTTTCATGCATTGGAGAAGGAAATGGCAACCCGCTCCAGTCCTCTTGCCTAGAGAATCCCAGGGACGGGGGAGCCTGGTGGGCTGCCTTCTCTGGGGTCGCACAGAGTCGGACACGACTGAAGCGACTTAGCAGCAGCAGCAGCAGCAGCAGTGCACTCTAGCTTTCCCCCTCATCTTATAGGAATATCAGCCTGTGTTTGGATTTTCCAGGCATTTAAAATCACTGGAAAGGACATTTCTACTACTTAGAGTCTCATTTTCCAAAACTGTCTTCAAAAACATGGTCATGCTCCCTGTAAGTGAAGTTACCAGATATGTTCTCCTGCAGAGGAGGAATCCATATAAAAGGTCCAGTTCATGATTTAGATACTTCAGCTCTTTTTCCAGGAGTATCTCAGCTAATTTCCTGCACCTTAGTAAGTTTGTGATTTCTTTAGCTTCTTTACACCAATTCCAAGTCCACATCCTGCCAGGAAATGCAGTGAACATGGGTCATTACAATCCTTACAAAAACATATTCAGATTTGAAGAACCGGGGTCCAAGGTGAGAAGTGTATTTCTACTTTGGGGAAAATAAGTTCTGATATCTTCTGTTCCTGCAGAAACTGTCTCCCACTGGCTCTCTGCAGGGTTTTACCTAACAGCTCATTATGGGGCTGTTATTTGGCCCCCTGAAGATTGTTGTGTTCTGTGGGCTTCCTGGCTTGTAACTCTTGGAGAAAATTGTTCCATGTTATTGTTATACAGCTCATGATTGGTTTAGGCCCAGATTTTATAGTTCGTCAGGCCGGCAGGGTATGGATGCATCAGTAGCAAAGAATATATATAGATTTCCAAGTGCATCCTACATTCTTAGCATTTTCTGTATGTTTAGAAGGTACTTGGCCATAAAGTGACATTTTATCTGGGTATTGTGTTGATAATTATAAAAAATTCTGTATATCCAGCATTCATGTGGAAGTTGAACTATACTAAGTATGAAGAAACCATTCTCTCCAGGGCAGACCAGCAAAGGTCTTCAGAATGTACATAAAATCATAGCTTAAACTTGTCACAAAATTCACACTTCTTAAATTTTCACTTTCTATCAATATCTTCCTTAGTTCTCATATTCCCAATCCATATTCTTCATTTTCAATCTGTTTATGTTCAGGTGTCCCAGTGGGAACAGAATGGTGCTTGCAGACTTGATCAGATTACTCAGGCATTTGATTTAATTACATCATTAAAATAAGTAAAAATATCAGATGAACTGGTTTGGGTTTGTCTACTTTGTTTTTATTATTGCTAATATTATTTTTTGACACAGACGTATCTAAATCTCAACAAATAGAATGAATTGAAAAAGGAAATCATGCTTTATTCTCTTGGTAGTATATTTCCCACCTGTCTCTCTCTTATATACACTCAACTCTTCTTGCAACTACCAAATTATTAATGCTCTGCCACTAAAATACCCAGACTCCACTCAGATAGTTTTTTGACTGTAAATCCCAGAACAAACTTGCAGTCATAATTTCCTTCCCATGTACAGTGGCCCATCACTAATTATTTAACTCAATATATTAAAATATGTTTTTAGTTTGCCTACCTGAGCAATGAAAGGGTTAATAATATTGAACAATGAATTAATAATAATAGCTACTGTTTATTGAGAAGTTATTTTAACCAACACTATAGTGGACAGTTTATATATATATATATGTATAAATATATAAATATATATATATATATATATATGTTGTGCTTAGTCGCTCAGCCATGTTCAGCTCTTTGCAACCCAGTGAAATGTAGCCTCCTGCCAGGCTCCTCTGTCCATGGGAATTCTCCAGGCCAGAATACTGGAATGGGTTGCCATGCCTCCATCCCTCCTCCAGGGGATCTTCCCAACCCAGGAATCGAACCCAGGTCTCCTGCACTGCAGACAGATTTTTTTTTAACCATCTGAGCCACCAGAGAAGCCTATGCATGTATAAGTGTGTGTGTGTGTGTATAAAACAGCTTTATTCCTAAGAAGATCTTAAAGTCAGACACAGATGCTGTCACTGATGTAGACCTTAGCTCCCAGACACTGAACTGTATTATTTCCTCTGCCTATTAACAACCCTATCGGTATTATCCTCATTTTACAGGCAAGGAAACTGAGGCTGCAAGAAGATGAACCAGTTTTTCAAGGATAGTTGTTAAGCGATATGCAGGGATTCAAGTTCCTCAGTCTTCTGCCACCAGTGTACTGGATCCTCTCTATTCAGGCAGGTTTTGTCATTTTACACATGGAGGAGCCAACGTAACCAAAGTTTAAAACAACACATCCAAAGTTTCATGGCTATCAAGTGATGAAGCAAGGATGTGAAGTCTTGTCTTTCTGATTTCAAGGCCCATGTGCAAAACCATTATGCTACACATTAAAAAATGATTTCTATTCTATCCTTATTTTTTAAATTTTAATATGATTGAGCTATCAGTCACCCATAGGCATTTTCTTTCAACTCTGGGAAGTATGTAGATTAGAAATACTCTTCTGAAAAAGTTTCAAATGTCTCTACAGGGAAGAAAGTCCTAAAACTGTTCTAGCTTGAACAGAAAATATTTCCATCTGTCACATTTGTGGATACCACATGGGGTTTTTATATAATGCTTTTGTTTGGTCCTGAAGGCATAGATTAATTTTTACTTCCCTTTGGCAGATAGCCTCACCGTCTGGCAACTTGTTAAACCTTGAGATAAGAATAAAAATTCAAACAAAAAAAGTAAGGCGATATCAAGTATATTTAAAATAATAAGCAGACTTCAGCTGAGAAGATGAAGAAAAACCATGGAGCAAGGATCCTTGTGAAACAGTGAGAAATAATGATGACTTTGAATCTGTGTGGCAAACTCCTACTGATGCACCAGGTGTCCATGAGCTGCTGCTGCTTCTTGGAAGCCTCCCTGATTCCTCCACATAGTATGGAAGAGCATTCTGTTATAACTCCATCAGAGCTTTTCATTCATTCAAGTTTAAATGTATACTTTGCGTTCCCACTGGACTCCATACTCTTTGAAATCAGGGACTGAGTGTTATTATCTTTGTATTCCTAGTACCTAGCATATTTCAGTTGTATTTAAGCTTTCATCAAGGCAGTTCACAGTCAACAGATAAACTTACTGAGCACTAATTATATTCTAGGTATTGTGTGAGGCCTTGGAAGATAGCATGAAAAGTAATAGAAAAAAGAGTATCTAACCAAGAATGAACATTGGGCTTGGAGTCGGAAAACTTGAATTCCAGTCTTATTTTCTGCTACTTCATTGTTGGATCTTAGACAACATTCTTGGTTCTTAGTTGGCTAGAAGGAATGTCTGGATTCAGAGTCTTCTAAAGCTTTTAACTCTCCAAATCTAGTTACTTACCATTACCTCAGATATAAGGATATGAATGCATCTAGAATCACGTCTGGTGGATAGTAGGCTCATGTGTGGTCAAAATAGTAGGTCAGTATGGTCAAAAGAAGACTTAAGTGTACAGGAATAAACTTCCATGAGGGTGTAAATATTAAAAACCAGATTTAGGGCTATGAAAAGCAAATCTAGGATGTGCTTAAACTTGTAAAAAAAAAAAAGAGTAAAGGACAACAGAAATAAGGTTTTTAGAATTACAATCAGAGCAAGAATAGGAGAGGATAAACCTGATGGTTAGATGAGATGGTATAGTGTTGATGTGTAGCACACAGGCAGAAATCTTCTTTGTCAAGGAGAAAGAGCTTTTGGCTGAGATGTGTAGAATAAAAATGGTACAGAGGGGATATGAGCTCAAGGTGATGAGTAGATGGTAATGGAGTCCCTGAAACAATGCAAGAGTCTGTATCTCTAGCAAGAAAGGTAGCCAATAAGATTGAATTCCTACTGATGATTTCTGAGATCTCCAATGAATGAGTTTGATCACAAAGGCCTGGAGATGGCCCAGTAGCATCCTGGTTTTCACAATGAAGAAGCAAGCATGTTGTGTGAAGTTGAAGCTGCTGATCCTAATAGCTAGCAGTTTTGCTAGCAAAACTGTAACTGATTTATGAACACTGAGAATGAAAAATAGGATAATTGATATATAGCTAACAGTTCAGTTCAGTTCAGTCACTCAGTCGTGTCCGACTCTTTGCGACCCCATGAATCACAGCACGCCAGGCCTCCCTGTCCATCACCAACTCCTGGAGTCTATCCAAACCCATGTCCATCGAGTCAGTGATCCCATCCAGCCATTTCATCCTCTGTCGTCCCCTTCTTCTCCTACCCGCAATCCTTCCCAGCATTAAGGTATTTTCCAATGAGTCAACTCTTCGCATCAGGTGGCCAAAGTACTGGAGTTTCAGCTTCAACATCAGTCCTTCCAATGAACACCCAGGACTGATCTCCTTTAGGATGGACTGGTTGGATCTTCTTGTAGTCCAAGGGACTCTCAAGAGTCTTCTCCAGCACCACAGTTCAAAAGCATCAATTTTTCGGTGCTCAGTTTTCTTCGCCGTCCAATTCTAACATCCATACGTGACTACTGGAAAAACCATAGGCTTGACTAGATGGACCTTTGTTGGCAAAGTCATGTCTCTGCTTTTGAATATGCTGTCTAGGTTGGTCACAACTTTCCTTCCAAGGAGTAAGTGCCTTTTAATTTCATGGCTGCAATCACCATCTGCAGTGATTTTGGAGACCCAAAAAATAAACTCTGACACTGTTTCCAATGTTTCCCCATCTATTTGCCATAAAGTAATGGGACCGGATGCCATGATCTTAGTTTTCTGAATGTTGAGCTTTAAGCTAAAATTTTCACTCTCCTCCTTTGCTTTTTTTTAAAACATAAATTTATTTATTTTAATTGTCCTCCTTCACTTTCATCAAGAGGCTTTTTAGTTCCTCTTCACTTTCTGCCATAAGGGTGGTGTCATCTGCATATCTGAGGTTATTGATATTTCTCCCGGCAATCTTGATTCCAGCTTATGCTTCATCCAGCCCAGTGTTTCTCATGATGTACTCCGCATATAAGTTAAATAAGCAGGGTGACAATATATAGCCTTGATGTCCCCCCTTCCCTATTTGGAACCAGTCTGTTCCATGGCCAGTTCTAACTGTTGCTTCCTGACCTCCATACAGATTTCTCAAGAGGCAGGTCAGGTGGTCTGGTATTCCCATCTCTCTCAGAATTTTCTACAGTTGATTGTGATCCACAAAGTCAAAGGCTTTGGCATAGTCAATAAAGCAGAAATAGATGTTTTTCTGGAACTCTCTTGCTTTTTCCATGATCCAGTGGATGTTGGCAATTTGATCTCTGGTTCCTCTGCCTTTTCTAAAACGAGCTTGAACATGTGGAAGTTCACGGTTCATGTATTGCTGAAGCCTGGCTTGGAGAATTTTGAGCATTACTTTACTAGCGTGTGAGATGAGTGCAATTGTTCGGTAGTTTGAGCATTCTTTGGCATTGCCTTTCTAAAAGCTAAAAGTTAACCCAAACTAATTTTGTTGTTGTTGTTTTGGGTTATTTACAGAAGAATATCTGTCAGCTTGTCATTTCACCAAATCATATCTCTTGGGAGAATATGGAAGCACCCAGTGTAGCTGACTCTCTTGCTAGACTTATTTATAACTAGTTGAATGACTGCCTAAAAAAAATAGCTGCTAATCATTATATTCTTCAAGCCAGGATGCATGTTTTGAGACCTATATCTACTATAGTACCAGATACCAGTTTTTACTCATTACCTGAATGAATATCTATATAAATTAAAAATGCCCACCTAGGAGGAGGTCTCTAGTGGAATATCACAGGGTGTAATTCAAGTTTCTGAAGTTTGGGTGAAGCCTTGGATCCAGAGAGATGGATGAAAAAAACTCTGTGCCCAGGTTAACAAAGTGAAATTCAGTGTAGAAAACTTCTTCACTTGGATCTTTGAGAAAAGTCCCAGCCCTATTCTCTCCAGGATGGTAGAGAAAGGAGGAGAGTTGGGGTGGTGATTGGTTTGTTCTGAGTCTGCTCCATCATAGGCTGAAAGGGATCTAGACAGATGTGAGAGGTCAATGCTCACCCAAGGACACACCTTCACTCTCATCTATTCCCAATAAAAATGGAAATGGAAGTCAGCTGGTTCATAGTCACCGTTCTAAAGGAGGCTTCCTAGGTGCATAGTGGTAAAGAATCCTGCCAATGCAGGAGATGCAGTTCCATCCCTGGATTGGGAAGATCTCCTAGAGAAGGCTATGGCAACCCATTCCAGTATTCTTGCCTGGAAAATTCCATGGACAGAGGAGTCTGGTAGGCTGCTCGTGGGATTGCAAAGAGAAGGACACAACTGAGCAACTGAGCGTGCAATCGCTGTTCTAAAGGTACAAAACATTCTTTAGGGTCTGGTGTTCTGATAGAAACAGTAATCACAGTAAGAAAAATGGGCAGGTAAAGAAGACCTCAAGTGAAAGCAAATGTGGAGGCCCATGTCATCACAAATTGTATAAGAGCACAGGCTTTGTAGGCACCTCTGAGCTGTGCGACCTTAAGCAACTTACCTAGACTCCCTGAGCCTTAGTTTTCTCATCTGCAAAATAGAGATCATAATGATTGTGTCCACTTCCAGAGCTGCTGTGATAATAAATATGTTCTTATACCAAAACACTTAGAATGGTGCCTGACTGTGGCCAGTGTGTTAGCTGTTATTACTATTATTATTATTAAAACCTAGAAGGATGCTATGATTTGTTATGGTAAGAAGACTGTGGTTTACAGGATCCCTATTCTCCCATGCCTTTACCTCCAGCCAAAAAAAAAAAAAAGTGGTAAAATGTAGAATGGAGGAGATTCTTTACAGAATAAATAAACAAGTGGCTTTGCAGAATAAATAAACAAGTAGACTTAGGCTATTTTGTGTATACTGAATACTTTGGATCAAGTTGACAGTGCAGTTTGACACTGCTGAGGCCTGTGTATTCACCGCTTCTAGATTTTATAGTTTCACTAGGTTTCTATGGTTTTTCCAGTAGTCATGTATGGATGTGAGAGTTAGACTATAAGGAAAGCTGAATGCTGGAGAATTGGTGCTTTTGAATTGTGGTGCTGGAGAAGATTCTTGAGAGTCCCTTGGACTGTAAGGAGATCAAACCAGTCCATCCTAAAGGAGATCAGTCCTGGGTGTTCATTGTTAGGACTGATGCTAAAGCTGAAACTCCAATACTTTGGCCACCTGATGTGAAGGGTTGACTCATTTGAAAAGACCCTGATGCTGGGATAGATGAAAGGCAGGAGGAGAAGGGGATGACAGAGGATGAGATGGTTGGATGGCATCACCGACTCGATGGACATGAGTTTGAGTAAACTCCAGGAGTTGGTGATGGACAGGGAGGCCTGTCATGTTGCAGTCCATGGGGTCGCAGAGTCGGACACGACTGAACGACTGAACTGAACTGAACTGTGATTTTTCCAATATCAACCCCTCATGTACAAGTTGAGATTAATTTTCCCTAGATGACAACAAATGTGTTTTGCATCTTCCTCTAACTCCACAAGCATGAGTCTAGCATTCAAGCATTTGGGAATGACTATTGCTACCTTTCAAGACCTGGCCCTCTGTCTCTCTCTAGGCCAGGCCCGCCCCGCCCCCCTTTTCCTCTATCAACTTTAGGAATAGAAAATGGCATAATAAAGAGAAAATGTTTTAACAAGTTGGGGATGATTCGGAATGTATTTGGAGTGGGAATTCACTGTGGTTGCTTTCAAACCAGATGCAAGCCTTTTGCCCTTGTTTTCATTCCCTCCCTTGGTTCTGCGTGCTAAGGCCAGCCAGAGCTCTGTTTCCCAGTCTTTCTTTCTTTCTTGACCTTCTCTGAAATGCCATTCACTTGCTTTTTTCACTCTGATGAATGTTAAAATGCTCTCATCTGTATGAAGCCTGCTGTAAAAGTCCTGCTTGATTGAAATTTTTATTCTAGGGGTTACCACATTCTGTTCTATGTAGATATACCAGCCCCTTCATTAGCTTTCAAGCTCTTTGAAGCAGTGACTGAGTGTGTGCATTTTTGCTTTTCCTTTAGGATCAGTCTGGGGCTCTGAGTCCTGAAAGAAGCTCATTTAGTGTTGAATTGTTTTGAATGGAATTGAGGGAGTACATTGACATCCAACCTGAACTTGCTTGGCGTCTTGGTGCCTCCTTGGGCATCTTGGTGCCTCCTTGGGCATCTTGGTGCCTCTGGCTGGCTGGTCAGGGTGGTCTGGCTGAAGAAACTGTGTGAGCTTTTATTTTCCCCTCACTCTAGACTTAATTTCTGTACTCCTCTAGGTGTCTTTCCTCCTCTGAGCCACACTGTTATTCAGCCTGTGCTTTCTCTTCCTGTCCTGTCTAACCAGCTTTGCTTCTTCCTAAAAGAACCCAGTCCCTCACTGCTCTTTTCCAGCTTCCTCTCCTCATCTGTATTTCTCAAAAATTTTTTTTCTCTTCCATCCCCTTTTCCTCTATCAACTTTAGGAATAGAAAATGGCATCATAAGGAAAAAATGTTTTAACAAGTTGGGGACGACTCAGAATGTATATGGAGTGGGAATTCACTGTGGTTGCTTTTAAACCAGATGCAAGCCTTTTGCCTTTGTTTTCATTCTATTCAGAAAGATTTCAGACTAAATCCTTATCCTCCTAAATGGAAATAACTGAGTTAGATGGCTGCTATCTAATCTAAGCATTTTTTTTCAAACACTTGAACTGGTATTTGGTTCAAGAAAACATAGATGGACACAGCTTTGTTTTACCCAGGGTTTAGTGCATGTCCTCAACTGTAGTGTGCATACTTTGATAAACTTCATAGGCTAGAGCTGTGGGTTAGATCATGGTTTGTTCTTTCAACATTCAACTATTTTAATCCAAGCTATAATTCCAATGAAGGCTGGATTTATTCACCAGCTTGTTCAGCTAACTAAAACTGGAGGTACCATCCATCACCACGTTATTTAAACGCAATTCAGAAATCATAAATAGAAATCTAAAAGGAGAGCTTGATTTCACAAGACAGAATTTGATACCATGAAGAAACTCTTGTAGAAATTTGCCAGAGACCTTGCAGGTCTTAAAATATTCTCTGCTTTGTACTAGCCAGATTTGGCAGCTTGAGAACTATTCATTACACATAATGACAAATATTTTACCAACTCACAAAATGTTGCTTTTTGTTTTGGCATTACAGTTGTTCAAATTTTAAACTAGGAAAGTTAGTACAGTAAGCCTGTGGTCATACAGAAATCTCAGGAGAAGTATTATTCCCATACTGAGCATTTTAGCAAATATTTCTTGACACTAACTATGTGTAAGGTATTATATCAAATATTCCTGGTAACAAAAATGAGAGTTAAACTTGATATTTGACCACAAGTAGTGGAAGAACTAAGACACTGTAATATGGCGAGTGCCATAGAAAATTTGCTAAAATGCTCTGAGGCATGAACTCATGTGGGATTTGCTTAGCCAGAGGAGGCTTTATAAAGAAATGGAATATTAGCTTTATAGATTAGCCAGAGGATAATATGTGAAATATGTGAAAGAGGTAAAGAAGGATCTAGACAGATGAAACATTATTAGTGAAGTCTCAGAAACATTGTATGGAGTCTAAGCAGTATGGTTTGGTTTTAGTTTTACGTAACTGAAAGAGAGTAATTGGAGATGAAGCTAAATTCCATGGGTCTGAAAACCCAGATTAAAACTTTGGTGAGTAGTGAGAAATATTTTACCTATTCTTCCTCTCTTTAAACAACTTCAGAACCATATTTTTAGATAATTAATCTAAGCTTGATTGTGGAGGAAGAGAAATGGAGTTTGGAAGACCAGTTGGGAGGTTATTATAATAGTCTCAGTTCAGTTCAGTTCAGTTCAGTCGCTCAGTTCAGTTCAGTTCAGTTCAGTCACTCAGTCATGTCCAACTCTGTGACCCCATGAATCTCAGCACACCAGGCCTCCCTGTACATCACCAACTCCCAGAGTTCACTCAGATTCACGTCCATCGAGTCAGTGATGCCATCTAGCCATCTCATCCTCTGTCGTCCCCTTCTTCTCCTGCCTCCAATCCCTCCCAGCATCAAAGTCTTTTCCAATGAGTCAACTCTTCGCATGAGGTGGCCAAAGTACTGGAGCTTCAGCTTTAGCATCTTTCCTTCCAAAGAAATCCCAGGGCTGATCTTCTTCAGAATGGACTGGTTGGATCTCCTTGCAGTCCAAGGGACTCTCAAGAGTCTTCTCCAACACCACAATTCAAAAGCATCAATTCTTCGGCACTCAGCCTTCTTCACAGTCCAACTCTCACATCCATACATGACCACTGGGAAAACTATAGCCTTGACTAGACAGACCTTACTCGGCAAAGTAATGTCTCTGCTTTTGAATAGGCTATCTAGGTTGGTCATAACTTTTCTTCCAAGGAGTAAGCGTCTTTTAATTAGTAAGTGTTAATAAGAATAGCACTAAGCTGGGAAGAACAGGATTGGAATGAAGGAGTAGAATTCAGAGACATTCTATAGTGAAAATTTTTAGTACTTAGAACCTGATTAGAAGATAAGAGGCAGAAGAAAAGGAGGACTTAAAGATAACTATGAAGAGTCAAGCACAAGAACTGAGGCCATTGAAAAGGACTTCAATTGGTAGGGTAGAAGGTGAGTCCACCCCTGTGTGGTATGGGATGGAGGGGGAGCTCAACTTTGCTGAAGAAGCATGATTGTAGGAAAAATATGTTCCCCAATGGGGAGCTGGAAATGTGAAACTAAAACTCAGGCTACAGTTCAAAATACAGACTTGGGACTCATTAGCATTAAGGAAATAGTGGAAGAGGTAGGAGGGAATATGAATGCCAAGGGAGAGCATAAAGAGAAGATGGCCACGGACAGGACACTTGGGGGAAGCTTGTCTACTTTTAGGTGAGGAAAAATAAGCCAAAATCGAAATAGTCAGTGAGGTCAGGAAAGAGTCATGAAGACATAGTATCATAACAAAAGCTGGACAAGAGCAAGTTTCAAGAAAGGAGGGCTCGGGTAATATCATGGAAACAGAGAAGTCAGGAAGATGAGAATTGAGCAGGAGAAATTAAATATGATAGCTGAGATTTCATGGGTGATTTTGCAAGAGTAATCTTGGAACTGTGAGCTGATGGAATGTATTCCATTTGTAAACCTAAGGTTTGTTTGGGGCCTATTAGGTGTTTTGGATGTTTTCATTTCTTTAAAATAATAGATAATGAAAGATGATGTGTGTGTGTGTGTGTGTGTGTGTGTGTGTAAGAGAGAGAGAGAGAGAGAGAAAAAGAGAGAATATGTGTATCTTGTGACCAGGAAACCATTTTATAATTTTAAGCAATCAAATATAATTTTAACTGATAAAGTTACTTAAGGAAAATGTACCTTGAGCTCACATTTCCTTAATAATAGAAACACTAATTCAGCCAAAAAAGGAAATCTCTAGAATTTTATATTAGCCGTAAACAAAACTTCTACCCAAATTATGTTGATTAAAAAGACATTCTTCTGCCCCACTGCATTACATGAAACAGCAACAACAAAAATGTAGAAACACTTGCTGAAATGATGAGCGTACCTCAGAACATAGATTTATCATCTTTTTCTCTTCTTTCCAGAATAAAAGACTGAGCTATGATAGCAACTGGTGGAGTGATAACTGGCCTGGCAGCCTTGAAAAGGCAAGACTCTGCCAGATCACAGCATCATGTCAACCTTAGCCCGTCGCCTGCTGCCCAGGAGAAGAAACCAGTCAGGCGTCGACCTCGGGCCGATGTTGTGGTTGTTCGAGGCAAAATCCGGCTTTATTCCCCATCTGGTTTTTTCCTCATTTTAGGAGTCCTTATCTCTATTGTAGGAATTGCAATGGCAGTCCTTGGATATTGGCCTCAAAAAGAACATTTTATCGATGCTGAGACGACATTGTCAACAAACGAAACTCAGGTCATCCGGAACCAAGGCGGTGTAGTGGTTCGCTTCTTTGAGCAACATTTGCATTCTGATAAAATGAAAATGCTTGGCCCTTTCACAATGGGGATTGGCATTTTCATTTTCATTTGTGCTAACGCCATTCTTCACGAGAACCGTGACAAAGAAACCAAAATCATACACATGAGGGACATCTATTCCACAGTTATCGACATCCACACGCTGAGAATCAAGGAGCAGAAACACATGAATGGCATCTACACGGGTTTAATGGGAGAAACGGAAGTAAAGCAGAATGGGAGCTCCTGTGCTTCGAGACTGGCAGCAAATACCATTGCTTCTTTTTCAGGTTTCAGGAGCAGTTTTCGGATGGACAGCTCTGTTGAGGAGGATGAGCTTGTGGTGAGTGAAAGTAAGAGTTTGGGGCATCTCGTGCCGCCTTTGCTCTCTGACAGCTCTGCCTCTGTTTGTGGCCTCTATCCGCCTCCTTCCAAAACAACTGACGATAAAACCAGTGGCCCTAAGAAATGTGAAACCAAGTCAATTGTGTCATCGTCCATCAGCGCTTTTACATTACCGGTGATCAAACTTAATAATTGTGTGATTGATGAGCCCAGTATAGATAACATCACTGAGGATGCTGATAACCTCAAAAGTAGGTCAAGGAATTTATCAATGGACTCTCTTACGGTCCCTTTGCCCAATCCCAGTCAGCCCTTCCAGCCAGTCAGTCTGATGCTCCCAAGGAATAATTCCATTGGGGAGTCATTGTTAAGTCAGTACAAGTCCTCTGTGGCCCTTGGACCTGGAGCTGGACAGCTCTTGTCTCCTGGGGCTGCTAGAAGACAGTTTGGTTCCAACACATCCTTGCATTTGCTCTCATCACACTCAAAATCCTTAGACTTAGAGAGGGGCCACTCTACATTAACCGTTCAGGCAGAACAACGAAAACATCCAAGCTGGCCTCGGTTGGATCGAAGCAACAGCAAAGGATATATGAAACTAGAGAACAAAGAGGACCCAATGGAGAGGCTGCTTGTGCCCCAAGCTGCAATCAAGAAAGACTTTACTAATAAGGAGAAACTTCTTATGATCTCAAGATCTCACAATAATTTGAGTTTTGAACATGATGAGTTTTTGAGTAACAACTTGAAGCGGGGAACTTCTGAAACAAGGTTTTAACGTGGAAAACATATCTTATTTTACAAGGATATATATATTTTAAACCTATTTTCACTGGTATTTCCTTGTTAAAATTTTGGTTACAAACCTTTTTAATCAAATGGTTTGTAGTATATTAGACCTGGCTGCTTAACTGTGTAATGGAGATGGTTATATGTTTGGATTACTTATGATTGCAATACTCTGTATACTACGTGTGATTTTATTTTTTCCAAAAGCATGGTCTCTTTTATTACTATGAATACAAAATACTTCCATCCAAATTAAAGTTCCTTTTTTTTACTTTAAAGTTCTTTCATCGATGATCATATTCTTTCATCTCGATGATCAAACATAGAGCAAAGTGTCCAATTTAGAAAAGCCTGGGTACCAAAGTGTGGACTGGAAGTATAAATTCAATGCAAATCTTAGGTGTTATTTTCTGAAAAATTGCTTTAGGATTGGTTAAATTTTTAAAAGGCAAAATATCTGGCTTCTGTTCAAGCTAAATAATTGAATTGGTTAAACTTGTTTAGTTCTGTGTGAGTAACTGATATGAATTGGTAAAGTTGGTTGTGACTAGTACCCTGAGCTCTAGGTAGGTTGTATTTTTTCAACATCAGTTCTATTTTAGTGATATTTTATTAAGAAACCATGTATTCAAGAGCTATGGCTGAGAATGCCAGATATTCTTAGGGGTAAGTATCAAAATGCTCTTAGCTTTAACTTTAGATATTCTGGATTGAAATTTCTTTGCAACTGACTTGAAAAATGAATGAACCAATTTAGTGTTTAGAAGTGCTATCTTGAAATAATTATATATATGAAGAAAATGTTGACTAATGAATGAAAATATATGCTAGTAAATGCTAACTAGTCTCAGTACCTTTCCCTAGCCATCTCTCTCCTCATCTAATATCCACTCATTCCTACATCCTTGTTTTCCCCTAATATTTCTTAGTTCCTGTTATTTGGAAGAAAATCAGCTAACCTTGACTTTTCTTTTATCTTTGCATATCACTAAGTTGGTGGTTGAATAAAATTTAGTCCTTGGTACATTGCCTTGAAATTTATCTTGTTCTAGAAAGCCTTATGATAATTCCAAAGACTTTCTTATGGTATAATAAATATTTAGGATTATGGTCCTCAGTTATTGAAGATAATAAATATTAAAATAGATTTTCCACCAGGAAATTTTCATGTTTTCCATTAGGGTAACCTAATTTTAAAAAATTGTTTAATGGAACACTCAGGAAATTTTACAAGTTTTTCTCAATGTGTAAACATTTCTGAACATCAGTATTGCAGTTGTAGAAGAGGAAAAGGAAGATATCTCTGTATTTGTAATTCCCCACAATTCTACCTTGTATTGGCATCATGAACTTCCCTGGATTGAGGCACAGTGTTACTTGTTAGAACATCAAGCCTGTGTATTGTAATAGTGTGGGCTTAATATTTTATGATAAAGCATTTAATAAACCTCCAGTCTTAATATTAAGTGTGTGCTCTTCATACATTTGCTATTATTTTTGAATGAAATACATTTCTGCTTTAAGTACTGTTTTTCAAACTTTCAGATACATTCTACTGAAGGCGCTTGATACCCTAACATCTGCGCTGGGTACTGTGGCTTATTTTCGTTAAAAATTTTTTTATTTTATTTAGATTAATGAGCTAGGCCCATCCACCTATTGAATTAAGCTATTTTGATATTTTGTTATTTGGATGTGATGCTTAATTTTATGTGTCAAGTTAGCTAGACTAAAGGATGTTCAGATTTCTAAGTGTGTCTATTAAGGTGTCTCCCAAACAGACTACCGTTTCACTTGGTAGACCAAGTAGATTGCCCTTACCAATGCAGATGGATATAATCTAATCCACTGAAGGCCTGAATAGGACAAAAAGGCAGAGGAAGGATGAATTCCCTCTCTGTACTTGAGCTGGGGCACCATTTTCTCCTGCCCTAAGAAATCAGTGCTCCTGGGAACTCAGACTGGGACTTATACCATTGGCTTAAACCAAAGGCTCCTTGGTTTTTAGGCCTTTGGGTTGGGCTAGAACTACCACCTGCTTTCCTAGGCCTCTCTAGCTTGCAGGCAGCTGGCAGATAGTGGGACTTCTTGGCTCCAGAGGTAATCCTTCATAATAAATATATGTATATATATCTAAAAATATATATCTGTTAATATCTATCTAATCTCCTATTGGTTTGGTTTCTCTAGAGAACCCTGACTAAAACACTGAGGATCATTTTCACTTAAAATTTCTTTGACTTTCAGGAAAATAACCAGATACATAGCATCCAGCAAATGTCAGTGATACTCCTAGATTTGAAAACAATGGCTCACAACACCCCTGATGTGACAAATGACTAAAGCAATATAATTTGCTCAGCTCACCCTTGAAAGAGCTCTAGCAATTTGAAGAGGATTAAGCAGCATGGGTCTTGGAAGACTTAAAAAAAGGAATTGGGAGCTCAAGCAGTGATTTCCGTTCAACCTCCTCTCCATCAGAAAGCCTGAGTTTTTACTTCCAAACAAATCAATTTATTAAACAACAAATAATTTTCTTATTTTAAATTAATCAAAAATGCATATTGCCAAGTAAAGCTTTCAATAAATGTGAAGTAGGTGATGTTGCTATATTGACTTGATGTTATTCTACCCCGAAGCAATGAAACTGGAATTTTAGTTAGACTATATTTTGAACATTTCCCTTAGTCTTTTACAAATACTGCAGATTACTCATAAACTCCATGTCTTCTTCTAGTAAACCCATGTCTTCTTCTAGTAAATCTGGACCATGAACTAGCTGCCTCCAGCTTAAAAAGGTTCTAAGGCCTGTGGCCTATCTGGGTTATATTAGTTTGCTCAGGCTGCCATACAAAAAACCACAGATTAAGTGGCTTAAAAAATAGAGCTTTATTTTCTCACAAGTCTGAGGTCTAAGATCAAGGTGTTTGGCCTGTCTCCTTGACTTACAGAAGGCCACCCTTTCACTGTGCGTCTCTAGTGTGTCTCTGCCTTCTTACAACCGTACCAGTCATGTTGGATTCAGGCCCTACCCTCAAGACCTTATTTCACCTTAATTACATTTTAAAAGGCCCTGTCTTCAAATACGGTTACATTCTGATGTACAGGGTGTTAGGACTAAACATATGAATTTGGGGGGTGTGCCCATCAACTGAGATGTGCCCTTAAGAAGCAGCAGAGCTGAGTGTTCTTAGCCTGGAGTAGGTGACAAGAACACAGTATGCCCCCAATGGCTTTGTCAGCCCTGCTGTGTAGCTTTGACTGAGTCACTTAATCTCTCCATCTTGATAAATACAATTTCAACTAATTTCTTAATTTCAAGCCTTCGTTCCTCAAATGGGTAGTGGAGATGAGTAAGAACATAAACTATAAAGTACTTTCTAACTCTAAACATCCAGGGTTTTTGGTGCCATGGGATAAAGATCCATTGTTATATATTAAACGGTTCAATGCTCAGAGAGAATCCAGGATGGTGCTTGAATGGGCCCATAGTGAGCATTCAACATGTATAAACTATTACTGCCTGAAAGTATCACCTTCATGCTGCCCCCACCCTATGCCCCAGTGGTAGCGTGAATAAAAGGCCTTTAAACATGTCATGTCCCATATAGCAAAATGGACTTACAACTCTAAATTAAGGATCTTAAAGCAGGGGAAGTTATCCTGGATTATTCAGGTGCAACCAGTGTAACGAAAAGGTCCTTGTAAGGAGGAGGCAGAGAAGCTGAGGTGACCAAACCAGCCAGAGAACAGAAGATGCTAAGACTGGGCTTTAAAGGTGGAGCGAGGAGCCACGAGCCAAAAAATGCAAGGAAAGAAATTCTAGAAGCTGCTAAATGCAAGGAAATGGATTCTGCCCTCAGCGCCTCTCTAGGAACCAGCCCTCCTGGTTGGCCTTGACTTTAGCCCAGTGAAAATGACTTTGGACTTCTGGCCTCAGGAATGGTAAGAGAGTACATACCTGTTCTTTTAACCCACTGATTTTGTGTAGACTAGCTAATTAGCAGATGTGTGTGTGCTCGGTCACTAAGTTGTCTGATTCTTTGCAACCTTATAGACTGTAGCCTTCCAGTGTCCTCTGTCCATAGGATTTCCCAGGCAAGGATACTGGAGTGCACTGCAATTTCCTTCTTCCAGCAGACTCATAAGCAGGGTCATAAGCAGACTCATACCAGGTGATGGCAGGTGGCCCAAAGCATATGTGATCAATGTATGATCAATTTTAGGTTTACGTCAACACTGATCATTTAAACATTTAAATGTAATCATTTAAACAAAAGTGGTAGAGTTTTTTTGAAGCAGGAATTACTGATTTTGATACATAACAAAAAATAGAATAGTTGCTTAGGAGCGACCATCAATTATAAAAGCTTTCAGGCTCAAATTAGTGTTTCCATCTACATAATTTTAGAGGAAACAGCAGTAGTCAGTAGAAATCAGTAAAAAGAAAAACATTTTACTGAAACGTTGTTTCAGAATGGATATTATGCCAGAATTTAACAATTTGCTAGATGAAGATGAGTTTTTAGCTACTTGTTTTAGCAGTACAAATGTAATCCTTTTTAATCCTTATGGGAACACACCATGAAAAACAAAAAAAAAGTAAAATAGATTCTTAAAAAGATCCACCAGCTTGCCAAAATGTTATAGTGTTTTAAATATTAAAACATTGACTTGTCCAGTGGAATATATTCAACTTCTATGGTATTTAGCTTGTTGAAAGGTCTTAATCACTGGTTCTCTAAGTAGGAACCATAAAAGCCAAACATAGATTACTCTGTCTCATACTTTCAATGAATTGCTCTGTTCCCCTTCGCCCACCTTATATGCAATTCTGTTTAAGACATTGTATCAATTATAAGGCACATAAACCTGATATTAGATCCCCACTTGATGATTTTAGTCCTTTGTGATCTGAATTCAAACTGAAATAATTCAGTTGGCTTCTCTCTATATGCTCTTTCTCCCAGGATCATGGCACAGGCTTAAAGGCTCACTTATTTGAAGTGTCTTTTATCAAATACTTAATGTCATCTTGATATAATAATTTAAAATTCGAAGAATGAAATATTGCCATTTACAGCAACATGGATGAATCTGGAGAATATTGTACTAAATGAAATAAGTCAGACAGAGAAAGACAAATGTTAGGTGATATCACTTATTTGTGAAATCTATTTAATGAATTTATTTACAAAAGAGAAACAGACTCACAGACATAGAAAGCAAACTTATGGTTACCAAAGGTGAAGAGGGGATAGACTAGGAGTTTAGGATTAAAAGGTATACACTACTATATAGAAAATAAACAACAAGGACCTACTGTATAACACTGGGAACTATCTTCAGTATATTATAATAACCTATAATGGAAAAGAATCTGAAATATATACATATATATATATATATACATATATTTGAGTCACTTTGCTGTATACCTGAAACTAACACAATATTGTAAATGAACTGTTCAGTTCAGTTCAGTTCAGTCCAGTCACTCACTCATGTCCGACTCTTTGAGACCCCATGGACTGCAGCATGCCAGGCTTCCCTGTCCATCACCAACTCCCGGAGCTTGTTCAAACTTGTGTTCATTGAGTCAGTGATGCCCTCCAACCATCTCATCCTCTGTCATCCCCTCCTGCCTTCAATCTTTCCCAGCATCGGGGTCTTTTCCAGTGAGTCAGTTCTTCACATCAGGTGGCCAAAGTATTGGAGTTTCAGCTTCAACATCAGTCCTTCCAATGAAAACTCGTATATAAGATAGTATAAGAAAAGAGAAAATAAGCCATAAAGAAGATTTAGGAAAACTCTGTACACAGTATCTTGTCACTCTCACCTCAAGTTGGCTTTTTCCATAATCTTAAAATTCATTTATTCTCTTTTTTTGGTTCCCTCTACTACTGGTTGACTCAGCAATTGTTTTATACCACAAATGCTTGAGAAAATTACTTTTATTTTTGTCTCTTCCCCTATTAATTCACTATTTAGTAGTTTGAGATTTTATTAATTTTCTATTTCTTTCTCATTACCAAGTAATATAGATTCTCCAAGGGCTCCCCTGATAGCTCAGTTGGTGGAGAATCTGCCTGCAATGCAGGAGACCCCGGTTCAATTCCTGGGTCAGGAAAATCCACTGAAGAAGGGATAGGCTACCCATTCCAGTACTCTTGGGCTTCCCTTGTGACTCAGCCGGTAAAGAATCTGCCTGCAATTCAGGAGACCTTGATTTGATCCCTGGGTTGGCAAGATCCCCTGGAGAAGGGAAAGGCTACCCACTCCAGTATTCTGGCTTAGAGAATTTCATGGACTCTATAGTCCTTGGGGTCTCAAAGAGTCAGACACGACTGAGTGGCTTTCACTTCACTATAGACTCTCCAGGAGCATGTGTTCTCTACAAATTAAATGTAGAGATTTTGTTAGCAGTGTACTGGTTTATAATCTAGGCAAGGTCACAGTATTTGTGGTACAAAAGATAAAATACTTGCTAATAGAAACATACAAATCTAAAATCAAGAAACAATAAGAACATAAGAGTTAATGCATGGTGGAATACTCAAGTTCACGGCAGCATCAAGACTTGAATCCAGGACCACTGATTCCCAGTATCAATGTCAATTAAAATCAAATCCAGCTTTTTAAAAAAATTATTTGAACTGAGGTAGGCAAACCTAGAGCTTGTTACATGGGATGACGTAAGTCAGAAAAAGAGAAAACCAAGTATCATATATTGATGAGCATATTAGTGAACATATATAGGGCTTCCCTGGTGGTTCAGTTGGTAAAGAATCTGCCTGTAATCCAGGAGACCCAGGTGCAATCCCTGGGGTGGGAAGGGCCCCTGGAGAATAGAATGGCAACCCATTCTAGTAGTCTTGCCTAGAGAATTCCATGGACAGAGGAACCTGGGGAACTACAGTCCATGGGGTTACAAAGAGTCAGACACAGCTGAGCAACTAACACACACACACACACACACACAGAGGCAAACCTAGAGCCTGTCTTACAGAGTAAAGTAAGTCAGAAAGAGAAAAAACAAATATCATATATTAATGCACATATATGGAATCTAGAAAAATGGTACTGATGAACCTGTGTGCAGGGCACGAATAGAGATGCAGATGTAGAGGATGGATTTGTAGACACAGCTGAAGAAGGAGAGAGTGAGATGAATTGAGAGAGTAGCTTTGAAATATACACATTACCAGGTATAAAATAGGTAGGTAGCTATTGGAAGTTGCTGTATAACACAGGGAGCTCAGCCTGGTGCTTTGTGATGACCTAGAGGGGTCGGATGGTGGGGTGGAAAAGAGGCTCAAGAGGGAGGGGATATATATATACTTAAGGCTGATTCACATTTTTGTATGACAGAAACCAACACAAAACTGTAAAGTGATTATCCTCCAATTAAAGATTTTTTTAAAAACATACATTCAAAATCTGATGAATAGATTTTGGGTTTATTAGGACTGGTTAAAATTTCAGCCAGAATCTATAGTTTGAACTTTCCATTACATCTTAGAAGTGTGTGTGGGGTGGTTGGGAGTGTGGTGATATACTAGAGACTAACATTAGAGAAAGCACAGTGTTTGGAATGAGAATTTTCAATACCTATTTTATAGTTTGACTTCCTGTGTTTGATTTATTAGCTTTGTAACTCTGCCATGAAAATTATGCCATTAAGCCCTTCTGAGCCATTATATTATCTTTGAACAAGATCTATGGAACTAAAATGAGTCATTTACATCCATATTCAATAAAATACATGTACTAGAGGAAAGACAGGAAGATAAGGAGGAGGGCAGGAAGAAGTATGGGACTTGGGGGAGAAGAGAAAATGCCATATGTTTTTTCTGCTTATTAGAAACCCATGCCCAGCAAAAGGCATTCCATTTATACTTTATTTTGGAATAAAAGAAAGCTTATAATTTTTAATCACTGAAGCAGTGAGGAAATATTCTTAGTTGATTTTAAATACATTTTAGTACACATTAATAGTGTTTGTTATAGAGCTCATTTGAATCAGTCACCCTCAGGGCTTGTGAATTAATCATTAATTTGAAGTTGTCAAGTAATGAGTCATCAATAACTAGAAGATGTTCAGAGATTATTATTCTAAAAACCAAATCACTTTTTTCTACGCTCAGATATTTTCTGTGTTCATTAAGTATATATTTTTCCTTAAAGCATTTCTGAACTCCCAATGTGTTACCTTCTGTTATCAGTTATAATGTTAATATCCTGAGACGTCGTATTGACTTTCCAGCCAGTTAGTTGAAGAGTTAGGGAAATATCTTTCAAAGGCTCTTACATTTTATGAGTTCACTATTATAGTTTCTTACTGTTTCAGGGCACTAAGAGGGTCAAATAAAATATATATGAGCAAAAAATATGGAGAACATTTAGAACCTGGATCATATTCAGTATAGGCTATAAATAATTGTCCTTACAGTGTCGCATGCTCATTTTCATTTGACAGATAGGAAAAAAATCATGAACTTTGGCATGTGAATACTACCTTGTATTTTATATTGGCTAACAAAATATGCAGCAGCTTCCAAAATAAATTTCATATAAACCATTCTTTTCTCACTCTAGAGGTCTGGCAACGATATGCACTAAGAAATTAAGTTGTGTCTGACTCTTTGCAACCCCAGGGACTGCAGCATGCCAGCTTCCCTGTCCATCACCAACTCCCAGAGCTTGCTCAGACTCATGCCCATCGAGTCAGTGATGCCATCAATAAGCATAGCCTACTCTCAAGTATTTATTTAGTGTTTAATCTATGGATTATTCACATTTCTCTCTTTCAACTTTTAAAATATATCTGCATATTTTATTATTTACTTTTGTTAACATAGTGTTATGGTTATGTTCTCTTTGGACTACAGGTTAAAGGAGAGGTAACACTGAATACTGACCATTCTGCAACAGAGTAGTAACACTGCCATGGGTTCACAGTAGAAGCAAAGAGAGAATATCTGAAAAAATGGGGGTATCTCAAAATATGTATTTTATATTTGTTATTTTTGTTCTTTCACTCTTGTTGCCACAGTCTACCAAGAGTTGACTCTTGGTCAGAATAGAAGTTATTGCCAATTCAGGTATGTCATTGAAATATTTATATATGGGAAAATTTGGGAAATTCTGGAACTGATTTTAACATATTCTTTGTAGACTCTTCTCAATATTTCTAATTTTCTAGACTTTAGACTTTATTCATCAAGGTTCCTCAGAGTCTTGCACAGTGTTGGTACTTATTAGACTCCCAGAGGACACTAATAGAATTAATTTAATTTTTTTTTCATGGGTGAAAAATAAAGGTTATATTTCAATGTTCTACACTTAAGGGTCAGTTCCCAAAAGACCCTATGATAAGAAAGGGAGAATGTACGTGAGTGATTATAAAATGTTAACTTTTAAGTTAACTTTAAATTAAATTTTAAGTTTCAATATTTACTGGAAAATAAAGCATGAACTGGCCTGTAAACCAGTTGCTAGAAGGGAAGAAGGAATTAATCCAGTGGAACTCTTGGTCCTTTAATCCTAGGATGAATAAGGAAAGTAATTTCAAAAGCTAGGTTATCTTTCCAAAAACAAAGAACATAGAAAAGCTATTTTAGAAATGCAAAAGCAATTCAGTACCTGCAGAGCTGGTCAATGGCCTTTCTGAAAATTAACTTTTTATTATCTGTCTGCCATATACTTGCTTTTTAATTTTAATGCCCAAGCTCTATGTGAAATAAAGCAGATATTTCCATTTGATCAATGGAGCAGTTCCCTGGTGTACATAATAATTCAGTTTCATGAGTTTATATGTCCAAATGATCATTTGCAGTTAGTGTTTCTAGAGAGCCACAGGTTATAATCCATTTACCAAGGTCTTGTGATTGGTATGGCACATCTTCTTCATTCTCGAGTCTCCCAGGAATTCCAGCATTACCTCAACATGCAAATTATCTTCATTTCATAGATATAAACCTGAAATAAAACTTGCTCTTAATGAGATTTTATACCTGTGAGCTAACAGCAAATACCAGAAGCGTGGGAAAAATAGAAATTTAAGATGCAAATATCCCTCTTCCAAGTTATGTGAGAAAAAATCCAGATGTTACTCATTTTATTAAAAAGGTAAAGAAATTGACTTTTAAAAAATCTCAAGTATTTCGTGGGCTTCCCCCGTGGCGCTAGTGGTAAAAAACCCACCTGCCAATGCAGGTAATGTAAAGAGACATGGGTTTGATCCCTGGGTTGGGAAGATCCTCTGGAGGAGGGCATAAAAAACCACTCTAGTTTTCTTTCCTGGAGAATTCCCTGGAGCCTGGTGGGCTACAGTCCATAGTTTTGCAAACAGCTGGACACTACTAAAGTGACTTAGCATGCATACATGCAAGTATTTTATATTGCATTCTTGGGATACTGTTGATGGCCTTGGGAACCAATTATGGGAACTGCATTATCCTTAACACCCTGAAAGAATATCAAAGAGAAGGTAATGTTCTCTGGAAGAAACAGCTTGAGGTAGACTTTGAAGGATTTGTATAAAACAAGGAACTATCTCAAGAAAAATCATTTAGAGGAAAATAGCAGCCACGGTTAAGACTTAGAACCAGGAAGAAGTAAAGCCTGCAAGACACATGGCCTGTCTGAAGTACTGAGTTTGAACTGAAGAGAACAGAAGATAAGTTGCAAAGGAACAGAGTTCACATTCACAGTAACTTCAAAAGCCAGGCCAAGGAACTGGTTTCTAGACTCATGATAAGACCGCCTAAGAATAAGAGAAATACACTGAGGAAGGTTTCCTAAGAATATATGCTTAGTGGTGATATGCAGAGAGGTTTGGGAAATATTGGAAGCAAGGAGAGAAAGACCTTGGGACCTAGATCAAGGTAATAGCAAGGAAAATGGGGAAGTATCTATTCTCAGTCATCATATTATTAATTTGCTAGCTTTACTCATTTGTTTTTCTCTCCCTCATCTTTGGGTCCTTGGACACCATATCTTGATTTTTTTTTTCCTGCTTCATTAGCTCCTTCTTCTCAATCTCCATGGCTGGTCTTTCCCTTTCTTCACTAACACTGGAGTGCCCTAGGGCTGTCCCTGGTTCTTCTCTCTTCTGGATCTATCCTCATTTAGTGATCAGATAGCTTTTTTTTTTTAACTTTAATTTTTACTTTATTTTACTTTACAATATCTCATGTCCATGACTCCTAAAGTCTCCCTTTTCCACTTGGATACCTACTAGACAAATTAAATTTAACATATCAGAACTGAACTCCTGTTTTTCTCTCTAAACCTGATCTATCTGTAGTCTTCCCCTTCTCAGTTGGTGACTCCATCATTCCAATTGCCTGGACTCACAACCCTACTACCTTCACTGACTCTGCTTTCCCCACATCCAATGTTTCAGCAAATGCTATTGGCTCTGCTTTCAAAATATATCTATAATCCTGACATTTCATACCCACCTCCACTGTTTCAATTTATCATAACATCTCACCTGGAAATCTGAAATACTCACATAACTAGTCTTCCTACTTCCATTCTTCAGTGTAGTCTACTTTCAATGTGGCAGCTGAATGAATTGTCACCTGTCTCCTCATGCCCTGCAGTGGCCTTTCAACCCTGGCAGGACCTACATAGCCTGCCCTTTGTTAAATGCCTCCAATCTTCATCTATTACTACCTGCCTTGCTCAGCTACACCCATTCACTTTCCTTCCTGATCATTGAACACAACAGGCATTTGCCTGTTTCAAGGTTTTCTACAGTGTGTGCCTTTTTTTCTAGAATGCTGTTCCTTCAGATATCTGTCCCTGCACAACATCAAATGGCATGCCTGGGGAACCGTTGAGCCACTTCTTCATTTCAGAGCCTGAGATAAGTATTTATGGTTTACTCTTGTGGCATGCTCTCTTCCTTTCCTGCCCCGCAAGGCATAACTTGAATTTACCTCTCTGACTCATTTTACAATGGATGCTGATTCCGACCAGAGCTCTGTCTTCCACATCTCCCTCTCTTACTCTTCCTGCCACTTTTAGTTTCTGTCTATTTAATCTCTCAACAGTGTCTAGGGTTTTTCCCTTAGCTTTGAGCACCCCAAGCTACTGCTTCACCTTTACTTTCAAGACTTTCTTCAATTATTATTCATACATCTAAAATTATTTGCATGACATTACTGGTTTGGAAATAATCTGCAGTCATTACTGTAAAAAACACACATATCCCCAAAAGAAGAAATTGTATAACTTAGAAAGTGAAATATCTCCCATGATCCTATCCTCAGATAGCCACAGCAAAAATCAGTTTTAGAGAGCCCACTGGGCACCAGACATTATGATAAGTACTATGGAAACAAAGCAAAATAAAACATGGCCTGACCTTCACGGAGTTTACAAGCTCAGATAACCAAGTACCTCTTTGCTGCACAGGAATAGCCACTGCGCTGTGACCTTTAGCTCATGCCATGCTCTGGACACTAACCATCCACTCTGGATGCCTGTTCTGGCCCTGCAGATGCACAGAATCTCCTGTGGATGCATGAAGGCTGAGGAGGTGGAAACAATGGACCCAGAGTGAAGGCTGGATGAGACCAGGAAGACCAAATGCAAACAGTTTTGAAAAGACTGTTTGTGAGATGATCCAGAAACTGAAAAATTATTGTCATGTCACCTGTGCTTAAATGGATCTGAGTTTACTCTGTTTCTTTCTTTCTCTGTGACAGATCTTCTCAGAACTTTTAAAATTATTTTTTTAAAGTCCCTTAGTCTAAAGCAAAATATTCTCAAAACTTGAGAAGCAGAGGAATGCATCGTCTTAACTACACTTGAAAAAGAAGCCAGGCAAGGAGGCATACTTGACCCAACCCAAGAGGATCCTGGGAAATATGTAGTATATGTCTGTTTGCAATTCAGCCTTTGTGACTCTCCTCTTCCTATCTCCACACATGGCTCTTTGGAACAACTTCCTCCAGCCTCTGAGCTTCTAAGAGGAGAAGATCTAAAATGACAATTCATGCTATTTAACTGTTAATAATTGATGACACTTTGATTTTTAACCTTTTTATCTCTAACTGTAGGATGAATGTCTTGGTTCTACAGTTGAATTATCCCAGTCTTTGCAAGAAGTTGGGGAGGAGGAAAATAATACTTCTGCAGGCTCTATTCTTCTTCTGGAAACTTCTTTCTCAAGAAAGAAAAGCCAGGCTGGCTAGCTACCAGAGAACTTTTCCAGGAATTCCTGGGAATGAAAGAACTGAAGTCCCAGAATACGTGCTATTTCTAGGACCTAGAACAGCCTCTGCATTCCCTCTAGGACATAGAACTGCCCCTCCCCCAACTCCTCTCTCCTTGAGTTTGGACTCCATTCTGTCTTCTCATCTTTTCACCTTATTTTCTCCTCCAACTTCCTAAGTCTCTATTCCAAGTCTCCTGAGCATTAGCTTTATGGTTTTCATTATTGCTACATAGCAGATCTAAGCCAGTATGGACACAAATAACCATGAAGTTCTCACCAACAGCTACAGATCAGAGTAACTAGTCTCTTTCTTACTACCAGGTTATAATGAAGGTAAGTCTCTTACTGAGTTGTGTGACAAGATAGATATTAATTAGCAAATAAGAGGAAAAACTGTTCTGTAAGTTACATAAAGTTCAAATTTTTTCCAAAATGTATATGCTCCTGTTACACCATAGCAGAGAAAAAGTGTCCCTCCACCTTCTGAGAGTCCTTGGTTGGGGTCTGCAATTAAACTGACAAAGGCAGACAAGCAGAAGAAAAGCACAGACATCTTAATACATTTTTATATATGCATGGGAACCTTCACCAGAAAATGAAGACACCCAAAGAACTGATCAGAGCAGGAAGCCTTCATAGCCTATTAGACAAAGAAACAATGAACGTGTGAAAAATTGACATGACAAAGGGGTTTGGACTGGGATAGTAAATGATAAAGTAACAAGTTTCTTTATTCAGCTTTCTCAGCTCGGTATTCCCTATCTTTCCCCCTTCCTCCAGAAACAAGGAGGATGTATTTCACATGGGACATTTATCTCTTGCTTTCAGGGAAAATAATATGAGTGGGGAATATCACAGTGACCTTTCTGTTTCTGCCATTTTCTCAAATTTCTCCATCTTAAGATATTTAAAACACTAAGGTGCCATATTTTGGGGTAGCATGTCCTGAACCCCTCAATATCCTCCATGACAATTTCACTCAAGGCAGACATGGTTATCTAAAGAAAGGGGTTCCCCAACTTTTGGGGTTCAAGAATTCTTTACATTCTCTAAATTTATTGAAGACTCCAGAGAGATTTTATGTGTCTTATATCTGTGGTTATTTGTTGCATTGGAAGATAAAACTGAAAACTTAAATAAACATAAAGACATCTTTAGTTGTCAGAGCAATGATGCTTTCATATATGGAGTTTCTGGAAAACTCCACTGCGTACTCATCAAAGAATGAGAATGAGAAAAGCAAACAGAACCTTATTATCAGGGAAATAATTTTGACCTCATGGTCCTCTTTCCAGTCTCTAGAGCCCCCAGAAGTCCCCAAACTGTACTTTTTTTTTTCCTAAAAAAAGGTTTGTGTATTTATTATTTATGTATTTTTGGTTTTGGGCTGTGGTGAGTCTTCACAGTTGCAGTGAGAAGAGGCTACTCTTCATTGACATGTGCACAGGCTTCTCATTACAATGGCGTCTCTTATTGCAGAGCACAGGCTCTACACTGCTCCTTGCATTGCAATTGCAAGGCCTCAGAAGTTGTGGCTCACAGGCTTATTTGCTACATGGCATGTAGGATCTTTCTAGACCAGGGATCGAACATGTGTGTCCCCTGCATTGCAAGCTGAACTCTTAACTACTGGAACACCAGGGAAGCCCATGAACTATGCTTTCAGAATCACTCATCTGCGGTTACAATTCAGTAAAAGAACAGATGCCGCTAGAATCTTCTGAATCCATATCTTGGATGTTTAAAAATAAAATTCTCAGGCACCATCCCTATGAGTAAAAGATGAAGAATGAGATAAAAGGTATCTCAAGTCTTTAGAACCTGTTCATAAAAGTGTAGGATAAACTCTAAAATGTTTCAGCCAAGCTCCTTGTCTTAAATATCACAGATTTCATAGATAAGAGCTCATCTTTCACAGCCATTTTGCTTTTAGAAAGTCACTGATTTTAACAATGGCAGCTCCTTTCTGATATCATAATACTAGTTAACAAAGTGTTGTTGCTAGAGATTGAAAAATCAAAAAGGCAAAGTCTTACTGTAACTACCCCTATCTCTACACTATCTTGGAGCAGAACCCAGATCTTCTCTCTTTTTAATCTGATAACATCATTATCATACCCAAAAGTGTAACAGGAATGTCTTAATATTATCAAATGCTCACTTGATATTAAAATTTCACCAGTTGTTTCATAGTTTTTTTTCTGTCAGTTTCCTCATATCAGGATCCAAACAAGATCCACACCTTACAAGTGAATGGTGTCTTTTAAGTTTCCTTTAATCTTTAGATTTCTCCTTTTTTCCCTTCTTGCAATTTCTTTGTTGAAGGAAATAAACCATTTGTCCCATATTGTTTTCCACATTCTGGATTTAGCTGACTACCTCCCTCTGGCGTTATTTGACAAGTTTCTCTGCCCCGTATGTCCTGCGCATGGGTTGTCAGGAGTGAGGTTTTTTTTTTTTTTTTGGATCCCCTTAAGGAGGTACATGAAATGCATGGACGCTTTTTTGTGAATTGCAATAACAAGAAATATAGGTAATGATCTCTACTCCCAGTTCCTGGCAGCAAGCTCCTGAAACCCTTTTCATTTCCTAAGTGATAAGAGCACTAAGAGTATCTCTTAGTCTAATATTTCTCTTTGATTTGACCTCATTCCTGACACAGGGCTCCTTCAAGTGTTATGATTTCCTAAGTGATAAAACACTAGGAGCATCTTTTGTTCTAATGACGCAACTCTGGGTGGGTTCCTGGGTGACTCCTGGGTGGGGACTGGTCACCAGAAAGATCAAGTCATGATCAGAAGCTTGGAATTTTCAACCCCAATCCTCATTTTCCAGAGAGGAAAGAAGGAGGTGAAAATGGAGGTAATAATTGATCAGGGCTGCATGAAGAAACCTCTATAAAATTCCCATAGTGGGGCATTCAGAGCTTCCAGGTTGGTTGAACACATCTGTACCAAGGGACACACCCTGACTCCAGGAAGACAGAAACTCCTGCACTCAAGACCTTCCCAGACCTCTTCCTATGTATCACTTCATCTGGCTGTTCATCTGTGTCTTTTATCATTTCTTTACAAAAACTGGTAAGCTTGAGTGTTTCCCTGAGTTCTGCAGGCTTCTTTAGCAAATTAGTTGAGCCCCAGGGGAGTCTTTGGAACTTCTGGCCTACAGCTGGTTGGTTAGAAACACAGGCATCCAAAGTGTGTATCGGGGAGGTGAGGGAGGTCTTGTAAGACTGGGACATTATCTGTGGTATCTGACATCATATCCAGGTAGATAGGCTCAGAATTATGTTAAACTGTAGTACACTTGGCTGTTGTTGCAGAGAATTATTGGTGTGGGGAAAACCACATATTTGGTGATCAGGAGCAAAGTGTTTTGTTAAGTCATAAAGGTCAATCCACAGGGGAGAGAAACACTGTAGGGAAGAACTCAGTTTTTCCTTACGTAGGGGAAAAACTGAGTTTTACCCAGAATAGTGACATTAAGATGAAGTAAACTGTTAAAATTGGATTGTGTAGGGATTGAGAAAAAATCTTCACTGAATTAAACCCTGTGACTGATCAGAGTATCTTCTATAGAAGCCATGTTACTTACCACTATTAGTATACCTATAATAATATCACTTTGTCCAGGAGAAAGTACTATAAAGTAAATTACAGGCATTTCATAGTCATCCTTGACATTATCAATTTTAATACTTTTTTGCTAATGTAGCCTTCTTTACCTGAAAAGCACAACTATTTCTGTTATTATTTCTCCTTCTGATATTTAAATTTCTGAGAGGAATATGTGACTGAAACAGTACTGATAATGATTTTATTGTCTTCTAAAGTTAGGACTTTCTAATCTTCAACCAATGATGCCAAATGACAAAGATTTTTTTTGTTGTCTCAACATCCTGTTAAGAATTATTTTGTTTCTGTTTAGTTCAGTTCAGTCACTCAGTTGTGTTTGACTCTTTGTGACTCCATGGACTGCAGCACGCCAGGCCTCCCTGTCCATCACCAACTCCCGGAGTTCACTCAAACTCACTTCCATTGAGTCAGTGATGCCATCCAACCATCTCGTCGTCTGTCACCCCCTTCTCCTCCCGCCTTCAATCTTTCCCAGCATCAGGGTCTTTTCCAATGAGTCACTTTCCATCAGGTGGACAAAGTATTGGAGTTTCAGCTTAAGCATTGGTTCTCCAATGAACACCCAGGACTGATTTTCCTTTAGGATTGGATCTCCTTGCAGTCCAAGGGACTCTGAAGAGTCTTCTCCAACACCACAGTTCAAAAGCATAAATTCTTAGGCACTCAACTTTCTTTATAGTTCAACTTTCACATCCATACATGACTACTGGAAAAAACATAGCTTTGACTAGATGGGCTTTTTTTGGCAAAGTAACGTCTCTGCTTTTTAATATGCTGTCTAGGTTGGTCATAACTTTCCTTCCAAAGAATAGGCGTCTTTTAATTTCATGGCTGCAGTGACCATCTGCAGTGACCATCTGCAGTGATTTTGGAGCCCCCCAAAGTAAAGTCAGCTACTGTTTCAACTGTTTCCCCATCTATCTGCCATGAAGTGATGGGACTGGATGCCATGATCTTAGTTTTCTGAATGTTGAGCTTTAAGTCAACTTTTTCGCTTTCCTCTTTCACTTTCATCAAGAGGCTCTTTAGTTCTTCTTTGCTTTCTGCCATAAGGGTGGTGTCATCTGCATATCTGAGGTTATTGATATTTCTCCCGGCAATCTTGATTCCAGCTTGTGCTTCATCCAGCCCAGCGTTTCTCATGATGTACTCTGCATATAAGTTAAATAAGCAGGGTGACAATATACAGCCTTCATGCACTCCTTTTCCTATTTGGAACCAGTCTGTTGTTCCATGTCCAGCTCTAACTGTTGCTTCCTGACTTGCATATAGATTTCTCAAGAGGCAGGTCAGGTGGTCTAGTATTCCCCTCTCTTTCAGAATTTTCCACAGTTGATTGTGATCCACACAGTCAAAGGCTTTGCCATAGTCAATAAAGCAGAAATAGATGTTTTTCTGAAACTCTCTTGCTTTTTCAATGATCCAGCGTATGTTGGCAATTTGATCTCTGGTTCTTCTGCCTTATCTAAAAGCAGCTTGAACATGTGGAAGTTCACGGTTCACGTATTGCTGAAGCCAGGCTTGGCGAATTTTGAGCATTACTATTACTACTACTACTACTAAGTCACTTCAGTCGTGTCCTACTCTGTGCGACCCCATAGACGGCAGCCCACCAGGCTCCCCCGACCCTAGGATTCTCCAGGCAAGAACATAATTTCAATAATAAATTTTCTCGATAACATCATCATGTATTTGATGGTTCTGGTAAAGTTCTCTCAAGCAGGGCAACCTCTGGAAAAGTCAGAAAATTTTAAAACCTCAAGGATCATAATAATTTAAATTCACCTGATTCTCAAAAGATGAGGTTTCATAGCAAAAGCAAAACAATAATAGGAAAAAAAAATTTGAGAGATTTCCTTTATGAAGTGGACTTCCTTTTCTGCACCATTTAATACCCCCTATATTTGAACTAGAAAATAGTTGTTCAGTCAATGGAAATATAATTGTTTACCAGGAGACTTCTTTACTTATAGAGAACAAAATTTGATAATGTAATCAAAAGTGGGGTCCAGCTGCTTGTTACTTTAGGTTAGTGGAAAGGGAAGTTTGCTTTATTTTGGATGCAGGCAACTGAGGGTGGGGGAGAAAGGACAGACGCCTGTCAAAAGATCAACCCTCTATGCCACACTAGAAATCAGGGGGCAAGAGCTTTTCTAAGCAGTTGGTTGTGGGGGTGGGGGAATTATGTCTAGAAACAGAACAGTTAACTCTGACAGTCATCTTGAAGTTGTTCTTCGGTGGTCTCATCAGCATCATCCTAACTGTTTTAAGTATGGTTACTCTTCAGTTCTACGATCAATTTGTTCCCATATTCTTGAGGTAAAATCTCGGAATTATGGCAGCTTATGTCATAGCTATAGTCTGAGCATCATGTAGTTAACTTCTACCGGATAGAGGTTTCAGTATGTATAACACGGCTGACAGGATTAGCTCAGAATATTGTCTAAAGCCCTTGAGAAGGAACTAAAGGTCCTTGACTATGCTTAATGATTAAATGATTATTATTTAGTCTGTTGGACTGTTTTTCTTTGTTTCTGCATTTTCTCACTTCTCTGATTAAACTTATTCTTTGGCTAAAGTTTTTCCACAGACAAAAGGCAAGCAGAGGACACAGGGGACAAGGACCATAGGGTCTTTCAATAATACTTAAGTGGTCTGGAAAAGAGGATTTGGGTTTATGTGCCTTTATAAAAGTGTTTGTTGCTCTTTGTTTGATCATGATTAATTTGGCCAGAAATGATGTGATTGCAGCCTCCACTGTTAGCCCTATGGGTATTAATCATCTCCTAGGTGATCTCAGTTTCCATGGCAACTGTAATATTTATGTTTTCACTGTAGCACTGGCTGGTCTCCAATAGTTGGAAGGGCAGGGTAATCCTGAAACATTAAGTCTCAGTCATAAATTTCTCATTGCTGTTATTAGAAAACCAGTTCACCACTTCCCAGTATTATTACTGACCTGTATTCAGATAAGTGAATTACAAACAAAAGTGTTCTGAGACAACTCTGTCCTTTTTTTCCATGTTACCAAGCTTTTCAATCCAATGGGTTTTTGCTGACTAAATAAGTTCCTGGTATTTGCATCCACATTTTCATGATAACTTTAAACATACATAATATATCATTATGGAAATATATAATATTTGGAATGTATACATATATAATACATGGAAATAGATTGAGTAGGTCTAGTATAACTCCCTAAAGGGAAAAGAAAATAAATATTAAGTATAACTTTATATATTCTTTAAAATAGAGATATCAATTAAGCCCAACAGACAGTGAATTAAAGTTTCTGAATTTTGTTAAAATTAAAAAGAATCAAGAATGAATTGTCCATGAGAAAAAGTCTCTGATCTTTCCTGCCTTCATCAGAAGTCATAAATATTATATCAGTTATCAAGATTTTCCTAGAAAGAGTTTCCAGAACAATGAAATCAAGCAGACTCTCTTACACCTAGGGGGATTCAAAGATGGAAGAAAGTCTTTTCTGAAAGATGGACTGGAGCAAAATTATAGATTCTTGGTCCCTTGAATTAATGTTGTCAGTATCCTTACCTCCTTTCTTCAAGTTCTTTTCATCCTGCATGTCTTCTAAAATATACGATTAACCCATTAGACTGATAAATTTTAAAATGATAGTTCTCTTAAGCTTAAAAAAAAAAATCATGCCATGGAAGCATCTTCCATCCTGATCATGCACAAGATTGGCCCCATCTTTTTCTTTGGCCAAAGGATATCAATGGTACCACAGAATGATGCACTGCCCTCCTAGAAACCTGTTTGCATCGTCTCTGAGATAGGAGGCAGGGAAAGCTGCAGGGGGTGGGGGGCAGAGAGGGGAAAGGATGAGGACAGAGAGGGAACCATTAACACTGAGTCACTTTGTGGGTCTCACTGCTGTGTGCACCGGGACTCCTAGACTGTCCTCTAATGAGCGGTACCTCCACTAAGTTCAGAAGTGCCCATACCTCATGCCTGGTGGCTGAGGAGACAAAGTCTAGTGAAGCCGAGCACTCAGAAGAGAGTCTTTACATACCAGATGCTCAGAGGACACTCTGCAATAAAATCGAAGGAAAACTTTAGTCCAGCTGAACGGCACAGTTTTAAACAGAGAGCTCTTAAATTGGAAAATTGGGATTGACATATACACACTACTATATATGCAATAGATAACTAATAAGAACCTACTGTATAGCACAGGGAACTCTGCCCAATACCCTGTAATGGACTACATGGAGAAAGAATCTAAACAAGAGAGGATATATGTGTACATATAACTGATTATCTTTGCTGTACACCTGAAACTAACAACACTGTAAATCAACTACAATAAAAAATTTTTTAAAAAGTAAAGTGATCCCGAAGAACTAGCTAAAACATAGCAGCAACAGCAACAATAAAAAAAAGAAAAAGAAAAAAAAAACTGGAAACAAAAACCAAAACAAAGAGCCATCTCCTAGGTGGCATATATTCAAACTTTTGAATTTTTCTACTGTATTCCATAATTCAGATACAGTGGATATCTCCAAATATGAAAATAGGGTCATACAAAATGAATTCCACATTGAGTCCCTGCTCCTTCCTCCAAAATTGGAAACCCAACAATTAAGAGGCTCTCTTTTGTCTTTCAATGCTTCCAATATAAGGGGGCATGGGGAGGACAATGAAACACTGCCATTGTTGGGGTACAGTGACTAGGTCTGCTTCTCTGTGATGTTTTTGTGCTCACATTATGGAAAATCCCCATAGAATCTCAAACTGATTTCAAAGTCTTCTGTCATCACGATAAAAGAAATCACTTGAATTAGACATGCATGTAATTAGCTCAGTTCTCTTAGAGGGAGCACTTTATCTTTGAAGTGGCTATTCAGAGTGGACACTCCCTGAGCAAAGCCTTTGCAATAAACAAGATTGATATGATTCTTTAAAAGCATGTTGTTTTATGAACACAAGCTCCAGTGTCTGGGTTCCTGGTAGTGGCTGCTCTCTCCTGGATGAATGGAAACTAAGGTTTCCACTTTCACTTGTGTGTGTGTGTGTGTGTGTGTGTGTGTGTGTGTGTGCAGAAAACAAGTCACTTCCTATGCGGAAGCCAGGTTTTGCCTCCTATATTTCTCTTTGACTTCACGCATTTTTCTCCTTGGGTAATGGGCATGTCTGCATCCCAAACATGGAAGCACGAATATACTTGACTGATGCTGAAGAGAAGAGCTCACACAGCACAGGACACAAGAGCCTTGGAATGAAAGCTTACTCTTCTCATCAATTGGCACTTTGCAAAGGAAAACAAGTATTAGTGGTTTATTTTGAGCTAAATCCTCCCCAACAATAAACATAAGTGCACCAGCCTGAAGTGTCAAGAGACCCTGAAGGAAGTGCTAGAAAAGCCTTCAATCGCAGCATTGTGGATTTTGCAGGTGGCTTACAGGATGAAGAGAGAAAAGGAGACTTTGGGTGGCCCTCTTCCTTGGCAGGTCTGTCTGTGCCCTCTGGCCAGTGCTGGTCCTCTCTGGGGTGTGTCCTACTTTTGTCTTGTTGTTTAGTAACCAAGTCCCGTCTGACTCCTTAGCGACCCCATGGACTCTAGCCCTGTCCATGAGATTTCCTAGGCAAGAATATTGGAATGGGTTGTCATTTTCTCTGCATGGGGATCTTCCTAACCCAAGAATCAAATCCACATCTCCTGCGTCACCTGAACTGGCAGCCACCCAGAAAGCCCTATGTCCTACTTTAGGGGCACAAGAGGTTCTGAAGACAGATATATCTCAATTTTATGTTCTGACTGACATTCCCTACACGACTTGAGGAGATGGGACTTGGGGACTGCCAGCAGGATAACCAGGTAACGCTGTGCTGGTAACTGGAAAAGTCCCATTGTCAAGGTCTTACGTTCCCGCCTCTGGAGGTACCAGTTTTCCAGACCAGTTTCTCAGACCAGGTCAGAAGGGAAAACGAACACAAAGGACAGAAAAGATAACCGAATCACGGAGGCACAGAGTATACCAATACAAATAAATTCTAATATTAATCCACTTGATGGAGTTTAAGATTCTGTGTTCTCATAAGAACATCACGTGTTCTCTCTGGCTCCCGTTTTAAATACAACCAAGCCTGCAGTCACTTCTATTCAGACACTCCGCTCTGACAGCTGACTCCCTTTCAGCCCTCACCTATCTCTCCCCAGTGGTGACTGGCGGCTCACAGACTCCTCTGGGGTCTCCATAGAACCAGAGACAGAGCTTTCCCTGTGGGGATGCAGAGCTAGAAAAATCAGTTGGAATCATCCTCATTTCCTTTTCAAGTGAGTGAATTCAAATGAAAGAGTGTGTCTTAGAGGGGAAAAGAACGCACAAAATGAAGGCTCCAACAGAAAGAGCACAAAAAAAGCAATTGGAGGACTCTGAATTGTGTGAAGAGCTCCAACCCATGTTTGCAGCCTCTGGGAGAACTGCCTTCTGTTCCATAGGCCCTTGGGGTGCCTGACTTGCTGATCATCCCTGGGGGATGGTCAGCTGACCCCATCTGCATTCCTCCAGTCCCCACCTCAGCCCTGGGACTGCTCTGCTCCTTCATCCCACCACCCATGGCAATCTTGGAAGGCAGATATGATGCAGATACAATAGAAGCCCCAGTTTGTGAACCAAATCAAAAGCCATGCTCATATACTAGAGTGACTGCTGGATCCCCAAAAGCCTGTGAACCTCTCTTCCCTCCAGGGTGTTTTTCAAGTCGAATTCTTTGGTGTCTAGTGAGAGGACTGATTTGATAAGAGAGGTCTGCATCCAGGTCATGGTTCCACCTCTAAATTGGAGTTTTCTCATCTGCCATAGGAAATAAGAAGAGTGCCTGCCTCCTAGGGCTGTTGAGATTAAATGAGATGATACCCATTAAACATGCAGTAAATGCATCACAAATGTTACCTGTTGTTATTGGCAGAGTCAGCCTTAAGCAAAAAAGGAAGGCAGGCTCTGTTAACTTTTAGAGCCTTTTTGTTCTACTTTCAGTTCTCCCACACCTTAGTGGGCAGCTTTCAACCTCCAGTGCCCAGAAGAATGTCTGTATACTACATTCCCAGTAACCACCACATCCAAGCCTCATAACATAAGCTCCTTCCCTGAATTAATCAGGCACACAGCACCCAGCCTCCATGAATCAAAGAATGTTCAGACTGAAGTGGTCTCCACAGAAGTATCTCCAGAGACAGTGTAGTCTCCAAAGTTTAAGTTTTGTTCAAAGCTCAGAAAACATCCCATCTAGATTTAAAGATCTGTTTTTATATCCTTCCATGCACTAGGCTAACACTAACCTTAAAACTAAGTGGGACTAAGTTTTACAGAGTTTCTTTCATAATAACAGGGAATTTCCTTGCCCAAATTTACATACATGCGTCCAGTGGTAGGGGATTTGCAGGCTATGATGGCCAACTAGAATAGGATAGATGTTGACTAGTGCAGTAAGGGGCTTCCCTGGTGGCAGTAAGGAATGTTAGAGCCAGATAGACAACTGCATTTTATTTTAGAAAATATGTTAAGGGACTGTGCAAGGATTAGTTAGGATATCAACAAGCCCTGACCTTGAGATGTGGAAATGTCTTCTTAACCAAAATACTGTATTTAAAGGAAATTCATTAAGAAAGTTTTACTTACAGGCCATATATTATTGAATTATCAAAACAAATCCCTATTTCAAATATTAGTGAAAACCATACAGTACAAATTTCATCTGTATAAGAATTTCTTAGAACACTCATCAAACATACAAATGCTACCATCCCAGTGATTCTGGAATGGTCTGTGGGACTCTGTATTCTAATGAGCAAACCAGGTATTTCTGGGACAAATAGGTTAGAAAAATGTTTTGAGAAAAACTGCTGTAGACACATTCTATACTCAGCCATTCTCAATTGGAGGTGAATTTTCCCTCAGGGAGCATTTGACAATGTCTAGAGCTATTTTGGGCTTCCCAGGTGGGGCTAGTGGTAAAGAACCTGCCCGCCAATGCAGGAGACATAAGAGACCTGGGTTCTATCCCTGGGTCGGGAAGATCCCCTGGAGGAGGGCATGGGAACCCAGTCCAGTATTCTTGCCTGGAGAATCCCATGGACAGAGGAGCCTGGCAGGCTACATACAGTCCATAGGGATGGCAGAGAGTCGGACACAACTGAAGCAACTTAGCATGCATACATGCAGAGGTATTTTTGATTGTCACAACTTGGTGAGGTGGGGGTGGGGAGCAGCACTACTGGCATCTACTGGGGGCAAGTCAAAAATGCTGCTGTACATGCTACAAGGCACAGCCCTGTTCCCCACAACAAAGAGTTACGATTCAAAATGAGGCTGGTGCTGCTCTATAACCACACTGACCTCGGCAGACTTGGGGCCCAAACTCAGAACATTCTGCTTTTAGTTTGCGGTTTCCCTACAAGTCAAGCTGGTGTTGGTGGTTGCTCATCACTCACTCCACTCTCCTCGGTGTCCACTGAGTCTTAGGAGTTTACTACAGAGCATTCTAACAACCTAGGTACAAAGATATAGGTACCCAGGTTGTCAGAATAAAGATATAGGGTGGAAAATGCTGGCTCAACTCTGGCCTTTTGGAGGCAATTATCTTCAGAGGCTTGAAGGACGATGGGCCCTCTCTGCAGCCACTCCTGAGTCATCACTGCCGTTGGCAGACACAGTGATGCTGGGAAGATTTCTCTGTGGATTTCAACTCCACTTGCAGTTCAGAAATAGTGTGGAATCAAAGTAGATGATCGAAAAGCATGGTTAAACAAGAAAGCTGTGGAGGCTTTGCTGACCAATTAAGTCTGTTTCATTTCAGCTCAACAATTCAACAAAGGGTTCTGTGCCAGACAAAGTGTAAGACACAGGGAAGGATTGAAAATTGCATAATATTGTTCCTTCCTCAAGGAGTCGCAGCCTCAGCTCCCTCCGCCTTTCTTCTCTCTGCGGTTTACCTTCCCCCTCAAACACCTGAAAAGCCCTTCCTTATGACTGACTTCTATTTATTGGCTGCTTAAGACCTAAGAAGCTAAAAAAGACCCAAAGAGACTAATCTAAAAGTCCCAGAAAGGGCAACAGAACAATATCCCTCTTTATAGGAAGGTTCTGGTAATTTATCATTAACAAAGAAACAGCCTTCAATGGGGCTATTAACTACTGAGTTTCTATATACAAGAACTATCTCAGCAAATGCCTCTAATTTCTAGACAGTTTCTATCTGCAAATAAGGTTACCCTGCTTGCTTAGGTGGAATAAATAACCCTAGGACTTGAGTTTTGCTAAGGGAAAAATGCAAAAGACATTGAAGTGTAACATACTGGAGTCAGAGTGAGAAGAATGACCCCTGCCAGCCCACCCAGTGGACTATGGTCAGACTATACAGAAACCCCATGACAATTTTTGAGAAAGAAGTGTTCAGTGAAACCCCACCCATTCCCCTTGCAGTCACATCATTTACTCTCCTTTGCAGTTTTTGAAAGGTTCATATTTCTGGGCTCTAGTTTCAGGATAGAACCTTCTTTTCCAGGTCAAGAAAGGCAGCCTGAGGAGGGTACCCATGGAGCTTCAACTGTGGGCAATATTCTTTTTTTTTAAGCTGGGTGGTGTAGTGTAGTGCATCATTTAAAAAAAAATATTTGTGACTCATATTCCTTGGGATATATAAACTATTTCATTGTAATGAAAAACAGAAGTTCCCAAGGTAAATCTTACAATCAGCCAGATGTACATTCAGTGTCATTCCTCCAACGTTCATCGTTCTTCTCTGCCTCTTCCTATTCCTCTACCTCCTATTCCCTGCTCCTGAACTCCCTCTCCGTCGTTCTCAATCCTGTATCCCCACCTGCCACTTCCTCCCACTGCCTCCTCTCCCCGTCTGGCTCTGTGTCCCATTTCTGCAGAACCTCCTACTCTTTCCTCCCACAGCCTGGGCATCTGTGAGGAGGGAGGGGCTGGTGTGAGCAGGCAGTCAGGTTAATTCTAGACCAAAAGCTTCACTTTGAGATTGTCCACATGGTCCCCAAATCCTCAGATGTTTTCATAGCCAGACTCCTTTAAAGTGTTCATTACCTAACTTTCTGCACCAAGGATTTGAGCTTAATTATAAAAACATGTAGACTATAGCAAGATTGAATAAATAGTTGAGAGAACCAGAACAAAAATCCCATCACTTTATTGGGCTGGGTTTGTATTAAATCATTCTGTTATCAGCTTAATTAAACTGCAGCTGTATTTCCTAGAACTCCCATTGTTTGATGGTTCCAGGTTAGAATTGGCCGTAGGAGAACTGGGCATAAAATATGAGGGGTAGGCTTTAGCAGCAGCCTCCCTCTCTGGATGTTTTGTGATCAGAGGTGGCAGCCAGTTCCAGTTTCAACTCACTCTTTTCTGCTTCTTCTTCAACTGTCCTTCCTGACTTTTCACCCTGTTGACCAACTTTTCACCCTGCAGCCCAAGTCTGTCTCCAGACTCTTGCTGCGGCCCCATCGACTTCTCCCATAGACTCCTCCAACAGCTCCCCCTCTGCTGGCTTCTTCTGGGCCTGCCTGTGTTTGGCTTCTCAATTAAACAGGTCAGGCACTCTGTCGTCTTTTGCCTCCCTTTGAGACCATTACTTACCCAGTGCCCTCTCCCTCTCCACAATTGTGAAAGGTCTGTGTACTCAGTCACTCAGTCATGTCTGATTCTTTGCAACCCCATGGACTGTATGCCGCCAGACTCCTCTGTCCGTGGGATTTTATAGTCAAGAATACTGGAATGGGTTGTCATTCCCTTCTCCAGGGGAATCTTCCTGACCCAGGGATCCAACCTGCATCTCTCACATCACCTGCATTAGCAGGCAGGTTCTTTACCACTAGCGCCACCTGGGGATCCCCGTGAAAGGTCTAATTCCGGTAATAAATCTACTGTCCCTTAATTCTTAAGCGGTTCAGCTTCTGGGATTGACACCGTGAGAACAGTGTTCAAGATCAAAAGATGACACAAATCATTCTCTTTGAAACACTGATTGTGGGCACAATTGAGTCAATCTATCTGCTAATCTCATTTACTGATGAAATACTGAAACCCAATGATATGAAGTTACAACCATCATCCACTGAGGTCACAGCTACACTGGCAGACATGGGAATAGAACCCAGATTACTGATTTATACAGTTTCAATTCTTTTTCTTAACAGTGACTATAGCCATATTTTAAATGAATGACTCCTGAATCAGTTTGCTTAAAAAAAAAGAAAAAAGGATGCGTCAAAGCAGAAATTAGTACTTTGACACTGCTTGGATCATTCTTTTAGAAAACAGAGAACTGTAATGATTATTCTGTTTAATAAATGACAGGAAGCTAGATGGCATATCATACAGGTACTGAATCTAATTTAAAAAAACAATAATAAAAGTTATTAGAGTGAAAAAAAATTGAGCATATGAGAACATCAAAGTTGATCCTGAATCTAAAGTAACTATGGAAACATTGCTTAGAAAAATTAGATGTATTAATTTTGTGGTTCACTGAAGACATTAGCATCTTCAATATTTAAAAATAAACAGCCTCAAGATGTTCCTATTTATATTTTTAGCAAGTAGATATGTAGTCTATGGAGTATATTTTAGCTGTCATTAAGAGAGTCACTAACAGTGGAATTTCCTCACTTCTAGCTTTGAAATTTCCCCCTTAAAACAAAATTTGCATTGATGAAAATATAAATAGGATATGTCTTGATTGAAATGGAGGGAGTTGCATGAAATTATTTTCTAGGTATGAAAGAAAAGAAAGAGTTCATGCAACACATTGTTAGTACAACTCCCGGATAAGATGTGGAGCCCAGGGTCCTCCACACTGGTGTGTGGGGCTTATTCTCAGGCGACTCATGACTAGGAGAAGGGGCTCTGGCTACCCACCCTGAGGTGAACCTGGGAAAATCATGTGCCCCTCCAAATTCTAATCTGTTTCCTCATCTGCAAAAGAAGAGAGTACATCAGGATAATCTCTGAAACACCTTTCTCTCCTTAAATCTCACTTTTGTGTTGTGGCAAGACATAGCATAATGGTATAAATGAATTTTTAAAACTTATAGTTTACAATGCTGTGTTAGTTTCAGGTGTACAGCACTGTGGTTCAGTCCTCTCTCTCTCCCATATATATATGTCATATATATACATGTATATATGTATGTATACATACATGTATATATAGTGTATATATATATACATATACATCAGATTCTTTTTTCTTATATTGTTGTTGCTCAGTCGCTAAGTCATGCCCAATTCTTTTGCAACCCCATGGACTGTAGCCTGTCAGGCTCCTCTGTCTATGGGATTTTCCAGGCAAGAATACTGGAGTGGGTTGCCATTTCCTTCTCCAGGGGATCTTGCTAACCCAGGGATTGAACCCAGGTCTCCCAGATTCTCATGATAGAGGGTAAAAAGGAAAGAGCAGTGGGCTGTGATTGGCTGTGGGTATCCATATCTCAGCATCTGCATCAGCATGCTCCAGAACTTTTTCTGAAATGGAGCTAAATTTATCTTAGACCAAAGGCTGCTCTGATGGTCATCCTGCCTCCATCAAAGACGCCTAGAAAAAAATCAGTTTTTGATGATGATTGCCAAAGTATCTAGAAATTTGTCAGAATTATAATTACATAAATTAGAGGAGTATATCTATACCAGTACAATAGCCCTAATAACAATATAAAATAAAATAAATAATGCCATTTGCAGTAATATGGATGGACCTAAAGATTATCATACTAAGTGAAATAAGACAGAGAGAAAGAAACATCATATGATATCACTTGTATGTTGAATCTTTAAAAACAATACAAATAAACTTATTTTAAAAATAGAAAGAGATTCACAGACATAGAAAACAAACCAAGGGACATGACTTAGTGACTAACTACCACATGAGAATCAAGAAAGCTAAATACCCACCTACCCAGGCTTTCTTCTATCCGAACTGACAATATGATCCAGTTCTGGCCAGTGAAAATCAGGCAGAAATCACTGAGAAGAACTTTGGGAACACATTACAGAAGAGACAGGCAAGCTGCTTCTCTCTTCTGTCCTTTGGCTCATGTCCCTCCCACCTGAGACCTGGACTCAGAAGCTGAGAAGGGCAGTAGTCCTCCAGCCACCATAAGGCTAAGGCCACATGCTGAGGAGGGAGGAGCAGCCAATAGGAATCTGGGCTAGATGGTATCTCTGAGCTATTACCCAAATTAATCTACCCTAGATTCCTTGTTGGGGATAATAAAATCCTGATTGGTTGAAGCTTTCAGTGTCCTATTGCTTGTAGCCAAACAGTCTAACTAGTACACATGGACTCTGTGGACAGTGTTATAACAGGGCTCTAACTTGTACAGCTTAAAGTGAAGAAAAGGGACAAATAAATTTGGACCACTACACACCAGTGCCATTATCCAAAACCACAGATTTTTAGGTATACATGGTGAGAGCAAGAACAGTCACAAACAGAACTGCAGAGAATGCCACTGCCTTTTAGAGAAGATGAGGAGCAAAGCCAAAAAACACAAGAGAATTGAAGGAAAACAATGATGGGGTGCCTTCTGCGAAAAGTGAGGAAAATGGTCTTGCTCTTCCTTCCCTTCCATGGGGACTGCACTGGGGGCAGAACAATCAGAGGAATGTGTTTTTAAATTGTTGGTTGAAAGGGAATAAAAGTTTTTAAAACTTTGGTTATAATATTTCCTCTCTATCCATCACTACTTATGGGTTGTGTGGGATAATTCTCATATCTCCACATTCTCAACAACACAGATGATTTCCGATCATTGTGTTTTTTTTTTTTTCCAACTAGCACCTTAGATTTTTATTCACTATGATAGGCCTCAAAGATGTTCACATTCTAACCCTTAGAACCTAGTAAATGTTCCCTAGTAAAATGAACTTTACAGATATGAACAAGTTCAGGATCTTGGAAGAAGGAACTTAAGATGGGTTACTTCCTACCTAGGTTATCTGCATAAGCTCAATGTAATGACAAGGATCCTTATAAGAGAGAGACAAAAGGTTCAGAGTCATAAAAAGTCCGTGTTATGACATAAGCAGAGAGTGGGTGATGCTATGTTGCTGGTTTTGAAGATGAAGGATGGGGCCATAAGCCAAGGAATGCAGGCATCCTTACCAAGCTAGAACAGACAAACTAAAGGAAGAAGAAACAGGAAGAATCAAGCCCTGCCAACACATTGATTTTAGTACTTGCGACCTCTAGAACTATGAGATGGTAAACCTGTATTGTTTCAAGCCATTAAATTTGTAGGCATTTGTTACGGTAGTAGTAGTAGGAAATGAATACACAGGACTTTTGCACCTCAGAAGAGTCTACTTGACCATAGTAAGCTGGCAATAAGTGATGTCCATGGTGAAGTTCAGACATATGGTTTTTGGGAGGGATTGAAAAATACTGGAGATAAAATTTGCATTTTTGTTTTGTTTTCTCACTTTTGAGATATTATTAACATATGACATACATAAGTTTACAAAGTATATTGTGATTATTAGATATATGCGTATATTACAGAATGATTATCACAATAAAGTTGGTTAACACCACAATCTCCTCACATAATTACAATTTGGGTGATAACACTGAAGATCTATTCTCTTAACAACTGTCAAGAATATAATACAGTATTGTTGATTAGAATCAGTATACTATGCATTGTGTCCTCAGGTTCTATTTCTGTTATAGCTGGGAGTTTGAACTGTTTGACCAACATCACCCCATTTCTCCCACCCCACCAGCCCCTGCAATCATCTTCTCTATCTATTCAACTTTTATCAGATTCTAGAGAGATGTGAGAAAATATGATATTTGTCTTTCTATGTCTGACATATTTCGTTAGCATAAAGCCTCAAGGCTCATCCATGTTGTCACAGAAGACAGGTTTTCCTTCTTTTTGGTGGAATAATATTCCACTGTATGAAAATGAATGGATAAAGAAGATGATGGACTTAGGTTGTTTCCACATTTGGGCTGTTGTGAATAATCAGGCAGTTTTAAAGTGCAAGGCAGGTGGGCTTGTTTCAGAAGTCTTCCTTTACCTGCGTCCTACCGTTTCTTCCCGCGGGTAATCCAGATGTCCCTGGCCTTTCTCGCCTACTCTCTGTGTCTTGGGTTTCTCCTTCTTCCCTCTTAACATGTGTTCTCTGCCCCATTTCCTCAGAAAACTTAGCCTCCTCTTGTACACCGAGGTCATAAATGAATTCTCTAATATAAGGTAAGGTGAGGAATCCCAGCTTGGAAATTTGACTGCTAAGATTTACTAGCATGGGGGCTTGTGCAACGTAGTAGTTTTCTTCATTTATGAAACAGTTATAAGAACAAATACCTTACAGGGATAGGGTGGAGGTTTGTATATTGGTGAAGTGTTTGGGGCACATAGTAACTCCCAGTAAACATTAGCAATGAATGTTGATGACTTGGGGTTATTTCATTCAAAGTCATTTGGAGTTTAAAAAGGGCTTTTTCAAGAATAGCACCTTAACACGAATCATTTCATTTTTTATTACAAAATTTCCCTTGTTACAACTCGTTAGTTTGGGTGATGTTGGGGCCCAGGAAGGCGTTCTGTGGCCCATCTCATCAACTGGATAATCTGTAACTATGATTTCAGTGCAGTGCAGTTCAATTCAGTTCAGTCGCTCAGTCGTGTCTGACGCTTTGCAACCCCATGAACTGCAGCACATCAGGCCTCCCTGTCCATCACCAACTCCCGGAATTCGCCAAAACTCATGTCCATCGAGTCGGTGATGCCATCCAGCCATCTCATCCTCTGTCATCCCCTTCTCCTCCTGCCCCCAGTCCCTCCCAGTATCAGAGTCTTTTCCAATGAGTCAACTCTTCGCATGTGGTGGCCAAAGTACTGGAGCTTCAGCTTTAGCATCATTCCTTCCAAAGAAAACCCAGGGCTGATCTCCTTCAGAATGGACTGGTTGGATCTCCTTGCAGTCCAATGGACTCTCAAGAGTTTTCTCCAACACCACAGTTCAAAAGCATCAATTCTTCGGTGCTCAGCTTTCTTCACACTCCAACTCTCACATCCATACACGACCACAGGAAAAACCATAGCCTTGACTAGATGGACCTTTGTTGGCAAAGTAATGTCTCTGCTTTTGAAAATGCTATCTAGGTTGTGCATTAGGCATCTTCAATGTGCTTACTGATGTAGTAAGCCCTGTAACTGTTTGTGTGTGTGTCTGTGTTTGTGTGTGTGGTGAGGAAGCACAGATGAATAAGAACATCTCTCTGGGAGTTTACTGTGTCACAGCCCATCTGGGCCTCTTCCGCCAGGGTTGTTCTGTCCGCTATATCATCTAGTGCCCTGGGTAGGGGGGTGAGGGAAGATGATCATTCAGGCTGCAGTGAGCCAGCTGGGAAGCAACCTACTACAATTGGGAACTCGATGGCAGGAACGGAACTGGGTCTGCTTTGTACAAATCAGTTTTATCACCTACCTACCATGGGACCCGGGGCTTCCGATGGTAAAGTATCTGCCTGCAATGTGGGAGACCTGGGTTCGATTCCTGGGTTGGGAAGATCCCCTGGAGAAGGAAATGGCAATCCACTCCAGTACTTTTGCCTAGAAAATCCCATGGATGGAGGAGCCTGGAGGGCTGCAGTTCATGGGATTTCAGAGTCAGACACAACTGAGTGACTTCACTTCACTTCACCATGGGACCACAAAGGACACCACAGATGCTCCCACAAAAGGGGATGGTGTTCAGAAGTCCACAGCATAATTACCTTTGTTCTTAGCCTCCGATGGCCTTTCTCCACTGTTAGGGTGATTTTTCACATTTTCTAGATTTTAGTCCAGCCAATTTAACTGGTCATAGGGGGTAGGTTGGAGGTGAAATGAGAGACTATGAATCAAAAGTAAGACCATTCCCACTGACATCAAATAAGGATGACAAACAGGTAATTAAGTCTAGCATGTTTCTAATTAAAACTCTAATTGCGTCAAGCTCTTCTAACCCAAATAGCAAAGGGATGATTCCTACTGCTTAATGAAAGCAAAATTCTTACCAATGGATGCTTTAGCCTAATGCTCATTCATTTATATAAAGGTCAATTGCCACATAATATCCACTGCTGATTGCCACCCACAGAAAAAGTAGTGGGAGGGAAAAAAATCCATGTGATGTTGGTTATCCTGCCTAGTTTTCCAGCTTTTAAAAATACCTGTGTGTGCGATGACTACACCAGGAGGCCTTGATTATAGCTCATTTTTATATAACAGAAGGAACTGTACTTTTTAGCTGTTATAATATATTGGCTTGTACCTACAGGACAGCGAGTCCTTTTGTTTGTTGTCATTATCACAGTTAGTCATAGAGAGAGAATATGTAAGAGCATCCAGCTCAATTTTCTTAAAATGCCTCCAGTGCTCATTGGAAAGACATGTCAGACACGATTCATCTTCCCACCTGTCAAATTTCAATCCTGTTTTCAAACACTTATGGAGCAAGATAACATAGCATAACCAAAATCAGAAAAAAGATCTCAAGGGAGCTGACAGCCAAATCATGAAGCAAAATGCTTCCCTCCAGAGGCTTACCTAAGTTTCATGCTAGAAATTGTACCTGCTCTGCCAATTAGCTGATGCTTAATGGCAAAGCAAAATCTCACAACTCCACAGAGACTGGGAAAATCTTACAGAGTATAATGCAAGGAACCACTGGTTTTTTTAAATCAGAAAAAAAGTTATTGGTGAGTTAAGCCTAGTAGTGAGAAGGCGTACTTATGTTTTGGAGGCAAATTGCAAACGTCAAAGAAAATTTACTGGCAAGTGTTCTGAAAAGCAGAAGGGAAGCCATATAAGTGGGTTTATTTGTCCTGCAAACAAAGATAAAGTAATGTGCTAGAAGGGAGTGAGATAATTCTGAGGCTTCTCTAAGACACTGAAATCAATCACATGGGGGCATGCCATCCTGTGATTCAGTTAACAGATGCATGCCCCACTTTTTACCTGGTTCTTGCAGACTCTTGTTTCCTCTCCTCTCTGGAGTCCATTGTCAGGGGACCCAACTCTTACTTCACGTACCTGCAGGCTCTCATTTCCTATCTATTTATGGTTTCACACTATGGAACATCTTGTACCTTTCTTTACCCAAAACTTATCTCTTCTGTTCATTTTTTTTCTTGAAAAATGTTCTTATTCTTCTAACCTCAATGAACCTATTCTGCCTAAAGTGTTCGCGGTCCTCTGTGGTTTTACTATGTGGTCACACCGTGTTGTCCCCTACCCTCTGCAACCACCAGGTACTAGCCTTGCAGTTAGAAAGGTGCTTTCTCAAACTAATATGCTGATGTTATCGTATCTTAAAATAGAACCTGGGAATATCAATTGTCCTGTGAGCAAGAACTGTCCTGCCTCCTCTCCTCAGGGAGCTCCACACCAGTCTCAGGTGGGGCTGCTGAAGTGACTGCAAGTATTCCTACATGCAAGGGAGAATTCTGTAGCTGGTCATGGCAAATCATGGCTAACATCTTTTAGCTCCAGGAGACAGTCTAAAGGTATTCGTCACTGCTTCCGCTCCCCCAGCACCTCCACATATCTGAGGCATCAGCTCATGGGTCCGCTCCCCTTGGAAGCATTCCTTCATCTTGCAGATCTCAGGCTAGGTCTTTCTAACTAAAGATCAGGTGGATACCTTTGGAGTGTCTCCTCCATTAGCAGATAGGATGGGGTCTCTTTATTTCAACCTCAGCCTGTTGTCATAAAGACATCACCCACCATCGTAGTTATGTGGGCCAAGCATAAATATAGATGATGCTGGTAAATGCCTGGGAAACTTCTTGGGAATTAGCTTAAAAGTCTTAAGTTAATGAAAAATATGTTGCAATTTAAAGATAAGAGAGTGAAAAATTATGTCAAGGCCTCTTTTTTTTTGTAAGATTCAAAACCAAGTTAATGTTACAATGAACTCCTTAGTTCTTTATCCAGTGCTATAGCCATGTCAATACCTGCATTAACTTAAAAAATATTCGTGGATGGGCTACCTCATTTTTTGCAGAATGCAGTTTGTTTTTGTTAATAACAGACAATAAGATTTATTTTAAGGAACAGTGCAATGTTTTCTGCACTGTTTGATGATACTTTCATCAGTCTTTAATGACATTATATGATGTGACAATGCTTTTCTTGGTTGTATCCTTCTAAGGCATCTGACAAGGAAGTGCTTGTAATGTTTTCTAAATATAGGTGATTGAATTTAATCTTCAACCTTATCTTTGGATGCTGACTCAATTTCTGAGCCTCATTTCCTAATAATTATAACTGAAAAACTTCAGAAAAGTCTCATTTTTGGTGACTCAAGGTTCATAAATATTTTACCATAGATGATTTTTCACTAATTTAAAGTGGGTGTTTGACATCATTAATTAGTCATTTTGTTACATAACCCCCATTTAATGTCACTGAGTTAAAAACATTGAAGTCTTTTCTCTTGTGTGAACTCAACAAGTCATTTGAATCATACGACATGTTTCCTATACAAGCAATAAATGCTGGAGAGGAGGAAAAGGGAACCCTCTTACACTGTTGGTGGGAATGCAAACTAGTACAGCCACTATGGAGAACAGTGTGGAGATTCCTTAACAAACTGGAAATAGAACTGCCTTGTGACCCAGCAATCCCACTGCTGGGCATACACATCGAGGAAACCAGAACTGAAAGAGACATGTGTACCCCAATGTTCATCGCAGCACTGTTTATAATAGCCAGGACATGGAAGCAACCTAGATGTCCATCAGCAGATGAATGGATAAGAAAGCCGTGGTTCATATACACCATGGAGTATTCCTCCCCATTAAAAAGAATACATTTGAATCAGTTCTAATGAGGTGGATGAAACTGGAGCTGATTATACATAGTGAAGTAAGCCAGAAAGAAAAACACCAATACAGTATACTAACACATATATATGGAATTTAGAAAGATGGTAACGCTAACCCTGTATGCAAGACAGCAAAAGAGACACAGATGTATAGAACAGTCTTTTGGACTCTGTGGGAGAGAGAGAGGGTGGGATGATTTGGGAGAATGGCATTGAAACATGTCTAATGTCATATATGAAATGAATCACCAGTCCAGGTTTGATGCACAATACTGGATACTTGGGGCTGGGGCACTGAGACGACCCAGAGGGATGGTATGAGGAGGGAGGAGTGAGGGAGGTTCAGAATGGGGAACACATGTATACCTGTGGCGGATTCGTGTTGATGTATGGCTAAACCAATACAATATTAAAAAGTAATTAACCTCCAATTAAAATAAATAAATTCACATTAAAAAAAAGATGACACATCGGGGTTTACAGTTGAACAATTTAAAGTTCTGAAGTGGTTATTCACCTGATTTGCTGAACTATTGATCAAAGTATCTTGTGTATCTCTTTCAACGTGCAAACAATCCAATCCTGAACACACAGTGATGCCCTGAAAGGTGCAGTCAACTTACCACTTACTCACTAACATACATTGTCTTCTCTGGGCTATTATTTCATTTATTCTTCAGGTGCATAAGTTGTGTCATAGAAAATGTGAAGTGATTGTTACCATTATCGTTACTGAGAAGACATAATTTTAAACTTGCTGTGAAGTGAAAATTGTATTATTTAAAGGACCAACTGGTTATGAATATTGCAACAGTTGACAGTCCTGCTCACAAGGAGCTACTCAATAATTATAAGACAGCTAACCTTTACTGTACACCTATCATATGACAGGTACTATGCTTAGCTTTTACATATATTTCTGGCATAATCCACTAGGGCTGTGATTATCAACTAGTGGAGAGATTCTGTCAGGGCTATTAGAATTTTATTAAGCATAATCAGTACTATAATTACTTTTGTTTCTTTATTAATCATGATAACTTATTTTCTTTTTGTTTAAAAATAAGGTTTATTGATATCATTTAATTCCCAGCTTTAGGAAAAAGGCATCTTGGTAAATTTCTGCTGTTTGTAAGTTCACACAATATCTCAAGCTTGGATTACAGGACACTCCCTCACTTATTTGTTTTGTGTACTTCAGTCATGATAACTCATATCTTGTGAAATCCCCAAAAAATTAATTTGGGGGGATCTTTTTCCCTAGGGGAGCACGGAATAAAGAATCTGGGGCAGATTGTTCTGAAGGAACAAATGACTATAATACAAAACAGAATAAAATAAATGTCATGAAGAATGCACAACAGAAGATCTCTTCCAGCTCAAGAAGGGGAAGGTAGTGGTCAGAAAAAAAATCTTAATGAAAGAGGTTTCTGTTGAGAGAGATTTTGCATGGCTGGTGGCTTTTTTTTTTTTTTTTCCCACAAAAATGGCGTAAAATTGGCACAAATCAAAAAGGGAAAATGATACATATGGAAGAAATAGAGTTACAGAGGCAAGAAAGCGATGGGGATTTTTCTGTTCAATGAATGGGAAGAAGATTGAGTCTGGTGGATATTGGGAGGAGAGTTAAGTGAGGATTGAGAGAGAATTCTAGAAGAGGAAGGTACTTAGATGGGGGAGCTGGGGTTTAATCTGGTAAGTAGTGGGGCTACTGAGCACAGTGGTGACATAGTCAGCTAAGTGCTTAAGGAAAATAAATCTTTGAAGGCACAGGTCCAGAAGGAGAAAACTGGAAGAAACCAGTTAAAGGGCTCTTCCTGCAGTCTAGGTGAGAGGTAATGAGGACCTGGGCCAGAGTGGTGGCAGCAATAATGAGGAGCTGGGGGACAATGAGCCTGCCTGTGGCTGAAGACCGTGCTCCCTGCCCATCATCAGTCCTTCCATTAATGGGTAAATGACATGGAATGTTTGCACAAGCTGTGAAAACACCTCATGTTTTTATGTTTAATTCAGCATGTTTTATGTTTAATTCCTGTTTTCAATCCTGGGTGAAGCTCTTCCTGGTTTCTTACTTTTAATAGAAGTCATTGAAATTTTTCTGAGTCATAAAACAAGATTTATTAGCCAAAAATACAAAGACATTTTCAGTTGATTTCTCTGACGATTAAGAGAATGGGTCATGTGACAAGTCCAAGTGTAAGTGATGCTTGGTGCACGAAAGCCTTTTATATGGTCCATGTGTGTGATCTGTGTGGGCTGTAGATCAAAGAGAATTGTGCTATATTTAACTTCCAAAATATATAGTTAAGAGGATACGATTGTTACTAGTGGCCCTTTGCTGAAACAGCACAATTGATTTTGACTTATTGAAATGCACAAAGCAAGAAAATTGAAGCTTCCGTGCATGTCTGCAATGGCAGAAAAGTCTAGGACATGCAATACAATTAATTCATATTGCAATTATGTTTTTAATTAACTTACTCTTTCTATTTTGATTCCTAAAAATGTATTAAACACATCTCGCTTTACAGACTCAATTATCAACATTGATAGCCTCTGCTTTGGAAAAGGTTGAATTTAACCATTGCTATCAAATTCTGAGTTTGAAGGAGACCTCTGATGGGTAATGGCAGCAGGATTTTACAGCTGCTTTTCAATTTTTTAATTCTCCCACCAGTGGCTCATGCTGTGCAGTTTGTCTTTAAATCTCCCTGCAAAGTTTCTGTTTTTCTTTACATGTAACAGACTGGATGTCAGTAAAGAAAAAAAAAAAAAAAAAGTCTGGAAATTGAGGTGAAAGTAAGTGGCCCTCTTTCTTTATTGCTCAGTCATGTCTGACTCTTTGCGACCCCATGGACTGTAGCTCACCAGGCTCCTCAGTCCTTGGGATTCTCCAGGCAAGAATACTGGAGTGGGTTGCCATTTCCTAATCCAGGGGATCTTCCCAACCCAGGGATTGAATCTAGGTCTCCCGCATTGCAGGCAGATACTTTACCAGCTGAGCCACAAGGGAAGACCAAGAATACTGGAGTGGATAGCCTATCCTTTCTTCAGTGGATCTTCCTGACCCAGGAATTGAACCAGGGTCTCCTCCATTGCAGGAGGATTCTTTACCAAATGAACTATCAAGGAAACCCCAATGACTTCAAATCAAATCAAATCAATCCCAGATAATGCAAAACCAATTCAGAGAAACTACCTGTAAGGTTCTGTTCCTATGGAAGCACTTCTAGTACCAACATCTGTATCAGTCAAGGTTCAATCAGAGAAACAACACCGGAATTTATTAAAACCATTTAACCTTACATATTTCTGGAACCTTGTTAAATAGTTATGTAAGGTCAAATTCCAGTTGAGCTATTTCAAATCCTGAAAGATGATGCTGTGAAAGTGCTGCACTCAATATGCCAGCAAATGTGGAAAACTCAGCAGTGGCCACAGGACTGGAAAAGGTCAGTTTTCATTCCAATCCCCAAAAAAGACAATGCCAAAGAATGCTCAAACTACCACACAATTGCACACATCTCACATGTTAGTAAAGTAATGCTCAAAATTCTCCAAGCCAGGCTTCAGCAATATGTGAACCGTGAACTTCCAGATGTTCAAGCTGGTTTTAGAAAAGGCAGAGGAACCAGAGATCAAATTGCCATCATCCACTGGATCATGGACAAAGCAAGAGAGTTCCAGAAAAACATCTATTTCTGCCTAAGCCTTTGACTGTGTGGATCACAAAAAACTAGAAAACTCTGAAAGAGATGGGAATACCAGACCACCTGACCTGCCTTTTGAGAAACCTGTATGCAGGTCAGGAAGCAACAGTTAGAACTAGACATGGAACAACAGACTGGTTCCAATAGGAAAAGGAGTATGTCAAGGCTGTATATTGTCACCCTGCTTATTTAACTTATATGCAGAGTACATCATGAGAAACGCTGGGCTGGAGGAAGCACAAGCTGGAATCAAGATTGCCGGGAGAAATATCAATAACCTCAGATATGCAGATGACACCACCCTTATGGCAGAAAGTGAAGAAGAACTAAAGAGTCTCTTGATGAAAGTGAAAGGAGAGTGAAAAAGTTGGCTTAAAGCTCAACATTCAGAAAATGAAGATCATGGCATCCAATCCCATTACTTCATGGCAAATAGTTGGGGAGACAGTGACTGACTTTATTTTTCTGGGCTCCAAAATCACTGCAGATGAAATTAAAAGACGCTTACTCTTTGGAAGAAAAGTTATGACCCACCTATATAGCATATTGAAAAGCAGAGACATTACTTTGCCAACAAAGGTCCATCTAATCAAGGCTATGGTTTTTCCAGTGGTCATGTATGGATGTGAGAGTTGGACTGTGAAGAAAGCTGAGCACTGAAGAATTGATGGTTTTGAACTATGGTGTTGGAGAAGACTCTTGAGAGTCCCTTGGACTGCAAGGAGATCCAACCAGTCCATTCTAAAGAAGATCAGTTCTGGGTATTCATTGGAAGGACTGACGCTGAAGCTGAAACTCCGATACTTTGGCCACCGGATGGGAAGAGCTGACTCATTTTAAGAGACCCTCATGCTGGGAAAGATTGAGGGCAAAAGGAGAAGGGGACAACAGAGGATAAGATGGTTGGATGGCATCACTGACTCAATGGACATGGGTTTGGGTAGACTCCAGGAGTTGGTGATGGAAAGGGAAGCCTGGCGTGCTGCAGTTCATGGGGTCGCAAAGAGTCAGACATGGCTGAGCGACTGAACTGAACTGAACTAGAGTTTGAGGCCAGTGAGAAGGGAAAATGACCGTGAAGAGGGAGAGAGAGAAGAAAACATGGACCCCACAAGGTTAGATTAGAAACTGTGATGCCTTTGACTGAATGTAAGCCTCCAACTTAAGTGACATGAGTGTACCATGGGAGCTAAACATACACTTGGCTCAGAAGTCAGAGATGGTAAAGGAGGATCTTGCAGGAGTTAGAGTAGCTACATGCCCCAAACCTACAAGGGGAGCCAGTAGGTAAGTTATTATATGAAAGAGCTTGGTCCCGCAAATCTCCCAGCATAAAAGAATATGGCTGCTGCTTCATAACCACCTCCCAAATATCAAAGTATTTCTTATGGCCTATACTAACATGGAACTATTCAAGGCAGGAGATTTGGGAGATACAGCTCCATTTTTGGAATAATGCAAATTCATCAGAATATGTAATCATTCTAAGTAACACTGTGAATTGAAACTGACCTCAGGAAACAATACAGCAGTCTTTCTGAACTTTGAGATAGCAGGGGTATGCTGGTTTCACTCTTTTCTGTCCTATTTAGCACTTCTTCTATCCTACAAATAGTCACTGAGGTACACTGATCATCCTGATTATTTTTAAAACTGTTGTTATGAGCAGTCACAATATATTAAATAACCAGTGTCTATGGCTTGTGCTATATTCTGTGGCACAGAGTATGCTGAGTTTTGTACAGAACATGGAAATGCAGTCGGACTGTGGCCAGCTGGCTTTCCATCTAAATATAGTCCTATGCTGATAGGATCTGTTTCTTGGTAAAGGTTTTTACATCTAGCTCTCTAAACAGGCTTTTTTTCTCTCTTGTTTTATTTTCAAAGGGAAAGTGATTGGAAACTTACCTTCCTCAATTTACTCTTCCTTTGTGAAGATTTAGCATCAGTAAAAAGATATGAGTGGTGAATATTTGAAGACAGGATTGATCCCATGTTAGAGATATTGCTAGAAGTTGAATGAATAGTGGAGCCATGAAGAAACACCCCTCTTCCTTTCCAAATTGCAATCAGAGAATAAGTTCACAAATGGTCAGCTCCATTAGTGGTTGGGTGCTGTGCTTAGTCATTCAGTCGTATCTGACTCTTTGCTACCCCATGGACTGTAGCCCTAGACTTTATGGCTTCTATAGTCTGTGGTGATATATGTAGCTTAGACAAATGAGACCCTACTCCCCATATTTAGGCTGGCTGTGAGGACAGCTGAACTTGTAGGGAAGATATCAAGTACACTTGTGTATTCTTACCTGCTGCAAAAAAATTAGCAGGGTGGCTCCATCGTACCTGGTCACTGGTAGAACAGGGAGAGAATAACAAATAATAAGCCTATACATGTGGAGGGATAGATATGCTTATGGTAACATGGTAACAGGAAATTAAGAGGAGGGCTAGAATAAATGAGCATGAACCTTCTCTAATTCCCTTGAAATGCCTAGAAGTCAGGAACTGTATCTTCTACTCACTGAAAACCTGGGCCATTCTGCTTCCTACAGGGAGGAAGAATAGGGGCTCAGAGAGGTCCCCCCAATACTCACCCCTTGTAGGTTGGGACAGAAGTCCTTGCTTAGGCAAATGTAAGACAGATGGATAAGAACTGACCCCAACAGTAGATTTATATAGCGCCACAGTTTTGAACTGTTTTCGAATAAACATTCCAGTCAACCCTTGCAATCATTTGGTGAAGGAAGCTGTTTTTCACAGAATCACATACATTTTATCCCCATTTATTAAAAAGAAAACCATCATTTGAGGAGGTTAAATGGCTCACCCAAGGTCACACAGATATCATGGTTAAAACCAGGACAGAAAACTAGGTCCTTTGATTGCGAGTCCACTCTTTGCATCACTGCATGTGATCTTCATGTTGTTAAGGAATTTCAGAGGTCATCCTGCACAGCATCCAGAAAGCAAAGCTCAGGCAATGGTGCTTGTGAAGGTTTCATCACAGGGAAGCAAGTGGGAGGGAAAGGAAAGTTAGAAAGAAGAGTGGCGAGAACTATTGAATATGTCACTGAGTCAGCCACCGCTGGGTAGCAACCTGACATTTATTAAGAGCATCTTCTTTGCCAGGCACTAAGGATTTTAGGAGTAATGACTCCTTTCACCCTTGCAAAAATCCCATGAGATATGTATTATTATTCTCATGCAATACACTAATGCACAATACATACTAACACGCAATACACAATGCCTCCCCGCACTCGTATGTTGAAACCTAATCCCCAGTGGGATGGTATTTGGAGGTGAGGACTGGAAGGTGATTAGGTCATGAGTGTGATAAGCACCCTAAATCAGATGGCAAGAGAGCTCCTCCAAGAGAGCTTCCTCCAAATGAGGACACGACAAGAAGACAGCTCTCTATGAGCCAGGAAACAGGCTCTCACCAAGTATAGAATCTGTTGGCACCTTGATCTTAGACTTTCTAGCTTCCAGAACTGTGAGAAATAAAAGTCTTTGTTACAGAAGTTATCCAATTTGTAGTTTCCTTTCACAGCAGCCTGAATGGATGATGACCCCTTATTTTATATAAACAAGGCAATTGAAGCATAGAGGGGTTAAATAACTTACTGGTGATCATCCAGCTAGTAACTGCCATGTTAGTCACTCAGTCATGTTTGACTTTTTGTGACCCCATGGACTAGCCTGCCAGGCTCCTCTATCCATGGAATGCTCCAGGCAAGTATATGGGAGTGGGTAGCCATTCCCTTCTCCAGGGGATCTTCCTGACCCTGGAATCGAACACAGGTCTTCTGTATTGCAGATGGATTCTTTACTATCTGAGCCACTTGGGAAGTGTCATAACTGCCAAGCTGGGGTGTAAAACCTCCAGGCTGCCTGAGGATCCCACACACTCAACCCCTGTAATAACAGAGCTCCTCTGTAATAACAGAACTTTCACATAGGTAGTTAATGAGAGAGGCAGGATGTAACCCATTCCCCAGGACAAGACTGAGGCATTGCTGCACACCATTCAGCCTTGAGTGAAAACTGCTTCAAGGTGAAAGCTGTTCGATTTAAACCCATGTATGAAATCCACCTAATCACTCGTAGAAGCAAAAACTGTCTATTATATTACAGATTCGTTTTGTAGATTTTACTTTGGCAGGGGTTAGGGAGCAGAGAAAAAAGGCTGTTTTCATACTTAGAATAAATTCTTTTACAAGTAGCATTTGAATCAAAATTCTTGTATAATCATAAGAGTTTCCATTTTTAGCCACCAGCCCACTTATTTCTCCTGGTATTTTATGTAACTCAGTCCTAGAATAAAAAGTAAATAAGACAGAATCAAGGGCATGGAGTCCTCTTAGTGATGAGGATAATAATGCCATATGAAATCCCCAGATGACCTGGTGTGAATTTATAGAAGCATTTTCATTGATATTAATCACTGTAGAGACAGAGTCTCTTAAAGGTCTAAGCATTAAAGGTAGTTGAGAACCAAGCTAGCGATCTCCCAGGAATAGATAGCACACAAAATGGATGACATTTGGTATATGAATACAATAAATGCGACTGCGCCTCTGGCTTACAAGGCTTCTTTAGAGATGTAGTAACTCTTCAAAAATTCAGTGGCCAGTGAGTAAAAAAGAGCTATAGAAACACTCGTGAATGTTACAAGATAAAAACTGCCTGAGAACTACTTTAATACTCCTTCCATCAAAGGCAAGGATTGTAACTCTTTTTATTTCTATACTATTAAATTTGGAGTGCCTAAAACAGTCTGACCGTTAGAGATGCACAATATATATTGAATGAATGAATGTAAAAGATTTTGAAACAAACATTTTCATGGGGATGTGTATAGTATGTAATATGGCAGTGGTAGTCCGTTCTCAGCACTGCCCATTGGATAGTGAATAATGACCAACGGACATCACTGATAGCAATCCCAGTTCTCAACTAGGGGAGGCGTACTGTCTCCATCTCTCTTAAAAGAGGCATTTCATACTAAAGATGAACATCCAGTCCTTTATTTCTTACTTATACTGTCCCAGCAATATTTTGAATTTAATTTTGCTTTCCAGCAAATATATATTTGCTTCCAATTCCGTGAGAGAATGCACTGAATTTTTGATTCAAGCACTCTAGTCTTTCTCATCCGTTTTAAATCTCATTGTGTATTTATCAATTAGAACTCTTTAAGTAAATCAGTCCCCCATGAATTTTATTAGTATGAATCTGTCCTGAAAGCTTTAATCATTTTTTTTATATACTCAGAAAAACTGCCCCTAGCCTTACAGAATTGTAGAAAGAACACCATTGTTGGAAAAAGACCCAAGTTTAATTCTTAACTCTGATGACTAAGTCTGTGAGCTGTAAGTGCCAATTTTTCTGGGCTTCCGTTTCATGATTTCTTGTTATGAAAACATGAACAATAAGCAGGGATAAGATGAAATAGAGTCAAAGTGCCTATAGATGGCCTATGTGCTGTGCTGTGCTGTGCTCGGTCGCTTCAGTCGTGTCTGACTCAATGTGTTATGAGTTGAACATGACTTGGGATCAAACCCATGTCTCCTGTGTTGTAGGTGGATTCTTTATCACTGGGCCACTAGGTAAGCCCAGATGGCCTACAGTAAGGCCAATATATGTTCTTTTTCTTTCTTTCAGCTGAGAAAAACTAGACAGACTAGCTGTTGCTGACTTCAGAATGATGCTACTTGCACGTGTCACCAGGAAAACCCCCAAGTATTCCAGATGCTGTTGCCCCTCTGTGTTTTTCAAACTGTCCTCAATGACACGGCAGAGTTTGCATAAATTCAGGTGTCAGCCCCTGTTTGATCTCATTCAGATAGAATGAGATCTATCTGAATGGAAGAGCCCCTCTTCACCTACCATCAGCCTTTTCTGGCTTCTTTCTACTAGTTTCATTTCTAACAGTAGGTGGATCTAGAAATAATCTCTTTGCCTTAAGCCTGTGGTGGACCTTAAGGTCCTGCATGTCTGTGTTAGTCAGGATTCTCCATTGCCTTCTAGACTGTTAATTAGAACCCACATTTTGGAAAAATCTTAAATATGGTATAGTGTTAAAGAGAAATTCAGCAAAGAAGGGAAAATCTGAAAAGACCTCAAGGTGAGATCAATTATTTAAAATAACTAGACATAAATTCTTCAAAACTAGACTAGTTTTAGTCCAAACATGATGCACTAAAAGCTGTTTGGTGCTGAGCACATATTTTCTATCTTGTCTGTATATTCTTCAGCGACCTAAATGAGTTTCTAGGTTTATAAGCTTTAGCATTGTGACAATTTTTTCTGAGGGCATCACTTTCATTTCTTTAAGGAGTTCAGTTGTCCAAGAAGGGGTAATTGTTCTGCATAGATGTTTTATTCTTAGTCATGCTAACTTCTGAAAATTTGTAGCTTGGTCCACTATTTTTATTTAGCTACATAGATTTTTCATTTCAGAAGCTCTAAATACATGATATCTTCTTTAGTTTCCCTTGTGTTACAATTCTTCTCTGTCCCCCTAAAGGATAGGCATGTTGAAGTACTTATTTTTCAGGCTATAAGGCAGTAAACATGACCGCTAAAATTAAAACATCTATGTCACCATTTCTGAACAATTCATTTGATACCTAAACTATCTGGAACATCTCTGCCAACTCTATCTCGGTTGTTAGTTTGTTCCGAATTAAAGTATTTGGTTTACATAATTGAAAGAAGAGCATGACATTTTATTTCTCTTCTTTTCTATCCTTTATGCTTTTATTTTTTTACTTAAAATCCCCACGCTAAAAATAATATCCAAACCTCCTAGAGATTAGCACTAAAAGTGTTACGCTACTTCCCTTTACTCAAGACATTTGTTGCTATTCAAACTCTCTTATCCATAGAGGCATGGATGATAGATTAACTTAATAGATATTTTATTCCATAGTTTCTATTATCAGTACAGGCCAAGCAAAGGATACAGGTCCATTCATCAACTGATTCATCCACTTACACACTCAGCAAGATTGTACCAAATCCGTTATCACAGTATGCAATGATGAATTAAACAAATATAGCCTCTGCCCTCATAGATCTTACAGTACCAAGTCAGAGCTAAATAGATAACATATCAACATGAAATGAGTAGTTACAAAAGAAACAAAAGCCTTTGTGATAGAGATGAACAGGAGCCAGGAGATAGAGCTGTCAGCAAGGACTCAAGAGGTGACATGGAAGCTTAGACATAAAGAATCAGAAGTCAGCCATGCAGAGATGGACGAACTTCCCAGGCAAAGGAAACTACATATATTAAGACTAGAAAAACTTGCAATTTAGAGTTGCTGAAAGCAGGCACATGAACTGCCTATAGTGGGCAAGTGAGAAAGTAATTGGAAAAGTATGCAAGGAATGATGCTAAAGCTGAAACTCCAGTACTTTGGCCACCTCATGCGAAGAGTTGACTCATTGGAAAAGACTCTGATGCTGGGAGGGATTGGGGGCAGGAGGAGAAGAGGACGACAGAGGATGAGATGGCTGGATGGCATCACTGACTCGATGGACGTAAATCTGAGTGAACTCTGGGAGTTGGTGATGGACAGGGAGGCCTGGCGTGCTGCGATTCATGGGGTCGCAGAGCCGGACACGACTGAGCGACTGAACTGAACTGAACCAGATTATTCGGGACTTTTTGATGATGGTAAAATGACTGGATTTTATTATCCATGCAATAGAAAGCCTCAGAAAGAGTTCAGCCAAGAAGTGATATGAGATAATGTATGTATTTTAAAGATACAACCTACAGTATGGAAACTGGATTGGAAGGAAAGGAAAGTCAAAGAGCAAAGCAGAGAGGCAGTTATTATAACAGTCCACAGGAGAGGTGACCACGCAGATAAAGAAGTAACTATAGCTGTATGTGTAAATATGTGCACTGCCATTCGTGGGGGTGAGATGGGGAATGAGGGCATAGGGAAAGGAGGGGAAGAAAAGGAAAGAAACAGGCCTCACTTCCAGGTTTTTAGATGAACAAGTAGGTGGAAAGAGTACCATCTACTGAAATGGGAGGGAAAATAGGAAGGAAGTGATGAATTGTTCATATTTCAAATTTTCAGATTTACTCAAAACAGAATTAATATCATCAACTGAAATACAAAATCATCTTTGTTTCCTTACTTTATTTATAGCTACCAATATGACTTGGATAGTCCCTGGTGGCTCAGAAGGTAAAGAGTCTGCCTGCAATGTGGGAGACCTGGCTTAGTCTCTGGGTTGGAAGAGCCCCTGGAGAAGGAAATGGCAACCAACTCCAGTATTCTTGCCTGGAGAATCCCATGGACAGAGGAGGACTTGCAGGTTACAGTCCATGGGGTCACACAGAGATGGACATGACTTAGAGACTTCACTTTCACTTTTCACTTTCAATATGACTGCACATTTGTATTTATTAGAGAGTCATTGCAAAGAGAAAACCAACAAATGCAACAAATGTTCCTAATTCTACCTGAAATTCTAATCTTCATATGACCAAAACTATAGTTATTTTTCACATTACATGACCTATACCCAAGTAGTTCATAATTCTCCAAAGTGTATCTGAATAGGTTAAAACTAACTCTCAAAATACCATAAAGGTCTTAGACATTTTGTTGCTGTTGCTAAAGTCATTCATATTTTCCTTTGTTTATAAGGTTTGGTATGAAAAAAGGCATCCTGAGTAACAAAGGTTTAAGCCATTTGAGAAAGTTTGGAAAGAGCCTCCTTAAAGAGGTTTCCATCTGTGTGATGATTGGGTGCCTTCTACCGTTAACAGAGAAGAGACAGCAGGTATTTCTCCTCCCAGATATATGGAATACACTACCATTTTTATATGATAACAATCTATACTAGCTGTATCTGACTTGTGTAGAAGATTTAATACATTATTATTTTTAAAAATTTATTTACTTTTTAATTGAAGGATAATTGCTTTACAAAATTTTGTTGGTTTCTGCCAAACATCAACATGAATCAGCCATAGATATACATATGTCCCCTCCCTCTTGAAACTCCTTCCCATCTCCTTCCCCATCCCACCCCTCTAGGTTGTGGCAGAGTCCCTGTTTGAGTTCCCTGAATCATACAACAAATTTCCATTGGCTATCTGTTTTACATACGATAATGTAAATTTCCATATTACTCTCTGGATACATTTCACTCTCTCCTTCTTCCCCCTACCACCTTAATACCTTATTGATTGGTTTTTTTTGTTGTTTTTTTTTTTGCAGACACAAATACCTATGGCTGGCGAGTTATTATGTAAGTGAAAGTTGAAATATCTCCAGTCAATAACATTCACGTAACAAAAGATGTATTAATATGCCTCTGGTCAATGAGCTGTTAGCATAAGTGACATACACATTTAACTTATTAATTGAATGCATCTATTTACCTCTTGCCACCATTGACTCACCTCTCTACTTCCTGGACACTTGTATCAGAGACAATTCCACATGTTTCAGGTCTTACCTCAGGCATCACTTTCTTTAGGAGTTTTCTTTGATATTCTCCCTTCTCAACACCTGGCTGGACTAGATGTCTTTTTTCTATGCTTCAGTAGCATTTTTTCTTATACTCCTCTCTGAGTACAGGCTATACTGTAATTACTGGTTAATAAGATTACACATTTCTTTGTGGTCAAGGAGTATTTTTATAAGTTGGGGGGTCAGTTCAGTTCAGTAGCTTAGTTGTGTCTGACTCTTTGTGACCCCATGGACTGCAGCATGCTAGGCTTCCCTGTCCATCGCCAACTTCCAGATCCTGCTCAAACTTATGTCTATTGAGTCAGGGATGACATCCAACCATCTCATCCTCTGTCGTCCCCTTGTCCTCCTGCCTTCAATCTTTCCCAGCATCAGGGTCTTTTCCAATGAGTCAGTTTTTCACATCAGGTGGCCAAAGTATTAGAGCTTCAGCTTCAGCATCAGTCCTTCCAGTGAATATTCAGGACTGATTTCCTTTAGGATTGACTGGTTGATCGCATTGCAGTCTACGAGACTCTCAAGAGTCTTCCAACACTACAGTTCAAAAGCGTCAATTCTTCGGTGCTCAGCTTTCTTTATAGTCCAACTCTCACATCCCTACATGACTACTGGAAAAACCATAGCTTTGACTAGACAGACCTTTAGTGGCAAAATAATGTCTCTGTTTTTTAATATGCTGTCTAGATTTTTCATAGCTTTTCTTCCAAGGAGCAAAGATCTAATTTCATGGCCGCAGTCATCATCTGCAGTCATTTTGAAGCCCAAGAAAATAAAATCTGTCACGGTTTCCACTGTTTCCCTGTCTATCTGCCATGAACTGATGGGACAAGATGCCATGATCTTCGTTTTTTGAATGTTGAGTTTTAAGCTAAAATTTTCACTCTCTTCTTTCACTTTCATCAAGAGGCTCTTTAATTCCTCTTCGCTTTCTGCCATAAGGGTGGTGTCATTTGCATATCTGAGGTTATTGATATTTCTCCCGGCAATCTTGATTCCAGCTTGTGCTTCATCCAGCCTGGCATTTCATGTGATGTTCTCAGCATATAAGTTAAATAAGTAGGGTGACAATATACAGACTTGACGTACTCCTTTCCCAATTTGGAACCAGTCTCTTTTCCCATGTCCAGTCTAAGTATTGTTTCTTGACCTGCACACAGATTTCTCAGGAGGCAGGTAAGATGGTCTGGTATTCCCATCTCTTTAAGAATTTTTCCATAGTTTGTTGTGATCCACACAGTCAAAGTCTTTAGCATAGTCAATGAAACAGAAGTAGATGTTTTTCTGAAATTCTCTTGCCTTTTCTATGATCCAAATTGAAGATACTGTCACAAAATAAATGTATGTGATATGAATAAATGAGTGGATAATCTAATAGTAGAGGGTTTTGTCCTTGCACTATAATTTTATTTATTGTTTATAAAGATGACATATAGAAGAACATAGATAAAGGCAACAACAGCATTATTATGTTCTTATTGAATGAAACCTTCCCTTCCTAGGCTAGAGTAGAGCAATATGGTGGGAGTGGGTGATGATGGGTGAAGCTAGATAGAACTGGGTCAGAACATTCTTATAACAAGTTTTAGCAGGTGGATTAAGCCCTTACTTAATATACTATCATCTCTGAAAATATATGCAAGCTGATTCTTTACTAAAGCATTTATCTGATATCTTGTTGACATGAATTCAGATAGAATTTTATTGTTTCAAGTTTCATTTAGCTATTTAGGTTTGCAAAATCAGTTCTGACAGATTTACAAATCCCTAGGGGTTATATTAATCTGATAAGGAATTGTGATCTTAGAATTTGTTATATATGGGGTTTTCTTCATTCTGAAAGTAATAATTGCAACCAAGCTTATCTCCTTCTTTTCTTTTCCCATGTGAAAGTAAAAATAAGTCAAATAAGTTAGTATCTGAGTCAGATTAATATTATAACTAATTTTCTCCAAATTCTGTTTTTAATAATAGCTTTAAATTAAATTTTGTCAAGCTGACAAATGTAATATCTTCTTTGGTTTGGAAATATTTTCTCTAATCACTAGCAGGTTGGAGTATCTCTACAATTGCTTTGTAGCTGTTTGGTTTGCTTCTTTGTAATTCACCTATTGTGTGACTTGTCAGATGCCTGTTTTCTAGTTAGGCCCTAGACTTAGTTTTGTTGATTTGTTGAAGTTCCTTTATGGTCTAGATCAGGAGTCATCCCACTTTTATTTAAAAGGGCCCAATAGTATATATTTTAGGCATTGTGAGCCTTATAGGATCTCTATTGCAATTATTCAACCTGTGCCATGAGGTGACAAAGCAGACACAGACACTGTATAATCTTTTGTTAGTGGAATATAAGATAGTGCCAAGTCATACAATCGATAACTGACTTGGATTCTGTGATGTTTGATAAATGTCTGCTGTGATATATATTTGAATCATTATCCTCACTAAGTTGGAAAATGTTTCTTCTATTCTTAGTTTGATAAGATGTCATCATACTTAGATGGGCTTCCTTGCTGGCTCAGTGGTAAAGAACCTGCCTGTCAATACAGGAGATGCAAGAGACGTGAGAGACGCAGGTTCAGTCCCTGGGTCGGGAAGATCCCCTGGAGGAGGACATGGCAACCCACTCCAGTATTCTTGCCTGGAGAATCCCGTGGACAGAGGAGCCTGATAGGCTAGTCCATGGGGTGCTAAAGAGTTGGACGCAACTTAGTGACTAAACAACAACAATCGTAGATGTTGAACTTGACTTATAATTTGGCCACTTTTAGTAAGAAAACCAGTTAAATTTCCTCTAGTCTATCAATGAGAATTACATTCATTTATTTTGATATTTAACCATCCTTTTATTTCTGTGATAAAACCCATTGCTTGTGCTATGGGATTTTAAAAAATATGTTATTTGTATCAGTAAGCTGATGTTTTACTTAGACATTTTTCATCCCTGTTTATCAGTGAAATAAGCCTGTGGTTTCTTTTCTTGTGTTGCCCATCTATGGTTTTGAAATCAAGTTACATCATGCTCATGAAATAAGCTAGGAAGTGTCCTTTTACTTTTTACTAGAAAATTTTATATATAAGTCACCATTTATTCCTTTAAATTGGTGAAAGTGAGAGAAGTCGCTCAGTCGTGTCCATGTCCGACTCTTTGCGACCCCATGGACTGTAGCCTATCAGGCTCCTCCATCCATGGGATTTTCCAGGCCAGAGTGCTGGAGAGGATTGCCATTTCCTTCTCCAGGGGATCTTCCCAACCCAGGAATCAAACCCTGGTCTCCCGCATTGCAGGCACACACTTTACCATCTGAGCCACCAGGGAAGCCCATTTAGGGGATTAAACTGGTAGAATCCCCTAAATAAAACTGTCTTGGCTTGTGGCTTTTGAGGATGAATATTTAAAAAATCAAACAGCTTATCTCTTTAATGCTCATTTGTCTATTCAAGTTTTATGTTTCTTTTTCTGTTCATTACTGGTATTTTATTTTTCTTCAGAAATATGTCTTTTACAATGAATTTCAGTTTTATTAGCATACAGTTATATACTTTAAAAAATATTTTAAAACTTTAATATGTGGTTGTCTCAATTTATTTATTCTGTAATGTGTGTATTTTAAGCTTTTTCTTAAAGTCTTGCCTGGGTCTATGTATTTAATCAATCCTTTCAAAGAACTATTTTTGTTATTCTACACGACTTTTTATTTCACTTATTTCTGGTCTTTACTTATTCTTTCTTGTTCCTTTGACTTTGCTCTACTGTTTTTTCTGATGGAATTAATTGAATGCTTGGCTCATTTTAAAAATAGCTTTTGTTTCCTGATAAATATGCATAAAGTAATACATTTCTCTTATATTGTTTCATCTGTACCACATGATTCATTATAAATTTGTTTTCATTCTCATCCAGTTCTGAGAATTTTGCAATATGAGGATTTTGCCTTTATGAATTCCTTTTACAATAGAGGTATAGAGTAGTGTACTTTATAAGTGCTATAATTGAGGGTTTTCTAAACAATCCACTTATCTCCTAATTTTATTAAAATTAGTGCCAGAGAATATAGTCTGTATTAGTTTTGGAATTTATTGTTGTTTCCTCCATTCTCTAGTACATGGAGAGATTCCACAAATTTTCTGTGTGTTCACAAAGAGTTTGTTATTCTATTTGTCTATTTATTGGATATAATACCTTAGCACATTTCTAGCATCTTATTATGTAGCTGGCTTCAGCCTGTTAAGAATTGAATTATTTATATATTCAAGTATTTATATATTGAGATCTCTGTATCTTTTTGATGGAGGGTGGGAATACATAAAAAATTCCTAACTGAAATTGGTGATGACTCTATTTCTCCTTGCTATTTTGTCAGTGATTACTTTTCAATATGTCTGATTATATTATTAAGTGCATATGCATTCATAATAATAATACCTCCTTACTCTATTGTTCTTATTCTTTTTCAGTTTTAGCAGTATAAAACTGTACATTGTACTCATAATATTTTTTTTGTCTCAAATCTTGTTACATCAGACCACACTTCTACTACAGTTTCTTTTTGTCTGGTATCTCATCTTCTATTCTTTAATTTTACAATTTTATTATGCATTTGCTTGAATTATATTCCTTGAATGCAACATATTGCTAGATCTTGCTTTTCTAATAGATCACTGGTATATTTTATCAAACATTTAAGAACCAAATTAGTATCAGTTCTATACAATAGTTGAAAAGGGAACATTTTCCAACTCATTTTAAGATGCCAGAATTATCATGATGGCAAAACCAGACAAAGATTTTGTAAAGAAGAACACAAGAGACCAAATCAAAAAAGTCTTCCACAAAATTTTAGCAAAGCAAACCTATTAGTATATAGAAAGGCTTACACTTCACAACCAAGAGTAATACTTCACAACCATTCACACCCTGGAAATGAAAGACTGGTTTCATTTATTTATTTATTTGTTTTTTAATTTTTTATTTAAATTTTTATTTTTACTTTATTTTGCTTTACAATACTGTATTGGTTTTGCCATACATTGACATGAATCTTCCACGGGTGTACATGAGTTCCCAAACATGAACCCCCCTCCCACCTCCCACCCCATATCATCTCTCTGGATCATCCCCGTGTACCAGCCCCAAGCATCTTGTATCCTGCATCGAACATAGACTGGCGATTCATTTCTTACATGATCGTATACATGTTTCAATGCCATTCTCCCAAATCATCCCACCCTCTCCCTCTCCCTCAGAGTCCAAAAGTCCGCTCTACACATCTGTGTCTCTTTTGCTGTCTCGCATACAGGGTCATCATTACCATCTTTCTAAATTCCATATATATGTGTTAGTATACTGTATTGGTGTTTTTCTTTCTGGCTTACTTCACTCTGTATAATTGGCTCCAGTTTCATCCATCTCATTAGAACTGATTCAAATGTATTCTTGGGCTAGCAAACCAGACTGTGGGATAGCTACCACGCAAAAAGCTCGAACATAAGACACCGCCAGGACTGCTTACAGAACAAAGGACGGAAAGACTGGTTTCATAGTTTGAAAAATCAACATAATTCACCATATTAACAGACTAAAGTACGACCATATGATCACTTCAATAGATGGCAGAAAAAACTTTCGACAACTGAACTTCTGCTACAATTGAACAAGTGTCCGCCTCTCCCTGCTGGTCCTCTCTCTCCTTAAATTCTGAGCTGCTTGGTCATCCTGTGACCTCAGCTCTGTGACAGCTCAAGAAAAGCCATAAACTAGCAGTTTGCTCAGGTTTGTGTTGGTGGTGGTGAGACTGTAACATACAAGAGTGAGAGCAATGCCTCTTGCTTATTTAACTTATATGCAGAGTACATCATGAGAAATGTTGGACTGGAAGAAACACAAGCTGGAATCAAGATTGCCGGGAGAAATATCAATCACCTCAGATATGCAGATAACACCACCCTTATGGCAGAAAGTGAAGAGGAACTAAAAAGCCTCTTGATGAAAGTGAAAGTGGAGAGTGAAAAAGTTGGCTTAAAGCTCAACATTCAGAAAATGAAGATCATGGCATCTGGTCCCATCACTTCATGGCAAATAGATGGGGAAACAGTATCAGACTTTTATTTTCTTGGGTTCCAAAATCACTGCAGATGGTGACTGCAACCATGAAATTAAAAGACGCTTACTCCTTGGAAGAAAAGTTATGACCAACCTAGATAGCATATTCAAAAACAGAGACATTACTTTGCCGACTAAGGTCCGCCTAGTTAAGGCTATGGTTTTTCCAGTGGTATTGTATGGATGCGAGAGTTGGGCTGTGAAGAAAGCTGAGCTCCGAAGAACTGATGCTTTTGAACTGTGGTGTTGGAGAAGACTCTTGAGAGTCCCTTGGACTGCAAGGAGATCCAAGCAGTCCATTCTGGAGGAGATCAGCCCTGGGATTTCTTTGGAAGGAATGATGCTAAAGCTGAAACTTCAGTACTTTGGCCACCTCGTGCGAAGAGTTGACTCATTGGAAAAGACTCTGATGCTGGGAGGGATTAGGGGCAGGAGGAGAAGGGGACGACAGAGGATGAGATGGCTGGATGGCATCACGGACTTGATGGACGTGAGTCTGAGTGAAGTCTGGGAGTTGGTGATGGACAGGGAGGCTTGGTGTGCTGTGATTCATAGGGTCGCAAAGAGTCGGACACAACTGAGCGACTGAACTGAACTGAACGGAATCCTAAGCAGAAACTAAAAGTGGTAATAGCTGCTTTTTTATTCCTAACATTTATAATATATTATTTTTTCACATCCCGCAGAACTTGTTTTATTTCTGATGAGTTTGACTCAAACTTTCTTACATTAAAATAGAAGGCACAGATTTCTCTTTTTCAGGAAGATGGAGCTGACATAATTTCCCCTATTCTAGCTACTAAGCACAACTAAAATCCCTGGACACTATATATAAAACAAATGTAACACAACTCTAAAAAGGTGAAGGAAAAAGGCAGATTGGCCAAAGACCTTGACATACAAGGAACAACAGAGTACTGAGTTCCCTGGGATTTCTTTTTGCCTCAAATATATCAGATTTGGACCTGAAGCAGCTGGCAGTCCAGATACTATCAGGTATAGACAATAAAGTCCCAAGAAAAGCTTGGTTTCTCTAGCTGAAGGACCAGAAAATAGGAAGTCGAAGTCTGGCAAGACAGAATGCTTTTAGGCAATAATTGCTTTCTTCCAGCTAAACATCATAGAAAAAGCTGGCTCTACCTGATTCACACCAGCAAAGGCCAAGTGTGGATACTTCATTTCAACCCTGCCAGGCTGTCATGAGGTGCCCCATCCTCTGGGCTGGGAAGGTGTCAGAGAAGCAGGTTCATCTCACAGGGTGGTAACGACATCTGTCTCTGTAGGGTCAGTGGAGACCATGTGGGAAGCCTGGATTTTAACTCTCCCGGCCTGCTCCCAGGAATAAGGAGGTGCCCTTTCCCTTCCCACTGGGGTGATACTGAAGCAGGACCAGTGGAGACTCAAAACCTTCACCACCACTCAACAACAATGAGACTACAAACTCTTTCTTGACTTACCACCAAAAGCAAGATTCATAAAAGAGGAAATTGACAAATTGCAGACTCCATCAAAATTAAACATTTTTGATCTGTTAAAAACCATGTGAAGAGGATGAAAAGTCAAGTTAAAGACTGGGGAATATTTTGCACACCACGTTTCCAACAAACAATTAGCATCTGTAGAATACATAGAGGACTCAAAACACAACAGCAGAAAATCAAACAGTACCATTAGAAAATGGGCCAGGGATATGGGCAGACATTTCAGAGCATGGGATATACAGATAGTAGCAAGCACATAACATACCATTAAATTAGTACAAACTAAAACTACAATGAGATATCTATCAAAATCATTATAAAATGGTGGCCACACCAAATACTGATGGATATGTAGGGAAATGAGATCACACTATACACTCCTTGGTGTGCTGCAGTCCACGGGGTTAGAAAGAGTCACACATGACTTAAGTGACTGAACAACAACATATATTGCTGGTGGGAATGTAAAATGTTACAATCACTCTGCAAAGTTCTTTCGTAATTTCTTAAAAACTAAACATGCGACTACCTTCTGCTTCAGGAATTGTATACCTGGAGTTTTTTTTTAAAGGAAAATGAAAATCTTTTTCACACAGTAACTCTATCTGTAATAACAATAAAACAAACCCCCCTAGAAGTCCTTCGACAGGGGAATGGTTAAATTGTGGTGCATCCATACAGTGAAATTCTATTCAGCAATAAAGAAAAACAGGCTATTCATAAATGCAGCAGCATGGATGACTCTCTGGAGAACTATGCCTAATGATAAAAGCCAATCCCGAAAGCTACATACTATATGATTCTATTTATATAACATTGTTGAAACGACAAAATTATAGAATGTAGAACAGATTAGTGATTGCTCGGGAGGGGATTAGATGTTGTTATAACAATGGGAAACAAGAGGGGTCCTTATGGGTGGAAACATTGTCTCAGACTGCATCAAGCAATATTCTGGCTGTGATGTTGTATGATTGTTTTTGCAAAATGTCAGCACTGGGGGACACTGGGTAAAGAGTATGTGGGTTTTCTCTATATCATTTCCTAACAACTGAATGTGAATCTACAATCATCTCAAAACAAAATTTTAATTCAAAACTAAAAGTTACATATTCTTTATCTCTTTAAGCACCCTGAGAAAATTAAATACTGCATGTAGTGAATTCACGTTTTGTTGTTAGTATTCCTTATCATTTTATTTTTTCATGCATTTGGATTTTTGTTTTATAGGTTTATTTGAAAATTTTGTGATTTTTCCACCTCCTTCTCCATCTTCCCTCCATCTGCCTCTCCCTGTTTCTGTTTTTCCCCCTCTCTCTTCCCCCTCCCTCCTTTACCTCTCCTCTCATCTTTTCTCCTGGCAGCTGTCCCTCCCTCCACAACATATATAAATCTGACCTCATTCTTCCCTGCCTAGAAGTTCTTTTTTTTTTTTTTTAAATCACTTCCACTCAGAAGTTTGGAAAGCAAACAAAGAATAATTAATCCAAAACAAGGAACTCAGTGATGTTTTGGGATTTCTATGCTGTGACAATAGTGCGTGTGTGTGTGCGCACACTCAGTCATGTCTGACTCTGCGGCCCCAAGGACCATAGCCTGCCAGGCTTCTTCGTCCATGGAATTTTTCCAGCATGGATACTGGAGTGGGTTGCCATTTCCTACTCCAGGGGATCTCCTCAATTCAGGGATTGAACCCACGTCTCTTACATCTCCTGCTTTGGCAGGTGAATTCTTTACCACTGCGCCACCTGGGAAGCCCCCAAGCATACTGGGGACATTGAAAAAGCAAGTATTGAACCAGCAGCTGGTTTTAGTTCATGGTCATGAAGTTTGGCTTGCTCCAATCATTTCCTTAGGTCCTCAGTTTCCCATAAAGCTGAAAAGCCAGGATGCATGTTAGCAGCTTGTATTTATTCTCATTTCATGGGTCATAGAGCTGTACACGAGTCCACAACCTCATCCAGCAAACCTCTCTTGAATGCCTCATCGTGTAAAGACTATGGCCGTGCTGTCTGGCAGGAATGGGACTCCTGGACAATATTGCTGGCTTCTGGAACCAGTTCCCATAATACCACTTATTCATTCATTTCTGGGAAGTTCCTGCTTCATGAACATGTTCCTCTTGTTTTTGAGCCTGAAGATATATTTTTGGTTTTGCTAGTTCATCATTCCTATAGGTTTATAAGTTATAGCTACTAGAAATATCAATAACCTCAGATATGCAGATGACACTACCCTTATGGCAGAAAGCAAAGAGAAACTAAAGAGCCTCTTGGTGAAAGTGAAAGAGGAAAGTGAAAAAGTTGGCTTAAAACTCAACATTCAGAAAACTAAGATCATGGCATCTGGTCCCATCACTTCATGGCAAATAGATGGGGAAGCAATAGAAACAGTGAAAGCCTTTATTTTCTTGAGCTCCAAAATGACTACAGATGGTGACTGCAGCCATGAAATTAAAAGATGCTTGCTCCTTGGAAGAAAAGCTATGACCAACCTAGACAGCATATTAAAAAGCAGAGACATTACTCTGCCAACAAAGGTCCATCTAGTCAAAGCTATGGTTTTTCCACTAGTCATGTATGGATGTGAGAGTTGGACTGTAAAGAAAGCTGAGCACTGAAGAATTGATGCTTTTGAACTGTGGTGCTGGAGAAGATTCTTGAGAGTCCATTGGACTGCAAGGAGATCCAACTAGTCAATCCTAAAGGAAATCAGTCCTGAATATTCATTGAAAGGACTGATGCTGAAGCTGAAACTCCAATACTCTGGCCACCTGATGCAAAGAATCAACTCATTGGAAAAACCTTGATGCTGGGAAAGATTGAAGGCAGGAGGAGAAGGGGATGACAGAGGATGAGATAGTTGGATGGCATCACCAACTCGATTGACATGAGTTTGAGTAGGCTCTGGGAGTTGGTGATGGACAGGGAAGCCTGACGTGCTGCAGTCCATGGGGTTGCAAAGAGTCGGACACGACTGAGCGTTGAACTGAATAGGTTTATAGTATAAATTCAACTGTACTATCTTGACTTAAAATACAGTTGATCTTAGTGAGTAGAAGAAAAGTACCTACCAAATTTATAAAAGGAAAAATTCATATCATATCCTAACCTGCTAAAAATAGCTTGTCAAATGTTTTAATTCATTATATTTATTAAAACTTTCTATGTAAACGGGCTTTCTAACATTTAAGGGTATTTTCTAGGGACATAACTTTTTATAAAATGTTTTAAAATATGGTGTAAGGTGTAAAATATCCATGAAATTAGTGTCTTCCCAAAACCACTCACAGCTATCTACAAAGCTTACAAAATATTTCATTTTTTTTACCCATGAATAAGCAATAAATTACTAACAACTCATGTGACTAAACACTTGAAAAATGAAAGTAGCAGTGATGAGAAGCCCATACATGTCACATAAACAAGACATCAAAGGTAGGCAGACCATGGCAGCAAAAAGTGAATGTGCCTACGAGCTCCACACACATTTCAATCCCGATCCGTGTTTTAAAAGGACCAAAATTGTGCACAAGAAGAATTGGAGAAAATGAACTGCCAGTTTCACAGTGGCATCTATTAGCACACAATCCTGATACATGAAGCATTCTGTCACATTTCCCTCTTATTTCTACTTCTCTCAAGTTCTATCCTTAGCTAAAAACAATAACACACCTAGACAATGATCTATCCTGCCTACACTGCTTTACCTAGATCATGTCTGCATTATATAAAGCGATTTGGTGCTCTTTCAATTCTGATAATAAGAGGGGACAGTCAACACAGATAATTGAGGACAAATGTTCCACTGGAGCCCTGAAGAGTCTTGCTTTGTTATCCATATTAATCATTTAACTACATCATCACCAAATTCCATTTTGTTTTATGTGGCATCAAGACAATCTTAATGTTTTATTATTATTCCATGCAAATTCATTTTAACCTGTTTAGTTTGCCACAGCACAAGCTAAGCACCATTGCTTAAAGAACTGGCAGGATCAGAAACTAATCACATATTTCTAGAATATGGGCTCTATATCTTACACATTAATAAGCAAGTTAAGCAAATTTGATAATAAATCCTGAAGTCCTGTGTTCCCTATTGGATTTGCCATAGGGAAACATAAAAAAGCATAATATATTTTATTGATTTGGCCATAGGGATAAAGTTTTATATATTCTCTGTCTTAAAAAAATAACTTGTTAATTCATGGTTTCTCAATATCAACACTATTGACATTTTGGGGCCAGATAATTCTTTGTTGTAGGAGTTGCACTGTGCCTTGCAGGATATTTAGCAGTATCCCTGGCCTCTGGCTTCTGGATGCCAGTAGCAACCTGGTATCCCAACTTAGTCTAAGATAATCCAAAATGTCTCTAAACATTAGCAAATGACCCCTGGGGGCAAAAAAACTGTCCCCTATTAAGAACCATTGCTTAAACTTGATAATTTTTTAGGATCTGGTGTTTTTCACCTTCCAACCCTTCAGTTCACTGTTATGAATTTGACCTCAAAATTTGTCTATGGAGATCCACCCATTATAAAACTACATTTTTTCCCCCCTATTCTCAGATGGATATGGCTTTCCTGGTGGCTCAGTGTTAAAGAATCCACCTGCCAATGAAGGAGACATGGGTTCAAATTCTGGGTCAGGAAGATCTCCTGGAAAAGGAAATGGCAACCAACTCCAGTGTTCTTGCTTGGAAAATCCCATGGGCAGAGGAGCCTGGTGTGCTGGAGTCCATGGAGTCGAAAAGAGTAGGACATGACTTGGTGACTGAACAACAGATGGATAATGAATGCTATGAATTAAGAACCTGAGATGTTAACCTATTAATAGCTGTTCTTGTCTGTTTTCTCATCCTAACACCAATTATCCTTAGACACCAAAATAAAAGCTGGCCTCTGGACCATTGTCCAGAGACTGAAAAGACAATTTCCAACACTCAGCAAAGATACCAAATTCCATGCTCCTTAGGAATTGATGGTTTTGAACTGTGGTGTTGGAGAGGACTCTTGAGAGTCCCTTGGACTGCAAGGAGATCAAACCAGTCAATCTTAAAGGAAATCAGTCCTGACTATTCATTGGAAGGACTGATGCTGAAGCTGAAACTCCAGTACTTTGGCCACCTGATGTGAAGAACCGACTCATTGGAAAAAGACCCTGATGCTGGGGAAAATTAAAGGCAGAAGGAGAAGGGGAACACAAAGGATGAGATGATTGGATGGCATCACCGACTTGATTGACATGAGTTTCAGTAGGCTTCGGGAGTTGGTGATGGACAGGGAAGCCTGGTGTGCTGCAGTCCATGGGATTGCAAAGAGTCGGACTCAACTGAGCAACTGAACTGAACCAGGCTTTAATGCTATCTGTGGAGAGCCAAAAACCAAATTTAGATTGACACCTCAATCTCTTTAATGACTTAGAATTTCATTCATAGTATATTTGAAATAAAAATAATATGAATTTTGTAGCCAGTTTAAGATGTTTACATGTCAAGAGCCTCCTAATCCATGTAAAATATCTATGTTCCTAATAAGCTGACACATGAATGATTCATACAGAACTCTACAGTTCTTTACATACTAACATTACCCAATGTTTTAGATCTGAAAGGAGTGATTCAATCTTACAATGTTTTTCTTGACCCTTTTTGAAGAGATGGACTTTGTTTCCAAAAGTATATTAATTGCTATAGATTTCATGTAAATATAAAGGCAATTCTTATATACCATTTTAAGTCTCACCGCTCCCCCCACCAAATTCTGATATTTGACAATGTAATTTACACATCAATATCCTCCAATGATTCTGCAGCTCTTGACTCACTGTTTTGAAGTAATTTTCTGAAATGAGTAAGAATAACCCAAGAGTGCAGTCTCTAAACACCAGTTCTGTTCTGTTCTGTTCAGTCGCTCAGTCGTGTCAGACTATTTGAGACCCCATGAATCGCAGCACGCCAGGCCTCCCTGTCCATCACCAAGTCCCTGAGTTCACCCAAACTCATGTGCATTGAGTAGTTGATGCCATCCAGCCATCTCATCCTCTGTCGTCCCCTTCTCCTCCTGCCCCCAATCCCTCCCAGCATCAGGGTCTTTTCCAATGAGTCAAATCTTCGCATGAGGTGGCCAAAGTATTGGAGTTTCAGCCTCAGCATCAGTCCTTCCAATGAATACCCAGGACTGATCTCCTATAGGATGGACTGGTTGGATCTCCTAGCAGTCCAAGGGACTCACAAGAGTCCTCTCCAGCACCACAGTTCAAAAGCATCAATTCTTCAGAGCTCAGCTTTCTTCACAGTCCAACTCTCACATCTATACATGACTACTGGAAAAACCATAGCCTTGACTAGACAGACTTGTGTTGGTAAACTGATGTCTCTGCTTTTCAATATGCTATCTAGGTTGGTCTTAACTTTCCTTCCAAGGAGTAATCGTCTTTTAATTTCATGGCTGCAGTTACCATCTGCAGTGATTTTGAACCCCAAAAAATAAAGTCTGACACTCTTTCCCCATCTATTTGCCATGAAGTGATGGGACCAAATGCCATGATCTTAGTTTTCTGAATGTCGAGCTTTAAGCCAACTTTTTCACTCTCCTCTTTCACTTTCATCAAGAGGCTTTTTAGTTCCTCTTCACTTTCGGCCATAAGGGTGGTGTCATCTGCGTATCTGAGGTTATTGATATTTCTCCCGGCAACCTTGATTCCAGCTTGTGCTTCTTCCAGCCCAGGATTTTTCATGATGTACTCTGCATATAAGTTAAATAAGCAGGGTGACAATATACAGCCTTTATGCACTCCTTTTCCTATTTGGAACCAGTCTGTTGTTCCATGTCCAGTTCTAACTATTGCTTCCTGACCTGCATATAGGTTTCTCAAGAGGGAGGTCAGGTGGTCTGGTATTCCCATCTCTTTCAGAATTTTCCACAGTTTATTGTGATCCACACAGTCAAAGGCTTTGGTATAGTCAATAAAACAGAAAGTAGATGTTTTTCTAGAACTCTCTTGCTTTTTCAAGTAAGATAAGTAAGTTCAAGGTAAGAGAAACCCAAGTGAGATGGTAGGTGTTGCGAGAGGGCATCAGAGGGCAGACACACTGAAACCATAATCACAGGAAACTAGCTAATCTGATCACACTAGGACCACAGCCTTGTCTAACTCAGTGAAACTACACCATGCCCTGTGGGGCCACCCAAAAAGGGCGGGTCATGGTGGAGAGGTCTGATAGAATGTGGTCCACTGGAGAAGGGAATGGCAAACCACTTCAGTATTCTTGCCTTGAGAACCCCATGAACAGTATGAAAAGGCAAAATTATAGGATACTGAAAGAGGAACTCCCCAGGTCAGTAGGTGCCCAATATGCTACTGGAGATGAGTGGAGAAATAACTCCAGAAAGAATGAAGGGATGGAGCCAAAGCAAAAACAATACCCAGCTGTAGATGTGACTGGTGATAGAAGCAAGGTCCGATGCTGTAAAGAGCAATATTGCATAAGAACCTGGAATGTTAGGTTCATGAATCAAGGCAAATTGGAAGTGGTCAAACAGGAGATGGCAAGAGTGAACATTGACATTCTAGGAATCAGCGAACTAAAATGGACTGGAATGGGTGAATTTAACTTATGTGACTATTATATCTACTACTGCGGGCAGGAATCCCTCAGAAGAAATGGAGTAGCCATCATGGTCAACAAAAGAGTCTGAAATGTAGTACTTGGATGCAATCTCAAAAATGACAGAATGATCTCTGTTTGTTTCCAAGGCAAACCATTCAATATCACGATGATCCAACTCTATGCCTTGACCAGTAACGCTGGAGAAGCTGAAGTTGAATGGTTCTATGAAGACCTACAAGACCTTTTAGAACTAACACCCCAAAAAGATGTCTTTTTCATTATAGGGGACTGGAATGCAAAAGAAGGAATTCAAGAAACACCTGGAGTAACAGGCAAATTTGGCCTTGGAATACGGAATGAAGCAGGGCAAAGGCTAATAGAGTTTTGCCAAGAAAATGCACTGGTCATAGCAAACACCCTCTTCCAACAACACAAGAGAAGACTCTAAACACCAATTAGGTGTGGATAACAGAGTGAACTAGAAACACTACCATGAGGAGTTAAATGTAAATTCATAGGAATATGGTCCTGTGGATAGTGTCCATTTCATGAATATGATGACAGTTTTATAAGACTCTGTAAATAAACAATATTTTGAAAACGATAAACATTTAGCACTGTATGTGAAAAGATAATTCACATCTTTTTTTACAGATGTAGAAAGATACAAGCATGAGGTTGGAAATGGGAAGATTGAAGGCAAAAGGAGAGGGAACAGCAGAGAATGAGATGGTTAGAGAGCATCACCAACTCAATAGACATGAATTTGAGCAAACTCCGGAAGATAGTGAAGGACAGGGAAGCTTGATGTGCTGCAGTTCATGGGATTGCAAAGAGTCAGACATAATTAAGCAACTGAACAACAACAGATTATAACAAATTTATGGATAGTTACTGTGTGTGTGTTTAGTTGCTCAGTCATGCACAACTCTTCGTGACCCCATGCACTATAGCCTGCCAGGCTCCTCTGTCCATGGGATTCTTTAGGCAAGAATACTGGAGTGGTAACCACTCCTTTCTCCAGGGGATCTTCCTGACCCAGGGATTGAATCTGGGTCTTTTACATCTTTACCATCTAAGCTACTAGGGAAGCCCACGGGTAGTCATTATTGCTTATTATTTCTATTTTTAAATTATTTCCCTAGAATCTGATATTTTAAAAAACAAATAGGCATAGAACAGAAAAAGATATTTCACAAATTAAGAAATATAATTAATAAACAAATTTCAAAAAATAAACAACCTAACAGGCAATCAAATATATGAAAACTAAACCAAGGTGCCATTTTTGTGTCTAGTAAGCTGGAAAGAATATTTTAGGCTTTTAATATCAAATAACGACGGCAGCTTCTCTCTAACTTGCATATATTGTTAAGCCATCATTATTTCTTTGGAAAACAGATTGCGAATTGTTCAGAGAACAATTTATAATAATTATCCAGTTTTCAAATAAACATTTAGTTTGTTCTAATTTACATCACTAAAATTTATCTTATAGATTATGTTCCTAAAATTAGTCTTTCCAAGTCAAAGATTTTTATCTTAATCTTTAAAAGATTGTAGCTATTTATCGTGAACTTTTTCTAGAAATCTATATTAAGGAAACAAAATTGAAGATACAAGAAAAACTATATGAATGATAATATAAATCATCAATGTTTACAAAAAAAAAAAAGAAATCTGAGGCAAACCAGGTTTCCTACAACAGGGAAATGCTTATGTAAATTATGGAACATAATTTACTTGATATAACATAATGCAGCTATTAAAACATGGTAAGATCATTTGATATGTGGACATAAAATTGTAACTAAAATTTAAAAATCAAGGAATAATTATTTAGAAGAAAGAAAAAGAGGAAAAATAGATACGATGTAGCAAAAATGCATGGACTTCCCTGGTGGCTCAGATGCTAAAGAATTTGCCTGCAATGTGGGAGACTTGGGTTCGATCCCTGGGTTGGGAAGATCCCCTGGAGGAGGACATGGCAGTCCCCTCCAGTATTCTTGCCTGGAGAATTCCATGGACAGAAGAGCCTGGCGGGTCACAGTCCATGGTGTCAAAAAGAGTCGGACATTACGGAGCAACTAAGCACAGCACAGCAAAAATGCATGCTTTCTCAACAGAGACCACAGATATACTGATATAGAGGGGAGATGTAACACAGGGCAGGATTGCAACCATTTGGCATCTCAGAACCTCATCTTGTTAAAGGCAGACTGACACATTTTTACGCGCTTGGCTGAGAATTTCAAGACTAAGGAAGAAACGAGAAGAATGATTCATTCTCCAGCGGGATGTAACACACCGAGGGCTTTACATTTTGCAAAGTAAGTTCCTTCACATACGCAATCACAACGTGTCTTCTCGATTTTGTCCAGTCTCAACAGTGAAGAACTACACACGTGACGGAAATCATGGGAAGTGGTGACTATAGCATCCTAGGGGTCACAATAGCCAGAGAAGGGGAAGTCTGGGTGTAAAGTCATATAGTTTGTAACATGTCAGAGTTCGTAAAAGGAGGTTTCCAAAATCTCAGAATGGACTGCAAGGTGAGAGACACAGATAGAGTGAAAAGAGAGGTGGCTCTAGCAGTCGGAGGGGATTCTACAATGCCAACTATTAATGATACAAATACACAGTGAGGAAGAGTGTATGAGGACTTTTAAAAAGCCAGTGGGGCTGCTCACAGTGCCAGACACACTGAGAAATAGAAAAAGAAGAGACAAAGGCAAAGGATGAGAACAAAAGGGAGACAAATGGCAATTAGTGGTTCAATCTTAACATGACCTGAGATTTGCTATAATACTAAAGATAAAAAAGTGCTAAAAGCAAAACATGAGAAGAAGCAGGTTGCCTCTTGGGTCATGTGGCATAATTTTAACATAACAGTCAGAATACAGCATTCTCAACTTTTTCTCTTTTTTGCTTAGATCTTCTCCATCAAGAAGAATAATTTTAAAATTTAAACATAAAATAACATAGGAAGGAAGTGAATACCAAGATTGATAAAATAGTAATAAGGCATCTGAATTCTCTGCTATGACCTGGAGACCAGTCATACAATCACAAACCTTGAAAGCATTTCAGAAACACAGACTCTCCAGCTCCACCCTGGACCTCTTGAATTAGGATCTGCATTTTAACAAGGTCCCCAGGTAACTCATATTTTTAGAAGCATTAGTCTAAACAATTTAAATCTTCAGACACTGATGAAGCTGTGATTGCTTAAACATTGTAAATTCTTTTGAGAATACAGAAAAGAAGCCTAGAAATCAGCAAATATCCCTATCTACCAAAAAAATGAACCTTCCAAAAAATACAGAACAGTAATATTTTAAGAACCTTCCAAAAAATACAGAACAGTAATATTTTAAGAACTTATAGAGAAAAGTGGACATGACCTTTCTGAAAAGCAATTTGGCAAAAGGTGTGTTTTATTTAGGATACACCAGCTATCCATTTCTAGGAAGCTATCCCAAGGAAATAATATGATTGGAAAATGAACTAAAAATAACATTGCACATTTTTTTTCCATTTGATTCTTTTTATTTATTTATTTATTTATTTTACTTTACAATATTGTATTGGTTTTGCCATACAGCAGCATGAATCTGCCATGGGTGTACACATGTTCCCCATCCTGAACCCCTCCCACCTCCCTCCTCATACCATCCCTCTGGGTCATCCCAGTGCACCAGCCCCAAGCATCCTGTATCATGCATAGAGCCTGGTCTGGCGATTCATTTCACATATGATATTATACATGTTTCAATGCCATTCTCCCAAATCATCCCACCCTCGCCCTCTCCCACAGAGTCCAAAAGACTGTTCTATACATCTGTGTCTCTTTTGCTGTCTCGCATACAGGGTTAGCGTTACCATCTTTCTAAATTCCATACATATGTGTTAGTATACTGTATTGGTGTTTTTCTTTCTGGCTTACTTCACTCTGTATAATATGCTCCAGTTTCATCCATCTCATTAGAGCTGATTCAAATATATTCTTTTTAATGGCTGAGTAATACTCCATTGTGTATATGTACCACGGCTTTCTTATCCATTCATCTGCTGATGGACATCTAGGTTGCTTCCATGTCCTGGCTATTATAAACAGTGCTGCGATGAACATTGGGGTACACATGTCTCTTTCAGTTCTGGTTTCCTCGGTGTGTATGCCCAGCAGTGGGATTGCTGGGTCATAAGGCAGTTCTATTTCCAATTTGTTAAGGAATCTCCACACTGTTCTCCATAGTGGCTGTACTAGTTTGCATTCCCACCAACAGTGTAAGAAGGTTTTTCTCCACACCCTCTCCAGCATTTATTGCTTGTAGACTTTTGGATAGCAGCCATTCTGACTGGTGTGAAATGGTACCTCATTGTGGTTTTGATTTGCATTTATCTGATAATGAGTGATGTTGAGCATCTTTTCATGTGTTTGTTAGCCATCTGTATGTCTTCTTTGGAGAAATGTCTATTTAGTTCTTTGGCCCATTTTTTGATTGGGTCATTTATTTTTCTGGAATTGAGCTGCAGGAGTTGCTCTTATATTTTTGAGATTAATTCTTTGTCAGTTGCTTCATTTGCTATTATTGTCTCCCATTCTGAAGGCTGTCTTCACCTTGCTTAGAGTTTCCTTTGTTGTGCAGAAGCTTTTAAGTTTAATTAGGTCCCATTTGTTTATTTTTGCTTTTATTTCCAATATTCTGGGAGGTGGGTCATAGAGGATCGTGCTGTGATTTATGTCGGAGAGTGTTTTGCCTATGTTCTCCTCTAGGAGTTTAATAGTTTCTGGGCTTATGTTTAGATCTTTAATCCATTTTGAGTTTATTTTTGTGTATGGTGTTAGAAAGTGTTCTAGTTTCATTCTTTTACAAGTGGTTGACCAGTTTTCCCAGCACAACTTGTTAAAGAAATTGTCTTTTCTCCATTGTATATTCTTGCCTCCTTTGTCAAAGACAAGGCATCCACAGGTGCATGGATTTATCTCTGGGCTTTCTATTTTGTTCCATTGATCTATATTTCTGTCTTTGTGCCAGTACCATACTGTCTTGATGACTGTGGCTTTGTAGTAGAGCGTGAAGTCAGGCAAGTTGATTCCTCCAGTTCCATTCTTCTTTCTCAAGATTGCTTTGGCTATTCAAGGTTTTTTGTATTTCCATACAAATTGTGAAATTATTTGTTCTAGCTCTGTGAAATATACCGTTGGTGGCTTGATAGGGATTGCATTGAATCCATAGATTGCTTTGGGTAGTATACTCATTTTCACTATTGATTCTTCTGATTCATGAACACAGTATATTTCTCCATCTATTAGTGTCCTCTTTGATTTCTTTCACCAGTGTTTTATAGTTTTCTATATATAGGTCTTTAGTTTCTTTAGGTAGATATATTCCTAATTTTGAAAAATTAGAAAACCCTAAAGGTTTAGCAACAGAGAGATTGCAGTACATGCCAGTGTGATAATTACAAATAATATTTTTATATTTTTCTTGATGTAGAAAAATACTTGGTCACATATGCTAGACTGTCAACTTAATAAAAACAGTAATAAAATTGTATACATTATGAAATTCAGAATGATTTTATCTTCATGCTTTACATTATTTTCTAGAAAGTCCTTACTATCATAATCAGAGAAAACTAAGCATTATATTTAAATGTATATAACATGTGCATAAGGCCTGAAAACATATCAAAATACTACCAGTAGTTTGCCCCCTCTATGAACTGAGAGTATGGCTACTCTTTTAATATCACATTGCCATATATTCTACATGTGTTTATAAATTATAATAAGTATTAAATGTTCACATTCATTTATAATCAGAAAGTATACTCTTAAAAAAGAAGTTATAATATTATGCATGCTGCTAAGTCTCTTCAGTCATGTCCAACTCTGTGTGACCCCATAGATGGCAGGCCATCAGGCTCCCCCATCCCTGGGATTCTCCAGGCAAGAACACTGGAGTGGGTTGCCATTTCCTTCTCCAAAGCATGAAAGTGAAAAGTGAAAGTGAGGTCGCTCAGTCGTGTCCTACTCTTCACGACCCCATGGACTGCAGCCTACCAGGCTCCTCCATCCATGGGATTTTCCAGGCAAGAGTACTGGAGTGGGGTGCCATTGCCTTCTCTGAAATTATTCCTGAATAAACTATAAATAGAAAATAACTACAATGTACAACACTTTATAATGACAGTAAATTATCCCAAATATTTGCATTTGTGTAAGAATTTTTGGATTGGTATTTGAGAGAAATTCTATGGGGCTGCACAGATTCGGACATGACTGAAGCGACTTAGCAGCAGCAGCAGCAGCAGCATTATTTACAGACTGCTTTCTTTTTGGCTCAATATCGGGTTCAAGAAATACTTGTACAGTAATGAATACTTAATAAAGTCTCTTATAATCAGAGAAGCACATAAGTCAAAGGAATTTTAGCTGATTAAAGCGTCTTGTCCAAAAAGTATTGATAAGTGAATTCCCATCAAACTGAAGGGAAGTTTCTGATATTCATGCCACGTGGTTTCGCCTTATTAGACATTTTCCTTGAATGATGACAGAAGATATGTTTAGCTAAAAATGTTGTGAAGCAATAGTGGGAAAACTAGCTTCAAGGCTCTGTGACAGAATCAAAATATAAAAACATCTCAAATCGATGAAATAAAATAACACAGAAAGAGCAAAGTAAAGGAAGCATTGTAAATCAATTACGTACAGTTGTATCAGTCAATAAACAGTCTTGGGGGAAATGACTATTTGGAAGAAAATAACAAATTAGATTCTTACTCATACCATTGTTGTTGTTTAGTTGCTAAGTCATGTCCAACTCTTTGTGACCCTGTGGACTGTAGCCCACCAGGCTCCTCTGTCCATGGGATTTCCCAGGCAAGAATACTGGAGCAGGTTGCCATTTCCTTCTCCAGGGGATCTTCCCGACCCAGGAATTGAACCTGTGTCTCTTATGGTCCCCTACATTGGCAGGTGACTTCTTCACCACTGAGCCAACTGGGAAGTCCTCCTCATACCAAGTCGTTGCTGTTTAGCTGCTCAGTCACATCTGACTCTTTGCAACCCCATGGACTGTGGCAAGACAGGCTTCCCGGCCCTTCACCCTGTCCCAGAGTTTGCTCAAGTTCATGTCTATTGAGTAGGTGATGCCATCCAACCATCTCATCCTCTGTTGTCCTCTTCTCCTCTGGCCCTCAATCGTTCCCAGCATCAGGGTCTTTTCCAATGAGCTGGTTATTTGCGTCAGGTGGCCAAAGTATTGCAGCTTCAGCTTCAGCATCAGTCCTTCCAATGACTATTCAGGACTGATTTCCTTTAGGATTCACTGGTTTAATCTTCTAGCTGTTGAAGGGACTCTGAAGAGTCTTCTCCAACACCATAGTTTGAAAACATTAATTCTTTGGCACTCAGCCTTCTTTATGTCTAACTGTCACATCTGTTCTCACAAGGGCTTCCCTTGTGTCTCAGCTGGGAAGGAATCTGCCTGCAGTGCAGGAGACCTGGGTTTGATCCCTGGCTTGGGAAGATCCCCTGGAGAAGGGAAAGGCTATCCACTACAGTATTCTGGCCTGGAGAATTCCATGGACTGTAAAACCCATGGGGTCGCAGAGTCAGATATGACTAAGTGACTTTCACTCATTCACATCTGTACATGACTGCTGGAAAAACCATAGCTTTGACTATATAGACCTCTGTGAGCAAAGTGATGTCTCTGCTTTTTAAAATGCTGTCTAGGTTTCTCATAGATTTTCTTCCAAGAAAGAATAAAATGTCTTTTAATTTCATGGCTGCAGTCACCATCTGCAGTGACCTTGGAGCCCAAGAAAATAAAGTCTGTCACAGTTTCCATTGTTTCCCCATCTATTTGCCATTAAGTAATGGGATTGGATGCCTTGACTTTAGTTTTTTGAATGCTGAGTTTTAGACCAGCACTTTTACTCTCTTCTTTCACCTTCACCAACAGCCTCTTTTGTTCTTCTTTGTTTTCTGCCATAAGGGTGGTATCATCTGCATATCTGAGGTTATTGATATTTCTCCCAGTCATCTTGATTCCAACTTGAGCTTCATCCAGTCCGGCATTTTGCATGATTTACTCTGCATATAATTTAAATAAGCAAGGTGACAATTAAATGACATTATCTAAACCATAACAGTATCAAAAACATAGTATATGCTGAATAAATATTTTGAGCAAATTCTGGGAGATAGTGAAGGACAGGGGAGCCTGGCATGCTGTAGTCCATGGGGTTGCAGAGTCAGACACAACTTAACAAATGAACAATAAACATTCATTACTATTTTTATTTTTTTGTATTTTACTAAAAGAAGTCTAGTAAAATATAGAGGAATAAAAATAGTAATGGATATTTATTCAGCATTTACTATATTTTGGAGACTGTGGTGGTTTCGATGAATGTCATTTAATTCTCAGAGCAAACGCTCTCAAGAAATTAATATAATCTCCCTTTTACAGGCTCCTAATACAGACTCAGCTATAAAACTTTTTTTAAAACAAAATTGCCTGACTCTCAAATGCTTGCTTTATTGCTAGTAGCTGGAATAGTACTCAGTAACAGTGTGTTGGATGAATATATTTAAACCAACTGTATGGAATTCAGGAGAATTACCTGTCAGACTCTTCACTTAGCTTTAAAAAAATTAACCAAGAAGGACAGGGTGAGAGAGGCTTCGCTCAGTGTGGCTGTGTTCTCAGTTAGCTTTGGGTACCTTGGAAGGAGTGATGTTCCTTACACTGGACCTGCTCTTTGATCTCCTGACTGCAATGCTCAGATGAATTTTCCTTGGAGTGAAAACATGATTAGGTTTTCTCTACCTTTGAAATCGCTTTAAAAACACTGGAATCGAGATCTCATTTATTCTCCACAGTCTCACATTATAAAATCATGGTTAACCTCAGAGCCAAATACTTCTCTTTTTATCCCCCTTTGAATTTTTTCCACTAAAGGAAGTTTTTCTTAGAAGCAGATTGAAAGCTCTTAATTCTTTTCCAAAAACGAGAGAGACAAAAGACATTCACTGGCTGAATTCCACATCCAGTCCTGAAGCTTAATCTGTAGAGAGAAGAGGAAATACTTGTCTCTCAATATCCAAAAAGGAAAGAATTTCTCTTAAGCACTCCCAATCAGCTTGAGAGGACGCAGTCATAAATCTTGAGCTCAAGGATACAGGAAATATTACTTCGTCCATTTTCCATAAATCAACTGCATTTTTGACACTGAGGCCCCATATTTCCTGCTGGCAGGACATGAGTCACTTCTTCCTCAACCTGGTACGTGAGTTCTGGACAGAAGCACTCCGAGCAGCACCAAGGGTTGCATACAAGGCATCACTTGTCTGTGTGGGTTTTGATCTGCTGCGTCTGTGCTACGCTTTCTATGAGGGCATCTGTGGGGAGTCTGGTCACCCCACTGCTACACTTTCAAGTCTCAGCAGGTCCCATCATTCCACATGTGCTATTTCGTTGCCTGACGCATGGCCCCTGCCCCCTGAACAGGCACCCACCCAGCTCTTAGTCTGCCCTCCCTGAGTGAAGTCCTTCTCTGCTTGAGGTGGGCTTTAAGAAATGCCCCCTTTCTTCCTCTGTTTCCTCTAAGTCACTCTGTACCTTTCGCGGTCTGTCTTCACTGCATCTTGACACAAGTCAAGAAGTCTCAGGGACCACATTTCCTTCAAACCCTGTCTCTAAATTCCTTTACACAAGAATGCTCAAACTGTCCTACATGCCTCAATCTTGAGGAGGCAAAGTGGAAAATGAGGGAGGAGAGATTATCCAGTCATCTGGGTGACAAAGATGGTTGTGATCTGCAGTCTGGAAGTAGTATTTGTCCCAAATCATGTATGGCATGGTAGATGGGACATTAACTCTGTCCAGCGTCCCCACTAATATCTAAATGCAGCAAATTGTGAGATGCTATGACAGCCCCAGCAAACGAGGAGGCAGAGATTACTCCTGAAGGCACACTTAATCATAATCACAAGATTATGCATTTTATAATGGCTTTTAAAATATGAAAATAAAATAAATTGCATGCTCTTTGTAACAGTTTAAACAATGTGAAAGTGTTAAAAGTTGAAGTTTCTCCGTACTACAATTCCATTCTTCTGAGATAATTTACACTCGGTTCGGTTCAGTCACTCAGTTGTGTCTGACTCTCTGCGACCCCATGAATCGCAGCACGCCAGGCCTCCCTGTCCATCACCAACTCCCGGACTTCACTCAGACTCACGTCCATCGAGTCAGTGATGTCATCCTGCCACCTCATCCTCTGTCATCCCCTTCTCCTCCTGCCCCCAATCCCTCCCAGCATCAGAGTCTTTTCCAATGAGTCAACTCTTTGCATGAGGTGGCCAAAGTACCAGAGTTTCAGCTTTAGCATCATTCCCTCCAAAGAAATCCCAGAGCTGATCTCCTTCAGAATGGATTGGTTGGATCTCCTTGCAGTCCAAGGGACTCTCAAGAGTCTTCTCCAACACCACAGTTCAAAAGCATCAATTCTTCAGCGCTCAGCCTTCTTCACAGTCCAACTCTCACATCCATACATGACCACAGGAAAAACCATAGCCTGGACTAGATGGACCTTAGTCGGCAAGCTAATGTCTCTGCTTTTGAATATGCTATCTAGGTGGTCATAACTTTTCTTCCAAGGAGTAAGTGTCTTTTAATTTCATGGCTGCAATCACCATCTACAGTGATTTTGGAGCCCCCAAAAGTAAAGTCTGACACTGTTTCCACTGTTTCCCCATCTATTTGCCATGAAGTGATGAGACTGGATGCCATGATCTTCGTTTTCTGAATGATGAGCTTTAAGCCAACTTTTTCACTCTCCACTTTCACTTTCATCAAGAGGCTTTTAGTTCCTCTTCACTTTCTGCCATAAGGGTGGTGTCATCTGCATATCTGAGGTTCTTGATATTTCTCCTGGCATTCTTGATTCCAGCTTGTGTTTCTTCCAGTCCAGCGTTTCTCATGATGTACTCTGCATAGAAGTTAAATAAGCAGGGTGACAGTATACAGCCTTGATGTACTCCTTTTCCTATTTGGAACGAGTCTGTTGTTCCATGTCCAGTTCTAACTGTTGCTTCCTGACCTGCATACAGATTTCTCAACTTACACTAGCCACGAAATTAAAAGACGCTTACTCCTTGGAAGAAAAGTTATGACCAACCTAGATAGTATATTCAAAAGCAGAGACATTACTTTGCCAACAAAGGTCCATCTAGTCAAGGCTATGGTTTTTCCAGTGGTCATGTATGGATGTGAGAGTTGGACTGTGAAGAAGGCTGAGTGCTGAAGAATTGATGCTTTTGAACTGTGGTGGAGAAGACTCTTGAGAGTCCCTTGGACTGCAAGGAGATCCAACCAATCCATTCTGAAGGAGATCAACCCTGGGTGTTCTTTGGAAGGAATGACGCTAAAGCTGAAACTCTGGTACTTTGGCCACCTCATGCGAAGAGTTGACTCATTGGAAAAGACTCTGATGCTGGGAGGGATTGGGGGCAGGAGGAGAAGGGGGTGACAGAGGATGAGATGGCTGGATGGCATCACTGACTCAATGGACGTGAGTCTGAGTGAAGTCTGGGAACTGGTGATGGACAGGGAGGCCTGGCGTGCTGCAATTCATGGGGTCACAAAGAGTCGGACACAACTGAGCAACTGAACTGACTGAACTGAACTGACACTAACCTATTAATTTTTTTTTTCAATACTCAACCGTATGTGAATGTACAGAGAGGAAAAAATAAAAATGGAACCATATTCCACGTATTATTCTTTGACTTGTGAACTCCATCAGATTTATTTCACTTGGCAGCAGAGTATCTCAGAATATGGATATGTCATAATTTATTTAACCTATGACCAATGGGTGGCTATTCAGTTTGTTTCAATTTTTTAAACATGGTAAGCAATAAATCAAAAAACATTCTTATACATATATTATTTCATCTGCCAATTTTTATTTCTATCATAAATATTTCTAGAAATGGGTTAGAAATTATGCACACTTCAGTTATTATAAATTATATAAAATTTACTTTCCAAAACTGCTACTATGCACAAATTAATAATCTCAGTAAGCATATATAAGAATATCCGTTTCCCAATATCCTTGCCAGAACTAGATGTTATCAATATTTTAAAATTTTGCTAATTTGAGGAATTATAAATGATAAGGAATTTTTTATGCTTCACTGATTTCTAGTTTGTATATTTATTATTTGTGATTCTTTTTCTGTGAATTGTCTTATTTATATTCTTTACAATTTTATATCTCACTATCTTTTCATTGATTTCTAGAAGGGACTTAAACCTTAGGGACTTTCTCATTTAAAAAAAAAAAAATGCTTTTTCTCAGCCTATCTGAACATTGTAAATTTTTACACAGAAAAAAATCTATCCATTTATTTCCCTTTTGGTCAATGTGTTTCTTCTCTTCCTTATAAAAGCTATGTCCAACCTGGTATATTAAATAGTCTCCTGTATTTTTTTCAATACTGGTATACACTTATTCTACATTTAGTTTTTAATTTACAGAGAAACTCCTTTACTTGGGGTGTGAGGTTGAGCTCTAGATTTATTTTCTTCCAAATTATACCAACAATATGTTTTGAGCTTATAGAATAGGTTTTATAAATGGACTAACCATAAATATTTCTGCTTTGTTCACCTTTACTTTTCCCTTCTCTCTGTCCGTTTCTTCCCTTTTTATTATTTCTTAGTTTATTTATCTTTTATATTTTGAATTCCCCGAGTTCCCTGATCCTGGCATCTATTCCCCTGGTCTCCTCACTCTCTTTACTCTCTACTGTCTTATAACAAAATCTTTCACACCTTTATATCTCTACTTGGTCCCTGAAAGCATTTGCTTTTTTACTCCTTGGCATCGATTTTTATAAGTTTTATCCTTTCAGTTGACCTTGAATAAACTGTTACTTTGTTTTTTATTTAATTTTTCTCCCAGAAGTTTTAAACGTATTTTTAATTTCTATGTTTATAGTTTTCTTATCGATTTATAGTTTTATTATGTTTTATCAGAGAATGTCCTTGTAAAATCTCTACCTTAAGGAATGCACTAAAGTTTTTTTTTCTGGGCTAGCATGTAATTGACTTCTGTAAACATTTCATGAGCATAAAAGAATAATGTTTATTTTTGTTTATAGGATATAAAATTCTATAAATATACTTTATAATAATTATGTTTATTTTAGTATATTTATTCAAACTCTCCCTAACCATACATGTTTTCAGCTACATTATCTGTCAAATTATGTAAGAGATTATTAATTTCTCTACTATTGTCTTGATTTTGTCAAAATTTTGACATTCTAAGAATTTTGGCATTACATGTTTCACAGTTTTATTGTTTGGTGTATAGATTTGCATAACTGTTAGAGCTTCTTTATGCACTGAATGTTTCATCATGATATAGTATACTGCTAACCAGTTTAAGGATTAAGGTTGTAAATTATACTTTAATTGATATTAACATTACCACTTCTGCTTGTTTTTTTTTTTTTGTTTTGTTTTCATATGCCTGATTTTCTTGCAAATATCTATCTTTTTAAAGATATTCCTTGTTATTTTATTTTACATATTAATTTTTGGTTTCAAATTACTTCTGAGATTACTTCCCCGACTGTGTTGTTGAGATAGTTTAATGACCTGTGACATACAATAGAATATAAAAGTACCTTTGATTTTAAAAAGGAAATCAGCACTCAGTGAAAGTTACAATAGTCTCCTCTGTTACTTCTTTGTTTCCTTTCTCAGAGCTCCAGCAAGGGTAAAGGTGTATTTTCAGGACTGAAATATCATAAGGAAACCATAAACCTACTAAATTGTGTTGCAACCAGTCCATTTGAGGGTATGCTATGCCATGGAATACATGTCTAAAAGAAGGAGAGCTGCTGAGCAAGAATTTGTGGGTGCTTTTCTCTTGTTATTCAGGATACTGGTTTTTTTGTTTTGTTTCCAGACAGTAAGGTTCTGTAGAAATATCCCTCATGTATATTTCTATACAGCTACACTTGCATATACCCCACAACTGTGTCACAAAATTGCATATTTAAAAAAGGAAAAGAAAATGGAAAAATACAAGAAAGAACTTGAGGAAGAGACTAGTTGGCTGATTTTTAAGGACATTGTATAGAGATTTCTCATTTTATGGTGATGGGATCATGTGAATACAGTCCTTTGCAATTCTATTTCTATTTAAAATAAATAGGATAACCATAGTGACCAATTCTTAAATTATAGTGCTAATTAATTCAGCTTTACTATACAATAATAGAGTGCAGTAAAAAGAATCTGACACTACAAAATCTGCCTACTTAGAATCTGAGTCAGTTCATCTAGAAATAGACTTTCCACTCTAAATATAAGAAGAGTCCTTTTTTAACATATTTTTACAACAGGCATATTTTATCAAATTATGCACTCATTGTAATACTCATGGCAGTTATTTGATACCTGCAAGTTACTACTCTCATCTGAAAGTTTCCTAGAAGTCATTTCCTCTTGGGTTTAATTGTTTTAATATAATATCTCTGGGAGATGTTACCTTTATTAATATCAAGAGCCTAATTCACAAAACAATCATGGAAGGGGAATCAGTACACACTTAGCTCAGCCCTCTATTCATGAAGAAGCAGAGGCCCAGAGAGATTAAATGACTTGAAGGCCCAGAGCTAGTCAGTGTCAAGGGCTGAACTGGAAACCATGCCTTGCCTGTGACTGCCCAGTACATTGATATGTTATTCTAATAAGAATGCAAGTAGAATGTGATTCATTAGATTATGAGAAACGCTGTGAGAACTGAATGAAACAATACATGTAAAAACAGATGACACATTTCCTAGAACCTGTGATGTAACTAGTAAAAGGTATTTGTGCTTGTGGGTTTTCTCTTTGATTAAGAAAGTTATGAAATATTTCAGATATATTTACAATAAAGTGCTACCAACACTGTAGAAAGCCCTTTATGAAACACTCTAGATCCAATCCCATTCTCCACCAAGTTAAGTTTAATTTGATATTTACTATTTCAGTATATTTCTTTATTATTTTATCATTTCTTTATGATTATATATGTACATAACAAGAGCATTATATTTTACTATTTTACATATTTTAGGCTATTTACATGCTATAATGTCATATGTATTTTGCAACCCCATGGACTGTAGCCACCAGGCTCCTCTGCCAATGAAATTCTCCAGGCAAGAATACTGGAGTGGGTAGCCATTCCCTTCTCTAGGATATATTCCTGACTCAGGGATTGACCCAGTTCTCCTGCATTAAAGGCAGATTCTTCACCATCTGAGCCATCAGGGAAGCCCATGCATTTTGCAAAGCGTCTTTTTCTTTATTTAACATTATGTTGAGGTGATTTGTTGTTGCGGATTTAATTACATCTAGCTTATTTATTCATTTTCATTGCCGCATGATATTCTGGTCTGTGAAGACATCACAATATAATGAACTGATCTTCTATTAAGAGTTTTTTATAGGATGCTTCCAATTTTTTGCTACACAACTACTCCTGCTCTCCACATTGGTGTATATTATCTTGTGTATATATGCAAGAATTTCTCCAGAGGGTTGATTTAGGAATGTAATTGTTGAGTTGAAGCTGTATGCATCTTTACCTTGACTAGATATTGTCAAACTGCTGTCTAAAGTTGGTCTGCCAATTCAGACTCCTATTTGTTCTGCTTGCTCCACACGCTTGGCCAACTCTTGGTGTTGTTGGACTTAAATTTTTAGCAACCTGAATTGTGTGAGGTTATAGCACATTGTGGTTTGAATTTGCACTTCCTTAGTTAACATAGAGGTTGATAATCTCTTCATAAGCTTCTTGGTCAATTATATTCTCTTTTTTAATGAATTGGTCATTCATCTGTTTTGCTCATTTTTTTATTAGGTTGTTTGCTCATTTTTCTATTAGTTTGCTCATCTTTCTATTATTAGTCACAACCTAATAATAACAATCATTTGTGGGGTCTATTGGTGAAAACATCCTCTGCTAGTGTATAATTTGTTTTTGAACTCTGTCTAAGGTGTCTCTCTTGTAAAGAAGTTTTAAAGTGTAATATTTGTATTAGTCTTTATGTTTGGATATTTTTAAGCACTCTTTCTCCAGAATAAAGTCATGGAGATACTTATCAACACCTATAAATTTACAATTTTGACTTTTCACATTTAGATCTTTAATCCTCTTCAAATACATTTGTATGTATTGTTTGAAACAGGAATCCAAGTTTACATTCTGTTCAGATTATTCAGTTCTCGCAGGACTACTTCTTGAATCCTTTGCCACTACTTATCATAGCCAATTCCCCTTCTCTGTTTGTCCCTGAACTAATGCCATGCTGTCACGATTTCTGTAAGTATGTAATTACTGTTTTGATATTTAATAGAGCTAGTATCCCCTACCTATGATTTTACTGTGAATTTTGACTTCTTACTCTTTTCATAAAAAATGATTAACACAAGCAAAACTTTCAGAAAGGTGTCAGACATTGTGAAAGACTGGTATATTGCTATAGTCAGTGTGGGTGCTGGAGAAGTCACTGAACATGGAATCATAGATAATGAGAGATGGGGCAGTATTCACAAACTCTCTGGGATCCAGTTTCCTCATCTTTAAAATGAGTCCATCACTGGCTAGTAAAAATTGCTTTATTGAAATAAGGTGGGCAGCTAGGAGAGTGGAAAAGAGAAGCTGTTTACAGTAAAAGGAAATAATCAACCCATGGGGGCATCTGTGTGTAGGTAGCTGGATCAGCCTCTGGAAAAGACAGACTTGGCAGGTTGTGTTCAAAGCATCTGCAGAGAAGCACTTTTCCACCAGGATTTAGGTATCTCATCTGCAGCTTACTGAGCAAGCCAGAATGTTTCCCACGGCTGGACCACAGAGTGAGCTACTCAGCTTTGATATGAGACAGAGGTACAGCTGTAAAAACCTTATGATTCTGAAGGCATATTTAGTTGGATATAAATATCTATACCTTCTTATGTTTATGTAATTGGTCCTTGAGATTTCCTTTCCCCGGAAAATTACCCACATCCCTTCCCCAACTGAAAGACTATGTGTCATATAAGGGTCCAGCAGACTGGAGGACATTTAAAAGAAAATAAAGAGGAGGCCACTTACACAGACCACCCAGGGAAGGGAGGCATTTTGCCATATGTGATGTGGCAGAAGTGATTATTAACAGCAAATGTGATCTCCTCTTAAAGCTTCCAGGACAAATTTTACCACATATAGCACTCTTGGCTGTGCTATTTGGTTAAGGACACAAATGTCTTCTTCAGTTTAGAATTACAGACCCAAGACCAATGACAAGATTGTTAATATCACCGCTTTAACAGCCAGCTCTGTATCTCCTCAGGGTTCCTAACAGTGAGTAAAGAGAAATGAGATAGAACTCTAGGATTTAACCAGCAATGTGTTCTAAGTGCAACTGAAATTAAAACTGAAATCCATGCTTGTCTTTCTTTGAGAAGCTATAACAAGGTGTTGGAATGTTATTAATGAAATAGAGTCTATAAATTGCCTATAAAAATGTTGAGGCTTCACTGACTAATTTTATACTTCCAGCAAACCTAGGAGATAGGCCCATTGTTTTCTCCATTTTACAGGTATGGATAAGGTGCAGAAGAAGAACTTGCCTAAGTAAATGAGTTAATAAGGCAGAGATAGAATGTAAGCCTAGGGGGCCTTTCTCTTATTCCTTTAATACACCCACCATCCTTGTTTTTACATCATGACATTGACATAGGGTTTCGAAGCAGCATTCTGATAGAGAATCCAGGCTAGAAGTCTGAATTCACACTTGCCTGTCAGTGTCTTCCTACAGCGAAGCAGTCACTCCAGTGTTTCGGTGCCTTAATTTCACATTCCCATAGTGACCCAAGCTTTATCCCATTATATCGCTAAACATACTGCATAAGAGTTGTGGGTTTCTTTCCTACTCTCTTACCACATATTAGGAATTTCAAGGACAAAGACCGTCGTTTTCTCATCTGGTATCCCCAGAGATTAGCACCATGCCTGATACACTTAGGTACTGAACAAATGTTTGCTGAATGGGCAAATGAAGGGCAGCTCCACTTAAAAATTTTAGGTGATTTCCCTGGTGGTCCAGTCATTAAGAATCCACCTTGCAATGCAGGGGACGCTGGCTCGACCCCTGGTCAGGGAACTAGGATCCCACATGCTGTTGAGCAACTAAGCCCGCTTGCCACAACTAAGGAGTCCATGCACCACAATGAACGATGCCGCATGGTGTAACGAAGATCCTGGCATGCCGCAACTAAGACCAGATGCAGCCAAATAAATAAATAAATATAAAAAGAAATAAATTCTTTCAGAATTATTCATTTTACCGATAGTAAAACTGAGGCAGAAATTAGTGAAGTTGCCAAATACCTACATTCAATATATGGTAAAGCAGGTACAGTACCCCTGGTGTCCAGAATCAACAGGCAGTGTTCTTTTCATTGTGAATGACTTAAAGTGATGAATGTGCATAGGAGGAAAAAGAGAACCTACCTATTGACTGAAAAATTCCAGACATCTTCAGTTACTAGTGACACCAAGAGCAATGTTTCATTTCTGTTTCTTCTCTCATAGAAACAAGAGATGCCACTGTTAGTAGCTGACTCACATCACTGCAGTGACAACGTTCTGTCTTAGCACCTGGATGGGGCAAGCAGCACTAGGAAGTGCTCCATTATAGAAGCACAAAGGAGGCAGTTTGTTAAGCCACTATGCCCTTGCAAGCTAAAATGAGACAAATGAGTTGGTCCGTTTGAAGGTTAAGGAAAAGAAAAATTTGCAGTAGAAATAGAAATGAGGCTATGCCAGGTATTTGTGACATATTTAGTTCATTGGCAATAAGCACCATGACACACCATCATCTGGGAGACCTAGGGCATCCAGCCTGTTCCACTAGAGCCTGTGGTCATGAGGGTGCCAATAGGCAGGATGGCTTCATTTGGGAGGACTCTCTTCTTCCCTTAAGGTGGGCGCCAGTGGTAAAGAAGGAGATAAAAAAAAAAGACAGGTCTGATTCGCTGGTCGGGAAGATTCCCTAGAGAAGGAAATGGCAACCCACTTCAGTATTCTTGCCTTGAAAATTCTGTGAACAGAGGAGCCTGGCGGGCTGTAGTCCATGGGGTTGCAAAGATTCAGACACACCTGAGCACATGCACACAGAAATTCTCTTAACCTGAGTAACAAGACATGGCCAGTAATGATTTCAAAGGAACTGTAAGGAAATGTTGCTGATTCTCAGGCTCTGATGCAATGAGCAAGAGATGACGTCATTACATCCATCTGAGACAGAAGTCTTTGATCTGATGACTGCAAACCCCTCTGTAACCCATAACATTCATCGTCCTGAGATGATGATACCACCAGCTTGTTACTTTTACTGTCTCTCCCAGCTCATCTGGATGACCTCCTCCCACACCTCCACTTATGAAACCAGTGGTGGTTAATTTCATGTGTCAATTTGAAGGGCAAATGGATGCCCAGAGAGCTGATAAGGCACCATTTCTGGGTATGTCTATGAGGATATCCCAGAAGATATTTGAATCAGTAGATTGAATAAAGAAGATCCGACCTCCCCAATGTGAGCGGGCATCATTCAATTCATTGAGGCCCCAAATAGAACAAAAGGAGGAAGGCAGAATCCTCTCTTTCCTTGAGCTGGGATATCCATCTCCTCCTGCCCTCGGACATCAGAGCTTCTGGTTCTTGGGCTTTCCGACTGGCAGTGAATTACATCACTAGCTCTCCTGGTTCTCCAGCTTTCAGATAGCAGATCATGGCATATCTTTGCCTCTGTAATCATGTGAGCCAGTGTGCATGAGAAATGCCATCCATATATCCTATTAGTTCTGTTTCTCTAGCAAAATCTAATATAAAACCTGCCTCTTAAAAATACTGAGACTTCTGCCCTCATTCTACATTCAGTGTCGACCTATAGCACCACTTCAGCCAGACTAATGACATTGCCCTTAACCTCTGCCTTTGGTAATTTTACTGCATCATCACTGATGCTGCTGCTAAGTCACTTCAGTCGTGTCCGACTCTGTGAGACTCCATAGATGGAAGCCCACCAGGCTCCCCTGTCCCTGGGATTCTCCAGGCAAGAACACTAAGGACTCCTAACCCGGGATCCAAGTTGATGAATCTTCTTTGGTCCTATGCTGGAGCAGGGGTGGAAGCCACTGTGGACTCTCAGCTTCTGAAGGCCCCTCAAAGTCCCTATTGAGTGTGTGCTGCTGGTGATGTGATACAGGGAGCGTCTTGTCAGGAGAAATGACATTGTGTGTTATTACACATTCCTTTTTATTTCTCTTGTACCAATATTCCAAACTGGCTCTCCTGAGTCTGGCTCTCCTGAGTCTGGTCTCCCCAGTGAGTCTGGTCTCCTCAGTGATGCCTTAGATTCACCAAGGAACAGGGGACAGGGGACAGCCAGTGCTGAGGAACACAACCTGTCTTTCTGCCTTTGGCTACTCTTTGTTCTAGAAAAGACATTTCTGCACACAAAAAAGCAAACAATCAGGTCCCCACTCTCTCTTTTTATTCATTCTGCACTGAGGAAATCCTCTGGAGAAGGATGCTGGTAAAGACCCACTAGCTCCCCCAGACAGATGATTCCAGAACAGAGCACAGGACTGCCAGGAAGGAGGTCCAGTCTCCACATTGTGGCTTGGACTCTAATTGAGACCATAATACCATTACTAAATGAAAGGTTTCCTTTTGTCTCTTCTTTTATAAAATAAGGAAAATAAAATTCACCCTATCAGCAGACGAGCAAACTGAGGATAAAATAAATCATATATTTGACCCAACTTTGAGACGGCAAAAAGCACATTGGATCAGGTCATTATCAGGATAATAATGATTCCTGCAGTAAGGTTAAAAAAATCCTTCTCTTCCTGAAAACCAAAATGGGTTGTGAAACTTCACAGAGTAATTATAACTTTTGACATTTGTAAAGAGTTTAACAGAGCACTTTCACATAAATCATACCATTTAATCTTCATATTGGCATTAAAATATACATGATTATTTTTCCCTTTAAAAAAATGAAGCAACTGTATTCCAAAGAGGTTAATCTGCTTTAGAAAGCACAGATGGTTACAAGTGGACATAACTTTGCCCTTCTGATTCTAATTTTCTTTTATAATTCTACTGTTTCAAGAAAAGGTTGGCATAAAAAGTGATATTAAAAACCTTACATTTAGTACTTTGTTATTTGTGCAAGACAAAATGCCCTATGGGTATATAATATTCTCAGATTCCTTTCATAAACCCAACTTATCCTTGAAAATTGTTAAAATATTTCATTCAGATTCATGTATGCATTATGCTGATTAATGTTTCCTGCAGGGGTTATTAACTACTATAAAAAAATCTTTACCATTCTTCTACTTAAATAGACTTCTTCATTATAGAAACAAAAATAATATATAGAACTAGATGGTAGCTTTAGTAATTACAACTAAAACAAATGTAAAGACATAGATGAAATAAATTATATCCAAGTGGTTTCATTTTTCAGACAACTTGTATGGAATATTAGTAAACTTTTAGTAATAGGGTTGTTTGATGATGATTCTTAAATACAAGCTCATTAAAAGATTTTATTATTGATGAGTACAAATACACTGTGCGTACATTACAAAAATAGCTTACAAGGCTATTTTTCAAATAAGTGCAAGTTTTATTAAGAAAACACATTTAGTATTTAAATGAATAAGACCGGAGTTGCAGAATTTGTTTTGCTCACCACTTTAAAAGAGTGATTATTCATCCATTCTCTGCTCCCAGGAAAGAGTCAAACACGTGTGAAAATTAAATGGGACATGGCAGGTGGACGTTTCTGAAGTCCGGTAGCAGAAATAGCAAGCTAAATAATATTCACAGAAGGCCCTCTATGCGACAGGAAGCCTGTTCTAGTGCGATCTACCTGATAGGGTCAATATCTCACTGCTCGTTGTAACCCTGAGTGGTCACAAATTAGTTAGCAGGATCATCCTTAAGTGAATCTCAGCTTCCTTGCCTTCTCATTCTAGCAACTCTTCCTTGAGTTTAGAAAAGAATACAGCAGAGAGACGAAGGCAACACCCCTCCCTGCCATTTGTTGAAACAAGAGAACTGAGAATGATGTCCTAAAAGTGGACTTTAAATCTTGCCTTTTTATTTCTTGAAGCAGAGCATGCCTTGTATGAAGGTTCGGTTAGGATGACAGTGCATGGAAAAGCAAAGGGGAGTCAGTATCTGGTTTCTAATTCTAGCTCTTGTACAAAATATATGGCCTGAAGCTAATCTCCAAAATCCAGAAACCTCAAGAGATTTGGAAAATACATGACTTGTGAGTTAATGGATCAAACTCAATCATCTGCCTCATTCCAGTGCTAATATTCTATTAGTATGCATGCATAAAGCATTTTATCTAGAATACTTATCTTTAATTTAATATTTTTAATTTAAGACGCTGTAACTGACTTCAGACTCACCATGCAATTATCAAGCCTCTTTGTGCACTTGTTCCCAAGCCTGGGTGACCAGTATCATCTGAAAAAAGTGAAAATGAAAGTTGGTCAGTTGTGTCCAACTCTTTGCCACCCCATGGAATTCTCCAGGCCAGAACACTGGAGTGGGTAGCCTTTCCCTTCTCCAGGGGATCTTCCCAACCCAGGGATCGAACCCAGGTCTCCCGAATTGCAGGCGGATTCTTTACCAGCTGAGCCACAAGGAAAGCCCAGTATCATCTGAGGAACTATTTAAAAGTGTAAGGAGACTTCCCTGATGGTACAGTGGCAAAGAATCCTCCCGTCAATGCAGAGGACTTGGTTCTGATCCCTGGTCTGGAAGTTAAGATCCCACATACCTCAAAGCAACAGTGCATCACAACTACCGAGCCCCTGCTCTAGAGTCCACATGCTGCAGATACTGAAGCCCTCGTGCCCTAGAGCCCTGCCCTAGAACAAGAGAATTCACCACGATGAGAAGCCCGAGCACCACGACTAGAGTAGCCCCCGCTCACTTAACTAGAGAAAGCCCGCAGGCGGCAACGAAGACCCAGTGCAGTCAAAAACAAAAGTAGGTTCCAAGCCTCACCCACAGCCTGCTCAGCAAAGTTCAAGGCAGTGGGCCCCAGAATCTACCTAGTATTAAAGTTCTACCTGTGATTTTAATGACCTGCCAGGTTGGGCAGTGTGCTTTATCAGTGCTTCTACAATGATCCCATTTCAAAACACAACTCTAACAAAAACTCTGAATCGGTATCAAAAGACAAAAACTGAATTTTCTAAAGAAGATAATTTACATTTTGCAGACAAAAGGAACAATAACGCTGGATCTCTGAGGGTCAGATTATTTAAGTGTCTCATCAACCTTCCTGCTAATGCAGGAGACACAAGTTCGATCCTTGCGTTGGGAAGATTCCCCTGGAGAAGGAAATGGCAACCCACTCCAGTATTCTAGCTTGGATAATTCCATTGACACAGGAGCCTGACTGGCTACAGTCCATGTGGTCGCAAGAGTTGGACATGACTTAGGGAGTAAACAGCAACAGCAAATCAAAAGACAAGGAGCAAGTGAGTAGCAGAGGTAGGGCAGAAGCCAAGTTCTTCTGACTTCAAATCCAGCGCCAAATTCACTGCATTCCAAACATTCTCATGATGTCAATTCACACAGCAATTATTTAATCAAGCACCTGCTATGTCAAAAACCCCATGCTATCACATACAGCAGTAACTAACATGTGTCTGGGAGGGGCAAATTTCCTCTTAGCCCTCTTGAGTTCTTTTGTCTGGTCTAATACTAAATTAGACCACTAAATTCCTCTATTGTAAGAAATGGTTCTTGTTTTCCTGGTTAGAACAGGTATTTATACTGGTATTTCCTTTCTTTCCTTTGTTCTTCATACCCTAGGAGAAATAGGCTGAGTCTGATACAGTTACCCAGCTAGACAGAGGCAAAGGTGATGCTAAGGCTGTCATCTTATCATCACATTGTAGTCAATCAGAAGAACTGCACAGCAGCTTAGAGAAAGATGGTTCTCTACATCTGCCTGCCCCCGTCTATATAATTTTACCCTCAGGAAGTATAATTTTATTTTACCTTTGAAGGATTAAGTTATGGTAGGAAAGCTTACAAACAAGTTATTTTTAGCTCTAGCAAATAAAACACAGCTTCTGTCTCTGTTCTTGTGAAGTAGAGTAGCAAGGAAAGAAGGGGAGGGTACTGCTCACTACCTTGTCAGTCTGCTGAGAGCCCAGAAGCTTCTGTTTCACGGGGAAGCAGTGATTACACTTATGGGAATGGCAGAGGTCACCCAGACACAGGTGGGGAGCTCTGGTTATCAGTCATGAGTACACATTTCTGGATACTACCCATCTGGCCAATGAAATGACCCCCACGGTGTGTAATCCATTGGGTGTGCAGCTTTTGCTATAGTAATAAACCATCAGGACTCTTTTTTTTTTTTCCTTTTCCTCTAAGTTTGTTTTTTGAAGACAGGGCTTCCCTGGTAGGTCAGTTGGTAAAGAATCCACCTGCAATGCAGGAGACCCCGGTTCGATTTCTGCGTCAGGAAGATCCCTTGGAGAAGGGATAGGCTACCCACTCTGGTATTCTTGGGTTTTCCTGGTGGCTCAGATGGTAAAGAATCTGCCTGCAATGTGGGAGACCTGGGTTTGATCCCTGGGTTAGGAAGATCCCCTGGAAGAGGGCTTGGCAATCCACTGTAGTATTCTTGCTTGGAGGATCCACATGGATAGAGGAGTCTGGCAACCTACAGTCCATGGGGTTGCAGAGTCAGACACAGTGAGGACTAAGCATGTGCATTCTATACTAGAAAGAAAAGACAAAAGTTTGTAAGAAATATGGTCAGATATTCAACTGTATTACCAGCATATGTGTGTCTGAAAACATTCCAAAATACAGGTGAAGGACATGTGTCAATCAGTTCAAACAAGATTTAGTGGTTGTAAATTCCACCCACTTCAAGCCAAAATAATATCCTAAAGAGGCATATTTCAGATCAGTCTACTTCTTATTCACGTTTAATTTTCTTGCAAACATAGAAGAGTTCATGCTAAGCTAAAAGCCACCAGCTTAAATCTAATAGTTTCTAAAAACAAGAGGTCTAGGTGTCCAAGTTCACAATAACCTGCCTCCAGTTTTATTTCAGTTAGAAGCTTCATGGAACAGCTCAAACTCAGGAGAGTACAACAAGAAATTGCTTTATTTGTTTTCCTGAGTATAGCTCCCAAAGGATCTATGGGGTAGGCTCCTTTCTTGCCCCTTAAAGAAATTTCATGAAGAGACCGTATCTCTCCTGACATCTTCAGTTATAAAAAGCTTGGTCTGGTTCAGTCAATTAAAAACTTCAGTCCAATTTAACGCTCAGAGCCTCTGCTCCCAGGATCAGCCAGGCCTCCACCCGAAGACCTGGAGTTGGGAGCGTGTGGTCTGCTCCCCTGCTTCTGCTTTAGCGCCTCTAGGATTGAGAGGGACAAAGAGGGCAGTGTCATCCTTACCCGTACATCGCTGTGGACAGGGCTTCCTACTGCAGAGTTCCCTGACCGGAGATCTACTCTTGCCTCTGCCTGCCCCGGGCTCCTGATGCAATATTTCTTCACCTGATGACCCATGAGTGTTAGGGTTTTAAGTGTGATTCAAACATAAAAAGAACAGGTCCATCAACATTCTGTTGGCTTTATGATTCAGGAGCCTTTATGATGCCTTCTCTTCTTTGGGGTAATACGGTATATCCTAATCAATTAAAAGTAACATAAATGACTGTAGCCTTTATACTTGAAGTACAGCTTGCCCAAAAATAGAGTCCTTGGGTAAACTCCAAAGATAGAATTCTACACTTTGTAGGACTGGCTGCGTGGGCCCTGGCAGTAAATGCACCGGTGGAGAAACCTGTGGCTAGCTGATTTTCTTTTTCCTCTTGAGAAAAGACTTGGTCAATTTACATTTGGTCAACCAAGACTTTTTGTTTGCTTGTTTGAAGTCCAGTTACTTTACTAAGATAAGTTTTTGTGTTGACTGATCTGGGCCAGCTTTTTCTGGAACACAGCATATCATTTCAATCTACAGTTTTTTATCTTTCATTTCGAGAAAATTCTTGAATTTTATCTTTGAATGTTTATTGTATCCCATTATTTTGTTCTATTTTCTTTAAAGATGCCCAATATGTGCATGTTGGATGTTCTTTGTCTTTTTTCTATATCTACCATGGGATTGGATAAAGATACTTTCGCCTTGCTGGCTGCTGCTGGCTCCTAATTTTATATACTCATTCAATTGGAAGTTATTTGTTGGGTTGTATCCGATAAGCAGGGTGTACACCATAATATTGCAACAGAATTGGGACTCAGTTTTCCAGTAATGTGTTCTGTCATCAGAAAGAGCAGCTGTTAATCACTGCTCTAATCACTAGAAAGGAGACTTCATGAAAAGTGGGTTCATATCTTGTTGGTTTCTAAAGTCCTGAGTCACTCTTTCCATATCTCTCAGTAAAGCAAAATGATCCAACAAGAGTACAGTTTTGTTGGTAGTATTGGTTGATACATGCATGCTATATTGCTTTAGTCATGTTTGACTCTTTGCAACAATATGGACTGTATATCCCCCACACTCCTCTGTCCATGGGGGTTCTCCAGGCAAGAATACTGGAGTGAGTTGCCATGCCCTTCTCCAAGGATCTTTCTGACCCGAGGATGGAACCTGTGTCTCTTACATCTCCTGCACTGGCAGGTGGGTTCTTTACCACTAGTGCTGTCTGGGAAGCCCATTATTGATGAGTACTAGGTTATTTTTACATTTAATTCACACTAGTTGCAGTGCAAAAAAGATATCTGGACCTCCATTTTCCTTTTTTTAACTCTTGGAACTTGAGTTTTTATCACCTGTAAAATGGATCAATAAAATGTGTCTTGCAGGATTCTTATAAAGATTAACAATAAGATACGTAACCTTCATCCATGTTTTGTGGTATACAGTAGACACTTGACAGCTGTAAAGATCTTCATATTATCTTATCTCTACTTCACTCTTTATTATTTAAAGATGACTATCTCAACGGAAAGCAAAAATTACTTTTAGTTTAGCACATCCCACAGCAGATTGAGTTGTAGAAAGACAGTTTAAAACAAAATCTCTTATTTGATTCCAACTTCAATTTTAAAAAGCCAAATTTTAGTATACCTGGTTTTCTAATTCTAAACAAAATTTTTAAAAAACAGGGTAGTAAAAAGATCTTATTTATTTGTATTACTGTGATAGTAAACTATTAACTAATCTGTTCAAGAAAGATGATTTGAAAATAGTTTGAAAAATTACTTAAATGTTCAGCAGTAAGATTCAAGAAGATCAAGCATGGATTTTGCAGTCAGAAATTTCAGGTGTGTATTAGAAACCCATTGTTTACAAGCTATGTGATTTGGAGTTAAGATACATAATTTTTTTGAACTTCACATTCTCATTTGTAAAATGAAATTAGTTTATATCATAAGATGATAGGATTAAATGAAATAAAAGAACTGAAAGGGTTGAACAATTTTAATTATTGTCTGCTGTGTGTCCCGAAGTATTCACATTGCAAAATAACTCTGTGGGTCAATATACAGATTTGTTAGTTTACATTCCTATAGTTTCCATATTCATTGAGGTCAAGTGGGAGCTACTCAGCAAAGCAACATTTACCTTCATCTATTTTTCATCTTATATGCAGAGTACATCATGAGAAACGCTGGGCTGGAAGAAGCACAAGCTGGAATCAAGATTGCCGGGAAAAATATCAACAACCTCAGATATGCAGATGACACCACCCTTATGGCAGAAAGTGAAGAGGAACTAAAAAGCCTCTTGATGAAAGTGAAAGAGGAGAGTGAAAAAGCTGGCTTAAAGCTCAGCATTCAGAAAACGAAGACATGGCATCTGGTCCCATCACTTCATGGCAAATAGATGGGGAAACAGTGGAAACAGTGTCAGACTTTGGTTTTTGGGCTCAAAATCACTGCAGATGGTGACTGCAGCCATGAAATTAAAAGACGCTTACTCCTTGGAATAATGACCCACCTAGATAGCATATTGAAAAGCAGAGACATTACTTTGCCAACAAAGGTCCATCTAGTCAAGGCTATGGTTTTTCCTGTGGTCATGTATGGATGTGAGAGTTGGACTGTGAAGAAAGTTGAGTGCCGAAGAATTGATGCTTTTGAACTGTGGTGTTGGAGAAGACTCTTGAGAGTCCCTGGGACTGCAAGGAGATCCAACCAGTCCATTCTGAAGGAGATCAGCCCTGGGATTTCTTTGGAAGGAATGATGCTAAAGCTGAAACTCCGGTACTTTGGGCACCTCATGAGAAGAGTTGACTCATTGGAAAAGACTCTGATGCTGGTAGGGATTGGGGGCAGGAGGAGAAGGGGACGACAGAGGATGAGATGGCTGGATGGCATCACGGACTTGATGGACGTGAATCTGAGTGAACTCTGGGAGTTGGTGATGGACAGGGAGGCCTGGCGTGCTGCGATTCATGGGGTCACAAAGAGTCAGACACAACTGAGCTACTGAACTGAACTGAACTGATGTTTCACCTAGGAACCTGGGAGCTAAAAAGGAGTCAAAGATGTCCTACATCAGCACACCTGTCAATAATGTACTTGAATTCGGTTAATATTCCTTTTGCACAAAGAATTTCAACATCTGACCAGACCAACATCCTCGAATTGATTCAGCTGACATGAAGACCTAATAAGGAAATAAGGGTAAGAGAACTGGGAACAAGATTCTTTCTCTGTGCCATTTTTGAGAGGGAACAGTCAATTAAATCCTTACTGTTACAGCTGTGAAAAGGTCTTTACAAACTTAACATTTCTGAAGCTTTCTAGCAGCTATGCAAATGTAGTTCCTGCATTTAGTCTATTGTCTCTCACCCAGAAACACTGTCTAAAATGCTTTTCTTTTATAATTTCTATGGGTGTGAAATTCTTAAAAGCTGCAAAACCATTGTCTTGCTAGGATTCCAGGTGTGGTACCCTATTGTTATATTCTAATATATTAGGAAGATAGAGTCATAGAAAGGCTTCAGCAAGCAGTTTGTATTTTCTCCACATCACACTCAGGGGACATGTAAACTCAATCATGCCACCATTTTTGCTGGCACATCCATGACTTTTTGGCACAGGACACAGCCATCCCTCTGTGAGATAACTCCAGTCAAGACAAGCTCCATGTTATTCTTGATGAAGACATCCTTCAACTAAAGCAGTTTATTCTTAAGGCTATCAGCATCTTTCAGGGTTGCTACATGCCTTTTTGCTAAGTCACTTCAGTACTGTCTGACTCTTTGTGACCCTAAGGACCCGAGCCCTCCAGACTCCTCTGTCTCTGGGGATTCTCCAGGCAAGAATACTGGAGTGGGTTGCCGTGCCCTCCTCCAGGGGATCTTCCTGATCCAGGGATTGAATCTGGATCTCTTATGTCTCTCCTGTATTGGCAGGTGGGTTCTTTACCACTAGCACCACCTGGGAAGCCCCCAGGCTTGCTGTATTTTGTTAATATTTTAAAGGCAAACTTTTTGAGTGTTTACAGCTCACACTGGAAAGGAAAATCTATGGCCTTGAAATTACTGTCCTGAGGACAATATTTAGAATATCAAATATTTCCTGATTTTCAAGTCTGGGCTAGATTGTCATGATTAAATGCTTTACTCGTAAGCTCCTATTTCCTGTTGTTTACACTTCAATTTATGGTATTGGAACAGTGCTTAGCAAAGGTTTGTCTAATGGAGCCAAGATGAAACTTGGCAACAGCACAAGAAAAATGCCATCTGCAAAATGGAACTGCACCCAACTAAGAAGTGTTTGCTCTTTATTCAGGGATCAAGAAAAATCTCTCCTCAAACCCCTTTCTCACCATAATTCTTTTACTGGTACTTTTATAAGTTGAACTTAGCATGTGGGTTAAGCATTTGTTTACATGAGTATGATAGAATTATGAGATAAAAGGCATCTGGAGCAAATAAAAGTAGAGAATATAGAAAGTTACTATTTTTGTATAAGCAAATGGATTATTTGCTATAAATCCGAAGGATCCCCTCAGACGGCTTGTAATAATAAGATGCTAAAAGTTTGCACAACCATCACATAGGTTATCCAACTGGTTACTTTGAAAACACAAGGAGTTGACTTGACAAATGTGTTTGCACAGTTAATAACCAGAGCATCTGTAAAAACAAAGGCCAATGCCCATAATAAGCCACTGTATTAGCCCATGTCAATAGATGGTGCAGATTTATGAAAAAAAAAAAACAACCAGATGTAGGCACTACTTGGACTAATCAAATAGGGCTTACTTAACAGAGACCACTGAAGAAGTAAGAATAAACAAGACACACAGTGGCAGGACCACTATGGATGGCTGCCCAAGCTGTGCACTGCACAACTCTAGAGGTACCACAGTGATGCTCTGTGACTAGGACCTTCTGCAACTTGGCACCCTGTTGGACAGAGAGAAGTGCATTATCCTGAACAGATACAGTCTCTGGACTCACCCTCAGGATGGGTTTTCAAGGTTACAGATGATAATGTTTTTAAGAGTGGCTTTCTAGAATCATCACTGTCCCTCTCTAGTCCCAGTTTTACATGTATCAGTCTGGCATGTTTCTAGCCACAGGCCAGCAAGATACATTCCAGAGACCACCACATCCTAGCCAGGTACACCTTATCCATCTCAGTGTTATGTAATGTACAACTCAGCTTGCTCAGGCATAAACAAAAGCCACATTCATCATCCTCCCTTTCCCCAGGCTGGTACATCCTGGCCTAGGAACATTTTTAGTGCTGCAGATTGGGTCATGTCACTAACAAAGCCTTTAATCTAGCTGAGTTTATTCTGAAAGCTGAAAAGCTAAGAGCATAAACTAACAGGAGATACAAAGAGCAAATGGGGCCATTTTTTCTCACACTGGCCCTAAAATATAAAGTCCCAGAGGAAGACAGTTGTGGGGAAGGCTTCATGTTGAAATGATGCTATACTCCTTCTCATTAGCCAATGGAAGTGATCAGCTTTAGTCAGTCTGTGCCAGAAGGTAAGCCTTGGGCAGCGGAAACCGTATGGGTTTTAGAGGCTTCCCTGGTGGCTCATATGGTAAAGTGTCTGCCTACAATATGGGACACCCAGGTTCAATCCCCAGATCAGAAAGATCCCCTGGAGAAGGAAATGGCAACCCACTCCAGCACTCTTGCCTGGAAAACTCTATGGTCTGAGGAACCTGTTAGGTTATAGTCCATGGGATCGAAAAGAGTTGGACACGACTGAGCAACTTCACTAGAGTCTTACAGAAATGAGTTTAGGTCCTGCTTTTACGAACTTATTCCCTGCCCTACTTGAGGTCAGGGGCTTGACCCCTCTGAGGACCAGTTTTTTCTGCCTTTGATCAGTTCAGTTCAGTTCAGTTCAGTCACTCAGTCATGTCCAACTCTTTGCGACCCCATGAATTGCAGCACTCCAGGCCTCCCTGTTCATCACCATCTCCCGGAGTTCACTCAGACTCACGTCCATCGAGTCAGTGATGCCATTCAGCCATCTCATCCTCAGTCGTCCCCTTCTCCTCCTGCCCCCAATCCCTCCCAGCATCAGAGTCTTTTCCAATGAGTCAACACTTCTCATGAGGTGGCCAAAGTACTGGAGTTTCAGCTTTAGCATCATTCCTTCCAAAGAAATCCCAGGGCTGATCTCCTTCAGAATGGACTGGTTGGATCTCCTTGCAGTCCAAGGGACTCTCAAGAGTCTTCTCCAACACCACAGTTCAAAAGCATCAATTCTTTGGCGTTGGAGGATAACTGCTTTACAATGTTGTGTTGGTTTCTGCCATACATCAGCTTGAATCAGCCATAGGTATACATATGTCCCTTCCCTCTTGAACCTCCCTTCCACCTCCCACCCTAATTGGTTTTTTCCTATGTACTAAACCAGTTGTCATGAAACTGTTGAGTAGGTCATCCTTTCTTCCCTCCCACCCTCATATGCCAAGTACCTGCATGGCTTTGAATCCATTTATGGGCTCTCTGTTTGGTCCATTAATCTATTTGTTTATTCCTGCACCACAACCATGAGGTCTAATAGGGCACTCCCAGCTCATTGCAGTTCTTTTTCAGAATTGTTTTGAGTATGTTTGCATATTTAGTATTCCATGAATTTTACATTCAGTTTGTCAACTTCTCTGAAGAGTGGTTGGGGTATTGATTGTCACTGCACTTCCTTTATGTATTAATTTGAGAAAGAGCAACATCTTTGTAATAATGTGCCTCCTTTCAATGACCACAATATCTCACCATTTATTGGCATCTTATTTTATGTCCTTCAATAACATTTCTTGATTTTCCATATAAACATATTCTACTCTTTGTTATATTTCTGTCTTGTTACTTCATTGTCTTTATTGCTGTCATAACTGGCATTTTTAAAATGGTAATGGCTCATGTATATGAGAGCCATTGGTTTTGGTTTGTTGATATGATATCAGACTTACTTTCAGACTAGCTCATGTATTTCCAATAGTTTACCATTCATTAATATGTGTTTTTCAGGTGAATAGCTATATTTGTAAATAATTGCATTTTTCTAATCATTATACCTTTTACTTCTTATTTTTGACTTGTTTCCTTACTCTAGTACAACTGGAATATTAGCCAATCACAGCCAATGTTCTTGTTTTATTCCTGGTTTTACTTGCAATTCTGTTAATGTTTCACCGTTAAGTGTAATCTTTACTAGATATTTCCAGTAAACAACTTCCATCAGACTGAAAAAATTTTCTTTTATATCTAGTTAGATATTAGTTATGTGTGTGTGTTTTAACCATGAATGGTCACTGAATTTTGAATTTCTATAGTTCTTTCTTTTACCTGTTTGTAATTTGTTTCCCAGGTGGAATACTTTCTTTACTTTTTCTGATGATAGCATTATGTTCATTTTATATATCCCGGTCTTAATGCTTCATTAGCTCTGTTTTATCAGACCAAGTTCTATGTTTTGAGTGGATTTCCTTGGTCTCTCATTCTTAACTTGGAGCTTTTTTCTGTGAACGGTCAGCTGTCTCTGTATACAAAGCTTTTTTGTATACAAAGTATGTACATATACAAAGTCATTTCAGTTGTGTCCAACTCTTTGCGACCCCTTAGACTGTAGCCCACCAGGCTCTTCTGTCCATGGAATTTTCCAGGCAAGAATACTGGAGTGGGTTGCCATTTCCTTCTCCAGGGGATCTTCTTGACCCAGGGATCGAACCTGTGTCTCTTGTCTCTCCTGCATTGGCAGGTGAGTTATTTACCACTGTGCCACCTATCTGCAGGGAAAAGAAAAGCTGGTATGAAGATTGGGCTCCATAAAGCTTTAAACAAATGCCGGAAAGGGCAGGATGCCCTGGTGGGACATCTTGGCGCCTAGTCTGAGCTTAACATTTCTTATCCCTCTCTCTTAAGTACTGCTCCTCTTGGAAACAGATACTTGTGGCTTCTCTCATCACAGAATACTAAATAGAGTGTGTGCCTATGTGTGAGAATCTGTGTATGTGTTTCTAAGGGGTCATAGGCCAAGTACTTTTGAAGACAATAACCCAATCAAGCATCTTCTGATTGCCCCTTGACCTCCTCCAGCTTCTGGTTCTACTACTTCTTAGCATGAAACCACATTTGGTGTTGCTCTTTCTTTTTCCATGTGACACTCCCTTGGGCTTCTACACATGTTTGGTGCTGCTCAGTTCAGTTCAGTTGCTCAGTTGTGTCTGATTCTTTGCGACCCCATGGACAGCAGCAGGCCAAGCCTCCCTGTCCATCACCAGCTCCTGAAATTTACTCAAACTCATGTCCATTGAGTTGGTGGTGCCATCCAACCTTCTCCTCCTCTGTCATCCCCTTCTCCTCCTACCTTCAATCTTTCCCAGCATCAGGGTCTTTTCCAGTGAGTCAGCTCTTCGCATCAGGTGGCCAGAGTATTGGAGTTTCAGCTTCAGCATCATCCTTCCAATGAATATACAGGACTGACTTTCTTTTGGATGGACTGATTGGTTCTCCTTGCAGTCCAAGAAACTCTCAAGAGTCTTCTCCAACACCACAGTTCAAAAGCATTAATTCTTCGGCACTCAGCTTTCTTTATAGTCCAACTCTCACATCCATACATGACTACTGGAAAAACCATAGCTTTGACTAGACGGACCTTTGTTGGCAAAGTAACGTCTCTGCTTTTGAATATGCTATCTAGGTTGGTCATAACTTTTCTTCCAAAGAGCAAGTGTCTTTTAATTTCATGGCTGCAGTCACCATCTGCAGTGATTTTGGAGCTCCCAAAAATAAAGTCTGTCACTGTTTCCATTGTTTCTCCATCTATTTGCCATGTGCTGCTATTTACCTCTTAAAAATCTGACTCCCTTTAAGTAATTCAGAGATTCATCACAATTTTTTAAAGCTTCTTTCTTTTACTCGGGTGAGTGTGATTATATATATATCTAAACACATACACACACATAAACACACTTTCGTTTCTAGAGTTCACTGTATGATGACAGAGTTCATTGCATGCTTAGCCTGCTATTTTGAAATCAGAACACCTTATATTTGTCCATTGGGGACTTTTCCTAAACTTGAACCTGATGTCTTAAATATTAAAAAATTAATTGAATGAATAGTAAGAGCAATATCAAATGTGACTTATCTCAAAATGGCCTCTGTCTTAATCTAAATATGGGAGTAGAGGTTAACCAGTTTAAAAGCTATCTGAGGATCTTTATGTTTGGGACTCACTGACTCCATTTATTACTTCTGTGACCTTGAACAAGTTGTTCCTTATCTCTGAACCTCCATCACATTGTTGTGAGGGTCAGGTAGAAAAGTTTACATAAAAATAGTTCATAGTCGGCTAAACACGGTGCATGGAAATGATCATCCTTTGCTTCACCCCATTATCTTTGATTTCCCACCTGGCAGACCTGAATTTCAAGTTGTTCACATGTCAATATATCTTGCCCACTTATCGGAAAATATATTTGATGAAAATATTTCCATGCTTTTCCTAAAAGTTGGTAACATATTGTTTTGAATATATGCTCTATGTTGACTGAGAGAAAGAATAGTACTGCGGATTTTATTACGGATTTTAGGATCAGGCAGATGTGGGCACTAATCTTCACTTCTTTTCTTCCTAAAGCCTTTATTGAAACAATCACAGCTCCATGGCTGTTGCATGCAACTGTGGATTCCTTGACACTGTTATTCCTGCAATAACTTCAGCTGACTAGAAGGATTAGGAGAACATCTCTGTGCCTCATTAAATTTCTGTATTTGAAGGGCTGGTGGAGTTGATTAAGACTGCCTCAAAGAAGATTATTAGAATATCCTGACAAGAAGAATTTTCTGGACTTTCATTGTGCAAGATGTCAATTCTTTTTATTGAATCTCTCCTCAATCTTGCTAAATTACTAGTGCAGTTTCACATTGGTCCATCCAAATGTACTAAGGATTTATCAGATCCCCCATCCCAAAAATGTATCCTAGATTCTTGCTCTATATGCATCAATTCTTTTTTTCAGCATGACTTTATGTTAATCTTTATCAGACTGTTAGATACTACAGAGCTGAGTCCTTGTCTCTATTGAGGTCATGAAGCCTGGATACAAAGAGCTTCACGTGGTAACATCATATTGTAACCACATTGTGGTTACAAAGGACTTCTTTAGTGCAAGGAAATTTCAGACACATCACCTTTCAATTTTTATCACTGTGGAGTATTGTTTGTTTATTATGTTTATTAACATAAATCTCACAAATAGAACATCCTTTTACTGATTCAGTGATAATACCAGCTAAGAGGAAAAGGTGGTTGTATGTGATAGGATTTTTCTTTGTTATGCCTTGTAGTTTATAGAAAAAGTTATAAGATTATTTGGAATTAAATATTAAAGAAATAAAAATCAGTGTACTGAAAAACCTGTTTTTGTCATTTTTGCTATTCTTCTGTGTGTGAATTGGAAGCATTTTTTATGGAAATTATGTTTCATTGTCCTCCTAAAATACCAAAATCATTTTCTTATGACCATTGGTGCTGTCATATCTGTTAAGAGTCTGTGAATACAAGCAGTACTCAGCATACAGAAACCTAGAGCATCAAATAACCCTGTGCTTTATTGGACATTCCCAGGGGCAACCACATGACCCTGTGAATAGAACTTGTCATTCAAAGGAAAAACAATGTCTATCATTAATCATTCAAAAGTTAAGATTTTGAACTCAGATAATTTAATCCTAATGTATGGGAGTTACAATATAAAAGACCCACAGATTCAATATGGAACCTAATAGTCTCTATTGCTCACTGGAAAGCTGAGTGGTTCCTTGAAACTGTGTCCAGAACATGGGACTTCGAGGTCATACTACCCACAAGCTATGTAACCTCCTTGAAGGAAATTCATGTGAACGTTTCAAAAGAAGACACTCCCTCTCTTAATAGTTTATTAGGATTCTTGCATCAGTTGAAAACTACTTGTGAAGTTACTTTCTAAATGACTGTTAAAATTGCCTTATATTTACCACCTTATTAGCTTCCAGAGCAATTTAGAAAGTATATGCTTCTCCAGTATCAGAGCAGGTTGGAACCACCTAGGCACCCAAAGCTTTTGACATGATGGGAGTGTTGTCTGGGAACTGGAAGAATCCAGTATTGCTTCTAGACTCCAATGTTTCTTTGTCCCTCAGCAAAAATGTTTTTGTTGCTCTTCCTCCATGGTGATAATTTGGGGAATTTGTGCACCTTGTTTCTACCATACATGCACTTCTCACCTGTAATTGTTCACCCTCCTGTCTCTGGCTCTTTGATTCTCATTACTCATAGTTTATTCTACTCAAAAATTTATCTCAGCAAGGCCTACCCTGTGCATCTTTCAGCTTCCATTCCCATTACCAATGAAGCAGTTATTTCTTAGCTCACAATCAAGAAAAGAAACATGTTTAATGCTTCATTTCTTCAATGTAGAAAACCATTTCTGAACATAGTATTCCGCAAGCTCCTAGCCATGGATAGGGATGCAGGCAGAAAATTCATCTTATAATGGTTACATAACTATGTGTTGTTTCCTTATCTGCCATTAGTCGAGCAACCCAGGTCAAAGCTTATAAATTTGTTTTTGAAAGCACCTAAAACCGGAGAAACAACCATTCAACTCCTTTGTGGTTACATTTCAACTTCTTGACATTTCTCAAACACAGTAGCAGCTGAGTCATGCAAAGTGCTGCCTTCCAAGGGGACACATTTGGGGCATGTTGAAATTATAGGCCAAAGCTTCACTTGCCACTGCAGACCATGGGCTCTTGGCATTCACGGTGAGATTTAAGCTGAAGTCTTAGAGCTTCCCACTTGTTTCAAGGCCACAACCAAATGTCATGCATCCTACGTTGCCTGTGAGGTTGTTGGGGCAACCCAAAGTCTCAATGTTCTGGATGCAGGGAGCATAAGTTCTTTCAAGTAACTTTCTATTAATAAGCATTAATAGTAGGGCTGCATATGGTAATGGGCTTCCCAGGTGGCTCAGTAAACAATTCACCCGTCAAGTAGGAGACATGGGTTTGATCACTGGGTCAGGAGGATACCCTGGAGAAGGAAATGGCAAAATACCCCAATATTCTTGCCTGGGAAATCCCATGCACAGAGGAGCTATAGTCCATGGGGCTGCAAAGAGTCGGATAAGACTTAGTGACTGAAGAACAACATTTGGTAATAAGAGAAGGTAACAGGAAAAATCAGGACTTCTGGTACCAGGAGACACACTGTGGATCCATAGAGGTGGAACCCAGAGTCCACTCGGCACCAATGACTTCACTAGAGACCTTGCTAACTTGTCTCTGCCAGCTTCAATGCATAGATCCTACTATACTCTCTGCCTCTTACAAGCCACCTACCCATTCCTGTTTCCTTTTCTGTGGTTCTTCTCACTTTTTTTTTTCTGCTTATCAAACGATCCTTTCATATCTTGACACTGCTTTTCATTTCAGGTGGCTTTACAGGTCAGTGGAGAGTTTATGGATAAGTTGCCCTGGAATGGAACACCAACAGTGGGTCCAGGAGCTGGGGCTGAGGTTAACCAGTGGAAAGAGAAGCGTTTGATCAGAAATCCAGGACTACTATCATTGGCAAAAAAAAAGTGAGTGTGGTGACATCTGTTTAAATGGCCATGCCCTATGTCCTGGTCCAACCATGACAGTCACCACCCCTGGGCCACCATGACGTATTTCTCCTTTCTCTCCCCTCTCACCACAGCCCTTTCCTCACTTAGAAACCAGTAAAATACATTTAAAACAACTCAAACCATGTCATTTGTCATTAAAAATACTCCATTATGAATCAAATACAACTTCTAGGTCTGGAAGATCCCACATCTCTTCCTAAGCTACTTACCAAGTCTTATCTCTCATACTCTGCCCCACTCTCCACCCAGCTCCAGCCACACCAATCACCTATAGTGTTCCTCAGAACACCAAGCACTCTCTCCTCTCAAGATATTTTCACTCAATGTTCTCTTTCCTTAGCTTTTCCTTTCTCAGGGTTTTTTTTTTTTTTCAGAGAAGTCTTTGGCATTTTATCTAATTTATGACCCTTCATCCTATCATTATCTCCTTGATCTCTTTTTATCCTATATCTTCTTCTTTGTTTTTTTGACTGCCTTCTCTACTACAAGTTAAACTCCATTATGGCAAGGAAATTACTCCTATATTCAAATATCTACAATAATGCTTGGCACATAGTAGGTGCTCAATAAACATTTGTCAATAAATGTATACATGAATGAGTTAAGAGGTACCATAGGCATGAAAGAATCATGAAAGAGCATGTCTAGAACAAGAATACCAGAGGAGATGAATGAATAATTTTAACTGTAGCGAAAAATGCTAAGATTTGGGTAAGCAAAGAGCTCTACCATGTTTTCTTTGGGCAGATAGGAAAGGCTTGATTTATTTTTTTGAGACCTGAAACCTAGAAAAATGGCATTTTAACTGAGGAGCCTCTGCACAGATCAGAAGGAAAGAGAAAGCATAACACATTTGGGGCAGCTTCTTATCATGACTTCAGCTTCAAATTTGTACCCAGTTATCCAATACAGGGACCTCAGCTTATCCTTAAATCTTCTTTCCCAGGCCCAGCATTCACTTGCTCACCAGACCCTGCTGGTTTGTATGAAGGTAATGGTATGAGAATGAAATGGTAATGGTATCTCAAGGAGATGCCAGCGTGCTGGGACCATTCAGCAGGGTCTGTTGTTGTTTAGTCACTAAGTCGTGTCCGACTCTTTTGCTACCCTATGGACTACAGCCCACCAGTCTCCTCTGTCCATGGGATTTCCCAGGCAAGAATACTTTTCCTCCTCCAGGGGATCTTCCTGGCCCAGGAATGGAATCTGCATCTCCTGCATTGCAGGCAGATTTGGATAATTCACAGAACTAGTCATTAAAGGGAAAAAGGATTTGATGGGGACACAATGGTTATTGTTTGATGTTCTCAGATGGAGCGCCTGGTTGAGCTCGCTGTATTATACAGCCACTTCCACTAGCTATGTAAGGGTTTCTTACATGAGAAAGACAGAGTCTGGGACAGAGAAGAGAGGAGAAAAGATAATATGGAAATAAAAGAACCAGAAAAAGAAAATAGCTACTTCCATGTGACTATGAATGTGGAAGTATACCTGAATTGGTGCACATTACATCAATCTTCCACAACACAAAATAAAAACACTGCATTTTAATTCCATGAATATGAAAATCAAGCTGTATAAGAAACATCTCTGACAAGAAAAAGAAAACCCTGGAAACTCCAAGCATGCAGGTCTTTTGGTGCAGCAACTACTCTGTGTCTAGTGCAGTGATATGCTTCATAAAATTATTTGACAATAATGCTAGAGGGCAGGTGTCATGCCTGTTCAAACCACTTAGCCCATAAATAAGAAGATAACTAAATGCTTTAATGAGGAGGAAAGGAAAGAGAAGATAAAAGTTTGTGCTTAAGAGAATTAGGATTTAACTACTTGCTGCATATTTATAAACGTCTAATCATATTCATGGCTTTCCCTGGTGGCTCAATGGTAAAGAACCCGCCTGCCAAACAGGAGACATGGGTTTGATCCCAGGTTCAGGAAGATTCCCTGGAGAGGGAAATGGCAACCCACTCCAGTATGCTTGCCTGGGAAATTCTATGGACAGAGAAGGTTGGTGGGCTATAGTCCATGGGGTCGCAAAGAGCTGGGCACGACTTAACAACTGAGCATGTACACACAGAATCATAAGTGCATGCACACACACACACACACATACACACATACACAAATATACTCACAGTACCACATTTCTTGATTTAGTTTATCAGCTGAACGTTCAACTTTAATTTATAAGGTATTAGAGGCTCTCTATGACTCTCAAAGGAAATTCCTTCTATAATGAGAAAAAAAAAAAATTATCCTGTAAACCATTATATGGACAGAGACTAAGATTTATTAGAGAACTGTATGAAGACAGAATCCTAATAAATAATTATTATATTTACAATCCTAACAATTCTCAACAGAAGACCAGAATATTTTGTGACATGCTAGACAAGTTCAATATAAATGGATGCATATATTACAAATGCAGAAAAACATACACATTAGTATATTGAGAGTATTGAAAGGTATATTAAAGTTAAATATACTGAAAATAAAATACTGATGCAGACATTTTAGCAATTAATTAGTAGAAAACTATATTTATATAGAATATATGTTCCATGAGGTCAGGAACCACATCTGTTTATATACCACTGCCTCAGCACATAACATAGAACCTTGTACAAAACAATCAAAAAATATATAAATTAATCTAGCCTTGATTATCCTGGGAGCTATGGTATTAGCAAGAAAAATGCTAAGCTTTTTGGTTAATCTTAAAACTAAAATGTAAGAGCAAGACAAACATACAGATCACATATAGACATGTGTCATTTATCATTTGCTTACACATACTTCATTCTGGAAAGTATTTAAGAAGTCTTTTTTAAGATTTTTTAATGTGGACCATTTTTAAAGTCTTTATTGAACATGTTACAAGATTGCTTCTGTTTTGTTTTGGCTTTTTGGCCCCGAGGCATGTGGGGTCTCATCTCCCTGACCAGGGACTGAACCCACGCTGCCTTCATTTGAAAGTGAAGTGTTAACTACTAGATCAGCAGAAAAGTCCCAAGAGATCTTTAAAAATATGAAACAGGAAAGACACATGCAGAAATTGGGAGGAAAAAAATGAAAGAATAATAGAATAAAAGGTAGAAAGTAGAGTTTGTATTCAAAGTGTATGCCTTACAAGTCTGGGCCTGTGTCAAGAATGCCAGTGGGGTTCTGTCTTACAGGGCAATGCCAAGAGAAACAAAGCAGGCACATAAAGCCCTTAGCACCATAGTCATAAATACAGTAGGTCACCATCCAGCTTCTGCTCTGATTCACTGGGCAAATCCATCATTTAATTTCTTGGAGAAATACACTACAAAAATGTATTATCGAGACAGCTATTTATTTTCCTTCAAAAGGAAGTAATTACATAAAATCCTGGTACGTTGTGCTGGTTCCTGTTTGGTTCTCTAAATGAGTAATAAACAAAGTTTTTAAACTTGAAGCTTAACCTTATTGCAGTTTTCAAGGTTTATAATAGAGGAAAATGTGTAGGGAGCAATTTAGATGACCATATACTTACTTATATATAAAGTTCAGGCAATAGAAAGAAGAACCACTGGTGTAATTAACTTGAGAATTTCCTTAGCCAACATGTGCTCATATTCTATATGAAAGTCATATAGAGGATTTGTAATGGTCAAGGTGAAAAGAAACTACAAGTGATAAAATGGAAGGACTGTGGCCTGAGATTTCATTACTGACACTGTAATTAGACTTGAATATGGGCGCAGGCAGCCTGCAGAGAGGCAGAGAGAATGACGGCCAGAGAGACTGAATCATTTGCGCCTGGCAGAGGAAATGAAAACACAATTGGAGAAGTGAGATATAGAGTGAAGACATTCTCTTCCTGGAGTAGCTTCTGGGATTCTATTCTGTAATCTAGAGCTGGCTCAAACTACACAGAGCTATCTACTGAACTCAGACAAGGGGTAAAAGTGGGGAAATGCAAAACCCATCATTGCTTTTTATTTGAACTGCCAGGTGGCTGGATTCATATGTCTTGCCATACTTCTGTATTCTGAAGGACAGTGAAACAAATGATCCAGGCCAAGTGTGAAACTTGGGAGAGGAGCATAGTCCTTAGACGTTTTGAAAGGGAAAATAATAAATGGAGTTCTCACTGAAAGCCTGTCCTCCTTGGCCTTTCTCCTTTTCTCTTCCAAACTGAGATTTATTATATTCCTTTGCGTATTTGAGATTTGCTCTAGGCTTGACTTCAGAATCAGTTATCTGTTTCAAATAAACATTCAAGGAACTTTTCACACATTTTCTCAGTCATTTCTTCCAGTTCTTTGAATCTTTTCTTAAGAAAATATCTAAAGCTCAGATTATCATACTAAGTGAAGTAAGTCAGACAGGGCTTTAGATGAGTATCATAGGATATATCACTTATATGTGAAATCTAAAAAAATATGATACAAATGAATTTATTTACAAGACAGAAATAGATTCACAGACAGAAAACAAACTTATTGTTGCCAAAGGGGAAAGGTGGTGGGTGAATAAATTAGGAGATTGAGATTAACAGATACACACTACTATATAAAAAGTAGATAATCAACAAGGATCTACTGAATAGTAGAGGGAACTATGTTCAATACTCTGTAATAATCTATATGGGAAAAGAATATGAAAAAGAATAGATATATGTGTATGTATATAAAACAAGCAATTTTCTGTATATTGGAAACTAACACAATGTTGTAAATCAACTATACTCCAACTTAATGAAAAAATTAAAGATGAATACTTCTTTAAAAGATAAAAAATTAAAGCTCAGTTATTCAGAATGTGTATGGACATAAGAAAAGTTTCTGTAATTCAACTGGACTTGTGTAAAAATACTCCAAGAGAAATTTTGCTATACACTTCGCTTTCAATTATTGCCTGCTTAAATAGTGCTTTTATGTGGATTATATAATATATATTATATATATATATTTATTATCCTTTCCACAAACACTATAGGTTGATTATTATTATTTTATCTGTTTACAGATAAGGAAATGAAGAGGCTGTATCAATTAATTACTTTCCCAGATGGCACAGTGGTAAAGAATCTGCCTGCCAATGCAGGAGATGCGAGTTCCATCCCTGAGTTGGGAAAATCCTCTGGAGTAGGAAATGGAAATCCACTCCAGTATTCTTGCCTAAAAAATTCCATGGACAGAGGAACCTGGTGGGCTAAAGTCCAGGGGATTGCAAAGAGTCAGATGGAACTGAGTGCGCACACACACGAACACACCAATTTCTCACATTAAGTTGTACCATGAGAATCTGAACCCAGCCTAATACCCAAGCCACATTCTTAACCATCAAGTGACCATTTTTACATTATATTTCAGCTCTCTATAATAAACAAAATGTATATCCTTGGAAAGGGAAGACACTTTCTTAATTCACTCATACAGTAAAGAGTAGCCAATTTGGAATTAGGAGTCAAGATACATAGGTTCTATTCATGACACTAGCTATGTGAATTTAATCAAGTAAATCCACCTCTATGACCCTCAACTGAAAAATTTCAGGACTTAGAAAACCTGATTGAATTGAGGTACATGTTAAAGTCCTTTCATATTTTGACAATCTTTGTTTTCCACCTAGATGCCTGAGATAATTTCATCCTTTCTATTATGTAACTCTTATGAATGAAGTGTCCAGTTGGACAGAAATTCAAACTGCAGGATTTCAGTAGTAAAGCCCCATGAATTCAATATTATGGGTAGTAATAATATGTGGTACAGTTATCACAGTAACTAGCAAGATTATTTTAACATGCCCCTTGGCAAATTTTCTTTTCTTAATTAGTACTTTTGAATTGTGATGCTAGAGAAGACTCTTGAGAGTCCCTTGGACTACAGTGAGATCAAACCAGTCAATCCTAAAGGAAATCAAACCTGATTTTCATTGAAAGTACTGATGCTGAAGCTGAAGCTCCAATACTTTGGCCAGGTGATCAGAAGAGCCAACACTTTGGAGAAGACCCTGATGCTGGAAAAGATTGAAGGCAGGAGGAGAATGGGGCCACAGAGGATGAGATGGTTGGATGGCATCACTGACTCAATGAACGTGAGTTTGAGCAAACTCCAGAAGATAGTAAAGGACAGGGAAATCAGAGTTGAAAATACTATAGCCCTCCAGGCTCCTCTGTCCATAGGGAGTCTCCAGGCAAGAATACTGGAGTGGGTTGCCATGCCCTCCTCTAAGGGATCTTCCCAACCCAGGGATTGAACCCGATTCTCCCACACTGCAAGTGGATTCTTTACAGTCTGAGCTACCAGGAAAGCCCAAGAATACTGAAGTGGGTAGTCTATCCCTTCTCCGGGGGAACTTACCAACCCAGGAATCAAACCAGGGTCTCCTGCATTGCAGGTGGATTCTTTACCAGCTGAGCAACCCAGGAAGCACACATCAAGTCAGTAAAAAAGAAAAAATGGAAACAAGCATTTTTTGAGTCACAGACAGTCAATGACAGACTCAGTACTGAGGCACAAACTCACAGTATTTTACAAAATAACCATGGACACATTTCCCCTGAAACGAGGCCATGTACTCAGTGCATTCCCCAGTACATCTGCAAATTAATTGTTGGCAGTGGGAAGCCCTGGTATGTTCAACTCTGGTGTACTAGTAATAAAACAAATAGACACACATCAATTTATAAGTGTTTGTCCCGACAAAGTATTGATTTTTTATGAATCAATTCTATAAACTTTGATTCTTTGTAAGCCACATGAAAAATGAGATGTCACAAAAAAAACTTAAGAAAAGCTGCCAAGTGGTTGTTGTTTAGTCACTAAGTTGTGTCACTCTTTGTGACCACATGTTCTGTAGTGCGCCAGGTTTCCCTGTCCTTTACTATCTCCTGGAGTTTGCTCAAACTCATGTTCATTGAGTCAGTGATGCCATCCAAACATCTCATTCTCTGTGGCCCCATTCTCCTCCTGCCTTCAATCTTTTCCAGCATCAGGGTCTTCTCCAAAGTGTTGGCTCTTCTGATTACCTGGCCAAAGTATTGGAGCTTCAGCTTCAGCATCAGTACTTTCAATGAATTTTCAGGTTTGATTTCCTTTAGGATTGACTGGTTTGATCTCACTGTAGTCCAAGGGATTCTCAAGAGCACCCCCCTCCCACCTGACCTTAATCTTTTAACCTCTTTTAACCCTTTTAACCCATCTTTTAACCCTTATTTTCCAGGCAAGAATACTGGAGTGGGTTGCCTTGCCCTCCTCCAAAGGATCTTCCCAACCCAGGGATGGAACTCACTCCAGTACTCTTGCCTGGAGAATTTCATGGACAGAGGAGCCTGGCAGGCTACAGTCCCTGCGGCTGCAAATAGTCAGACACAACTGAGCAACTAACACACACATAGCCAAGAAGATGAGTGAAACCCAAACAGGATAAACACAAAGAAATTCATACTACAGCACATGATTATTAAACTTTTTTAAATGAAAAATAAAAAATTGAGATAAAAATATGGAGAGAAACAATTCATTGCCCTTAGAGAAATACCAGTTCAAAAGACAAAAGATATCTTGTCAGAAACCAAGAAAACCAGAAAAAAGTGACACAACATTAGTCAAGTGCTAAAAGTAAAGAACTGGCAACCATGAAGTCCGTATCTGGCAAAAAATGTCCTTCAAGAATGAGAGAAGATAAAAACATTTTCTGAGAAAATCTAAGAGTATTTGTTTCTAACAGACACATCCTTAAAGATTTGATGAAGGGAATTCTTCAAACAGACAGAAAATGATTTAATTTAAAAAAAAAAGAAAATATATCTTAGAGCATCAGAAAGAAAGCAAGCACAGAGAGGAAAGAAATGCAGGTACATCATACAATAAACTATCCTTTTCTCACAAGTTTTCCAAGTGTTGTTTGTTGCTGTTTAGCCACTAAGTGAAAGTGTTAGTCACTCAGTCCTGTCTGACTCTTTGTGACCCCCATGGACTATAGCCCACCAGTCTCCTCTATTCATAGAATTTTCCAGGCAAGAATACTGGAGTGGGTTGCCATTTCCTTCTCCAGAAGATCTTCCTGACCCAGGGATTGAACTTGAGTCTCCTAAATTGCAGGCACATTCTTTACTATCTGAGCCACCAGGGAAGCAAAGTTGTGTCCGACTCTTTTGCCACCCTCATGGACTGTGGCCTGCCAGGCCCTTCTGTCCATGGGATTTCCTAGGCAAGAATATTGGAGTGAGTTGACATTTTCTTCTCTGAGGGTGGGCTTCCCTAGTGGCTCAGCTGGTAAAGAATCCACCTGCAATGCGGGGGACCTGGGTTTGATCCCTGGGTTGGGAAGATGCCCTGGAGAAGGGAAAGGCTACCCACTCCAGTATTCTGGCCTTTAAAATTCCAAGGTTGCAGACACGACTGAGTGACTTTCACTTCACTTTTACTTTCTCTAGGGAATCTTCCCAACCCAGGGATTGAACCTACATCTCCTGCACGGCAGGGAGATTCTTTACCACTAGCCAACTGGGGAGCCCCTTTATAAGTTTTAATGGTTAAAACAAAAATTCTAACACCATATGATGCCCCAAGGCAATGATATTTAAGAGTTGGGGGGCATAAAGGAACTTAAATGGAAATATTTCCACACTTCATTTAAAGCAGTAAATGTTGAATTAAAGAGACTATGATAAGTCCCACATTTATATTATAATCTTCAGAGCAAGCACTATGAAAATTATACAAAGAGACACACTCAAAATTACTGAGTTAATCAAGATAAAATTCTAAAAACATGTTCAGGTAACCTATAGGAAGCAAGAAAAATAAAGGAACAAAGACCAGAGAAACACACAGAAAAATAAATAATAAATTGGCATACTTGAGTGCTAACATATCATTCATTACTTTAAATGCAAACAACCTAAATATCACCCCCAAAAGATGGGAGGAAGCACAGGTAATAGAGTGGAGAGTGAGTGGGTGGGAGATACTTGTGGCTATATTAAGACAACACAAGAAATCCTTGTAGTATAGCATTGGAACTGCTTAGTACCTAGACTTACACAGATGAAAAAAATTGTGCAAAACTTCCACACATACACATACACATGGTTGCAGGTATGTTAGGGAAAACCTGAATCATAGAGGTGGATTTTATCAATGTCAATATCGCTGTTGTGGTTTTATATATATTTTTGGTAAATATTTCCATTGCATTGGAGGAAATTGGGCAACGTGTACAAGAGACTTTCTGTATAATTCCTTATAACTGCATGTGATTCCACAACTAGCTAAATAAAAATGCCAGTTAGAAAAAAGAATGTAAATTACATTTTATAATTTTATTATGTTGTAACATATTGCAAAACATCTATGTTTTAAAAAAAATTGTTGTATTCCATTGCGTGTGTGCATGCTAAGTTGCTTCAGTTGTGTTCGACTCTTTGTGACCCTATGGACTGTAGCCTGTCAGGCTCCCTTGTCCTTGGGTTTCTCCAGGCAAGAATACTGGAGTGGGTTGCCATGCTCTCCTCAAGGGGATGTTCCTGCCCCAGGGGATCTAACCTGAGTCTCTTATGTCTCCTGCATTGACAAATGATTCTTTACCACTAGCACCAACTGGGAAATTCTTATATTCCATTAACTTGTATCAGTTTATCAAATAATGAAAACAAGGATAAACTCATGTTTTCTGCCCTAGACATGAAATGAACTTTTGGCATTTGGAGAAAAAAGGAACAGGGTATTCTCAAGTTTTCTATGAATACTTTGAGATAATGGCCCACTGTGGACCCATGATTTGAGTGAGAATAGTTGTTTAATTTTCACCACCAATTTTACACTCTTTTCTTAATGCACAAATGAGCAAGTGTCTTCAAAGGGAAGAATGATTTGCCCCAGGGAAGAAAAATTCTCATAAATCCCCAACAAATGGTTTGAAACACTCTTTTATTCAGTTCACTTCAGTTCAGTCACTCAGTCATGTCCGACTCTTTGCAACCCCATGAATGGCAGCACGCCAGGCCTCCCTGTCCATCACCATCTCCTGGAGTTCACTCAGACTCACGTCCATCGAGTCAGTGATGCCATCCAGCTATCTCATCCTCTGTCATCCCCTTCTCCTCCTTCCCCCAATCCCTCCCAGCATCAGAGTCTTTTCCAATGAGTCAACTCTTCGCATGAGGTGGCCAAAGTACTGGAGTTTCAGCTTCAGCATCATTCCCTCCAAAGAAATCTCAGGGATGATCTCCTTCAGAATGGACTGCTTGGATCTCCTTGCAGTCCAAGGGACTCTCAAGAGTCTTCTCCAACACCACAGTTCAAACGCATCAATTCTTCGGTGCTCAGCTTTCTTCACAGTCCAACTCTCACATCCACATGACCACAGGAAAAACCATAGCCTTGACTAGACGGAGCTTAGTTTGCAAAGTAATGTCTCTGCTTTTCAACATGCTATCTAGGTTGGTCATAACTTTTCTTCCAAGGAGTAAGCGTCTTTTAATTTCATGGCTGCAGTCACCATCTTCAGTGATTTTGGAGCCCCCCAAAATAAAGTCTGACACTGTTTCCCCATCTATTTCCCATGAAGTGAAGCTCTTTTATTGCCCCCCCCTCAAAAAATAGAATTTCCTTAAATTAAACAGCAGGAAGAAAGAAAAGACAGTTTGCCCTTCTGTTGAGATTAAATCTTTATTGCCATTGACTTTTCAGATTTGAACTTTGCCCATTATTTGTATTTATTTTCAAGTTTTTTCTTAACCTTCAGACTTAATTGATTTAAGAGAGGTACTGTAAGTTATTGGGTAGAGGCCCGCATAACAGAGGAGTACCTTTTTGGAGCCAACACTACAGTACATTATATACAAGTAGGCAGAAAGTCATCTTCTATTTCTTTGTTCAAATCAACAAATGGTGTGCAGCAACTTTAACAGATGTGATTAGATTGCAATCATATTTTGCTATGCCCAAAATGCATTGAATGTGCAAAAACACATCAAGTGAGTCTCATATCTTTGAATATCAAAGAAGCAGGTCCTGTGTCTCTACATTTTTTTACTGTTTTTGCAAAATGAGATTAGTTCACAGTAGACTCTCTGTCTGGAATCTCCACGAACAGGCTATTATTATCTCAGAGTGGGACTGAAGCACAGGCTGTCCAGTTCAGTCTTCTAGTCTAAACTTCATCTGTTCTGTGTTCACAGCATAATTCTAAATTCTGAACCTTGTGGCAGTGATCTTAAAGAGATTAAAAGACTGAAAAGAATACAAAACAAATTAGCAATAATTGCAATGCAATCACTGTCTTATATAACAGGACTTCATAAGATCCTTGCTTATGCTCAGTTGCCTTTCAGCACTGTATTTCCATTTGAGCAAAACTGTTTACTGCCCTGACCATATCTTCTTAGAGACTCACAGGTGAGGGTTTTTTATTTCTCTGGAAATATGCAATTTTTAAACATTTTTAATATGCCAGCAAGTTTGGAAAACTCAGCAGTGGCCACAGGACTGGAAAAAGGTCAGTTTTCATTCCAATTCCAAAGAAAGGCAATGCAAAAGAATGCTCAAACTACCGCACAACTGCACTCATCTCACATGCTAGTAAAGAAATGCTCAAAATTCTCCAAGCCAGACTTCAGCAATACGTGAACCGTGAATTCCTGATATTCAAACTGGTTTTAGAAAAGGCAGAGGAACCAGAGATCAAATTGCCAACATCTGCTGGATCATGGAAAAAGCAAAAGAGTTCCAGAAAAACATCTATTTCTGCTTTATTGACTATGCCAAAGCCTTTGACTGTGTGGATCACAATAAACTGTGGAAAATTCTGAAAGAGATGGGAATTCCAGACCACCTAACTTGCCTCTTGAGAAATCTGTATGCAGGTCAGGAAGCAACAGTTAGAACTGGACATGGAACAACAGACTGGTTCCAGATAGGAAAAGGAGCACGTCAAGGCTGTATATTGTCACCCTGCTTATTTAACTTATATGCAGAGTACATCATGAGAAACGCTGGGCTGGAGGAAGCACAAGCTGGAATCAAGATTGCTGGGAGAAATATCAATAACCTCAGATATGCAGATGACACCACCCTTATGGCAGAAAGTGAAGAGGAACTAAAAAGCCTCTTGATGAAAGTGAAAGAGGAGAGTGAAAAAGCTGGCTTAAAGCTCAGCATTCAGAAAATGAAGATCATGGCATCTGGTCCCATCACTTCATGAGAAATAGATGGGGAAACAGTGGAAACAGTGTCAGACTTTATTTTTGGGGGCTCCAAAATCACTGCAGATGGTGACTGCAGCCATGAAATTAAAAGACGTTTACTCCTTGGAAGAAAAGTTATGAGCAACCTAGATAGTATGTTCAAAAGCAGAGACATTACATTGCCGACTAAGGTCTGTCTAGTCAAGGCTATGGTTTTTCCTGTGATCATGTATGGATGTGAGAGTTGGACTGTGAAGAAGTCTGAGCACCAAAGAATTGATGCGTTTGAACTGTGGTGTTGGAAAAGACTCTTGAGAGTCCCTTGGACTGCAAGGAGATCCAACCAGTCCATTCTGAAGGAGATCAGCCCTGGGATTTCTTTGGAAGGAATTATGCTTAAAGCTGAAGCTCCAGTACTTTGGCCACCTCATGCGAAGAGTTGACTCATTGGAAAAGACTCTGATGCTGGGAGGGATTGGGGGCAGGAGGAGAAGGAGACGACCCAGGATGAGATGGCTGGATGGCATCACCGACTTGATGAATGTGAGTCTGAGTGAACTCCGGGAGATGGTGATGGACAGGGAGGCCTGGCGTGCTGCGATTCATGGGGTCGCAGAGTCGGACACGACTGAGCGACTGAACTGAACTGAACTGAACTGAATATATCTTTTTGACTCTTATCTTGTCCTTGTGGCAGGATGAACCTCCCTCTACTCTACCACTATCTTCTATCTTCTCACTGGTTCAGCCCAACATTCTGACTACAGTACAGAATTAATCCTCAGCACAGTTTTTTTAAGTGATTTTTTTCTTTATTGGTCAAAATGTAGTGGCAGATGAGTGGGAGTCATAGTTATATCTCTGAGCTGTAGTCCAAAGATGATGAGCTATCGTATGACATATAAGGATTTCTAACACAGCATCGATGATGGTCAACATTCAGACTTTTCCTTTAAAAAAAAAAATTGTTGTAAGAACACTTTACAAGAGATCTACCCTCTTAACAAAAATTTTTGTGTTCCATATAGTATTGCTAAGTATAGACATAATGTTGTACATCAGGGCTCTAGAATGTATTCATTTTGCATAACTGAAACTTTATACCCATTGAATAACAACTCCCTACCACCCCCAGCCCTTGGCAACCACCATTCTGCTCTCTGTTTCTACCCGTCTGACTATTTTAGATATGTCCTCTACATGGAATCATGAAGTGTTTGTCATTCTATGCTTGGCTTATTTCACTTGCCATAATATCCTCCCATGGATGGATTTCCTTCTGGTTTTGGGGGTGGAATATATATAGTCTATATTTTCTTTATTCATCCATACATAGACATTTAGGTGGTTTCCACTCTTTGGCTTTCAGACTTTCTTGAAATATTTATAGTTATAGGGAACTTACCATCAATGGCCACATTCTGAAAGCATTGTTCACTCCTCTTCATACAACTCTACTAGAAAACACTTTAAGCTAAAATCTTATAAACTCGAGTTCTTCACCCAGCACAATACAAAATAAATCTAAACCATCGTTTACAATCTTGAATGAAAGAGAGTGATGCTTTGAGGGAGTAAGAAAAAAAATTAATAGAGATATGTGAAAAAATATGATTATCTTTTTAGAAAAAGAATGGCCAAAAATGGTGAATGACGGCTATGACTACACCTCAGTTTGTAAGGGAGAAACTGAGAATAACAGAGATTGGTGAAATGGAAGACACATGCCCAATAAAATGGGCAACATTTACTTGTCTCCAGCCGTTGACTGCTATAAAGGAGATCGAATTTCTAATCCTTCAAGAGAAATCAGAAATCAAGATTTTTTAAGTAAAATTATATGATTTTAATAGTTGGCTGCTAATTTAAGCATTTAAAAATTTTATTTGGGCCAACAATGAACTGGCCAAACATCATACCTCTGTAGATCAGTGTCTTATTACCTAAAGTCTGAATCCTAGACCACATGTCAGCCTCTGAGACACTGAAGACAGACATTGTTTCCAGGGATATCTTTTCTTCAAGATCAAAATGTCACCACCTTCATTAAACATTTGGTAGATAAGTGTTCCAAATTTCTGACCATTCTGCATGGCCACCTGACTTGTTCCGATTTGCTAAAAAAAATAAATAAATAAAACAAACAAAACTTTCTGAAGTATGGGAAAACAAACAAATAGCACTCAAACAAACAAAACTTTCTGAAGTACAGGATTGGGAGAGGTGTAAAGAAATTCACAGAGGCTCTGACTGACTGGACAGGTGGGCATTTTACTTAGGGCCTCCCACTCTGTGTATTTTCAAAAATCATGGCTATTGCTTGAGATGCTCTCCAAATGTTGTTTCTTTCTCATCACAGCAATGACATGGTCTGCATGTTATTTATTATTGTCTACCTACCTCCTCAAATCATCTTCCCTTTTGAAATCTCTGGCTGTAAATTCGTATCTATTTTGTCTTGGCAAATTTTAAAATATATATTGAAAAATCAGAAATGCCATTATTTTATACCTAGCTTGCAAATTTGTATTTTTTGAAGCCATCTATACTTAGAATTCCCTTTTAAGGTTTATTAACACTAAAAGGATCATTTATCCTTAAGTATTCCAACTGCTTCAACTTCAAAATACAAATATGCTTTTCCATAGTAAAAAAAAAAATTAATTCTGTCTGCGTATTAGACTTTTAACACACATTATTCTTTCATTTCATTGTTCCAATAACCCCATAAAGCAGTTCTTATTATACCAGTTCCTAGACAAGAAAATTGAGGCTTGGAAAGATTGAGTAAACAGCCCCAAATTGAATAGTCAATAAGAGTGAAAGCCAGGAATTCAACCTTGGGCCATCTGATTTTAAAGTCAGGACTCTTTACACTGTACCATTTGTCTTTACACTGCACCATTTGTCTAATTCTTTCTTGTTGGTTAGAATTAAGTCCACAGTGGTAATTCAACTCCTTTACCTTTTGAGACATTTAGTTGTTATTTGAAGTTTTCTGTGACAAACAGGATAAGGCATCCCACAATTGTCAGGAGAGTTAAAAATCCTCCAGTACTTTAAACATTTACCTCCATGCAACATGACCCTGATCCTAATCTGTATTGGTTGGAACACACTGGGGATAAGAGAGCGTCTCCAAACACATGTATAATTCCACCACAAGTAAATACAATCAGTTATAAACAATGAATACGGGAATTAACACTGTTAGAACTTCAGCCAATCCAGAACTATGCTGGTGAAACATGCAAACAAAGAAATAAAATGACTTAGACATTACCAGCAATCTACTCAATATCCGTTTTCTCCCCTTTTACACACAAAACATCAATTTTGTTCATGGAGACAATGAGTTTAAAATAGAGTTTTTCTAAGCCTTCCTTATGACTATGCTATAGTCTTGTGACACACTTTATGACCAGTGAGATGTAAGTGGAACTTGCTATGTGTGACTTCAGGGAAATCTCCCGAAAGGGGGCAGATACACTTAGCCTGCGCATTTTGCCCTGTGTCCTTTTCCTTCTTCTGCCTGGAATGCAGCATGATGCTGAAGGTGGAATGATTGTAACCAGCCAGGCTCCTCTGTTCATGGATTCTCCAGGCAAGAATACTGGAGTGGGTTGCCATTTCCTTCTCCAGGGATTCTTCCTGCCCCAGGGATTGAACCTGCGTCTCTTACATCTCTTGCATTAGCAAACAGATTCTTTACCACTGAGCCACCAGGAAAGCCTTTTTTTTTTTTTTTTTTTTTAGTTTTGCCACCATGAGGCAACAAACTTGAAAATGAAAAACACATGTTAGGGGAGCCTGAAAGTAAAGTCAAATCTCTGATGGCTTCGTGGAGATGATGGTCTGCCTACCTACCCATCTCTTGGTAAAGCACTAAACCTTTATTTGTAAAATGCGTTTGCAGTTTCAAGCAGCCAAATCTATCTCTAATTTACAACCTGAACATTGCCTGAAAAGTATTAGATAAGGCTTTTTATATAAGAGTAGAAGACCCCATACACAGAACTTAGTCGTTTTGAATCTCTCTAGGACAATCTGACAGCTCTCAGGGTTTGGCAGAAGTGCGGAGATCAAAGATTCTGGAACCTCTCCCTAGACTGGAAAACTGTAAGTGGAGGTACAATTTCCATCTAGTGAAATGCATAGAAAGCTAAATCTTTGTCCAATGAATGGATGAATGAGAATGTATAGTCTAGTTGGAGAAATTGACAAGTAAATAGATGATTCCAAGAGAACAAAATCTTACTTAGCATAACTGTATAGTGCTTCCTGGAGAAGATTATCTTTAATCTGAAGTATGAAAACTGAGGCAACTAGTAAAGTCAGGGATGACTTTCCAAACAGGGGAGATAGCATGTGGTAGAGAACTGGGTGCAGTTTTGTTTTGTTGTTGTTGTTCAGTTACTAAATTGTGTCTAACTCTTTGCGACTTCATGGACTGCAGCATGCCAGGCTCCCCTGTCCTTCACCAGCTCCTACAGTCTGCTCAAACTCATGTCCTTTGAATCAGTGATGCCATCCAACCATCTCATCCTCTGTCACCCTCTTCTCCTTTTGTCCTCTGTCTTTCCAAACATCAGAGTCTTTTCCAATGAGTCAGCTGTTCACATCAGGTGGCCAAAGTATTGGAGCTTCAGCTTCAGAATCAGTCCTTCCAATGGGTATTCAGGGTTAATCTCTTTTAGGACTGATTGATTTGATCTCCTTGCTGTCCAAGAGACTCTCAAGAGTCTTTTCCAGCACCACAATTTGAAAGCATTAATTCTTCAGCACTCAACCTTCTTTATGTCCATCTCTCACATCTTGGTTATCCCCTGGAGAAGGAAATGGCAACCCACTCCAGTATTCTTGCCTGGAAAACCCCATAGCTGGAGGAGCCTAGTGGGCTACAGTCCATGGGGTCACAAAGAGCTGGATGTGACTGACCACCTTCACTTTCACTTTCAGCCTTCTTTATGGTCCATTTCTCACATCCATACATGACTACTGGCAAAACCAAATAAGCTTACAGTTTAGGAATCCAAGGAGACTGATGAAGCTGGGGAAGTGAGCAACAGTTAGACAATGAAGGGCCAGGGTAAACCCATACAAAGCACAGTCTTCTGACCTAATCTAGTCTAGCTGCATCTGATAAACTAATTTCAAAGTATTCTCAGTCTCTCCAACTGCTATCACAAATTAAAGTCTTTAAATTTCAGGAATTCTGTAATGACTATATGGACATTTTCAACCACATTTTTTTGACTTTGAGCTATTTTCATTCCTATTCTACAAACTTATAACATGCATCATGAGTGTATCTACCAGTGATTTTAGGAAAATCTTTCACTGCTGAAGTGGAACATTTTGAAGACTCTCCTGTCTTAAAGCTGAGGTGTTACCTGGAAGTTTTATCGTGTTTACTGGGAAACCCTTTCAGCAATAACAGTCTTCCCACACCTGTGAGTTTTTCCCACATGACTACAGCAGCCAGGATGAAACATTTTCCCCGCTTCCTGTCTCCATAAGGCTTTGTGGTATACTGTATCAAAGTTGCATGCATATGGCTTCACTTTGCCCCTGTTAGAGCAGGAAAAAATGAATTGGAAGCCACAGGTTAATATTTTCCATGATTAGGGCAAAGGTGACATAAGCATGTTAGCACTTTTCTCCCATCTTTGTCTTCCTGTTTCCTTCTCCCCAAACCCATCAACCATCTTTCCAATTTTTCTCTTCTACATCTGGCACCTCTCCAAGAGGATGAGGTTGTTTATTTGTTTAATTGGAAGTACCCTCAACCCTCAGGAAATCTATGATGCATGAAGCTGGCTGTGAATCTCATCACTTTGCCACCAAGCTTGACAGGGAAAGAAGATGAAAATACCTTGCATATAAACTTACTCTTTCCTTGTCTTTCTTATAACTAAGAAAGTCTGCTTTCTGAAAATTTTCCTGTGTGTATTTCTAATATGCTATCTTTATCATAAAATTTTCAAGAGTTAAAATCTGGCCCTTATTATTAAGGCAATTGGTTTGAATGATAGGAGCAAGGTGAGAATTTCTCTTTTCAGTTTGCTTTGCAATTGACTGTCAAAAACGTTTAAGTGAGCTTTGTAATTTTATATAAGGGAGTAACATTCTCAGAGACTCAGAAGTTAATAAGTATCTCTGATCTCTTTGTTTGCTTTCCATCTCATTTCAGAAATAAAAAGAAAAAAAAATGGAAAAAGAGGTACTGCACACCTAAGTGTGAAATTACCTAATATTTACTAATTAAACTCTGATCTAGTTAACAGCTATCTTAATCAACAGAATTGTCTAAATATTAGCAAGGTCATAGATGAAGTCACAGACTGCTTTGTTTTTGTAACAGTGGGTTTTATTTCCTAAGTTAATGAGAAGTTTGCATTTGACCCTGCCTATGACTTAGATTCCAATTTATGTATCTGACTACAATTTGCCTTAGATAATATTCTATCACATTTCAATAGCTAATATTTTTCTTCATCTGAAAATTTGAAGGAATGGAACAAACAGCTTCCTGCTGTTTCTCCCCTATACATTTATGGATTGGTCTGCTTCTGGAAATAATTTATCGATCTGTTTTTCTACTCCTAAACAATGGTTTTAACAGCTCAAAGACATTTTTCTATTTTTGTCGCCAATGAGTGCAGAGCACAGCATACTTTGTTTCATGCTGTTAATATGTATTATTCAGAAACCACTGATCAAATTGACAAGGTTCTGTTGGTCCAGGAAGTGGCATTTATGTATAATCCATGTGTCACTTTATAAAAATGCAAAATGGTGAACTTCAAAACAAGTAAAAGTCAGGTCTAGTCTCTTGATTGAGGCTTTAATTTCTGTCATCAAGAAATGTTAAATGGTTTATTTTCTTATCAACTAACAGTTGTAAAGTATTGCAGTAGCACACTGATGACTTCTTACAAGCATTGCATTTATGTCCATAAGTGATCTGTGCAATAATAAGAAATATAAATTCTCTGCCACCAGTTCTGTTAGTACTTGATCTTTGACCCTACTTCCTGATTCAGAGTTTCTAAAGTCCTTAGAATTTCCTGAGTGATAGAAGTGTCTGACACAGAGCTCCTAAGTTCTTTGGAATTTCATAGGTGACAGAAGCATCTTTTGTTCTAATGAGGTGATTCTCAGTGGGCTCCTAGATGGGGCTGGTAATCAGAAAGACCAGTGCATGATTGGAAGCCTGGAGCTTTCAACCTGACCCAGAGAGGGAAATGACTGGAAATGGGATTAATTGATTATATATGTGATAAAGCCTGCATAAAAATCCCCAAAGTATGGGATTGGGGAAACTTCTGGTTTGGTGAACTCTGCTGTGTGCCTGGAGGGTGGTGCACCCCAACTCCACAGGGACGATGTTCCTGTGCTCAGGACCATTCCAGACCTTCTCAGCTGGCTGTTCCTCTGTATCCTTTATCATATTCTTTATTAGGTAATAAACCAGTAAATGTGTTTGCCTGAATTCTGAGAACCTCTAGCTAAGTCATGCAAAAGTTGTGAATAACCTGGGGACTCACCACTTATGACTGGCATCTGAGTTGGGGGGGGGCAGTCTTGTGGCACTGAATCCTTAACCTAGGGGGTCTGTGCTGACTCCAAGCAGTTAGTGTCAGAATTGCTTGATGTGGAAAACCCAAACATTTGGTGGCTAGAAGCAAAGTATTAAAGAGAGCAGAAGTATTCTGTGAGTAGAGGAGAAAGCGGTTTTATCCCAGGCTCCCTCTGTCTCCTTGACCCTTGGCACTGACTCTCCCATAGCCCTCAGGGAGTCTGTGGTCAGCCTTCCAAACTTCAGGGCCTTTCTCAGCCAGCCAGTCACAGGGTAAGTCCTTTCAAAACTAGCCTGGATCCCAAGACTCCTAATAATCAAATTACCAAGCTTGGTAAAGGCCAAGTATGGGGGTATCTGGGCCCAGGGTATCTGGGAGGGACAGGACACAGCTCTCCTTTTCCTCAGTTGCAACCACAAAGCAAACAAGGATGGAAGGAGGGAGATTTTCCACTTGGGTGGCATTCTGCCAGTGTGGACTAGCTGGACTCCCTAGGGTTGGCCTGGCTCTAGGGAGAGAAAAGGACCCTTTAGTTCAGCTCTCCTGGCCCTGGCCTGCTTCTACACCCTTGGTCAAGACACTACTGTGTCTTGCACTTAAAAAAAAAGTTTCCTTGGACCTCATCCTTCCCTGCTATTTTTTGAGGCCCTAGAGGATCCTTATTTTCTATTCTATGTGTTTATACATTATGTCTAATTATAAAGAGGGACTTCCCTCGTAGCTCAGTTGGTAAAGAATCTGCCTGCAGTGCAGGAGACCTGGGTTTGATCCCTGAGTGGGAAAGGAATGGCAACCCACTCCAGTATTCTTGCCTGGAGGATCCCATGGACAGAGGAGCCTGACAGGCTTCAGTCCATGGGGTCACAAGAGTTGGACATGACTTAGCGACTAAACCACCACCAATAATAAAGTGGAAAAAATCAGGAAAAAATAATTTACTAGCTTGGATCCCATTACTCCTAATAATTACCAATCAAATAATCAACCTTATGGAGACCTTAACTTGTGTCTCAGATGCATAAGTCATTCATTAACTCATTCCCCCAAAATAGTGACTGGGGACAATTGTTTAATCCGTTCATTTAATGACTCTTATCTTTAGCTAAACCAACTCCCTAAACAAGATCTGCTCAAGCAACCCTCTGAGAATGCCTTCTTCATCTATTACATCTTTTCCCTTCTTTTCATTAAAAAACTACATCCAAGATCCATCTCTTGCCCTTTGGATAAGCATTCATCTTCTGAAACTAGCAAAGTCCCTACTATTATGCTTCCCAAGTTCTTTTCCAATTATGTTGGTGTCTATAGTTAGGTTTCCTTACATTTAAAGATTTTTGAGTTTAAAGAGACTACTGGAACCAGAACAGTGCTCTGCATAGAGTAATTAACCAGTGTGATTGATTCTTTACCAGGACGCAGAGATTTGTTATCATTAAGTTACCACTAAAAGATAAAACAGTTTTGCAGCTAAAGTAATCAACATTTTTGTAAAACATGTGTGCTCCAAAGCAAACCCTTAAAAGGAGCACAAGTAGAATTTCAATTTGATTATGTTTGCTTTGCTCATTCTTTTTTGTACAATCTCCCAGCAAAAACTAGACAAACAACTTGCGTGACATGATAATGAAATAGTTATTGGCTTTAGAACCCATCAACAAAAACAGATTGGATTTTCTAGTTCAATTCCAGGAACAAAATACATACCAATGCCATTATGACTAAAATAAGTGATTATCTGCTAGTGTGGGCTGAGAGAGAGCATACAAGAATTGAACTTAGGCATCTCTACTGTGTTTATGTGAGTTTGGAGGAGACTAGAGAAAGCAAAGCACAGAATGAATACATTAATACAATTTTCTCTATTTTGAGAACTATTAAGCCCAATATTAAATATAAATATAAATTTTTTGGTATAAATTCTTAATTGAGAAATAGAATTCTTTTCATGATGTACAAAATTTTAGGAGCTTTCTTGTTATATTTAGATGACTAAAGATGCACTTTAAAAATAGAATGAAGACTTTATCGGCCAAGAGAGTAGTTATGAGTAAAAGTATTCAGAAACACTGGTCTTTAAAAATATGCCTATTATAATTATATATGTTCTATATTTGAAAATATAAATATCCCAACCTAATGATGAAACTGCTCCATAATTCTCCAGTAGAATTATGCATAATTAAATCTTCAAAACATTGCAATTCAAGAAAAAGTATATAATAGATGTAAGCTCAGTTCAGTCACTCAGTCGTGTCTGACTCTTTGCGACCCCATGAACTGCAGCATGCCAGGCTCCCCTGTCCATCACCAACCCCGGGATCTTGCTCAAACTCAACTTCATCGAGTTGGTGATGTCATCCATCCAACCATCTCATCATCTGTCATCCCCTTTTCATACAACCTTCAATTTTCCAACATCAGGATCTTTTCCAATGAGTCAGTTCTTTGCATTAGGTGGTCAAAGTATTGGAGTTTCAGCTTCAGCATTAGTCCTTCCAATGAATATTCAGGACTGATTTTCTTTAGGATTGACTTGTTTGAAATCTTTGCAGTCCAAGGGACTATAAGAGTCTTCTCCAACACCACAAGTTTGAAAGCATCTTCAGCACTCAGCTTTCCTTATAGACCAACTCTCACATCCATACATGACTACTGGAAAAACAATAGCCTTGTCTATTCTGGACCTTTGTTGGCAGAATAATATCTCTGCTTTTTAATCTGCATGTTAGTCATAACTTTTCTTCCAAGGAGCAAGGGTCTTTTAATTTCATGGCTGTAGTCACCATCTGCAGTGATTTTGGAGCCTCCCAAAAAAAAGTCTCACTGTTCCCATTGTTTCCCCATCTATTTGCCATGAACTGATGGAAAGGGATGCCATGATCTTAGTTTTCTGAATGCTGAGTTTTAAGCCAACCTTTTCTCTCTCCTCTTTCACGTTCAAATCAAGAGACTCTTCAGTTCTTTTTCACTTTTTGCCATAAGGGTGGTGTCATCTGCATATCTGAGGTTATTGATATTTCTCCCGGCAATCTTGATTCCAGCTTCTGCATTATCCAGCCCGGTATTTTGCATGATGTACTCCACATATAAATTAAATAAGCAGGGTGATAATACACAGCCTTGATGTACTCTTTTCCCAATTTGGAACCAGTCTGTTGTTCCATGTCCAGTTCTAACTGTTGCTTCTTGACCTGTATACAGATTTCTCGGGAGACAGGTCAGGTGGTCTGGTATTCCCATCTCTTTAAGGATTTTCCACAGTTTATTGTGATTCACACAATCAAAGGCTTTGGGGGTAGTCAGTAAAACAGAGGTAGATGTTTTTCTGTAACTCTCTTGCTTTTTCTAAGATCCAGTGGATGCTGGCAATTTGATCTCTGGGTTCCTCTGCTTTTTCTAAATCTAGCTTGAACATCTGGAAGTTCATGGTTCACATACCGTTGGAAGCCTGGGTTGGAGAATTTTGAGCATTACTTTGCTAGTGTGTGAGATGAGTGCAATTGTGCGGTAGTTTGAGCATTCTTTGGCCTTGCCTTTCTTTGGGATTGGAATGAAAATTGACCTTTTCCAGTCCTGTGGCCACTGCTGAGTTTTCCAGCTTTGCTGGCATATTGAATGCAGCATTTTCTCAGCATCATCTTTTAGGATTTCAAATAGCTCAATGGGATTCCATCACCTCCACTCGCTTTGTTTGTAGTGATGCTTCCTAAGGACCACTTGACTTCACATTCCAGGATGTCTGGTTCTAGGTGAGTGATCACATCATCATGGTTATCTGGGCCATGAGGATCTTTTTTTGTACAGTTCTTCTGTGTATTCTTGCCACCTCTTCTTAATATCTTCTGCTTCTGTTAGGTTCATACCATTTCTGTCCTTCATTATGACAATCTTTGCATGAAATATTCCCTTGGTATCTCTAATTGTCTTGAAGATATTGCTAGTCTTTCTCATTCTATTGTTTTCCTCTATTTCTTTGCACTGATCACTGAGGAAGGCTTTCTTATCTCTCCTTGCTGTTCTTTGGAACTCTGCATTCAAATGAGTATATCTTTTCTTTTTCTCCTTTGCCTTTAGCCTCTCTTCTTTTCTCAGCTATTTGTAAGGCCTCTTTGGACAATCATTTTGCTTTTTTGCATTTCTTTTTCTTGGGGGTGGTCTTGATCACTGCCTCCCATACATAGTCATGAACCTCTGTCCACAGTTCTTCAGGCATGCTGTCTTTCAGATCTAATCCCCTGAATCTATTTCTCACTTCCACTGTATAATCATAAGGGATTTGATTTACAGCATACTGAATGGTCTAGTGGTTCTCCCTACTTTCTTCAACTTCAGTCTGAATTTTGCAATAAGGAGTTCATGATCTGAGCCACAGTCAGCTCCAGGTCTTGTTTTTGCTCACTGTATAGAGTTTCTCCATCTTTAGCTTCAAAGAATATAATCACTCTGATTTTGGTATGAGCATCTGATGATGTCCTTGTGTAGAGTCTTCTCTTGTTTTGTTGGAAGAGGGTGTTTGCTATGACCAGTGAGTTCTCTTGGCAAAACTCTGTTAGCCTTTTCCCTGCTTCATTTTGTACTTCAAGGCCAAATTTGCCTATTACCCCAGGTATCTCTTGACTTCCTACTTTTGCATTCCAGTCCCCTATGATGAAAAAGACATCTTTTGGGGGTGTTAATTCTAGAAGGTCTTGTAGGTCTTCATCAAACTGTTGAACTTCAGGTTCTTCAGCATTACTGGTTGAGACATAGACTTGTATTACTGTGATATTGAATGGTTTGCCTTGGAAATGAATAGAGATCATTCTGTCATTTTTGAGACTGCACCCAAGTACTGCATTTCATAATGTTTTGTTGACTCTGAGGGCTACTCCATTTCTTCTAAGGGATTCTTTCCCACAGTAGTAGATATAATGGTCCCTGAATTAAATTTCATCCATTTCAGTTCGTTTTAGTTCACTGATTCCTAAAATGTTGATGTTAACTCTTGCCATTTCCTGTGTGACCACTTCCAATTTACCTGTATTCATGGAACTAACATTCCAGGTTCCTATGGAATATCATTTTTTACAGAATCAGACTTTAGTTCCATCATCAGTCACATCCACAACTGGGCCCTGTTTTCACTTTGGCTCCATCTTTTCATTCATTCTGGAGTTATTTCTCCACTGTTCCCCATTAGCATATTGGGCACCTACCTCCCTGGGGAGTTCATCTTTCAGTGTTATATCTTTTTGCCTTTTCATACATGAATGGTATACAAGAATGCTGATGTGGTTTGCCATTCCCTTCTCCAGTGGACCATGTTTTGTCAGCTCTCCACCATTACCCGTCTGTCTTAGGTGGCTCTACACAACATGGCTCATAGTTTCATTGAGTTAGACAAGGCTGTGATCAGTTTGATTAGTTTTCTGTGATTGTGGTTTTCATTCTGTCTTCCCTGTGTGGGATAAGGGTAAGAGGCTTATGGAAGGTTCCTGATGGGAGAGACTGACTATGGGGGAAACTGGGTCTTGAGATGTAAGAGATGAAAAGTCTTATTTCAAATATAGTTTGTCTTACTGTGAATAAATTGTTATTTTACATTACAGTGAAACTGAAAAGACATTTTTAGAAACAAATTAACTCTATACAGATGGCCAAAAAGCACATGAAAAGATGCTCAACATTGCTAATTATTAGAGAAATGCAAATCAAAACTACAATGAGGTATCACTTCCCACCTGTCAAAATGGCCATCATCAAAAAAGTCTACAAACAATAAACGTTGAAGCGTATGTGGAGAAAAGGGAACTCTCCCACACTGTTGGTGGGATTGTAAATTGGTACACCTACTATGAAGGACAGTATGGAGGTTACTTAAAAAACTAAAAGTAGAGCCACCATATGACCCAGCAATCCCACTCCTGGGCATATAATCCAGAGAAAAACAATTCAAAAAGATTCACACACACCAATATTCACTGCAGCGTTAGTACAATAGCCAAGAAATGGAAGCAACCTAAATGTCCATCTACAGATGAATGGATAAAGAAGTGGTACATAAATATATACAATGGACTGTTATTCAGCCATATAAAAAGAATGAAATAATGCCATTTGCAGCAACATGAGGGGCCTAAATATTCTCCTACTACGTGAAGTAAGTCAGACAAAGACAAATATCATATGATACTATTTATATGTGGGAATCTAAAAAATAGTATGAATGAACTTATTTACAAAATAGAAACAGATTCACAAACTTAGAAAACGAACTATGGTTACCAAAAGGGAAAGACAGAGGGAAAATAAATTAAGGAGGTTGTGATGCGTTTGAACTGTGGTGTTGGAGAAGACTCTTGAGAGTCCCTTGGACGGCAGAGAGATCCAACCAGTCCATTCTGAAGGAGATCAGCCCTGGGATTTCTTTGGAAGGAATGATGCTAAAGCTGAAGCTCCAGTACTTTGGCCACCTCATGTGAAGAGTTGACTCATTGGAAAAGACTCTGATGCTGGGAGGGATTGGGGGCAGGAGGAGAAGGGGACGACCCAGGATGAGATGGCTGGCTGGCATCATGGACTCGATGGACATGAGTCTGAGTGAACTCTAGGAGATGGTGATGGACAGGGAGGCCTGGAGTGCTGCGATTCATGGGGTCACAAAGAGGCGGACACGACTGAGCGACTGAACTGAACTGAACTGAACTGATTAACATAAACACTATATACAAAATAGAAAGACAACAAGGACCTGTTGTATAACACAGAGAATTTTACTCAGCACTCTGTAAAATCTATATGGGAAAAGAATCTGAAAAAGTATCATTGTCAGTCACCAAGTCATGTCCAACACTGTGCAATCCCATGGATTACAACATGCCGGGCTCCTCTGTCCTTTGCTATCTTCTGGAATTTGCTCCTTCATTGAGCTGGTGATGCTATCTAACCATCTCATCCTCTGCTACCCTCTGCTCCTTTTGTCTTCAATCTTTCCCAGCATCAGGGTCTTTTCCAATAAATCAGCTCTTCACATCAGGTGGTCAAAGTATTAGAACTTCAGCTTCAGCATCAGTCCTTCCAATGAATATTCAGGGTTGATTTCCTTTAGGATTAACTGGTTTGATCTCTTTGTAGTCCAAGGGACTCTCAAGAGTCTTCTCCAGCACCATAATTCGAAAGCATCAATTCTTCAGCACTTAGCCTTCTTTATGGTACAACTCTCACATCCATACATGACTACAGAAAAAAACATAGCTTTGATGATACAGACCTTCATCAACAAAGTGATGTCTCTGCTTTTGAATACACTGTCTAGGTTTGTCATAGCTTTCCTCCCAAGGAACAAGCATCTTTCAATTTCATGGCTGCAGTTACCATTTGCAATGATTTTGGAGCCCAAGAAAATAGGATCTGTCCCTGCTTCCACTTTTTCCCCTTCTATTTGCCATGGAATGAAAAAGAATAGATATATGTATATACCTAACTGAATCAGTTTGCTGTAACCTGAAACTAACACAACTTTGTAAATCAACTATACTCCAATATAAAATAAAAGTTTAAAAAAATAATCAAGTCAAAATAAACTCCGACTGCCTCTAAAGTTAATGTATACCAGGCTCATTTATGTCATTAAGATAAAAATAATGCAAGATGCTAATAAATAGGAAAACACCAGCTTCCATGCTATTTAATTAATATATACTGCATAATCTACAACATTACTATGGTTTGGTTCTTTAGGCCTCAAAAGGAAGCCAAGATGTCTCTTCCCTAATATTACAGGATTTGAGCACAGAGTCTTTGAACACAGTCTTATGTAAGTAAGTAGCCACAGAATGCCCCTGTTAGTCTGAGGAGCACCACATATGTCTGTGTAGTTTCTTCACTTTAATCAGCTTTGAGGTCCTGGGATATTATCAGAAAGCAGTGTCTCCAAACCACAGTGCAGTGAATTCTGTTTGAAGGGTTCTGTAGTCCATGTGAAGCAGATACTGCTAACATTGCCTACATCATCCGGAAATTAAGTCTATGTGATTCTTCAGACTTCAATACCTGAAATATTGACCAATCATGGAGTTGACCATTTAGTTAAGGTGGGACAAGAAAAACCAGGTAAAATTTCTCAACTACAAGACACCTATCTAAGGACTTTACATATTTTATCTCATTTAATCCTCATAGCAGCACTACTGAGCAAGTGTTTAAGATGAAGAAGCTGAGCAGTTAAAGTCAAGGAATTTTTTTTAAGTGAGCTAAGGTTATATCTGTGTACCTGATTTTCATGTGTTTTGTCTATTTGCCTTGAATTCAGACTTCATGGAGAATTAAATGTAGCAGAAATTAATACAACATTGTAAATCAACTATGGTCCAATAAAATTTTTTAAAAAATTAAAAAACACTAAAATAAACACATAAATAAATGTAATGAGCATTGGCAAGGATGAAATGCTTCTTGAGGTGACACTTGGAGCCTTAAAAGTGAATTTCTCTACACATTGGGTCCTTTGATTTCTTGTGGGTAAATAGTTCTTTGACAGTGAGAAGGAAAATACTGAGTACTTATAGATCTTTGTTTTATACCTTGGTCATCAGAAATATATTTAACTGTAAAGAGAGATCAACCTCCACCAGTAAACATGCCTATCAACTCCAAAATAAATTACCGAACCCCACAGAGATCAAGGATTTGTGTGACAAGTAAGACAGCTTTGCTAACAGTAATTCCTAGCTGATGGGTTAATCTCTAGCTTGGACAGACTCACAGGCCTTGTAGATTGAAAGGAAACAATAAATAATCTTTCCTGATCTTGGCAAAGGCTTTTCATTCCCTAGATTTACACACTTAAGGGAAAGCAAGCCTTTGTTCTTATGCTGGTGAATAAAAACAAAGTCAAAATTTACGTATGTCATTTGAAGTGCAAGCCTGTTTCTGAGATATATGAATAGGGGGGAATTCCTAAGTGGCTCAATGCTTAAGAATCCACCTGCCAAGAAGGATACACAATTTCAATTTCTGGGTTGGGAAGATCCCCTAGAGGAGGGCATGGCAACCCACTCAAATATTCTTGCCTGGAGACTCCCTATACACAGAGGAGCTTGGAAGGCTACAGTCCATGGGTTCACAAAGTGCTGGACAAGACTGAAGCAACCTTGCATGCATGCACAGACTTGGGCAGTTGGAAATAAGAGAGAAAGACAGAGGGAGGAGTTGTAGAAACCTAAGAATTGTAGGTTGTCACAAATGTAAGGTCCATTGGAGTTCAGGACATAGACTGATTTTACCATCAGAAAGCTTATAGAAAAGAGCTTTGGCCTCTTGAAATCTGTTAAAAGGGATGTTCTGAAAGAAGGCACTCGGGAAGAGCAACCACACCTACTCATTCCTCCTGCTCCAACCCACAGCCCAGGCCCCCAGGCACATTATGTTGTAGCCCAAGTAATGCAGCATTTGTCTTACCTGCCCCTGTGAGTCTTCCTGCAACTTCATCTTTAATGGCCTCAGTGCCACCCAACTAAAAGCCTTGGGCGGAAGTTCATTCTGGGATTGGACAGCTCTGACTCCTAGTCATGCTGAGAAATCTTTCTGTAATAACCACTTACTTATCCTAATGATAGTCTAAGGAGTCTTCCACATACCATGCAGACTGCAAGCATTTGAAGACATACTTTTCTAGCTGCTTTGTATTTTATTCATATGAAGGTGACATCTGGCACCAAAAAAAAAAAAAATCTATACAGGCAGATTCCTAAAGGAGTAAGTGCACAGTGACCTAAAATCCAAGCAGTCTGTTCCTGACAAAAAATTCAAAACCAACATCTGGCTGTAAAAGTTGGAATGTTTATATGCAACATTGATCCTTAAAGTACACCCCTGTAAGACTTTAGTTCATTTGACACTGTTGTTAAGACTCAAGTTCACTTGACACGGTTTGGTTGACAGTATGTTTACACTTCTTATAAACCTTTGGATTCCTTCTACATAGATCAGGCAGTCTGATTTTTGTGACAAAAATAATGCCTTGTCTTTCTAATCCTTTTCTTCCCCATGCTAAACCTTTTCAGCTAAGGTTCTCTTACTCTTTGTTTCAGATACTTTACAATTCTAATAGGTCATCTGAAAGTATTTCTTTAGTTCACTGGTCATAAAATATAATTCAGGTTACTTAAAATCAAGGGGAAAAGTAGATTCAGTTCAGCTCAGTACAGTCACTCAGTCGTGTCCAACTCTTTGCGACCCCATGAATCATAGCATGCCAGGCCTCCCTGTCCATCACCAACTCCTGGAGTTCACTCAAACTCATGTCCATCGAGTTGGTGATGCCATCCAGCCATCTCATCCTCTGTTGCCCCCTTCTCCTCCTGCCCCCAATCCCTCCCAGCATCAGAGTCTTTTCCAATGAGTCAACTCTTCTCATGAGGTGGCCAAAGTATTGGAGTTTCAGCTTTAGCATCATTCCTTCCAAAGAACACCCAGAGCTGATCTCCTTCAGAATGGACTGGTTGGATCTCCTTGCAGTCCAAGGGACTCTCAAGAATCTTCTTCAACACCACAGTTCAAAAGCATCCATTCCTTGGTGCTCAGCTTTCTTCACAGTCCAACTCTCACATCCATACACGACCACAGGAAAAACCATAGCCTTGAATAGATGGACCTTTGTCGGCAAAGTAATATCTCTACTTTTCAATATACAATCAAGGTTGGTCATAACTTTCCTTCCAAGGAGTAAGCGTCTTTTAATTGCATGGCTGCAATCACCATCTGCAGTGATTTTGGAGCCCAAACAAATAAAGTCTAACACTGTTTCCAGTTTCCCCATCTATTTCCCATGAAGTGATGGGACCAGATGCCATGATCTTCGTTTTCTGAGTGTTGAGCCTTAAGCCAACTTCTTCACTCTCCTCTTTCACTTTCATCAAGAGGCTTTTTAGCTCCTCTTCACTTTCTGCCATAAGGGTGGTGCCATCTGCATATCTGAGGTTATTGATATTTCTCCCAGCAATCTTGATTCCAGCTTGTGCTTCTTCCAGCCCAGCGTTTCTCATGATGTACTCTGCATATCAGTTAAATAAGCAGGGTGACAATATACAGCCTTGACATACTCCTTTCCCTATTTGGAACCAGTCTGTGGTTCCATGTCCAGTTCTAACTGTTGCTTTCTGACCTGCATACAGGTTTCTCAAAAGGCAAGTCAGGTGGTCTGGTATTCTCATCTCTTGAAGAATTTTCCACAGTTTATTGTGGTCCACACAGTCAAAGGCTTTGGCATAGTCAATAAAGCAGAAATAGATGTTTTTCTGGAACTCTCTTGCTTTTTCCATGATCCAGTGGATGTTGGCAATTTGATCTCTGGTTCCTCTGCCTTTTGTAAAACCAGCTGGAACATCTGGAAGTTCATGGTTCACATACTGCTGAAGCCTGGCTTGGAGAATTTTGAGAATTACTTTACCAGAGTGTGAGATGAGTGCAATTGTGTGGTAGTTTGAGCATTCTTTGGCATTGCCTTTCTTTGGGATTGGAATGAAAACTGACCTTTCCAGTCCTGTGGCCACTGCTGAGTTTTCCAAATGTGCTGGCATATTGAATGAAGCACTATCACAACATCATCTTTCAAGATTTGAAATAGCTCTACTGGAATTCTATACCCTCCACTAGCTTTGTTCGCAGTGATACTTTCTAAGGCCCACTTGACTTCACATTCCAGGTTGTCTGGCTCTAGTTGAGTGATCACACCATCGTGATTATCTGCATCATGAAGCTCTTTTTTGTACAGTTCTTCTGTGTATTCGTGCCACCTCTTCTTAATATCTTCTGCTTCTGTTAGGTCCATACCATTTCTGTCCTTTATCAAGCCCATCTTTTCATGAAATGTTCCCTTAGTATCTCTAATTTTCTTGAAGAGATCTCTAGTCTTTCCCATTCTGTTGTTTTCCTCTATTTCTTTGCATTGATCGCTGAAGAAGGCTTTCTTATCTCTCCTTGCTATTCTTTGGAACTCTGTATTCAGATGCTATATCTTTCCTTTTCTCCTTTGTTTTTCACTTCTGTTCTTTTCACAGCTATTTGTAAGGCCTCCCCAGACAGCCATATTCTTTTTTTGCATTTCTTTTCCATGGGGATGGTCTTGATATCTGTCTCCTATACAATGTCACGAACCTCAGTCCATAGTTCATCAGGCACTCTATCATATCTAGTCCCTTAAATCTATTTCTCACTTCCACTGTATAGTCATAAGGGATTTGATTTGGGTCATACCTGAAAGGTCTAGTGGTTTCCCCCACTTTCCTCCATATAAGTCTGAATTTGGCAATAAGGAGTTCATGATCTGATGCACAGTCAGCTCCCAGTTTTGTTTTTGCTGACTGTATAGAGCTTCTCCATCTTTGGCTGTGAAGAATATAATCAATCTGATTTCAGTGTTGAGCATCTGGTGATGTCTATGTGTAGAGTCTTCTCTTGTGTTGTTGGAAGAGAGTGTTTGTTATGACCAGTGCGTTCTCTTGGCAAAACTCTATTAGCCTTTGCCTTGCTTCATTCTGTACTCAAAGGCCAAATTTGCCTGTTACTCTTGGTGTTTCTTGACTTCCTACTTTTGCATTCCAGTCTCCTATAATGAAAAGGACATCTTTTTTGGGTGTTGGTTCCAAAAAGTCTTGTAGGTCTTCATAGAACCATTCAACTTCAGCTTCCTCAGCTTTACTGGTTGGGGTATAGGCTTGGATTACCGTGATATTGAATGGTTTGCCTTGAAAATGAACAGAGATCATTCTCTCATTTTTGAGATGGCATCCAAGTACTGCTTTTTGGACTCTTTTGTTGACCATGATGGCTACTCCATTTCTTCTAAGGGGATTCCTGCCCACAGTAGACTAAATAGGGGCTTAAATTCTCGTAGGTCAACAGTTTTAACCAGAAGTATGGTTCTGAGTTTCTTGGAAAGCTTTGTGAAAAATACATATACCTAGATAACATTCTTGTGGAGTCTGATCACAAGATGGCCTGTGTATTTAGGAAAAACTGCCCAGGTAATTCTGATACACAGTGCTGCTCAAGGATCATCGTCTGATGTCGACTTGACCCTTTGTGGTCTAGTTTATCATTCTTCTTAGCTAAAGAAAATTTGGGAGGTTTCACTTTGGGTCAGTCACTCATAGAACATTATAAGTTTGGCCCCACTACCTGAGAGTAATACGATTTCTAAGCATGACAATATGGTAAGACCAAACTATGACGAGCACTCACATTTCAACTTAGCACAGGAACAGAGCTCATGGCAAGAATCGACTGTAAGGAGTGGTTAGGGTAGATGTAAGACCCTGGAGTATGAAAGTAGGCAATGGAGACACAGAGGCAGATGCAGCCACAGTGAGTCCACTCTGCCCTGGCCCTAGCTCAGGATGCCTACTATGCCAGCTCCATCCTCCAGAGTACCCACATCCTCACCCAAAAGTCTGAGGGAGCAGAGAATTTTAACTAAGAACCTCCATTTTCTCCTCAGGTTCTTCAGACTCTCTTTTTAATGCTTTGAATACAAAAGAGCTGATCCCATCCTCTCTCCACTAAGTGATCCATAGATTTTTAAGTCTTGGTATGGTGCAGATCTTTGAAATACAAAGGACAGTTTATGATTACACATGATCCAACTTAATTCTGCCTAAATGCCACATCTGTACTGTCAAGCCTGATATTATATTGTGTATATTACACTGATATTATTTCTCTATTTAAAAGAATTTGGTGATGAAAAAGGAAAAGAGTAAATAGTTTTGTTTAAAAAAAAAAAAAACAGTTCTGGAAGATAAGAAAGGCATAGGCAATGTTTGGAGCCAGGGAGCAGGGGGAAAACAGAGAGACCATCTACTGGATTGCTACTTGCATTGATTCTTCTCTCCTCTTCAGTTCAGTTCAGTTCAGTTGCTCAGTCGTGTCCGACTCTTCATGACCCCATGAACTGGAGCATGCCAGGGTTCCCTATCCATCACCAACTCCCAGAGCTTACTCAAATTCGTGTCCATCGAGTCGGTAATACCAACAAACCATCTCATCCTCTGTCGTCCCCTTGCCCTCCCGCCTTCAATTTTTCCCAGCATCAGGGTCTTTTCCAGTGAGTCAGTGCTTCACATCAGGTGGCCGAAGTATTGGAATTTCAGCTTCAGCATTAGTCCTTCCAATGAATATTCAGGACTGACTTCCTTTAGGATTGGCTGGTTTGATCTCATTGCAGTCCAAGGGACTCTCAAGCGTCTTCTCCAACACCATAGTTCAAAAGCATCAGTTCTTTGGCACTCAGCTTTCTTCACAGTCCAACTCTCACATCCATACATGACCACAGGAAAAATTATAGATTTGTCTAGATGACCTTTCTTGGCAGAGTAATATCTCTGCTTTTTAATATGCTATCTAGATTGGTCATAGCTTTTCTTCCAAGGAGCAAGCGTCTTTTAATTTCATGGCTGCAGTCAGCATCTGCAGTCATTTTGGAACCCCCCAAAATAGTCTCTCACTGTTTCCATTGTTTCCCCATCTATTTGCCCTGAGTGATGGGCAGATGTCATGATCTTAGTTTTCTGAATGTTGAGTTTTGAGCCAACTTTTTCACTTTCCTCTTTTACTTTCACCAAGAAGTTCTTTAGTTCTTCTTCACTTTTTGCCATAAGGAGATGTCATCTGCATATCTGAGGTTATTGATATTTCTCCCAGCAATCTTGATTCCAGCTCATGCTTCATCCAGCCTGGCATTTTGCATGAAGTATTCTGCATGTAAGTCAAATAAGCAGGGTGGCAATATATAGCCTTGATGTACTCCTTTCCCTATTTAGAACCAGTCTGTTGTTCCATGTCCAGTTCTAACTATTGCTTCTTGACCTGCATACAGGTTTATCAGGAGGCAGGTAAGGTGGTCTGGTATTTCCATCTATTGAAGTATTTTCCACAGTTTGTTGTGATGCACACAGTCAAAGGCTTTGGCATAGTCAATGAAGTAGAAGTAAATGTGTTTCTGGAACTCTCTTGTTTTTTTTGTTTTTTTTCTGATGTTCCAATGGATGTTGGATCTCTCCTCTTAGACTGAAAGATTTCTGAGGACTAGGGGCTACCTTACACCTCATTTTACACCCTGCACATTTTATTTTTGAATTTATTTATTTTTATTTGGAAGAGAATTGCTTCATATTGTTGTGTTGGTTTCTGTCATGCATCAACCTGAATCAGTCATAGGTAGACATGTGTTCCCTTCCTCTTGAACCTCCCTTCCACTTCCCACCCCATCCCATCCTTCTGGGTTGTCACAAAGTACCATGTTGAGCTCCCTGCATCATACAGCAAGTTCCCACTGGCTATTTTACATATTACTCTGCACATTTTAAGTGCTAAATAAATATCTTCAGATGGTTGATGGTCTCATATTAAATGGTGATCTCTTTAGGGACCCATGGGTCAACAGGATGAGAACTTTAGGGATAAAAGCAATGAAAGTGCTGTGAGGATAGGAAAGCATGGTGAAAGAGTGTGTGAAGAAACTCAGTGACTAGAACCTGGTATCAAAGGCACTGAGATGGGTAAGACAGAGGCAAAGACTACAGAATAGCTGCATTCTCCACAGAGAACACATCGCACATGGGGACCATAGTGCAAGGAAGAGTATGGGTAAAGTTCCTGTTCTGTTCAGCCTCTTACTTAGGCTAAGAATTTGATGAATTTTTCCTGCTACTTTAGCAATGTGCTATGGCCAGCTGGAAAAGGGGGAGAGATAAGTATTCCCTTGAATCAGAGAGGTTGTGTTGTAACATTTTCACTCAAATGCAATGAACCTACATTGCAAACACCTCTGTCTGGCATGGCATCATGTGGGAGACGGTGGTACAGTCACAGGATGACGTGAAGGGTGGTGAACAAAGGTAGAAAATAAAACTTTGGAGAAGAACTCAAAGGCAGTAGTGGCTGTAGATTACCCACAGATGCTGAGTAGAAGTGATCCAGAGGCTTCAGTACCTCTTTGCTCTACTGAACACCCAGTGGTTGAGGAAAACCACCACAGCTTATTATAAATTCCTGGAACTCATCTGGTTTAAAAATCTTTAAGCAAAGCTCAGCACAACTTGAAAGGGCTCAAGGCATTGGGCTAGTTTTCTGGTCTTTTGCTGGCTGCCTGCTGGCATTCTCAGATCATACACATTGTCTGCTAATGCATACCATGGGAATTTGTTATCGTTCAATGGTTTTTATTAGTTCTATCTTTCAGGTACAAATTTCTTAATATTTTTTAATCCCAAATAGCATTAGATATATAGGAGTAATACCCTTTAATACTTCAGTTTATTAAACCAGCCTGCACATTTTTTAAATGTCCAAAAATAATCAGGGTGAAAGTCTTGGGTATATGAATATTTCAAGAATATATAGTATTTTAAGCTGATGAACTCACTCATCATAAGTGCATCTGCTTTGCTCCTCAAGATGCAATGTGTTTTTCCTCTCTGGAGACTGATTTATCCTTTCAAAGATGCTGAAGTCTTCTTTGTTTCAATACCCTTTGTTCTCATGAAAAGAAGCTACTCACTCATTGACTCAGGAGACCCTTTATTCACAATAGCTGGAATTAAACCTAGACTCAGGTGGTGCTAGGTAGACAGTAGCCTGAATTTAAATTAAAAAATAAATTAATCAAATCAAGTCATGTTTGTGCTCCCAGATTTCAAAAGATTCATGTGACAATCTTTTTATCTCATCCTTGGCTTAAAGACATACAACTAAGGAGGACTGAGTGCATCTTAAAGAGAGGTTCCTAACCCTTCATGATTGTAGACTGTGCTTTGGAGTCAAGCTTCCTGCACATGAAAGGGCTCCTCTAGCCCCTAGTCCTTCATCAATTAAGACTGTCCTGCTAGAAGGACACAGCAGCTGCCCAAATCCCACCTGTATTGGGGGCTTTGTCTCAATCCCTCCACTGGACCTGACTGGGAGAAGTATGGCCTTCTTCTTCACAGCCCTTGCTCTCTAAATAATCAGACATGACTGGGAGACTGAACAACAATGTAGAGGCTTATCTGTCATTGTTACCTTATTCCTGAGACCTACTTAAAGATAAGCAGGCTAATTATTATCTCAATTACATTATCTTGAAAGGGGTAAGAGTTTATAACTCTTGGAATTAGAACATTCTTATAACCATTTTGGGTTTTTTTTTCTGATTGTTTTGTCGCTAAGTTGTGTTCAACTGTTTGCAACACCATGAACTTATATAGTTTCCATATTCCTCTGTCCATGGGATTTCCCAGGTAAGAATACTGGAGTGGGTTCCCATTGCCGTCGCTTGCATTGCAGACAGATTCTTTACTGCTGTGCCACTGGGGAAGCCCCTTGTTAGTAATTCATTTTAAAACAATACTTTTTGGAAGAAAAGAAATTCATGATTCCCACTTTTAAAATAACAATATTATTTAGGAAATTTTTATATTGTTCTGATAGAGATATTCATGTACAAGCACTGGCTAAGTATAAAAAGGTAGAGGGGAATTTCAGGCAGAAGAAACAATAGATGCAGAGGTAAACAGGAGTTCAACAGCTTGCCATTAATAGGAAGCTAAAAGAAGTTTGAAATGAGTGATGGAGTATCATAAGACTCGTGAGAAAGAAGGACAGAGGGGTAAGATAAAGGCCAAATGATTTCTTTAAAAACATGTTTTTTATGTTTATGAGTTTAAATTTTAACTAAAATTTGTAAGAACTACTGAAAAATTTTATTCAGTGGATGACATAGTTGAACTTGGAATTTTAGAACGGATAATTGAGCAGCAGCAAAAAGTTGCTTGGAGAGCATCACATTGGAGACAGAGACACAAGTGTGACCTTGGGGAAGTTAATTAATCCCTCTGAGCCTCAGTTTCCACATCGGCAGAGTGGAGAGGAAGAGAACCTATTTCATCTGTGGCATAAATAAAATGACACACGTGAAGTATACTGTGTCTGAGATTTGGGAAGCAATCAATATGACTGTTATGATAAAGCTACCTTGACAGAGTCAGGGTGGAGGGTTGTGGAGTTGGAGGGAGATAGCAGGAAGGAAAGAAAAGGATTTATTTGTCTATTTATTTAAGAAACATTTCTTGAGTGTCTGTTCTGTGTTAGACATAGTGTGAAACAGTGGAGTACACTCATTATCTGATAGATGAACCAGTAATAAGTGTCAGCCAGATCTTGTATCCTAGCTAAAAGCTACTAAGCTACCAACTACAAAGGAGCACTTATATTGAAAATAGTATATCATTCACATTTTGAAGGTTCTTTTCTTTCTATTATATAGTTAGAATTGAAGAAGATACTCTAAAAATCATCACCTCATTAATAAATTCTTTAATCCCATATTCTTTGTCAATCTCTTTTAACAGTGATTTCCTCTTAATATCTATTCACATTGTTTCTCCTTTTGAATGTCAAAGATGAGTGCTTGCACAATGCATGGGGACTTTGACAGGTACAACATTAATTATTTCTTACACTGATTTGGTAGCTAAACAATAAAAGTGAAATGTACCCTTTAGATGAAAATTTGTCCTGAATTTTTTGTGGACAGTTCAATATTACATCCTTATTTTTTTCTATGAAAAAAGTAAACAGACATTTTTATGCCATAGACTATACAGATCTTGGTCCTATAAAACTTTTGCTCTAAACAACTAAAACCCAGAATTGAATAAAAGGATTTTACAGTGTTGTATATCACTGTATTATTAAAACATATCTGAAGAAAGCCAAGATTGCATCTGTATGAGATGAAACTAAATAAACCTACAAAGTTATTGTATATTTATGCATAAACCTGCCCTAAGGATATTTATAAATCCACAAAGTAGTAACACAGATATGTTACCTTTATTGACTTCTTTATGTTAGTTTTAAAACAAGGCAGTTAAATCTTTTTTGACACTTGAATATTCCAAGAAAGTTTTACTTTTTTTTTTATTCAAAGATTTTTTTTCATTTCATTAGATTTGAAGAATAAGTCTACCCATCCCAAAGATTACCTAATTAATTTCCTTTAGTTATTTGAAGTGCAGTCATTGCTCCAAAAACAATCTATAAAGCCTCACAGCTTTCATTCTTCAAGTAATTTTCCTCTTGTTACCTCTTTTACTAATAACAGATTCTAGAGTTTGTCACTTCTTCCCCAGAGCTATCATTATCTCATTTGTCAAAAACTCATAATGTTGAATGGAATAATTTGGTAAAGGAAAACCACATGACATCAAAGCAGAAGTCAATCCATCATCTCCTTAGACCAAGAATAGGTCTGTTCTTGAGTGATAACTCATGATCCAGGACAATAAGCAATTTCAAATAATTACATTTAAAGGGTAGTGCTATCTACTGGACATTTTCCAGAGGAGTAACAACTACTACTTGTACATATGAACTAACAATAAATGTTTATACATTTTTGAGTAACTTTACCTTGATCTTACACAAATAAAAAATTTAGAAAAAATAAATCCCTGTCTGGGAAAAGTGTGCAACCACTTTGAATCATCAAAAAGAAGGTGGAAAAGGTAAGGAGCATTTGAGGATATAATCCTGTGTGATAAAACACCATGGCTTTAATTTATCCCCTTCCATTTAAGTCCCTCTTCATAACTTTAAAAAGGATTAATTTTATTTTTGTTCAAAAAGACATTTCAAAACATCTTTAATTTTCAGAAATACCTTAATCATCCCTAGTGTTTCCTACAAAGAATTAATTTAAAACTTCAGTCTGTATAAACCTTCCATTATATTTATGGGTTACCATTACTAAATATAGAGATACCAACTCTTTATAAACTCTTCATAATACATGGTAGAAGTTGTTAAAAGCAATTTCTAAATGTGTCCCAATTTAAATTTGGTCTAGTTTCAATTTTCATTTTTGGCAGTTTTTAACAAAGTTTCATACTAAGCAAGAAGTAAGATTTTTACAAATATATGAATTGCTTAGGAACATTTCTTTTCAGCTTCATTGTCTAGGAACAGATTTGCATGCAAATATGCTTGGCTAAACTTGAACTATAGAATGGAGATAATGTAATTTGGGAAGGAAAAAAAGTATGCAAGATGACTCCAGATATGCAAAAGTAATCCTGTTTAGTCAGAAATACTTGCATTGTAGCATCAACTGTAGCAAAAACTAATTCCTTCCTTTTTTTAAAAATGAGAAGGAACAGATATTTTGGTAGATAAAATAGCACGCATACTAAAGGCGACCTAAATTTATGCAGCAACCTAAATTTATTCCTTAACATTCTATCTTGAAGACACAGAGCTTTATTTTAATAACTCTAAAACAGTGGTGTTTGGGAAGAGTGGTCTGAGGGAAAGTAACAAAAGTAAACAATATATGTGTCTATATACACATATGGTTATACATATAATATTTTTATATATTTTAATATTATAAAAATATGTCAATATATACATATACATACACATACATATATATATATTTTATATAGTCAGGGTAGGGCAGATTGAAATGTGGTGGGTGGGGAGGTAAAATGGTGGGAGTAGTAGTAAATGTGGTCAATTCTTGTGATTTATTAATTGGTGTGAAGGGAAGGAAGCAGAAAATGAGACATCTCAAAATTTGCTTTCTTTTCAGATGAAAGAAGTTTCAGATGTTGATGATTAGAAACACCTTTATTTTTTTAACCTGTATACCTGATATTCATGTAGATTTTAGAATAATCCTAGAATTGAAATGAATCTTAAATGTAAATTGAAATCTTGCCCAATATGAGCATCCTTTCTATAAAGGTCACTTTAGAAGATCATCCAGACTCTGCTTGGACACTTCCCGTGATAGGGAACTCATTACTTCGTAAAGGCTCTGGTTGCGTTACTACACACCTCTGCCACTTCAAAAGTACCTTGTTACAATGGCACCGCTGATACCATGGACGTGAACCTGAGCAAACTCCGGGAGATGGTGAGGGACAGGGAAGCCTGGCGTTTGGCAGTCCGTGGGGTGGCAAAGAGTTGAACATGACTTGGAAACTGAACAAGTAAAATGACACAAACGTGCTCTGCTCTGATATGGAAAAGGCTTAGCCTTTTGGTACCATGTGTAAATATAATATTGCATGTCTTTAGTTTCTCCAGTCTGTCAACCCTTCCCATCATCCAGATTTTTCTCCTGTGGGTGAATTCTAGTTTATGAATTTCCACTTAAAAGAGTAGTGCAGCCAATTAAATCATTAAAAGCAACTTTTCAACTGACCCTTGTCGATGTTGAATACATCAAGACTGTTACCGTCTATGAGCTGAGTTTCTGTTAACACAGCAATACTCTTTGCCCTTTGTCCTGTCAAGCATGACACTGCCTTCACTGATTCTCCTGCAAAGGAACATTCAGATGATCTTCTTGAGAGAGCCGATTGTCATCTGTACAACGACCTAGTTATCATCTTTTCCAAAATGCCACAGCCAAGCTGGCTTTTAATAGCATTCTCATCATGACACTAAGTCAGCTCGGCCATCAAAATCTTGCTTCCAAAGGGCTAAAGCCTAATCTTGTCCTTTTCATTGGTACCCTGTACTATCACTTAACCTGTCATTAAAATACAGTGCACAGGCATTAAATATTTTTTTCAATGTGCCTCTCAATAAATGCTTTATGACCTTTTGTAAAAATATAGCTTAGAATTTAAATGTTAATGCCTTTTGAGTTGAGCACCATTTTTCCAGGAAAGCATCATGATGTGTAATGAGAAGTGCTGTAGTAAATTCCATGGAAGCTTGCATGTTTCTCTAGGAGCCCATATCTCAGATCATTTTCATTCCTGTATTCATTCAGCAAATATGCAATGAGTGCCTCCATGCACTGGGGAGGCACGTGCTGGGCCCCAAGGAGAGAGCAAGCAACAAAACCCACAAGATTTCTGCCCCCAGAGTGTACCCTCCATGGAAAGATGGACATTATTACCCAAGTTAACACACAAACAGTGCTGTTTTACAGACTACGATGGATGCTGAGCAAAGCATTGTGAAAAGTAAAACTGGAGCAGGGTGATGCCTAAATTTAGTTTGAAAAGTCAGAAAAGCGACATTAGGCTCACCTATAAGGATGAGTATGTGTTTGGTTTGGCTTTCTTTCCTTTGTTTGTTTATTTCCCGAGAAAGTGGGGAAGAGCATCTCAGGAAGAAAGAACGTAAAATATTCTATGTGAAGTTCCAGGAACTGTTTTTTGTTGCCGTTCTTTGTTTTTTGTTTTCCATCCAGTTTTACTGAGATATAATTAACATATAGCACTGATGTACAGAATAATGATCTATATACCAAGAATTGATTACCACCATCAGTTTAGTGAATATCTGTTATCTCATGTAGATACAATATTTAAAAATTAGATTTTTTTTCCTTTTGATGAGAACACTTGGGATTTATTCCTTTAACTTCCATGTATAACAGACAACAGTGTTAATTATGCTTGTCATATTGTACATCTCTAGTACTTATTTACCTTGTAACTGGAAGTTTGAACTTTTTGACCACCTTCACCCTATTCCCTCCCACCCCTCCCCTCTCTGGTAATCACAAATCTGATCTCTTTTCCTATGAGTTTGTTTAAAGTTCCTGGAACTGTTTTAAGCCCTGATTTTTCCCTCTGTATAAATACATATGAGACATCATGGTTTGATCTGTGCAAATGTAAGACATAGCTATAAATAAGTGAGTAAATTTTGCAGGTGTTAAAAAATGGATTCTTTGGCATGCACATAAACACAGCCTCCTCAGTCATATGTATAAAAGGGAGAAATTTTCTGAAGATGCCAGCTCATTCAAGGATGATGAGAACCCTATATCAATGTTTTTTCATTTGCTAGAAACTGGCACAATTTTTTTTTTCATTCAAGATAACTTCTTCAAAGAGAATGAAAAGCTCTGAGTCAAGGGTCCCCTCCAGGTTAGGGGGCATGTGTGCATGCTAAGTCGCTTCAGTCGTGTCTGACTCTGCAACACTGTGGACTGTAGCCCCCCAGGCTCTTCTGTCCATGGGCGCTTCTCCAGGCAAGAATACTGGAGTGGGCTGCCATGCCCTCCTCCAGGGGATCTTCCCAACCCAGGGATTGAACCCATGTCTCTTATGCCTCCTGCAATGGCAGGTGGGTTCTTTAGATTAAAAAAAAAAAAACAGCATTATTGAGGTATACTAGATAAATAAAAGTAAAATATTTGAAGCATGCATTGTGGTGGTTTGATATACAACTACATTGTGAAAGAAGTCCCTTTATCTAGTTAATTAATAGATCCATCACCTTGCATATTTATACACACACACACACACAAACATACAGATGAGAACATTTAAGTTCTACTCTTTTGAAAATTTTTATTATACTACACAGTTGTCAACTATATTCACCATGTTTTACATTAGATCCTCAGACCTTATCATCAAAAAGACACGAGATAACTGTTGGTGAGGATGTGGAGAAAGAGGAATATTTTTTTGTGTGGGAATGTAAATTCCCACTGTGAAAGACAATATGGAGGTTCCTCAAAAAATTAGAAATATGGGAATTCCCTGGCAGTCCAGTGGTTAGAACTCAGCAATTTACTGTGTGGACCTGAGTTCAATCCCTGGCCAGGGAACTATGATCCCATAAACCACATTATGTAGCCAAAAAAAAGAAAAAAGTTAGAAATAGAACTACATAAGATCTAGGAATCCCACTTCTGGGTATATAGCCAAAAATATTTGAAAGCAGAATATCAGAGAGATATATGTGCTTTCCTGTTCATTGCACCATTATTCCTAATTGCCAAGATATGGAAACAACATAAGCATCCATGAGTGGATGAATGGATAAAGATATGGTATATGTTTACAATGTCATATTTGCCCATGAGAAAGAAAGAAACCTTGTCATTTGTGACAACATAGATGGACCTCCAGTACTTTGGCCACCTCATGCAAAGAGCTGACTCATTGGAAAAGACCCTGATGCTGGGAAAGATTGAGGGCAGGAGGAGAAGGGGACGACAGAGGATGAGATGGTTGGATGGCATCACCAACTCAATGGACATGGGTTTGGGTAAACTCCAGGAGTTGGTGATGGACAGGGAGGCCTGGCGTGCTGTGGTTCATGGGGTCACAAAGAGTCGGACACGACTGAATGACTGAACTGAACTGAACTGAACTAAAGATGGACCTTAATGCCATAATGCTAAATGAAATAAGCCAGAGAGACAAAGATAAATAGTACATGATATCATTTATATATGAAATCTATTTTAAATGCAAACAAATACAAAACTGACAGAAACAGAGTAAAGAATGGTTTTCAGGGGCTAGAGTATAGGGAAACAGAAAAGGTTAGTAAAATGGTACTAACTTTCAGGGTACTCTTCCAAGGTGGGAGATCCCTAAAGATGCCTTAGAATTTGTGAGCAATCAAAACAGAATCAATGACATTTGCAGTTTTTCTAAGGAAATATGTCCATTATATTTTCAATTCTTCCTTCATTGGTGGTTAAGCTTATGCTGAGCTATCTACATTCCATTCTTTCATCATGAAAAAAGAGATTTTTGAGGAAGACAATAAAAATAGAAAGCTAATTTCATAAAAAACTGAGAGAACTTTTTCATCTGTGTTTTCATGGTTAATTTCATCTAAAAACACCACTCTATTTCAAATAATACCTAATAGCCTACCTTTCAGAGAGCATCTCAGGAAAGATTTGCTGAATAGATATTTTCTGGCAAAAGTCTGAATATTTTCAGATCTGTCTTTATAACCCACCAATGTGAACTGAGAGTGTTAGGGTGACTAGTTGTCTCAGTTTGCCCAAGACACATCTGGTTTTAGCAAAAGGAACACTACATGCCAGGAAACCCCCCAGTCCTGGACAACCTGGCACAGTCAGCCACTCATGTTGTGCTTAGATATGCCCAAATAGACAAAATTTTTAAAAAATACAAAATACTATTCATCACAGAAAGTAATTAACTAAAGACATGCTGACTATTTGCAGGAGCAGGGGAAGCAGGTTCATTAAAAGGAAAGTTTCTAAGGGAAGAGATTTATAAGAGAAGCTCAAGGATATATCATACAACACAGAGAACAGAGCCCATGTTTTGTAATAACTGTAAATAGAAATGTATAAAAATTTTACTTTTTTTAAAGAGAAGAGATTTATTTTTCTGGAATTGAGCTGCAGGAGTTGCTTGTATATTTTTGAGATTAGTTGTTTGTCAGTTGTTTCATTTGCTATTATTTTCTCCCATTCGGAATGCTGTCTTTTCACTTTGCTTATATTTTCCTTTGTTGTGCAGAAGCTTTTAATTTTAATTAGGTCCCATTTGTTTATTTTTGCTTTTATTTCCAGTATTCTGGGAGGTGGATCATAGAGGATCCTGCTGTGATTTATGTCGGAGAGTGTTTTGCCTATGTTCTCCTCTAGGAGTTTTATAGTTTCTGGTCTTACATTTAGATCTTTAATCCATTTTGAGTTTATCTTTGTGTGCGGTGTTAGAAAGTGATCTAGTTTCATTCTTTTACAGGTGGTTGACCAGTTTCCCCAGCACCACTTGTTAAAGAGATTGTCTTTACTCCATTATATATTCTTGCCTCCTTTGTCAAAGACAAGGCATCCACAGGTGTGTGGATTTATCTCTGGGCTCTCTATTTTGTTCCATTGATCTATATTTCTGTCTTTGTGCCAATACCATACTGTCTTGATGACTGTGGCTTTGTAGTAGAGCGTGAAGTCAGGCAAGTTGATTCCTCCAGTTCCATTCTTCTTTCTCAAGATTGCTTTGGCTATTCGTGGTTTTTTGTATTTCCATACAAATCTTGAAATTATTTGTTCTAGTTCTGTGAAAAATATCGCCGGTATCTTGATAGGGATTGCATTGAATTTGTAAATTGCTTTGGGTAATATACTCATTTTCACTATATTGATTCTTCCGATCCATGAGCATGGTATATTTCTCCATCTATTAGTGTCCTCTTTGATTTCTTTCATCAGTGTTTTATAGTTTTCTGTATATAGGTCTTTAGTTTCTTTAGGTAGAAAAATGGGCCAAAGAACTAAATAGACATTTCTCCAAAGAAGACATACAGATGGCTAACAAACACATGAAAAGATGCTCAACATCACTCATTATTAGAGAAATGCAAATCAAAACCACAATGAGGTACCACTTCACACCAGTCAGAATGGCTGTGATCCAAAAATCTGCAAGCAATAAATGCTGGAGAGGGTGTGGAGAGAAGGGAACCCTCCTACACTGTTGGTGGGAATGCAAACTAGTACAGCCACTATGGAGAACAGTGTGGAGATTCCTTAACAAACTGGAAATAGAACTGCCTTATGACCAGCAATCCCACTGCTGGGCATACACATGGAGGAAACCAGAATTGAAAGAGACACATGTTCCCCAATGTTCATCTCAGCACTGCTTATAATAGCCAGGACATGGAAACAACCTAGATGTCCATCAGCAGATGAATGGATAAGAAAGCTGTGGTACATATACACAATGGAGTATTACTCAGCCGTTAAAAAGAATACATTCGAATCAGTTCTGATGAGATGGATGAAACTGGAGCCGATTATACAGAGTGAAGTAAGCCAGAAAGAAAAACACCAATACAGCATACTAACACATATATATGGAATTTAGAAAGATGGCAATGATGACCCTGTATGCAGGACAGCAAAAAAGACACAGATGGGTATAGCGGACTTTTGGACTCAGTGGGAGAGGGAGAGAGTGAGATGATTTGGGAGAATGACATTGAAACATGTATAATATCATGTAAGAATCGAATTGCCAGTCTATGTCCAATGCAGGATATGGCACGCTTGGGGCTGGTACGCGGGGATGACCCAGAGAGATGTTGTGGGGAGGGGGGTGGGAGGGGGGTTCATGTTTGGGAACGCATGTACACCCGTGGTGGATTCATGTCAATGTATGCCAAAACCAATACAGAATTGTAAAGTAAAAAAAATAAATTATTTAAAAAATTAAAAAAATTAAAAAATTAAAATTAAAAAAATAAATTAAAAAAAAGAGAAGAGATTTACATAAAACTGGCATTCATAGGTCATCAAGACCCAGTACTGTGTGACAATTTGGGAAGTAAAGCACATGCACACACGTGTGCACACACACATCCTTACCTCCACCCCATCATATGGGCATTTACGCTTCCTGTGACCAAACCCTGCAGGACTGCTATCAGCAATAGCGTACATAAGTGGGAAACTCTTTCAACACGCAAACTTTTGGAAAGCCTTTAGCCAAATTTGGGAGATAAAACTCACATTTTCACCTCTTTGTGTAGTACACTTGAATAAAACAAACCTAAGTTTTGTACATCAGTTTTCAGTTCAGTTCACTCAGTCCTGTCTGACTCTGCGACCCCATGAATTGCAGCACACCAGGCCTCCCTGTCCATCACCAACTCCTGGAGTTTACCCAAACCCATGTCCATTGAGTTGGTGATGCCATCCAGCCATCTCATCCTCTGTCATCCCCTTCTCCTTCTGCCTCCAATCCCTCCAAGCATCAGGGTCTTTTCCAATGAGTCAGCTCTTTGCAAGATGTGGCCGAAGTACTGGAGTTTCAGCTTCAGCATCAGTCCTTCCAATGAACACACAGGACTGATCTCCTTTAGGATGGACTGGTTGAACCTGCTTGCAGTCCAAGGGACTCAAGACTCTTCTCCAACACCACAGTTCAAAAGCATCAGTCCTTTGGTGCTCAGCTTTCTTCACAGTCCAACATCAGTTTTAGCTGGTAACATTTCATCCTTATTGTATCAAAAAACCACATAGCCTCTGAACATAGGATCAGAATCTGAGTATTGTTAGGTTCTGCTTCTTTCCAGTCCTGGGTTTCCAGGAACTTTCAGAGGATGCATTTATTTATTACTCTAATGGGTGGCTGTGAAACAGTTACCTTCCTTGTCCTGCCTTTGGGAGTTGATTATGCTGTAAGTTCTATGTCAAGAATGCTCTGGGTATCCTGATATAGCATTTTCCTAAGGCAGTTATTCCCCCTGTCAGCTCACATGAATACAAAACTTCTGATTGAGAGTTTGACCAGCTTTTATGTATGGCGAAGTGGTTGAGAACAGGTAAAAGTGATTAGTGAAAAATGCCTGCTAAAACAAGATATTTTAATTGGGTCACTGAGCTTGAATGATAACCGGAAGTTTGTCCTTTTCTTTATAGACAAATGAATACTGCTGCTGCTGCTACCAAGTTGCTTCAGTCGTGTCCAATTCTGTGTGACCCTACAGACAGCATCCCACCAGGCTCCCCCGCCCCTGGGAATTCTCCAGGCAAGAACACTGGAGTGGGTTGCCATTTCCTTCTCCAATCCATGAAGGTGAAAAGTGAAAGTGAAGTTGCTCAGTCATGTCCGACTCTTCGCTACCCCACGGACTGCAGCCCACCAGGCTCCTCTGTCCATGGGACTGACAGAACAAATATGGTGATGCCAGGATGGTTTTAGGTTTCAGCTCTCAGGGTGAACCAACAGCATCATTCCAAGAGGGCAGTTGTTCTTGATTCTCTGTAATCTACACACACCCCACCTTGTTCTTTTTTCTGTCTTCCCCAGGACATACTGTGGCTTATCTAGTGACGAAGTGAACAAGACTGGAGAAGGCTGGAGCTAGAAGTCTAGTGAGACACAAATGATCAAGCAAAGGGTAGTTGGTAATTCGGAAGATAGGTTGATAGGTACCTGAATGTATAGATTACCCCCAAACTAAAAGGTCCAGCTATAGGAAATGTTCAGGAGGTAAGGGAGATATTACACATGGGCAAGATGTGTAATCTATTGGTTCTTAAGGTGGAGGCAATAGATGAAGGTGTTGCAAGGCAGGTGGTTGGCATTGTAATCCCAGCATGAAAAATCCAGCACTTGTTGGCAGAAAATCCAGACAAACACAGTCACTAGGCAACCAGGTTGGAATTCTATCTCAAAGTAACAACAAAAGAGATCAGTTACTAGGAAACCAGTGTACCTAAGTCAGAGAGGGATCAACTTTCTCCAGTGGAACAACAGAGATTATGTTCTCTACTCTCATTTCTATGTTGTATGGCCAAGGAAGAAAATGTGTAAACCAAAATCCATGACATGAAAAAGAAACCCATAAGGGCCTCCATTAAAAAAAATTCATTAAGAAAACAAAAATCAATTTATTAGCTCTTCTTGTTTAGCTAATTACATGAGTCAAATGTTTAATTGGTACATAGTGTAAACTTGCAAAAGAGTTAAGAAATGCAACGCTTTATCTCTAAGTAGCAACTATTCATTATGAAAATGGCCTCACTTGTAATTGGTTGCCATGCATTATCTGTTGACGTGCAGAGCTCAAAATCACGCAGTTTTGATCTCAGGTCTATGTAATCAGTCTTCCTGGTTGTCAAAGCAAAATCTCTAAAGATTTATTCCAGCAATCTAAGAAGAGATGTGAATCCTATAGGACACAATTGAATATTTTATAGAAAATTCTCTCTGGATTTTTTTCACATGTGTCTAGTTCCATCTGAAACCATTTACAGGTTATAAATACAAAACTAAGACCACAAATCAATAGTAGAATGAAGAAAAAGAAGTTCATTATAAATCTATAGCAGAGGTGTTGAGTATATATGTACCTTACGGAGCAAGGAAATGATCTATGGTGCATATATAGTACTAGAGAGAGAAATATTGGTTATAATAAATGCTATCACTTTGGGTTTTTGTCTCAATTTCACTCTTTGCCATCGGTTCTTGAATTTGGCCTCTGGACCAGAAACATCAGCATTACTTGTGAATTTCTTAGAAATACAAATTTGGGAGGTGGCACTAGTGGTAAAGAATCTGCCTCCCAATCCAGAAGACGTAAGAGATGTGAGTTCAATCCCTGGGTCAGGAAGATCCCCTGGAGGAGGGCATGGCAACCCACTCTGGTATGCTTGCCTAGAGAATCCCATGGACAGAGGAGCCTGGCAGGCTATAGTCTATGAGTCACAAAGAGTTGAACACGACTGAAGCAACTTAATGTTCATGCACCCAGATCTACAACCAAAAACTCTGGAAGCAGGGCTAAGTAATCTGTTTACCAGGCCCTCCAGGTGATTTGATGGAAAGTTAAGCTTGAGAACTACCATTCTATACCAGGTTACAAATCTACATCTGTTCCCAAATACCAGATGAGAGGAGACTTAGAGAGATAGCACAACCAAAACCTGTCAAAAATAAAGTCATTCATCTCTTTGGCATACTGGTTCCCCTTTTCTGCATTTTATACCCTAACTAATCAGATCTGCCCCATAACTCAGTTTATTTGTCATCTATTGCTGTGTAACAGATTCCCCAACTTTAGCAGCTTGAGACAATAAATACTTATTATTCAACACCATTTCTGAGGGTCAGGATTCTGAGAATGGACTAACTTCATGGTTCAGGCTCAGAATCTCTCATGAGGTTGTGGTCAAGCTGGGACCATAGTCATATGATGGCTAATTTGGGTTGGAGAATTGACTTCTGAGCTCATTCACACAGCCGTTGTCAAAAGGCTTCAGTTTCTCAGCATGTGGGCTTATACGTAGGGCTACTCATTAGAAGTTAGCTGCTTTCTCAGAGTAAGTATCTGAGAGTGAGCAATGAAGACAGAAGCCACAGTTACTTTATAACCTGATACTAAAAGTCACACACCATCACCCTTTGCATATTGTATTGGCCAAAAAGACCAACCCTCATGCAATCTGAGATGGGACTACAAAACGGAGTAACGTCAGGAGGTGTGGACCATAGGAAGTCATCTTGAAGACTGGCTGCCACACCTGCAAGAAATATCAGAATATTTTCAACTCTCTCACTACCATATACAACTATAGTTGACTCATCACTTATACATTAAATATCTTCCACGCTGTTTCCTTCTTTGTAGTCCAGCTACCCCTGCCCTATTTACCTTTTTTTTTTTTTTTTGCCATTTGCATATCATCTCTTAGTTTCTAATCCTGGAAGAGTGCATTTGCTGTTCCTTCTACTCCAAAACTCAAACCAAATGCTATCTTTTCTGATAACTTCATCAAAATAAATTGTGCTCATCACGTACTACTTTTATTGTACTGCCAACACAGAATTAGTTACAATTCTAGTTAGTTTTTTCAGAGTATTGATCTCAAAAATAGATTTTCATCTCCCCAGGGTTAAGGGTTTTATTTTAGTCATCTTTGTATTATCAATAAAATGTACCATCAGGGTCTGTTGAATTATAGCATACAATTTCAACAGGCCCTCAGATACAGGAATTGATTCATTCTATTTTTAACAATGCAAAAGGGAGATATTAAGTATGAATTTGAAATAATCATGACTATTCTGCTCAAGAGTAATCATTCCTACCAGATTCCAACTGGAAAAACTGCTTGTCATATCTAGGCTATTTTGACATTTGAAAGACTTTTCCTAAGGATAAACGGAAGAGTGTCCTTCTAAGCAACACAGATCCCAGAGTCATGTGTGGAGACAGCAGTGGTGAATGGCTTACAAACAAGCTAAATATGGTGATGGGTGATGTTGTTTAGTTGTTAAGCTGTGTCCAACTCTTTGCAGCCCCATGGGTTGTAGCCTGCTATGTTCCTCTGCCCATGGAATTTCCCAGGCAAGAATATTGGGGTGGGTTGCCATTTCCTTCTCCAGGGCATCTTCCCAACCCAGGGATCAAACGCAAGTCTCTTGCTTGGCAGATAGATTCTTTACCACTGAGCCACCAGGGAAGCTCCCGAATAGGGTGACAGAACCTCCTAAAGGGTTTTATCAAGGGGAGTACCTGATCGTATTTGTATTTTGGGAAATAAACTCAGGGATAATTAATTGCAGACTATTCACCTGAAATGGAGGGGTGTGGGAGACTAGAGAACGAGTTATAGGGGAGATATGGGAGTCAAGCAAGGGGGTGATGGTGGTAGGCTTGTCAATGGTAATGGCAGAGAGATGGAGAGAAGGGAGTCATTTAACGGATAGAATTTGCCAGACTTGCTGATTGACTAAATGATTTATTGTAAAGAAAGAGAGAAAGAGGCCTAGAATGACATCCAGGCGGAGTTTTGTATCTGTGAATCTGGCCTTATGTAGCATCACTCAGTGGGAAAAACACTTCAGAACATTACCTTTACACAACAAGGCACCAGCATCATTGTTACGTTTGGAAGACAACTCCTTCTGGGGGAGGCCACAGGAGTTGTCAGGAAATTACACTGACCTTTTCCACAAATGAATAGGCTCAAAATTAAATTCTTATAGCAACTGACTAAAAGGAAAGCTATTAAATTGTCAGGCAAGAGCTCACCATGGTTTTTATGGATTACTATGATTCATCTTTCCAGGGGAAGGATCCTAGCAAGAATCATTTCTGCCGCATCTCAGGAGTTCCTGCAGGATCCGTCATATACTAGAGCATTAGAACATAAAGAATGATTCATAATAACAGCATCAAGATTTGATTGGACATCTACACACAAAAGGTGCATTCTTGATATACCATTATCAAGTCTGTGATGTGGTTTTACTAAATCAACTTAATTTTTGTTTGTGTTATTAATGTCCTTTTCATATAGGTTTAGGGATTACAGAGATACAGAATATAGCTATGTGTAAAACAAAATCTTTCTAACTAAACATGGTCAATTGACACCAGTTACAACAGTCTCACACAGTAACATGCTTATGTGTTATTAAGGAAATAGTGTTCTTATATTACACATTGTATTTGAGAGCTATTTAATAACGGGGAAGTAGTCAGTAGAATATAACATGTCTTACATAGTATTTTTTAAACATTTAAAGTTGAATACATTTAGATGGAGCAAGAATATTTCAGCCCACAGTCACAAATATTTCTCATTTTTTAATTACCCAACTCTCTTTTTTCTTTTCTATTCCTACCTGGCTTCAGAGTCGGGAATGTTGAAAGAGAACAACCAGGAGGGCTGAAATGGATGTCCCTGAGTGTAGTTAATATAGATCACTGAGCCAGTTTGAAAGGAGGCAGAAACATCTGGGACAGCTACACTGCAATTTATGGGGGCCACCTTGTCTGGGAGCTGCATGCCATGTTGATCCCTCATCTGATTCCCTTCAGTGGTTCTTAAGACAAAGCCTGGGGACTTCCCTCATGGTCCAGTGGTTAAGACTTCACCTTTCAATGCAGGGGGTGCAGGTTCAATCCCTGGTCATGGATCTAATATGCCACATGCCTCTTGGCCAAAAAACCAAAACATAAAACAGAAGCAAAATTGTAATTCAATAATGACTTTTAAAAATGGTCTTTGTCTCTCACACACACACACACATATATATATAGTCTGAAATCCCTAAGGCAGCTTCCAAGGCCCTCTGTAGTCTGGTCCCTGCTCACACTTTCAACCTCTGTCTTGCCCCTCACTCTCCCTCCAGCTGCAAAGTCTCATAGGTCCAGCAGCAGTGGAGGCCTGGAATCCCACCTGGCTTTTCCTCCAGGCCCTAGACACTTATTTTCCAGCTCCCAGGAGTTTGGCTTGCTAACATCCACGCCTCAGTCCCACCCTGGGTGTTGCCCTCTGCAAACTCGCCTAAGGACCCATCCTCCACTTTGTAGACAGAAGTCCACGAGGGGGTAGAGGGGTATAAAGTGAGGCATCTCTGAAGGGTCACCCCAGCTCCAGAGCCTGTCTCACCTCCTTATAAATGTGATTCCAATAAACAGCTGATCATAGATCTTCATCTCAGAGTCTTTTCCCAGGGAACCCAATTCAAGACACAGGTGCCATTCATGCCTTCCCAGAAGACTATCACTGCTCTGTCCTCTGTCTGGAGTGTTCTTTAGCCATCCTCCTTCCTGTCTAACTCTGAGTGTCTCACCTACAACTGTTTCTTAGCTCTGGGATCATTTCCTCAAGAATGCCTTTCCTGAACACCCATCTAATTCAAGTCCTGCTGTTACATGCTTGCATGGAAACTATTTCTCTTCTATCAGAGGACTGCTTTAAGTCAGAAAGAGAAAGATAAATACCATGGAATTGGTATTTTTGATTAGTAGTTATGATACATGAAATCTAAACTACGACACAAATGAATTTATCTATGAAACAGAAACAGATATAAGAGGACAGACTTCTGGTTGCCGTGGAGGCAGACAGGGTAAGGATGGATTGAGAGTTTGGGATTAGCAGATGCAAACTATTATATATAGGATGGATAAACAACAACATCCTACTGTATAGCACATGGAATTATATTCAATGTCCTAGGATAAACCATAATGGAAAAGAATATGAAAAAGAATATATATGTATATGTATGATTAAATCTCTTTGCTGTACAGCAGAAATTAACACATTAAAAATTAATTATACTTCAATAAAATAATTTTTTAAAAAAATCAGAGGACTTCTGTCTACAATTATATGGGCTCTACTTTGCATGTTTGATTCATGTCTCACCTACCTAACAGAAAACTCATGTGAGTATGGGTGCTTCTTGTTCTTGCTCACCATTGCTGTTCCAGGACAGAGCACTGATTTTGGCTCAGATTTGAAATTCATCAAACATATATTAATTAATGAATTAATGGTTTGGTGAATGAATATCCTCTGCCATCAGAGTTTTTTATCTGAAGGACAACCATATGATAAACTGTGATCACTGTTTCTTTCAAGGTTACCTTGGGCTTTTTCTTGTTGTTCTTATGCTGGGTCTTTGTTGCTGCCTGCGGGCTTTTCTCTAGTTGCAGAGAGCAGGGGCTCTCTAGCTGCTGTCCTAAGGCTTCTCATTGCGGGGACTTCTCTTGTTGTACGGCACAGGCTCCAGGCGTGTGGGCTTCAGTAGCTGCCGTGCTCAGTAGTTGCGGCTCCCAGGCTCCAGACAGAGCACAGGCTGGTGCGTAGGCTTAGTTGCTCCACAGCATGCAGGATCTTCCCAGACAAGGGACTAAACCTGTGTACCCTGCATTGGCAGGCAGATTCTTAACCACTGGACCTACCAGGGGAGCTCTGCAGATTGTTTTCTTAATCCATATGTCTGAAGCTAATCTTAGAAACAAGCCGAAGTTGAAAACAAGAGGTAAGTGTTTCCTCTACCCCACCTCCAGCATCATGCTTCATGGTAGGAATTTCAAACGGTTAATGAACAATAATAACCCAAGAATTCAGTGTTTGAATCAAAGTCAGTATTTTATAATGATCTTTTGAAGATTTTATAGTGAAACAGGGAGTGGAAAATTGATTTCCAAATTAAAGAGGACAAAAGCTCTCTTTGCTTCTATATTCAGAGGCTTTTGTTCTATAAATTATTTTTAGTGTTGGTAAATAATGCTAATTAAGACAACTAAGCTAAAAAGCAGTATATTTGGAACCAAGAGAACATATTTTACTAATTTTTTTTATTTCCCAAGTAGATTTAAAATTAGACTTTTTTTAAAAAAAGATTATCTGATTATTTAGCTGAAAGCCACACTGGGGTCAAAGTGGTTGGAGAGAAAGGAGAAATCCATCCCAGCCAACTGAGCACATTCATAAGCCAGTTACCCAAGGCCACAGTCATAGGGGTCAGGGGACACAGAGTGTTTCTAAACTTTGGCTACTGGCTCTGACCAAAAGCAAAGCAGACCCTGGCAGTCAGAGGCAGGCCTGGCATTGCCATTTAGGCCTTAGTGCTGCTAGACACTCGCCTGGCACTCAGGGCCAAGGGGCAAGGTTCTTCTGCTGGACGTAAACAATTTAATGAAAGCCACATCAGTCACGACACTCTGTGACTTTGATGGATCATGACACAGTCGAGACTACCTCCAAATGATATCTGAACGCTGACATAAACAAGAACATTGTCCAAACACTGTCACCAAAATCACGAACATTCCCTATCCTGGCTGATAGGAGAGCTGCTGCTTTACTAATTATAGCTTAAGCTTGGCTTCATTCCTCGTGTTATTTAGATGAGATTTCATAAAGATAATAACATTAGGCCTCTTTTAAATCCCTTGTACTGAGTGGCCACACAGCTCTCTGTGGTATGTGTTTGCCCTCGTTGCAATGAGTCAATAAACTTCACTTTGTTTAACTAAAGACATATTCCAGGGGGTCTTTGGAAGCCATTGAAAGCTCCCAATGATGTAAAAGTAATATGTAGAGAGCTATATAAGAATAGTCAAACAGCCTGTATTAAATATTTAACTTGCAATACACATATTTATTTCCATGCCTTCACTCTTAGAGTTAACCCAATAATTCATAATGAAGTAAGCATTTGGGGCACAACCGTGATGAATCAAGTCTTCTCTGACCAGTGGATTTATATCTCTCAGAACAGAAATGATAAATGACTGAAAGTCAAGAAATAAGATGAATAGGGCACTGTAAACAGCAATTTTCAAGACCACACAAAACACCTGGTGACCAACAGTCACCTGGCTTAGTGCAGTCCCCTGAAACCCCCACCCCAAGCTGTTGAGGTGTTTGGTGGGCAGGAACTAAGCTGCCTGGGATGGAACATAGACCATGCCCCTCTGGGCGGCTGCTCCCTCTCACTGTTTTGTGAGGGGATCTCCTACCTGGGAGCTTGTTCTCTGGGGGATACTTGGCCCAAAATGGCCACAATAAAGTGCTTCCATTCCATTGGCCTGGTTACAAGATCCTCACATAGGAGTGGAGAGCCATAACCCCACTTCCCTTCCCAACATCTGTGTTTGTTACTATTTTGCACTCTTAACACCTGCCAATAAACATTGTCTACATGAAGGGGAAGAAAAGGAGCAGAAGCAGACTGGTATGCAAGGTGAGACCTGAGAATTTGGGCAGAGGTGCTGGGAAAGAAGTAACTATACAGGTGGTGTAATTTGCAAAGCTTTGAGCAACATCCTGTTTCACTGTATATGCCTTTACATGAACAACATATGTTTTCTTCTCTATTGCAGAATGTTATTCACTTATTTAAATTTCATCTGATTTAGTTTAATGGTACATGGACTTTGTTTAGTCTTTTCATCTCTTTAAGGCACTATCACCAAAGTCTAAGATTTAAGTCTTAATTTGTCCCCAAATTTCAAAATTACCTACGTTAAATATTCCTATGTGAAGTATCTTAAATCATCAGGAAATCCAATCTATGATGTTGTATTTAATCTGAGACTATCAGAGCACTGCAGCAAAGGTATCCCATGCTACAGAGAAACTCAGAATCTGAGAGGTACCAAGTCTAATCAAATAGACATAGTGAAGATTATACTGCTCTAATTTGTAAACTCCAAATGGCAGTCAGTTGTTTATTATTTTTACTTTTCACAAAGGCAGAATAAAACGCTAAATAAAACCATGAATTAAGAGGCAGTATACTTTGGAAGTTAAGAGCACCAACTAAATTCAGACAGACTTGGGTTTGAAACTTGGTTCTATTGCTTCTCTCTGGGTGACCCTAAGGAAATTACCTGATCTCTCAAAAATTGTTTTTCTCAGTAAAATGAGAGGGGATATGCCGGGAGCCAGCGTGAGGAATCCCGCCCGTGACAAGGTCATGAGGAAGGAAACCTGACAAAATGCAAGGACGTGATTAGGCTTCAGGAGTTCCCCCTGGTATTTCCCAGGCACGTACCCCAAAAAAACAAAAATCTGCTGGCTTTTGTACTCTGCTCTCCTGATATTCTCTGGAAAAAATCAGATCAGGGCTTTAGTCTTTTGCATTTGAAAGGGATATTTCAGTTAAACCCCCTCTGATAACTCTCCAGCTTGCCTAACAGGTTCCCACGGACTTCTTACAGCTTGTGAATTGCTTACAGCCCCCCAACCGCGAGAGGCACAAAGCTTAAAGCATCTTAAAGATACAGAGCCTTTTCTAAAGAGTTAAAAATCATATTGGTAGAGGGTTTTCACTGTTGACTCAATGACTGCTGCCAGGCCTCCATATTCTTTATCTTTTAGGCACCTGGGAGGATGTTAATCAATGTAAATGGGATATGGAAAAAGATATACAGTAGTTTTGATGTTAGCAACACTAGACTTTTGAGTTAATTACTTTTCTTTTGTTGTAAATCACTGTGCTCCTTTTATTTGTTATAAATTGCTGTATCTTAGCTACGTAAGAATGTAACTTTGTTTAGTGCTTTCTGAGAGTGGCACCAGACTTTGGGAAGATCAACACAAATAAGTCTTCTGTTTGACAAACCCTTATCAGAAAAAAGGCTGTAAAATGTTAATTGGCCCTTTTTGGCCAGAAGATGATGTAAATCACCTAAGACTTGTGTATACAACTAAGTATGCAGAGAGAAAAGCCTGGTTTTGATAAGAGTCTGGACTGCTAACACTGCATATTTTGTATTACCCATTGATCTCAATGTACAATCAAAAAGGTATAAAAGGCCTTTCTAGACAATAGAGGTCAGGACCAGTCGCTGGACTGGTTTCCCCCGTGTCTCCTCTCTAATTTCTGGCTGAATTCCGATCTGGGGCATGGAGGTTCACCATATCTACTTACTTGTCCCGGCTTCTAAGATCCACGTGAAGGGGAGCCCAAGGCGGGGCACCCCCCGATATTCAAGAGGATGCTGGTGGCCTAATGTAGATGGTGCAAGCTCCTTGTCTGGAACTTTACTGGCATCCCATGTAAACCAAGTTATTCAGCCTTCTTTCTCCACTTAATTTTCCTACTACACTATTTCTTCCTAATCTAATCTTATATTAATAAATAAATAAGTTTTCCTCGCGAATGGCGTCCCCACTTCGAATTCCCTGGATCCACCAGGGCTGGACCCCTGCAGGGATAATAGTATCCACACAATAGAATTCTTATTAAGTTAAATGTCATGATGCCTATAAAATATTCAGGTCAGTGCCTGGTACATAGTAAGTGTTATGATTACTACAGTGTTTTTAATAACCTGTAGTCATGTTGGAGAAGACTCTTGAGAGTCCCTTGGACTGCAAGGAGATCCAACCAGTCCATTCTGAAGATCAGCCTTGGGATTTCTTTGGAAGGAATGATGCTAAAGCTGATGCTCCAGTACTTTGGCCACCTCATGTGAAGAGTTGACTCATTGGAAGACTCTGATGATGGGAGGGATTGGGGGCAGGAGGATAAGGGGATGACAGAGGATGAGATGGCTGGATGGTATCACTGACTCGATGGACGTGAGTCTGAGTGAACTCTGGGAGTTGGTGATGGACAGGGAGGCCTGGCGTGCTGTGCTTCATGGGGTCGCAGAGAGTTGGACACTACTGAGTGACTGAACTGAACTGAACTGAGTCAACCAAGTACAGAAATCCTCATGCTGGAATAAAGTGTGAAGTCTCATATTGTTTTAGCTTTGTGGAGAAATGTATATTTTAAAATATATTTTAATATTAGGTCTGAACTCTGATTAGAGAGTTTAATGAATCCAACACTTACCCAATAAATATCATGCCCTTGTTTGGTGTTGGGCACAGTATCTGGGCATGTGAAGGGGTAGAAGAGAAAACCAAATAGATATGATTTAGACACAGATGTGTTCAAAATCAACAATTAAACATGGCTGACTTTGGTAAGTGTTATAATCAATTTCCAATAATGTTATCCTAGTAAAAGGGCAATTCATTGATGAGTCAGTCTGGGAAGCATCGTGGAGTGATTTTGAAACAAGCAAAGGATTTCCTCAAGCAGGGACTGGGATTGCGAGTCTAGAAAATCAAGCTGGGTAGACAGAAGAATATAAACAAAGAATCAGAGGTGGGAGGTGGCAGAGGATGTTGAAGAAATTGGGTGTAGAATGGTGAATGAGCTGGGTAGGTGGTGACTGACTAAGGAACTCATGAAGCCTCCAACATGGAGGCCCCTTGTTTGCCCTGTTAAAAAGTTCCTATCTTATCTTATTCAGCTCAGACCACCACAACAAAATAACACAGACATAATGAACTAAACAGGAATTTATTTCCCATAGGATGATGGGAAATCCAAGATCAAGTGCTGATCAACTCCATTCCCTGGTGAGGGCCTTATTGCTGGCTTCAGTTCAATTCAGTTCAGTTGCTCAGTGTATCTGACTCTTTATGACCCCATGGCCCGCAGCACGCCAGGCCCCCCTGTCCACCACCAACTCCCAGAGTCTACCCAAACTCATGACCATTGAATCAGTGATGCCATGCAGATGGCCAACTTCTTGCTTTGTCCTTATATGGCAGAGAGCGAGAGAGAACACTTTGATATTTCTTCCTCTTTCTAAAAGGGTACTAATCCCATGACAAAGACCTCAACCTCACCATCTCATCTAAATCATTTTACTTCCCAAAGTCCCCACCTCCAAATACCATCATATTAGAGATTGGGAATTCAATATGTAAATTTTGAGGGAGGGGGATGCAAACATTCAGTACATAACAGATCTTAACTTATACTCAGAGAGAACTGACATTTTCTGAAAAGGCAAATACAATTAATAGATTGAGGCTTTAGAAGTTAAATCTGCTGTGAATAGGTGAATAAATTGGAAAGCAATATAGAAAACAATTAAAATATTGCTGCAATAGTCCAATCTAGAGGTGCAATATTTCATCCCACCCACAACAATATCAGTTGTTAGATATATCATTTTTATGTGCCTCTAAGGAAAAGACAAAACTGCCTTTGAACTACGATGCAATATTTTCTTGTGTAGAATTTTCACTTTATATTTCTTGAAAGAACTACTTAACAGATTTTCAGGTATCATTTTTTGTGTGTCACTCTTTGCACATACATAGAAGGAAAATATGAGAAAAATACATTAGCTAAGATTTTTTTAAAACTAATTCACATTCACAGTCCATTTCTTCTGAATCATTGTTTCATTCAGATGTTATGGTGTGTAGTATTTCGAAGTTTATCAATGCATATACAGATATGGTGATGATTTTAAGTAATCACGTTTTATAGTCTCTCTTGTCACTTTTTTTTTTTTCATTTAGCATACTATGGACATTTTTCCAGGTGATTAACTATAGTTCTATGCCATCATCTTAACTCATTCAAAAACTGTATTGAGCATCTAGACCTTCTACTAGGAACTAGGGAACTGCTGGTGAGCAGAAGCACATGGAGTGTAACTCTCTCACAGAGCGTGATCAGTTTAAACAATTCCCTAGTGACAAACATTTTGCTTATTTTCATATTTGCTCTCTTTTTTCTATCATAATCAATACAATAATAAATATCCTTGTTAGATTATCTCTTTATAAGTTCCTAGAAGTGTAATGTCTGGGTCAAGGGGCTTATACATATTTAAGGTTTTGATACACATTGTCAATGTACCCTTCAGAAACTAGCACCAGTTTATATTCCTATCAACAGTCTCATCATGTGCCTATTTCCCCACAACTCTTCCCCCACTGGGTTTTATCACTTTTTCAGTTTGACTAATCAAGAAAGTAAAAAGTGAAACTGAAAGTAGTCACTCAGTTATGTCCAACTCTTTGCGACCTCATGGACTGTAGCCCCCCAGGTTCCTCTGTCCTTGGGATTTCCCAGGCAAGAATATTGGAGTGAGTTGCCATTTCCTTCTCCAGGGGACCTTCCCAATCCAGGGATTGAACCTGGGTCTCCTGCATTGCAGGCAGATTTTTTAGCACTCGAGCCACCAGGGAACCAAGGAGATAAAATTGATATTTTATTGCTTTAAGTTGCATATCTTAATTACTGGCATGGTTGAATATATTTTGATGTTTATTAACCATGTATATGTAATATTTTTTATTTATAGATATAAAGTATATAAAGTATATAAATATTACATATACATGGTTAATAAACATCAAAATATATTCAACCATGCATATACTTTATATTTTGGAGAAGGCAATGGCACTCCACTCCAGTACTCTTGCCTGGAAAATCCCATGGACAGAGGAGCCTGGTAGGCTCCAGTCCATGGGGTCGCTAAGAGTCAGGCATGACTGAATGACTTCATTTTCACTTTTTACTTTCATGCATTGGAGAAGGAAATGGCAAACCACTCCAGTGTTCTTGCCTGGAGAACCCCAGAGACAGAGGAGCCTAGTGGGCTGCCGTCTATGGGGTCGCACAGAGTCGGACACGACTGAAGTGACTTTGCAGCACCAGCAGCATACTTTATGTTTATTAGCTATATGTGTATGTAGTGTGTGTGTATGTATACCCACACTTACACATAATGGTTTTTATCCTTGGCCCACTTTTATATTGATATATTATACTCAAATGATTTTAAAATAATTGTTTCCCTCTCTGAAATACAGAGTTACTATCTTAGAAATGTACGGAAATTCAAAAACACAATCCCTACTTGTAATTGGCACTTTATAACAGCATAGTCTTCCATAATAAAGTTTGATTTATTAACCCATCTGTGAAAATGTCTATGTGATATTATATTCAGAGCAGAATGCCTACTATTATTTTTAACTATTCGAATCTACTTTAATAAATCTAAAGACATCTTATGCAAACACCAAAACAGGATGTTCAGTTTCTATAGAAACAGAAGCTAATATTATTAAAAAGGAAGAAGCGAGGCTGGAACCTTTCCCCTCAGAACATTTCTTTCCCCTCAGGGATCCTCATTTGCAACCAATTTCTTGAATAAATCATATATGTGAATTATACCACCTGAAACTAGTTAACATTACTGATGCTTAATAAAGACTTCACTAGGCATCTGATCATTGTGAGGGGAAGGTTGATATAAACTGCATTGCCTACTAACTAATTCAGATTTTTATTTTAAATTGTAATGTAAAAGTAAAACCCATTTCACTTGATTTCCTAAGAAGAGCTGTTCATTTCCATACTGAAACTGAAATGAGAACAATAGTGTGGGTGTAGGATTTCTTTTTCAATTTTGAAAATTCTGATTGTAAAACAAACTTTCTCTTGAATCAATTTGCCTATTGGCTTGGTATCTCAATGGAAAAGATTCCTTAAGAAAACCGTCTTAAAGAAAACAAATGTTTGGTGCAAAAGTGCAAAAACCCTTTTTGGAAGAATATGAAATAATTATATGACTCAGACCATCAAAGTTTATAATTACCATATGGAAATTGATTCATGTTAATGTATAGCAAAACAAATACAATATTGTAAAGTAATTAACCTCCAATTAAAATAAATAAATTTATATTTAAAAAAAAGAAAGAAAATCACCCATCCGAAAGAACCTCCCTCTAAGTCTAAATCACCCAGAATGATTATATGTCATATATGTTATCAAGCTTTACAAACAGTCTGCAATTCAGTTTTTTATCTGAAAGTTCCTTTGAAAGCTGTTACCTATTCCATATATTCTATGTCATATTTGCCTTTGAAAATCTCCACTTACTACTGGCAGTAACTCTTGATGTAAATTAATGTTCCGCTTTCATAAGGTAGAGTGCAAATTTATTCATAAGAGGAGGTAATTTACTGTCCAAGAAATGATAGGCTATCACAAAAAGATTACGAACTTGAAATAATTTTTGCGCTCATGATAATCACACCATCACTTGAAAAAAAACAACCCATAAACATGTGGCCTTCACAGCTACATTCCTGACAATAGTAGTATCCCTATACAGATAAGGAATCAGGCTTACCCAAGCCTGACAGCTAAAAAATGTAAGAGCTGGAACTCAAACTCATATCCTGAGTCTCTAAATCACAGTAAGTTTCCATGGAATCACACTCCCACCTATGAGTAGAAAGTCCTTTCAGCAATTACCTTTTTACAGAAACGGAGTAATCTGCCCTTCAGAGTAGCAACGATGTCCTTCATACGCAGGTTGAGAACTCACTATGGATGCAGCATGTCCTGTAAGCTGCTGCTGCTGTTTCGTCATCCTGGCTTCTCACTTGGTTGGTGGTAGAGGTGGAGATGGCCATGGTGCCATGAAGATCAGACCCTCAAAACTCTGCTTGATCAGACCTCTGACCTCACTGCACTCCACTCTCCCCTGTGTTCACTACACTCCAGAATGATTGGTTTCTTTCCCTTTGGAATTTTTTCTATACCAGACACAACGGAATTAATATAAAGAGATATCTGAAAGTGTTCCTTCTTTCAACATTACAATGGAGTTAACAGATTGGTCTTTGACATGAGATTGCCTGGGTTAAAATCTTGAATTTGCCATTAACCAGTTCTGTGGCTTCAGGTCAAATTAAATGCATTCAACCACTAACCTCTCTGTGCCTGTTTCCTTATCTGTAAACTGCTAGGGCCTACCATGTGGGCTTGTTATAAGAATTACACACGATAATTCATGCAAAGATGTATCTGGTAATAAGAAGGATTGTCTAAATGATCACTTAAAAATACATTATTTTTTAACAGTCAAAACACCTAATATAACTGGTCAGTATAAAATTAATCAATATGGGGAGAAATCAGAGTGTCTGTTCAGGACTTGAGTTAGGAAGGACTTGAGTTAGTCTCTACCAGAGGGGTTGGACTTGGCAAAGAGGAAGCAAAGGGCAAGGTCAAGAAAGGGGGGCCAGTCTGAGAAGGGATGAAAAAGTGAGGGTAGCGGTAGGAATGCACACAGGTGGTGGAGAGGATGAACTGGGCTGATGAACGTCACAGATTCCTGCAAACAGACTGTACGGAATAAGGCTACAGGGGCAAGACAGGACCAGGCAAAAGAAGATTCTGAATTCCAAGGTAAGAATTTGAGAATTAATTCAGTCGCTTTACTAGGGAAGAGACATAAATTCAGGGAAATTGGCCTAATAGGGAAATAAGCTTGTGCTGTGCTGTGCTTTGTCGTTCAGTCATGTCCGACTCTCTGCAACCCCATGGACTGTAGCCCACCAGGCTCCTCTGTCCATGGGGATTCTCCAGGCAAGAATACTGAAGTGGGTTGCCATGCCCTCCTCCAGGGGATCCTCCCAACCCAGGGATTGAACCCAGGTTTCCCACGTTGCAGGCCGATTCTTTACCATCTGACCCACTCTTCCTGAATGCCTTCAAGAAAAACTGTTCAGAGCACTCTTGGAAGAGTTCCTATTTAGTGGCTGTCAATGTCCCTGGAGTTGTCTATACACTGCCTCATTTCATTTCAGCAGCAACTCTGCAGGATACATATAGTTTTCACATTTTCTGCAGAAGTCTGGGGAAGGTTAAGAAAACGTCTGAGACCACAGGGCTATAGCAGAACCAGGACCTAAAGTTAGTTCTTTGTGTCTGTAGATCCCATTCCTTCTACTATTCTATTCTGGTTAAATGGGTCTTTTTAAAATTTTGGTCTCCTTTATTTTGTTTTATTTTTTGGCTTTTGGTTTTTCAATGAATGGCCAAAGAGAAAAGCAACAGAAGCTAAGAGAAATAAGCAAGGTCATAAAAGGAATATTCTCCATGTCACTAAATGGATGAACAGAAGCCTTTATGGGAACAGTTAGAAAGTAACATTTCTCTGGCTATTAAATAGCCATTTGATAGCTATTAAAATAAAAGAACTATTATGAGATTGTTAGATAAGAAGATTAGTCGCAAACAACAAAACTTATCCTGGCTAGTTTAAGCAGGAAATAATTAAATGATATTAAGTCACTCACTATTTCTGCTTTATTGACTATGCCAAAGCCTTTGACTGTGTGGATCACAATAAACTGTGGAAAATTCTGAAAGAGATGGGCATAGAAGACCACCTGACCTGCCTCTTGAGAAACCTATATGCAGGTCAGGAAGCAACAGTTAGAACTGGACATGGAACAACAGACTGGTTCCAAATAGGAAAAGGAGTATGGGAAGGCTGAATATTTGTCACCCTGCTTATTTAACTTACATGCAGAGTACATCAAGAGAAACACTGGGCTGGAAGAAGCACAAGCTGGAATCAAGATTGCCGGGAGAAATATCAATAACCTCAGATATGCAGATGATACCACCCTTATGGCAGAAAGTGAAGAGGAACTAAAAAGCCTCTTGATGAAAGTGAAAGAGAAGAGTGAAAAAATTGGCTTAAGGCTCAACACTCAGAAAACGAAGATCATGGCATCTGGTCCCATCACTTCATGGGAAGTAGATGGGGAAACAGTGGAAACAATGTCAGACTTTATTTTCTTGGGCTCCAAAATCACTGCAGATGGTGATTGCAGCCATGAAATTAAAAGAAACTTACTCCTTGGAAGGAAAGTTATGACCAACCTAGACAGCATCTTCAAAAGCAGAGACATTACTTTGCCGACTAAGGTCTGTCTAGTCAAGGCTGTGGTTTTTTAGTATGGATGTGAGATTTGGACTGTGAAGAAAGCTGAGCACCAAAGAATTGATGTTTTTGAACTGTAGTATTGGAGAAGACTCTTGAGAGTCACTTGGACTGCAAGGAGATCCAACCAGTCCATCCTAAAGGAGATCAGTCCTGGGTGTTCATTGGAAGGACTGATATTAAAGCTGAAACTCCAATACTTTGGCCACCTCATGCGAAGACTTGACTCATTGGAAAAGACTCTGATGCTGGGAGGGATTGGGGGCAGGAGGAAGAGGGGATGACAGAGGATGAGATGGCTGGATGGCATCACCGACTTGATGGATATGAGTTTGAGTGAACTCCGGGAGATGGTGATGGACAAGGAGGCCTGGTGTGCTGCGATTCATGAGGTCGCAAAGAGTCAGACACGACTGAATGACTGAACTGAACTGAACTGAAGTCACTCACAGAAAGCCCAGATGGGCTAAATGGCCAAGCATCTGGATACCCAACCACACATGCAGAAGCAAGCATGAACTAGCTCCCTCTTGATACACAGACAATGCTTGGGACTGGGTACCAGGTGAACTCCACGCCTTCCACACCACACTAACCAGACATGTTTCCTGCATGGGAAAGCCTTTTTCACACTGCTGACTTCCAAATCTCAGCCTTGATGAGTGTGGTCTGATTAGTGGAGCTTAACTCCCGTGTCTGTACCAAGCTGCAAAGGAATCTAGGTTTGGGAGTTTCTTATGGCTTTTTTTTTTTTTTTTTTTTTAATCTTTAGCAGCCAAAACTCATAAAGTGAGCGATTCCCAAAGTATAGGTTTGGGGGCAGTCACAAATAATAAATGTCCATTCTTATTAGGCAAAGGTGTTTTGGAAAGTTAAGAATCCATCTGTATGTGTCTAGCACTCTTCAGGGAAAAGTTATGCTGATGGACATAAGTATTTAGTTCTGCTTGACATGTTCAGTGTTTTATTCAAGAAAGAGAAGGGTGACTTATCAAATGTAATGAAAATATCCATGAAGACTATTGAGCTCCCTTGGGTATGATTCATACCCACCAAGAAATCATTGATGACCATTAAATTTCCCTAGTAAATTTATCTGCTGGAAAAAGGTTGAACTTCCTAACTACAAAGAAGAATATTCAGGTCTCTTCCACAGTTATGTTTGATTGTGGGTGTTAAATTCAGTTGTTGGCAAAGAGCAGGCATTTCACTTGGCACTGAAAATCCAATGGTATTCTTATCCCATCTTTGCCCTTGAGGAGCTCACAAGCTGATGAAGAAAACAAGTATGTGAATGAATAGTTATGGAATGATGTGATAAATGCAAATCAGGCAAAATGATAGGAGCAGTGAAAGGGTCACTGACTCCCAGCCCCTCCCACGTAAGGGGAAAAGTCATCAGGATCAGAGCCCAAGTAAAGGCTTCATAAGGAATTGTCAACAAGATGAAGAGGGGCAGGGAGAGGGACAGGCCAGGTTGAGGAAAGGCACAAAGGGAAGGAGCATGAACTAATGCATCCATGCAACAAATATTTACTGAGTGACCGCGATGTGTGCCAAGCACAGAGACAGAGTGTAGGAGATGGGATGGGGGAGGGGCATGGAGCGGGCAGGACAGGAAACAGCAACGAGGCTGAAAGGGTGGATGGAATTCACCAAACACCGGTGTGAATACCAAGTTAAGAAGCTTAGTATGGATGGGTGGATTCAGCTTCTAAAGTGTCTTCTCCATGAGCCTAAACAGATGACTTCCCACCTCACACTGTGACTTAAGTCAAGATGGCTCACTTAACCTGTGTGACTTGGGTGGGTATTGCTATCTGTGTTTTCTTTCTATCTTTTGGCATCATTTTTGGTCTCTGTGAGAGTGTAAGAATGAAGAAGGCAAAACTCCACCTGCTGCTGCTGCTGCTGTAGTAGATATCAAAGATGGACATTTGAAAAAGGTTTCTTGGAAAAGAAAAGTCTCCTGGGACCACCCTGAGACACATCTGAGAAACTGTGATTTCACTTCTGAAAACAGTAGCAATAATTATGCATTGGTATTTGTATAAATATAATGGGAAAGTCAGAGGACAGAAGCAAATTTTATATAAACCTATGCATCCTTAAGAGAGGGAGAGGGAGAAAAGCACACAGGTACAATAGTGAACCTTTAAAAGAGGAAGGAAGTCACATATTTGTGTATTTTAAACACTTTGTCTAGATGCAACCTGCCATCATAAAACACATCACCTACCAGCTGCACTCAACAGGGAACAGGGTCCCATTACACAATGCCTGAAATTTCATATGCTCTGGCCTGTCATGCAGAGCTCAGAAAAGACTCTTCTTGCTGGATCTGTTTTTCCATATTAAAACCTTATGGCTTTGGAAAAAGTAAGAGACAGAAAAGAAAGAGAAGATATATATCAGGAACGTTAAGTGAAGTATAGACCCACTGTGTAGGCATGACAAGGTAGATGATCTCTGTAGTTTCTGAGGGCGGGGCCAAAAGCAGGGTCTCATATATAAAATCCTTTACACTTGACTGGCCTGTGAAGAGTTGCTCTAAACTCAGGGGGAAATAAAAGAATGATGTCAGTGCTTATAGGCATGGGCTACTAGAAGCTGAGAGGGGAAAAGAGTTGAGGGATAAGGCTTCCTGGTGACTCAAAGAATCCACAATCCGCCTGCCAAGTCAAGAGATGCAGGTACAAACCCTGGTCTGGGAAGATGCCACATGCCACGCAGCAACAAAGGCTGAGGGCCACAGCTACTGATAGCCACAATTGCTGAAGTCTGAGTGCCTGGAGCCTGCCGTAAGAGAAGCCGCTACGATGAGAGGCCTGTGAAATGCAACAAAGAGAAACTTCGTTTGCCCCAACTAGAGAAAAAGGCCGTCCAGCAACGAAGACCCAGCACAGCCAAAAATAAATAAATAAATAAGAATCATGAGGCAAGCTGGCAAGCACTCAGAATGTCACCTGTGGTCACCTAGAGTCTGACTCACTGCATTTCCGGTCCTGATACTTCATTGTCACTTTGGCTCAGGAGTGGATGAGTTCTCACTAGAAGAATTCACAGGAGGCTTGTTCGTAAATCTGGTTGCTGATGAGTCACTTGACCACGAGGACTCATCTTATTCAATGATGACAGCCTTGTCCTCTGCACCGCACAATTTCCCACAGAGGTAATTTTACCCATGAATCGAAATCAGTTATTATTGGGGCCTTAAAGATGATGAGGTCAGGAAAAAAGCAACTCTAAGATCTTCTAGCATCAGTTCTCAAAATTTTAATGCCATAACGCATATCATGTCTGACAGTTATATGCACACAAAAAATCTCCTGAATGAAGCCAGACATCAACACAAAATAGGTCCTCAATAAGATGATGTGTTTATAAAACAGAAATTTTAGGTGTCCATGATCTATTCTCTACAATCATTCACAGTAAAAGTAGTCTATTCAGGCATGGCTAAACTACATTTCCTTGCAGAGAGTGTGGCCATATGACTGAGTTCCCGCCAGTGGAATGTAGGGGAGATGATCTGGGCCTCTTCAGGGCCAGAGAGTGAGCATGCACCCCTAAAGCCCCCTGAAGCACCTCCTTCCAACTGGCTAGAGTCCAGTGATCCAACTCTTACAACTAACAATGTGCCAATGTCTCCGAGGAAAGGGTAGAGCCTTGATATGAAAGGAACAGGAGTTTCTATATCCCCTGTGGGATAGAACTGCCCACAGTCTGGAATGCTGGCTTGAGATGATGCCTAAGGGAGAAATAAACCTCTCTCCTTAAGACCTGAATTTTGGAGTCTATTAGAAAAGCTTTTCCTCTAACTGCTAATAATGATCAATAAAACCAAGTTTTCAAAAAGTCTTGTTTTTGAGAAATAACTAAACTCTTAAGGTTAAATGCTACTGTTATTCATAACGTTCACATGCCTTCCTCTGGCACTGCCTCTCTGCCCATCTCCATTCCTCAGCTTTCCTGGGTTTTCGGCCCCAAGTCATTGGAGCCACCCTGGACACCAGGCTTCTCTTCCTCCCAACAGGTACAATTCTTACCTCAGGCTACTACCTCACCACAGAGTCCTGGGACCAAGCCGCCATAATGCTTGGTTTCCTAAGCTGTCTCCCTGCTCCCTCTTCTATCCTTCTTGTATAGTCTGTCCTCCACACAGAAGCCAGAGAAGCCCTTTCAGAACACAAATAGGATGACACCCTTCAAAGGAAGGGTATGTAAGGTATGTAAGCACTTAAAGTATGAATTAGATTTTAACTGAAGAAAAAAAATTTTAGTAGACTGATATGCGATTATAACACATTTTCTCTTACATTACAAGTTCATTCTGATGGCCACCAAATAATTTTTTTCCTTAAAATGCTCCCCACATACTTTAGGATAATGTCCAAACTGTTTAGCCAAAAGTTCTGATATGGCCTTAATCTTCCTTTTCTTTCTTGAAGCTGACTACTCCCTTACATAAGACTTTTGCTGCATGTTGCCGTAAGCAGGAGAAAGAGAGGAAGGAAAGAAAGAAGAAAGGACAGGAGGGAAGGTGGGAGGGAAGAAGGGAGCAGATGAAAGAAAGAATCAGTAAAGAGAGAAATAGATCTATTTAATCTGGCATGAAAATATATTCAAGATGTATTCTTAAATTTAAAAATCTCATGGAATGACATATTCAGTATGATTTAAAGATATGAAAATCTTATCTTAGTCTATGTGTACTTATATGAATACTATTGCATAGAGAAAAATAGTAAATGCAATTTCACAAAACTGTTACATTTGGGGAGAGGACTGGGATTGATAGGAGCTGGGATAAAAGGAGGACTACTCTTTAGATTCCAGACTCATTCAACAAGTATTAAGAGGCTCTTTCTGTTTTAGGCTCTGGACTAAAATCCATATTATAAGCAGTTATTCAAATCTGCATGGAAAAGCCGCTATTAAAAAGAAACACTTTCCTCAATAAAGTGAAGAAAATATTTTTTAAATGACCAAGTTTCTATAAAATTTGAAGTTCAATACAATACATGTTGATTTTAGATCCCTTCTTAAACAGATTTTTTTTATTCCTACAAAAAGTAATTTAAATTTGTTTAGCAATTAGTGTATAGCTGTCATATTAGGATTAATGTTTTCTCTCTCATTTCCTCTGCCCTGAAAACAAGTGCTTTTAAAAGTCTGGTGCCTGTTGATGAACAGCAATGGGCCTTAATTACATCACCTACAAAATGAGACTAGTAACACAGGAGTGCTATTGTAAGGATTACATGAGGTAAATTGTAAAAGTTGTTTGACAGCTGGAACAGTAGGGAGTTGAGAAATGATGGGTGCTACCACTTTCCACTGACCTAGTGTCTGAACTGGACAAGGATATTCTTTCCTCCAGGTGCACGGATTTTATAAAATCTAGAGGGAATCATTTGGCTATTTTCAAAGAACACTTTAAAGTTTTGGAGAAAGCTATTACTGTCACAGTATTCAGAAAGAGAAATGCAGAAACAATTTTATATTGGAAACTATCTAAATAATTCAGGAGCTATGGCAACCCACTCCAGTATTCTTGCCTGGAGAATCCCATGGATGGAGGAGCCTGGAGGGCTACAGTCCACGGGGTCGCAAAGAGTCAGACGCAATTGAGCGACTTCACTTTAAGTATAAAACACCACTTTTGTTTTGCTTCTTTGTGTTACTGAATCTCCAAGACCTACCTGGAAGCTTGGAACAAACTTCCAAGAGAAAGAGAAATCAAATTTAATCTTCCTGTCTATAACAGACTACAGTTAAATACTATATATATATATATATATATATATATATATATGCACAAGACTTGTTTTAGAACTGGCAGCAATTCTGCTCTGCACAATAGCACCACATTTTTAAAGATACTTTGATCATGGATGATTATTGAGGCTTCCTTGTTTTAAGATGAAGCATCCTAGAAGGAAAATCTTCATTATCATATGCTCAAAGTAAATTCAGATCAGGACTACCGTGTTTTTTGGAAGGTTATAAGAAGAAAGGTCCACAAAAAATGTTGTGAAGTTGAGATTTGGTTTCAAATTTTGAATCATTAGGGGATATGTCTATAAAAAGAAGAAATCCTAATGCAATGCACTTTACCAAGATGACTGCCTGCCTGCCACATTTCTTCAGTTGTGTCCGACTCTTTTCGACTCTATGGGCTGTAGTCCACCAAGCTCTTCTGTCCATGGAGATTCTCCAGGCAAGAATACTGGAGTGGATTGCCTGGCCTCCTCCAGGGGATCTTTCCAGTCCAGGGAGCGAATCTGCATCTCTTATGTCTCCCACATTGACAGGCAGGCTCTTCACCACTAGCACCACCAGGAAAGCACTGACCGAGATGAAAATCAGGTTTAATTTTTTTCAAAATATTAAATACAGACCACATGCCCAACACTGTGCTAGGGTCACTGAAATTCAAAGAAAGCACACAATTCTCTGCTCTTTGAAAGACTATAATCTAATCAGGAAGACAAGTCACACTCACATGACATAAAGAATTACACAATGAGGAATTCAGTGCAAAAACCACGAGGCATGCACTTAATCCTACAGAGAGCTGGAAAGAGGACAAGATCAGAACTATGAATACCTGCATTAAATGATTTTATTCTTCATATTAAGATAGGATTGAAAGTGAAAGTAAAGTCACTCAGTCGTGTTCAACTCTTTGCGACCCCATGGACTGTAGTACACCAGGCTCCTCTGTCCATGGGATTTTCCAGGCAAGAGTGGGTTGCCATTTCCTTCTCCAGGAGATCTTCCCAACCCAGGGACTGAAACTGAGTCTCCCGTATTGCAGGCAGATGCTTTACCGTCTGAGCCACCAGGGAAGATTTAAGATAGGATTAATTCCTTTAAAATAAATCCACTGGAACATCTATTTTTGAATGATTGCCAGTTTTTCTGGCAAGCAGTTTGAGTACCACATTCTGAACTCCTGGTGTACTGAGTCACTCTGTTCCTTTAAGGTGCTTTGCCTGCCCATTCCAGATAGTACAGCTTGAACATCTTTTATTTGTTAAATATCTATGTCAGAGATATTTATATATGGGTTGAGATGTTTCTGTTTAATACTAATCAATATTAATAATAATTTATCAGATTTTTAACAAGTCAACAAAATATGTAGTCTGATAATCAACATCTGATGCAGGTGTTTCCAGGTCTTATTTCACAGCTGATATAGAAAATATGCCTTCTTTTACTAACTGAGAGTCATTGTGTTGAAGAAAGAGTATAAGCTTTTAAATTATGAAAAAACTTATATTTGAATCTTTCTGATGTATCTGACCTTGAGCAAATAACTTATTTTCTCTGACATTTTCCTTTTCTTCAATAAATGATGCTTGGGACAACTAGATACTCACATGCAAAAGAATACATTTAGACTCTATTCCACACCATTGAAAAATAGCTTAAAATGGGTCACAGACCTAAATGCATAAGCAAAAGCTATCAATTTCTTAGGATGAAACACAGGAGTAAATCCTTGTGACCTTGGGTTAGGTAATGGCTCTTAGATATGACACCAAAAACAAATGGCAAAGAAAAAAGTAGACAAATTGGACCTTATCAAAATGTAAAACTGATGTGCACTAAAGTATACTATCAAGAAAGTGAAAAGGCAACCCACAAAATGGGAGGAAATATTTACAAATCATATATATATATATACATATATATATATATATATATATATATATCTGACAAGGGACTTGTGTCCAAAATATGTAAAGAAATCTTAAATCTCCATAATGAGAAGACAAATAACCCATTCTTTTTGGAGTGAAGGGTTGAACAGACATTTTTACCAAGACACGCAAATGGCCAACATACACACGGAAATATGCTCAACATCATTAGTCATCTGGAAAATGTAAATCAAAACCACAATGACATACCACTTCACATTTAGCAGGATGACGAAAATTTAAAAACATAATAACAAGCATTGGCAAGGATATAGAGGAACTGGAACCTTCAAACATTGCTGGTGAGAATATAAAAGGGTAGTCACTTTGGAAAAACAGGTTGGCAATTCTTCAAAATGCTAAACCCAGAGTTACCGTATGACCCAGTAGCTTCACTCCTATGTACAGTACACGTCCAAGAGAAATGAAAACACGTCCACACAAACACTTGTTACATGAATGTTCACAGCAGCGTTATTCACAATAGTGGAAAAGTGAATGAAATCAGCCTAAACGGCCACCAACTGATGAACGGATAAACAAGTGCTGAGTCACTTCAGTCACGTCCAACTCTTCGAGACCCCATGGACTGTCACCTGCCAGGCACCTCTGTTGGCGGGATTCTCCAGGCAAGAATGTTGGAGCGGATTGCTGGGCCCTGCTCCAGGGGATCTTCCTGACCGAGGGATCGAATGCTCATCTCATATGTCTCCTGCACTGGCAGGCAAGTTCTTTACAACTAGCGCTACTTGGGAGGGAATTGGATAAACAAAATATGGTATAATCTTCACGATGGAATATTTTTTGGCAATTTAAAATAGAAGTACTTGTACACACATCATGGATGAACCTTGAAAACACTATGCTAAATGAAAAAAAAAAAAAAAGCCAATTTAAAGGATCACATATCGTGTGAGAACATTATGTGAAATGTCCAGCACAGGCAAATCCATACAGACAGGAAATAGATCGGTAGTTGTTAGAAACTAGGGGGAAGAAGGAATTGAGAGTGACCACCAATGGGTATGAAGTTACTTTTTGAAGCAATAAAAATACTCTAAACTTAGATTGTGAGCATGGTTGCAAAACTCTGCTACTGCTAAGTCACTTCAGTCGTGTCCGACTCTGTGCGACCCCATAGATGGAGCCCACCAGGCTCCCCTGTCCCTGGGATTCTCCAGGCAAGAACACTGGAGTGGGCTACCAGCTCCTTCTCCAATGTATGAAAGTGAAAAGTGAAAGTGAAGTCACTCAGTCATGTCCGACTCTTGGCGACCCCATGGACTGCAGCCTATCAGACTCCTCCGTCCATGGGATTTTCAGGGCAAAAGTACTGGAGTGGGGTGCCATTGCCTTCTCCATGCAAAACTCTATGGATATACTAAAACTCGTTGAACTATACACTTTAAATGGGTGAATTTTATGATATGTGAAATATATTTCAGTAAAGCTGTAAAAAATTAAGGAAATAAAAGAAACAAAGTTGTAAACAGATGATTGTTACAAAACAATGTAACAATGTATGTGGTAGTCACTGTGTATTTACCAAATATTTCCTATTCATCCTCTTCTGTAGTATTGAGCACCCTGAAATCTTAGTTGAGTATGGTCACGTGACAAGTTCTGGCTGCAAAAAACTATAAAATGTCCAAGCATTTAATTGTCAGCAAGAGAAATAAGCTCATTTCCTTTGTCTTGGTATCTAGCAATGTTTGAAATGCTAGCTGCTCAGTCAGGCCAGGTGAGTAAGTATGAAGCCTTCAGTTAATGAAGGACAGCTAGAGTCAGGAAGGAATAACTTGTGCTGCTTTAAGTCACTAAGCTTCTGGTGTTGCTGGCTGTGCATGCTAGGTCACTTCCATCGTGTCTGACTCTGTGAGACCCTATGGACTGTAGCCCACCAAGCTACTCTGTCCATGGGATTCTCCAGGCAAGAGTACTGAGTGGGTTGCCATGCCCTCCACGATGTTGCTTATTACCACAGATTAATTCTGCTTTTCCTGGTAGAGATGTAGATTCTTAGAAGCAAGTTCTTACTCTAATAAGCAACATAAAATATTTTGCATTGGCTTAGGAGATGGTTAGCAGAAGGTAAGAAAAGTTATACTGGATATGCAGTGGTGAGACATTAAGTAAAAATTTTCCCTTGACAACTTGGAAGTCATATTATGTGTACCTAATGATCTTGCATCCCAAGGGGAAGACTGTGTCCTAGTGTTGCTTTGGGCTGCGTTTGAAAAAGTATTATAAGAAAGAAAAGAGCTCAGAACAGAACTGGTCAGTTTAGAAGCATAAATAGAAGAAAATAAAATTCAGTAAATATAGGGATTTGTTTAAAACTCAACATTAAAAAAAACAAAGCGTCTGCCTGCAATGCGTGAGACCGGGGTTCAATCCCTGGGGCGGGAAGGTCCCTGGAGAAGGAAATGGCAACCCATTCCAGTATCTTTGCCTGGAGAATCCCATGGACAGAGGAGCCTGGTAGGCTACAGTCCACAGGGTCGCAAAAAGTAGGACACGACTGAGGGATTTCCCTCAACATTCAAAAAACAAAGATCATGGAATCCAGTCCCATCACTTCATGGCAAATAGAAGGGGAAACAATGGAAACAGTGACAGACTTTATTTTCTTGGGCTCCAAAATCACTGCAGATGGTGACTGCAACCATGAAATTAAAAGATGCTTGCTCTTTGAAAGAAAAGTATGATAAACCTAGATAGCATATTAAAAAGCAGAGACATTACATTGCCAACAAAGGTCTGTCTAGTCAAAGCTATGTTTTTTCCAGTAGTCATGTGTCAGGAAGCATTTAACAGGAGGCTTCCTCTGTGCTGTTTTGGATCTGTCAGGAATTCTCTGTTCCTTATTAATTCCTGAATATTCAGGAATTAAGAGGAAAGTCAAGCCTCTCCGGGGGCTGAGGAATCCAGGCATTTCCTTCGTTAGTTTTTCTATATGGTGATAAGTACCCTCTTCCTTTTTATGAACCATACGGTAAAAGTGATTATTTACAACCCTCTCTCTTTCATATGGATGACCTACTCTGCTGAAAATAGCTGCCTCGTAAGACAGTATAAATACTCACACAATGTTGAATTAAACACCTTTGCTCCATCAGAGCTTTGGTCCCCATATCTTGCTTTCTCTCTCTCTCTTTTTCAGGCTGAACCCCTGGAGCACAGAGGCTCACTGAGTTCATTTTCCTGGTCGGGCTTCTAAGACCCTGTGTCAGGGACTTTATTGGCTTTCTGCGTAAAACAAGGAATATCAGCCTATTTCTCTTTCCTTTACTTTCTTATCGGTCGACTCCGGACCGCCAGGTTCCGGTCCATTAAAGGACCTCAATAGTCATGTATGGATATGAGAGTTGGACTATAAAGAAAGCTGAGCACCGAAGAATTGATGCTTTTGAACTGTGGTGTTGGAGAAGACTCGAGAGTCCCATTGACTGCATGGTGATCAAACCAGTCAATTCTAAAGGAAATCAGTCCTGAATATTCATTGAAAAGACTGATGCTGAAGCTGAAACTCCCATACTCTGGCCACCTGATGTGAAGAACTGACTCATTGGAAAAGACCCTGATGCTGGGAAAGATTGAAAGCAGGAGGAAAAGGGGATGACAAGGGATACGATGGTTGGATGGCATCACTGACTCAATGGACATGAGTTTGAGCAAGCTCCGGGAGTTGGTGATGGACAGAGAAGCCTGGTGTGCTGCAGTCCATGGCGTTGCAAAGAGTCAGATTCGACTGAGTTACTGAACTAAACTGAACTGAGGGATTTGTAGGATTGGAAGAACTGAATATGTCTTAGCCTCAAGCAGTAAAAGATGAAATTGGGAAATGCTTTGAGGTGAAATGTCAGTTTAGATTCAATTTTGTGTCAAGAATAAAATTAAAGTTAAAAATCTCTGAATAGATTGAGTTGTTGTTCAGATTAAGATGAGATTCACTTAATCTTTTGAAATGAACAAAATGGCTTAAGAGGGGCTTCGTAGGTGGCTCTGTGGTAAAGAATCTGCCTGCCAATGCAGGAGACATGGGTTCTATCCCTGAGTCAGGAAGATCTCCTGGAGAAGGAAATGGCAACCTACTCCAGTATTCTTGCCTGGGAAACCCCATGGACAGAGAAGCCTGGCCAGGCCACAGTCCATGAGGTCACAAACAGTTGGCTGAGCATTGAGCACTTATCACAAATGGCTTAATAAAAAAACTTGAAGATGTGGTGCTCCCTTGTGTATGACAGGTTCAAGTTACCTGTATTTAAGGAGAGAGAGAGTGAGAGTGAGTAAGGAGACATGTATAAAAGCAGGAAAACAACAACAGCAACAAAAAAGGAAATCTAATATTTATGTCTAGAGAAGAATTGTGTGTTTTCATGGAACTGATTAGAATAAAATATAAGTATATTTTTTTGAAGGAAAGTCACTGCCAAAGAAGTCACCAGTCTGTGATCATTTAAAAGTTAAAGCAACATTCAGTTCCTAACTTTCACGGAAAAACAAACTACAAAAGCTACACTACCCCTCCTTTCCAAAGAAGAGGTATTCATTGAAATGTGGCCAAAGATAACTTTTTTTCAAGGAAGAATTTCCAAGTTTGTAGAGAAACATGGAAAAGGAGCCCGTCCTAGTACTGAATGGGACCTAAGCCTAATCAGAAACATTTGCCATCATGGTAGAGGGTCCTAGGACATCTGTACAGAGATTTTTCACAATTGCAGTGAAATGACTGGGAGTTTCCCCCTCTTCCCCTTCCTAAGAGGAGGTGTATGCAGCTGTTAGTCTGTTCTACCTTGGCTTCATGAAGGGCGGATAACTTTTCTTTTAGTACTTAAGACTCCAACTCAGAAGGAAGCACTTCTTGACTTGATGTTGACCACTACAAATCACCCAGAGATGTTTACATTACCAACAGATATGACCACTAGCTATAGAAAATCTATAAATTGCTGCCTTTTCAAATTCTTCTTCCAGGTGACCTTTGAAAAAAGATAAATAACATTTTTGTGTGAATCCGAAGGAAGGATCAATTTCACTTCCTAAGACAACGAAAATTCAGTCCTGAGCCTGAAAAAATTAAAATATTAAGAAGCTCAACTCCCATATTCTTCTCAACTTAAAAAAAAAAGTTCTTATTTTCAGCTTTTACATTATAGAATGTAATCACATAATCAGAATTCTCTAGTTTATTGGTACTGTTAATATACCCAAAGCAAATGATAACTTTCACCCAATTAGTTTTTCACGCCCAACAAGTTGCTGAGGCGAAACTGAGTCAATTACTAGAATAAGAAGAAAAAATACTTTCCTGCTGGTGGAACAAGCTGAAAGTAAAACTAAAAGAAATAAACTAGAACTCAGGGAGCAGATCCCTGAATGTGGGAAGAATAATGGAAACTTCTTTGGAAGGTCCTTAAGAGATTTAACATCTGTGCATGGTACACAACAGTAAGAGGAAAAAAATTCAGTGTGAAAACACATACATACACAGTACATCTTTAGGTGAGTTCTAGGTCCTGAAGCTTCATCAGTTTGCAACTGCTACCATTCAAATTCTTTGTTTAGAACAATTCAGAGTAAGTTTTCCCACTACTCATAAATAAAGAGATTTCAAAGTAATTGAAATTTAAATAGAAAATTTGCTAGTTATTTTGAAGCTTGAGCTGGAGTTGTTGTTATTTTAGAAACTGGGCTTTTTAAGAATATTTTTAAGATTTTAAGCAGAAGCAATGGAGTGAATGATGGGGAGCACTAAAGGTTATAAAAAGAACTCATTATTTGATGTTTTCAGTACTTTGGGATTTTCACGATATATACATATAGATAAATAGATAGGTAGACAGATATGAAACTGTTAAGCAACAGCAGCATTAATAAAAATATTAATATTTTCCATGTTCAGATAATAGCCATGTGAAAACAGGTTGACTCAAACATTTTGTCTGCATGATATCTCACATCTAACTATTTAAGTGTGGCTGGATAATTAATACATATTTCACTTTTTCCCCCAAATACTTGGAATCTTTCCATGCCTGAGGTTTGCTTTGTTCATTAGTATGTTAAGATTATTGTCAACACCTGAGGAAAACAACTGACAGAAAGTTTACCACGAAAGGCACTGCTATTGCCTGCCTAGGATGATTGCCACTCTAGTCCCCCTTGCATGGCTATCATTCTGTAATCTTGGCTTTGCCAGAACTGAGGTGGAGACTTAGTCTTACCAACAAAAGAAACACTTCTTGATCTGAGTCATGAAGTCATAAATATCATCACATAAAAAACATTATCTTTAGTGAAGTTCATTGAAAATATGCCTAGATCTGTAAAATTCCTGTTAATCTGATTTCACCTTCAGGGGAAAAAGACTCAGAATGTAAATTAGCTAATGTCCTTCCTACCAAATTCAAGATACTTTTCAGAATTTCACTACGTGTACACTCAAGAACACAACAGAAAAAGAAACACATTTTTTCTTAGTCCTTACAACAGTGAGACACGAATTATTCATTTGTGGAAAGCCAGAAGTTCCTTTTAAATAACAGTGAATCAGTTTTGAACTTGAAACAGATATTGGCACCCTGGATGATTCATCATTCTTAACCCCTGTTGTGGCACCAGCCCACTGGGTCTCAGATTAAATTTCAGAAAACAGGAAGCAGCTCTAACTTCTGTGGAGAAAATGTCACTGGATTGCCATTTCATATCACTGATCGTGGCTTCTTTAGAAAATTAAGCTTCATTCCATGTCAGCAAGCACGATGACCATTGGCCAACCTCTGAGTTGGTTCAGCCGCCCAATAATAAGCAGAGGGCCTCACTCTAAATCAAGTGTAAGAACTGCAAAGCAAGCTAAGAAAAAGGACTCAAGTAGATCACTTTATAAATATTCTCACAATTATTATTCTTGAAAGATGACAGCACCTCCAAAAATTTGTTATGAATATGGACATGAATTTACCCTTAAAGTTTAAAATAGGAAATATCAACCTTGCTAATTTGAATGCTGGGTTAGAGTTATCAAGCACTATCAGAAATTTACTTTTACAGAAGCAGTGCAGATATCAGAGTAGGAAGACCTTGGGCTCACCTCCTCCTACAAACACACCAGAGCTACAACTACATACAGAACAACTCTTTCTGAGAACAACCTAAACACTAGTCAAGGATATAAAGAAAAAATACACCAAGACTGTTAACAGGAGTAGAGAAGTATTCTGCTAAGGAGCCACCCCCCAGCAGATGACCCACACCCCCAGCAACTGACCCACACCCCCAGCAGCTGACCCAGAGGAGGGGAATATCACAAGCTCAGAGATTTTTCATAAGAAGTAGGGAGCTCAAGCCCACATTGTACATCCCAGTCTTGGGCTCCAATCTTGGGAAGATGAGCCCCCTTGGCTGGTATTGAAAACCAGTGTGGCTTATCAGAAGGCTGTAGCAAACAGAGACTCCACTCTTAAAAGGTGTGCACACAGACTGGATCACTCCCAGTTCCAGCACAGAGGCAGCAAAGTACCTAGTACTCACACTAGTCGGCCAAGACAGTCCAGTGCATCCCTTAGCCCACACAAAGCTGAAGCTCCAGACCGTGGGGCTAAGGAAGTGATTTCCCTAAAGCCATCTGCTAATTTTTTCAGCAGAAACTGCAGGCCAGAAGGGAGAGAGTCGTGATATATATTTAAAGTGCTGAAAGGAAGAAACCCACGACCAAGAATACTTTTTCCAGCAAGGTTATCATTGAGAACTGAAGGAAAGATAAAAGTTTTCCCAGACAAGAAAAAACTCACCACTTAACCAGCCTCACAAGAAATGTCAAAGAGTCTTCTCTGAGCAAAAAAGAAAAGGCCATAAAAAGAAATAAGAAAAATATATTAAGGCAAAAAATCTCACTGGTAAAGGCAAATATATAGTAAAGTTAGTGGATCAACCATTTAAATCATTATGCATAAAATAAATAAGATACAAATATATATTATACAGCACAGGAAATACTTTATAATAACTTTAAATGAAGAATAATCTACAAAAATGTTAAATTAGTGTATTGTACAACTGAATCTAATATAATATTGTAGATCAGATATATACTTTATTTAAAAGACTACATCTCAAATTAAGTTATAGGAGGTCAAAGTTATATGTAAATTTTCAATTTAATTTAATTTAATTTAAAAAGAGAGACGAATATCTGATCTATGAATAGGAAGAGCTCTATACTTAAAAGCATAGGAAGGTATCACAGAGGAAAATATCAAAATAGATTTGGTGTTATAAAAAAGTAAAAATAAATGTATCTAAATGTAGATAAATGTGGATGAAGCACAAGCTGGAGTCAAGATGGCCAGGAGAAATATCAATAATCTCAAATATGCAGATGATACCACCCTTATGGAAGAAAGGGAAGATGAACTAAAGAGCTTCTTGATGAAAGTGAAAGAGAGTGAAAAAATTGGCTTAAAACTCAACATTCAGAAAATTAAGATCATGGTATCTGGTCCCATCACTTCATGGCAAATAGGTGGGGAAACAATGGAAACCGTGAGAGACTTTATCTGGGGGGCTCCAAAATCATTGCAGAAGGTGATTGCACCCATGAAATTAAAAGACGCTTACTCCTTGGCAGGAAAGTATGACTGGCCTACACAGCATATTGAAAAGCAGAGACATTACTTTGCCAACAAAGGTCCATCTAGTCAAGGCTATGGTTTTTCCAGTAGTCATGTATGGATGTGAGAGTTGGACTAAAAAGAAAGCTGAGCCCTGAAGAATTGATGCTTTTGAACTGTGATGTTGGAGAAAACTCTTGAGAGTCCCTTGGACTGCAAGGAGATCCAACCAATCCATCCTAAAGGAAATCAGTCCTGAGTGTTCATTGGAAGGACTGATGTTGAAGCTGAAACTCCAGTACTTTGGCCACCTGATGTGAAGAACTGACTCATTTGAAAAGACCCTGAAGTTGGGAAACATTGAAGGCAGAAGAAGGATGAGAGGTGAGATGGTTGGATGGCATCACTGACTCAGTGGACATGAGTCTGAGTAAACTCCAGGAGTTGATGATGGACAGGGAAGTCTGGCATGCTGCAGTCCATGGGGTCGAAAAGAGTCAGACACGACTGAGAGACTGAACTGAACTGAAAAGGTATCAGTAGAAAAAATTAAGAAACAAAAGCTAGGGAAGTATTTACAAAAATATCATAAAATGTTGCCTTTTAAATAAAACTGGTAAATGACTCTCCAAATATCATTATACAAAAAGACAGAAACAATTCAAATATGAGGAAAATTAAGTAGCAAAAACATTTGAGAAAAATGTGTTCAACTTACCAAATTAAGCTAAGACTTTTACTTAACAAATTAACAAACTTTTAAAAAATGTAGTATTATTAATGGTAGTATACATATAGCTATAAATTAGTACAGTCTTCCTGGAAGATTCTTCAGTATATTTTATTAAGAAACTTGAAAATATGCACATGCTTTTAACTAGAAAATTTTACATAGAAATACCTTCACTGCTTTGTCATTTACATGAGTGGAATATATGAAACACCCTAAATGTTCAATAATAGAGCAATACTTCAGTTGATTGTAAAACACGAAGTATAACATATAATGTACACATATGGAGGCATAAAGAAGTACTTGCAAAGGGTTTTAAATATAAAAGGAAAATATTTATGACATAGTATCCACTAAAAATATATAAAAGTTTATATAAAATAAAATCTCAATTATGTAAAAATGTATGCATAGAAAAATACTGAAAATATATCTACACACAAGTTATGGTTACTACTCAGAGCTGCATTATGGGAGACTTTTCCCTGTCTTTGTACATTCTTATATTTTTCAAGTTAATATGCATGCATTACTTTAAACCTTATTTTAATATGCACGTCTTAAATGCTCACTTTAATTTGAAAAATCACTATTAAACCTGTGACATTTGCAAAAGGAATGGCAGAAAATAAATACATGTCTTAAAAAACTATAGTTGAATTTAAGAACAATTGGAGCTGTATATGTCTATTGTGCCTGAATTAACCATAGTAGAAGGTGACAACATCTGGAAATATGGATCTATTATCACATCATGTATCATAATATCAATAGCTTACTTACTGTGTATCCCTCTGTTTTCAGACTTGGTGGCCACTCTGTAGTTGGTAATCATTAAAAGGTATATGTGGCAGATAAAAAATAAAAAGAACTGACCCTACTTTCCTTGGTAACTCCATCACTTGCCCCAATTTCAAGATTCCACTAAGGCCTCCTGTGAGGTGGGAGGAAGATGTTGAGAATATCCATGAAGTTTTCTTCCTGGAAACCATGACTGGAGGGAGCAATTGAAAACTATACTGACACACTCCAGTTGGTCAATAAATATATGACTTCTGTGATCTTGCTTCAAGTTCAATCTTAGAATAAACCATCTCAAAATTATCAAAAAACAAGGTCAGACATGCATACATTTTAATTATTCTTACTTGGACTGCAGTCAAAAAATATTACTGAGAAAATATTTTCCAAAGAAAATATAATCTACACTGCTTTAAATTAGCAAAACTCCTGTGAAAAGGTTCCATTGTGGTTGTTCAGTAGCTAAGTCATGTCCGACTCTTTGTGACCCCGTGAACTGCAGCACACCAGGTCTCCCTGTCAATCACCAACTCCTGGAGCTTGCTCAGACTCATGTCCATTGAGTCAGTGAAGGCATCCAACCACCTCATCTTCTGCTGCCCTCTTCTCCTCCTGCCTTCAATCTTTCCCAGAACAGGGTCTTTTCCAATGAGTCAACTCTTTGCATCAGGTAGCCAAAGTATTGAAGGGATTTGAAGACAAACATCTCTGGAAAACTTTTCCCAAGTTTTTTTGTGGTGGGCTGGCATACCACCTGGGAGTCAGCACCCAGAGTATGCAGGGTTACTCCCTACTCCAGCAACCCTGACCTGGTAGGCTCATATTTACAATCTTGCCTCTCCTGCCCATTCAGATACTAGGCGACTCAGAAATAAAAAAAATAACATATTAATATAAGGCAGATTATAACAGTGCCTGGAAGGAAAGTAGCCTGTTCTAAAACTAATAGGGTTGGAGGGACTGATTTTGATGGAGAACATGAAATGTGAATCCAGCTCTAAGGGATAATAGCCCATAATGATCAAGGTTTAACTGCAATGCTTTATTTGACTGTTGTCTTTGATTTGATAGTAGTATTCCTATTAATAATTTGTTCTAGCTTATGTCCTCAACCATCTTCTGTGTGAAAATTCTTAGCCCATCTGAATAAAAGGAGTCTCTTAGAAATGGTTTAAAGAACACTCTTCTGTTACCTTTTTAATATACTTTAATCAAAGGAAATCTTCCCATCATGTGGAAATTTCCCTGATCACACACTGTAGTTAACGTAAGATTTCATCACATCCATAGGACAGAGGAGCCTGGCAGGCTGCAGTCCATGGGGTTGCAAAAGAGTCAGACACGACTTAGTGACTAAACAACAACAACAAATACTTAAGGGCAAGAAGAATTGATTAGCATCTTAAACAAGAGTGGTCGTCTGGGGAATTTCCTTTTGTTTGTGTTTTCTGAGAAACTGAAATAGCTAGAAACCCCTCAGCTGAACTACCATAATCTGGGACTTGGAAGACTTGGTTTTGAAACCTCTTTTACTCAAGTTGTGAGTGGATTTAAAGTCTTGTTCACATATCCTGATCTGTGAGATTGAGATATTAAGTGATAGATGCATGAATAATCTTTCCTTGGAATCAAAGGAAGCTGGAAATACTACTGTATAAGAATTCCCCTTCTCCTAAGAAATAAAGAAAGGAAGAAAAAGAAAAGCAAAGAAGGAAATGAAACCATGGTCAAACAATCCCCAAATAAAGCTGAAGTCTTAAGCTGAAATTGATGGTTTTGAGTCTGACACTCCTAGGCATTTGTTCCCCCTAATGTCTCAGCAAATTGTACAAATTTATAAACATTTGAATTTATTCCAGTGAGTCAAATTGGTATTTTGTAAATTATACTTGATTTACAAATGTGTGTGTTTATTTATTAATATTGCAATTTTAAATATATTCCTTTGGCCCCAGTCAACTCACTATAAAAATCCTTGTTATCCAAGAAGTTACTTTTTACAGAAATGTCTTAAATATATTGTTATTTTAATTAACATTATGAATTAAAATTCTAAAAGTATTGGGTACTAGATCCCTTAGTACTGTAATTATTGCTTTAACATATAATTTAGCCATGTTTTCTTAGTATAGATAATTAAGGCTTCTACTCTAACATAATAGTAAAATCTCTATCTTTAAAGTATAATTATGTTCATAAATGATAGTAATAAATTCTTAATATAACCAAACAAAAGCTGATTTTGAATAGCTTAACATTCTGAAAATTGTGAAATAGAATTTTTAACTTAATATTATCTTGATTAATCATACACATATTTCTTGTTTTGTATGCATGAAACCAAGCAGGACTATGCAGGGCCTTCCTGGTAACAGAAACCACCCCCCACCCCCGCCATGTTCCTCACCTCAAAAAGCCTTAGCCTCTTAGAACTTCCTCAAGTTCCAAAGACCAAATTTAATCAGAGAAGTGAAAAAGTAAAAACAGTCAAACAAGACAAAATAATAAAAATAGATTAGTTATAAAGCAAAGTCAAGGACCTTCAGTTCCTCTTCAGAGGCTAAAGCCATATCCTTGAGACGCTTTTCAGACATTAAAACTCCCAGCAGGTGGAAGACGCTAACTGCATACTGATCACCAACACATAGACCCCAGACTGATTGGAGGCAGAAAATTGATCATTGATATTCCTAAATACCACCTTATTATCTCATCATGGACTGATCAGAAAGGCTATGAGCTGATCAGTCACCCTGCCACTTTTTCCCTCACACTATCTTTAAAAATTCTTTCCCAAAATCTATTGGGGGCCTTGGGGCATATGAGCATTAGCTGGCCATTTTCCTTACTTGGCCCTGCAATAAATGCCTTAATTCCATCCACCACAACTTGGTGTCAGTAGATTGGCTGTGCTGAGTATAGAATTCAAGCAGACCCAAGTTTGGTCTGGTGCTATGAGCAAGAGATTTTAAATGCACAAGGAATACATTCCCCTTCGTGCACTGTTTGTCTGACCAGTGTTCTTTCTGTTACAGAAGTTTCACGTCTTCTATCAGCATGGCTCTTATATCTGATGTCTTTGCTTAATACTCTAAAAGAACATATTGTTGTACTGAGACAAAAAATAAAAGTAGATTTAGCCTAATAAGGCAGGCATGGAACTTTGTTACATTAAAAAAACCATGTGTCCAAAAAAGAACAGTCTTTTAAATTACTTGCACAGTGATTATTTTACTTATCCACATTTATTTATCCACTCTTTACTGCAGTTGTCTGTTGGATAGCACTATCTGGCTCAATACCACTCACAAGCAACATCAGAAGTAGAGTTTTTAACTAGGACTTTAAAAAGCAACACAAGATGACAATTTGAAAAACACAGAACTCACATCATAATATGACCAATGTTAGTAAATACAACAAAAGTATGTATACAAATGACAGGTAACAAAGTGAGGATGGTGGTGTGGTTTTTATTAACTAGCAATTCTATCTTTCTAGAACCTTCTAAAATACATCCTCATCTGTTTCCTTTTTTTGCCATTCTCCTCCTACTGCATCCCTGATCTTCCTCTCCAGTCCACACACATTAGTATAAACTGGATTGATCATTTCCCAAGTTGTCATTTATCATACTATTAAATGCAAAGTGTTCTCAGACTGCTTCAAAATGGTCAAACTGTGGTCTTCATCAGACATACTCATCAGTGGTAGGTGTTTGCTGAGCAGTGTCCACACACATGCTCAAAACGAGGCACCCTTCCAATCCTGCAAATATATTTTTTCTAAGAACATCAGACACACTTCAACTGGCTCTCTGCATTTCTTTAAGAATATTGTGAGCATCTCTGTCTTTAAGGAGGAAAAATAGGAAGAACCACCTTATGGCAGAATTCTTAATTTCATCTCCGATTCCTATGACTCATTATCAAATATACCCACTCTATCCTTCCCCTCAAGCCTATCTTGTGAATAACTGCTCTCATCCAGTCACTGTCCCCTTCAGTTCAATTCAGTTCAGTTCAGTCTGTCTGTAACGTCCAACTCTTTGCAACCACATGGACTGCAGCACGCCAGGCCTCCCTGTCCATCACCAATTCCCAGGGCTTGCTCAAACTCATGTCCATCGAATCCATGATGCCATCCAACTATTTCATCCTCTATTGTGCCCTTCTCCTCCTGCCTTCAATCTTTCCCAGCATCAAGGTCTTTTTAAATTGTCAGTTCTTCACATCAAGCAGCCCAAAGTACTGGAGCTTCAGCTTCAGCCTCAGTCCTTCCAATGAACACCCAGGACTGATTTCCTTTAGTATGGACTGGTTAGATCTCTTTGAGGTCCAAGGGACTCTCAAGAGTCTTCTCCAACACCATAGTTCAAAAGCATCAATTCTTCAGCATTCAGCTTTCTTTGTAGTCCAAATCTCACATCCATACATGACTACTGGAAAAACCATAGCTTTGACAAAGTATGTTGCAAAGTAATGGCTCTGCTTTTTAATATGCTGTCTAGGTTGGTCATAGCTTTTCTTCCAAAGAGCAAGCATCTTTTAATTTCATAGTTGCAGTCACCATCTGCAGTGATTTTGGAGCCCCCAAAAATAAAGTCTCTCACTGTTTCCCCATCTATTTGCCATGAAGTGATGGGACCAGATGCCATGATCTTAGTTTTTTGAATGTTGAGTTTTAAGCCAGCTTATTTCTTAAGCTGGGCACCAATTAGAAAGATTAGTCAGTTTGTTAAATTCATCAAGCTATATACTTAATTGGTGTGGGCTTTAAGCTTATTCTTCAATGAAAAGTTGAATAAAAAACCCTAGTGTTCTGTCAGGATTTTCCTGGTTATCAGCTTCACAGATATCACAGAAGATAATTTCCAGGTCATTAGTAGGTTACTTTCACCAGACATTTGGTGAGATAGGTGAGACACATAATTCGTTTAAAAGAATACATAGTATATGGGCTTTCCTGGTGGCTCAGATGGTAAAGAATCTGCCTGCAATGCAGGAGACTCAGGTTCAAGCCCTGGGTCAGAAAAATCCCTTGGAGAAGGAAATGGCAACCCAATCTAGTATTCTTGCCTGGAGAATCCCATGGACAGAGGACCCTGGCGGGCTTTGGTCCATGGGGTCACAAAGAGTCAGACACGACTGAGCAACTAACACACACAGTATGTGCAGTTGACCCTTGAATAATTTCAGGGGTTAGCACCCCAATCACATATAACTACAGTAAGCCTATATCCCTGTTGTGCATCTGGGATTCAACCAACCACAGATCACATAGTACTTAATTTTTGAAAAAAATTTGCTGTAAGTTGACCTGTATAGTTCAAACTCATTTTATTCAAGGATCAACTGTATATATGTGTGTGTGCATATGTATACTCTTAATATATTTATATTTACTTTGATTAAATTAATTTGTGGCAGATTAAAGGGAAATTTTGTATAATCTGCCATAAATTAATTTAATCAAAGTAAACAAGTGATGTTACCAATATATTTGCATAAAGCTTTGGAAAATGCAAAGTGCTCTCATCCAGACACTGCTTTCACTTGATTCTGGTTTTCTTGGCTGACAGCATTCATTTTAGTTGGTCTCTGTAATGGAGAGCAGGCCTTGACGTGTTATATAACAATTTAACTAACAGCCACCATGCCCAATGGAGCAAACCGGCCTGTTGCCTAGTGACTGTTATCCAAGACAATCAGGGTAAACAGCAAATAGCTCAGATATTTTTGAACAAGCATTTGTTGACCCAGATACAATATTTATATGACTTACTAGTTTTTCAGACATAATTGGTCCCTATCATACTCTGTAGGACAGAAATTTGTTAGTCCTTAATTATTCTTTGCTTATTCCTAGAAATATTTTTTAATGAAGAAACTTTTGAAAAGGAGTAATAATAAGTTCCCAAGAGGAAGCTGAAATGTCCCTCAAGCTTTATTTTTTAATTCACATCTAATGAATATCTTTGCTGCAAAAGAGTTTGTAAACTCTCTAGATTTTATAACATCCTTCCTATCTTCTGGAGTGTTTACCTGTGACATTTATTCAATGGTTAGAAGTATCATAAGTCAGGGCAAAAGCAGAGTATAAATTTTGTATTCTGCTCAGGTCATTTTGCTGGGGATTCTGTACATTGGAAAGGTCACCCTACACATTGCCAAGGCTCAGTGAAGGCTCACTGCCTTAGGGGCCCTTCACAGAACAGTTTCCCAAGGTCTCTCCACAGGGACCTTGTGAGCTGATTTGTGAATGAATGCACAACTCTGTTGTAAGTTGTTAACATGTTGTGTTGTCATTGCTGGTTTATACCTTCGTTTCCCCAAAGATTACGAGCTACTTGTCAGAGGGATATGGCTCATTCGCTTTTGGAGCATCTTGACTGGAATACAATGTATATTAAATGGAATTTGAAGGACTAAAATAAGGCCTTTATTGTGCTTGGAGATAGTCTGATAAGGAAACTATTACGAACTGAATGTGTTTGCATGCTAAGTTCCTTCATTCATTTCTAACTCTTTGCAATCCTCTTGACCAGAGCATGCCAGGCTCCTCTGCCTATGGGATTCTCCAGACAAGAATACTGGAGTGAATTGCCATTCTCTTCTCTAGGGGATCTTCCAGACCCAGGGATCAAACCCGATTCTCTTACATCTCCTGCGTTGGCAGGAAAGTTCTTTACCACTAGAGCTACCTGGGAAGCCTAATGTTTGTGTCCTCCCATAATTCACATGTTGAAGTTCTAACTTCAGCTTCTTCAGCATTACTGGTTGGGGCATAGACTTGGATAACTGTGATATTGAATGGTTTGCCTTGGAGACGAACAGAGATCATTCTGTCGTTTTTTAGATTGCATCCAAGTACTGCATTCCTTTCAGAACTAACACCCCCAAAAGATGTCGTTTTCATTATAGGGGACTGGAATGCAAAAGTAGGAAGTCAAGAAACACCTTGGAGTAACAGAAAAATTTGGCCTTGGAATGTGGAATGAAGCAGGCCAAAGACTAATAGAGTTTTGCCAAGAAAACGCACTGGTCATAGCAAACACCTTCTTCGAACAACACAAGAGAAGACTACACATGGACATCACCAGATGGTCAACACCGAAATCAGATTGATTATATTCTTTGCAGCCAAAGATGGAGAAGCTGTATACAGTCAACAAAAACAAGACCGGGAGCTGACTGTGGCTTAGATCATGAACTCCTTATTACCAAATTCAGACTCAAATTGAAGAAAGTAGGGAAAACCGCTAGACCATTCAGATATGACCTAAATCAAATACCTTATGATTATACAGTGGAAGTGAGAAATAGATTTAAGGGACTAGATCTGATAGAGTGCCTAATGAACTATGGATGGAGGTTTGTGACATTGTACAGGAGACAGGGATCAAGACCATCCCCGTGGAAAAGAAATGCAAAAAAAGCAAAATGGCTGTCTGAGGAGGCCTTACAAATAGCTGTGAAAAGGAGAGAGGCAAAAAGCAAAGGAGAAAAGGAAAGATATAGCATCTGAATGCAGAGTTCCAAAGAATAGCAAGGAGAGATAAGAAAGCCTTCCTCAGTGATCAATGCAAAGAAATAGAGGAAAACAACAGAATGGGAAAGACTAGAGATCTTGTCAAGAAAATTAGAGATACCAAGGGAACATTTCAGGCAAAGATGGGCTCAATAAAGGACAGAAATGGTATGGACCTAACAGAAGCAGAAGATATTAAGAAGAGGTGGCAAGAATACACGGAAGAACTGTACAAAAAAGATTTTCATGACCCAGATAATCACAATAGTGTAATCACTCACCTAGAGCCAGACATCCTGGAATGTGAAGTCAAGTGGGCCTTAGAAAGCATCACTACAAACAAAGCTAGTGGAGGTGATGGAATTCCAGTGGAGCTATTTCAAATCCTGAAAGATGATGCTGTGAAAGTGTTGCACTCAATATGCCAGCACATTTGGAAAACTCAGCAGTGGCCACAGGACTGGAAAAGGTCAGTTTTCATTCCAATCCCAAAGAAAGGCAATGCCAAAGAATGCTCAAACTACCGCACAATTGCACTCATCTCACCTGCTAGTAAAGTAATGCTCAAAATTCTCCAAGCCAGGCTTCAGCAATACGTGAACCGTGAACTTCCAATGTTCAAGCTGGTTTTAGAAAAGGCAGAGGAACCAGAGATCAAATTGCCAACATCCGCTGGATCATGGAAAAAGCAAGAGAGTTCCAGAAAAACATCTATTTCTGCTTTATTAACTGTGCCAAAGCCTTTGACTGTGTGGTTCACAATCAACTGTGGAAAATTCTGAAAGAGATGGGAATACCAGACTACCTGACCTGCCTCTTCAGAAATCTGAATGCAGGTCAGGAAGCAACAGTTAGAACTGCACATGGAACAACAGACTGGTTTCAAATAGGAAAAAGAGTATGTCAAGGCTGTATATTGTCACCCTGCTTATTTAACTTCTATGCAGAGTACATCATGAGAAACGCTGGACTGGAAGAAACAAAAGCTGGAATCAAGATTGCCGGGAGAAATATCAATAACCTCAGATATGCAGATGACACCACCCTTATGGCAGAAAGTGAAGAGGAGCTAGAAAGCCTCTTGATGAAAGTGAAAGAGGAGAGCGAAAAAGTTGGCTTAAACCTCAACATTCAGAAAACGAAGATCATGGCATCCGATCCCATCACTTCATGGGAAATAGATGGGGAAAGAGTGGAAACAGTGTCAGACTTTATTTTTGGGGGTCCCAAAATCACTGCAGATGGTGACTACAGCCATGAAATTAAAAGATGCTTACTCCTTGGAAGAAAAGTTATGACCAACCTAGATAGCATATTCAAAAGCAGAGACATTACTTGGCCGACTACGGTCCGTCTAGTCAAGGCTATGGTTTTTCCTGTGGTCATGTATGGATGTGAGAGTTGAACTGTGAAGAAGGCTGAGTGCCGAAGAATTGATGCTTTTGAACTGTGGTGTTGGAGAATACTCTTGAGAGTCCCTTGGACTGCAAGGAGATCCAACCAGTCCATTCTGAAGGAGATCAGCCCTGGGATTTCTTTGGAAGGAATGATGCTAAAGCTGAAACTCCAGTACTTTGGCCACCTCATCAGAAGATTTGACTCATTGGAAAAGACTTTGATGCTGGGAGGGATTGGGGGCAGGAGGAGAAAGGGATGACCGAGGATGAGATGGCTGGATGGCATCACGGAGTCGATGGACATGAGTCTGAGTGAACTCCGGGAGTTGGTGATGAACAGGGAGGCCTGGTGTGCTGCGATTCATGGGGTCGCAAAGAGTCGGACACGACTGAGAGACTGAACTGAACTGAACTGAACTGAACTGAACTGAACTGAAGTTCTAACCCTCTGTGTGATAGCATTTGGAGATGGGGCCTTAAGGAGGCAATTAGGTTTAGATGAGGTTCTAAGGATGGTGCCCCATGATGAGATTTTCTTTATAAGAAGAGAAAGAAACTGGAGCTTTTTCTTCTCTCTCTACCATTCAAGGCCACAGCAAGATGGTGGCAGTCAGCAGGACAGGAAAAGAGGGCTCATTAGCACCCCCACCATGCTGGCACTCTGGTCTCACACTTCCAGACTCAAGAACCAAGAAAAATACATTTTGGCTGTTTAGGCTACCGAGTCTATGGTGCTCTGTGATGACAACGTGGGAAAATTAAGAAAAAACTTGTTTTTAAAAGTTCAGGTCAAATTATTTGTTTAAACACTTTGATACGGTGTCATTTACTATAGCTACATCTGATCAATGGGATTTCAGAGCAGGAGTATGAAATTTTATATTTTACTTTATATACTTTGGTACCACTTAGCTTAAAAGCCATAAATTTGTCTTTACTTCTATAGTTTACAATATAATTGAAAGTATAGGAGTTCCAACTCCTTAGTGCAGTAAGCAATGCATCAGTCTTATTCTCTGAAGGTCCTAGTTTGAACAAGGGGGCAGTTCCTTGGGCTTCCCAGGTGGCTCAGTGGGTAAAGAATCCTCCTGCAAAGCAGGAGACATAAGAGAAGTGGGTTCGATCAATAGGTGGAGAAGATCCCCTGGATGATCTACTCCATTATTCTTGCCTAGAGAATCTCATGCACAGAGGAACCTGGTGGGCTACAGTCCATGGGGTCACAAAGAGTTGGACATGACTGAAGCGACTTAGCATACACGCATGTAAAAGTATAGGAGAGTATTGCTAACCTACAACTCTGTAGAAATTAACATAATTGTGCAATCACTAAGTTATACAAAAGTTAAAATATCAAAAGAGAGCAAGAGAATAATCTAAAATAAAATTATTTCAAAAAGGAAGAGCTTGAAATAAAAGTGTTCAGGAAACAAACTATGTGTCAGGAAGTTGATAATCTCCATCTATAATACAATGTCAGAAGCCAGGGCGCCTGGGACACACCAGTCATTCAACCTCTCTTTCACTCAAGAAAAGGCTGGTGTGGGACGTGGAGCTGGTGAATGAGTCTGCAAATCAAAAGAGAAAAGAGAAGCATTTTCTAAGGTAAGAGGTAAAGGGAGGGGGGTGATTTAAAGGGGGAAAAATCATTTTCCAGGAGTTTAAATGAGCTGAAGAACAGGCTATGACCTTCAAAAAAGACTTTCAAAAATAGATTTTTTTTTGCCTCAGAAAATAATCAGAGCAAACCTTCTGTGTTTTCTCATTTTAAATTTAGACTCGATAAGTAAGCAACAGATGTATTTATGCTTGTATTGTCTGCAAGTGGATGATGATTGAATTTTGATGCTGAATTGGACCAAATATCCCAAATGAAATTTTTCACATCAGCTGTAAAATTGTAACATTTCATAAAGCCACACATATTCTGTTTTCACCTTGTACAGTTTTCCCACAAGTAAAGATTATTTATTTCAAGGAGGGTAAATGTATTTCATTTGCAACCTTCATGTGTCCCAGGAGAAAAAGAGTTGCATGTCAGATACATTTGATTTAGGATCATTCCTACCTTTCTAAAGTGAAGATGCACTCTAAATATTGATTCTTTTTTCACAAAAAATTCCCTATGTATCACCCTTCCTGAAGGAAGAGAAATAAGAAAGATTACAGCTGTCTTGTCTTTGTGACCAGATACAACAAAAAATTGCTGGTGTTGATTGAGGTGAACCAAACTCAGGATCAGAATGCCCTTCTGTATTACAAGTGGATGTAATAAAAAATACCTTCTGACTCCTAAAGTTACATGTTTAGATTCTTTCTCCTTTTTTATCCTTTCCTCTTCAGAGTCCTGTTAGCCACTAGCTACCTTTTCTCTGTATATGACATCATACACATATTTACTCACACATAGTATTTAGGAAAAATATCTAATTGAAGCTTTATTGTGGTTTCTTATAATTGGTGGTAAGTCATCAGCAAATAATGTGTTCCTACAGTGGTTAATGTAGTAAACTGGCTGCATGAATTTAAGATATAAATCAACTAGGAGTTTGGGGCATTTGAGGAAGATCTTATGGACTTGTAGCAACTGTTGTTGTTTAGCCGTGTCCCGTGCGTGCATGCTCAATCGCATCTGAGTCTTTGTGACTCCATGGATTGTAGCCTGAAAGGCTCCTCTGTCCATGGGATTTCCTGGGCAAGAATACTGACCTGGGTTGCCATTTTCTTCTCCAGGAGATCTTCCCGACCCAGGGATTGAACCCATGTCTCCTGCATTCCAGGCAGATTTTTCACCACTGAGCCATCAGGGAAGGCATGTCCGGTAGGGAAGCAAAATTTGCCACCCTCCAATGTATCTCTTTGGCCTGAGAGAAGATGCAGAAGAAAGCAGGATGTTTTCTTTTTATCTCCCCCTTAACTATCTAGTTGAATTTAGATTGAAGGCCTATTCCAGGAAAGAGAACTATCACTAGTAATATCTATAGTATAATATGAAGTATGTCTCTTAGACAGAGAAGAACCTAGCAAAGTCTGTTTGTCACAGTTCCTCTCCGGGTCCCCTTGATTCTGCATGCCCCAGCAAATGTTTACCCAACATTTGCTCTTTATTCTTCTTCCTGTGAATTGCCTTCCTTCACGTTAAAGTCCCAGACCCCAGTCTAGAATGACATTAGAAACCTCATTTTGTCTGTCTTTGCTATCTCTCATGTTCAGATTCTTCATATGTATGTTAGCAGGCTTGATTTTCTCCAGTTAAATCTATCAGTTTAATTCTTAAACCAGCCAGAAGAGCCTACAAAGATAGATGAAAGTTGTTTGTTTTTCTCCTTCACTCAGTCAAACTTCCCTGGCCATGAGACCCTGTACTGTTCACCTTCCTAACTGCCCCTCACTGGGTAGCCAGCTGCAACTTTCAAAACATAAAAGGAAGAGCCTGCCACCACTCAGATATAGGTAAAAAGAGGATAATCATTCCTGACTTAAGTCTCTTCATCACTGCATATGGCACATGTAGGCGGTGTAAAGATCAAATGTTCAAACTGGTTTTACCAAACATTATGCAAATGTGATGTACAGTAATATTGTCATAAAATGTCCAGAAATTCTCCATGCTCTCACAACAGCTTGACAAAGCTGTCCTGCTGACCGAAGGCAGTTGATCTGCAGGCTGTACATTTATATTCACTACAAACTTCCCTCTGTGTGGTGTTCAGTCGCTCAGTCCTGTCTGATTCTTTTTTAAAATCATGTCTTGTTGCCACACATATCACTAGGGATTTTACTGGCTTTCCTATTTTAAGTCCCCAAATTAAAACAGTTTCTTTAAAGGATATGATTCAATTCTGGAGACTTACCTATTAAACCATGTTAGGTTATTCACCAATACAGTATGATGTATGATTGGAGAGTTTCAATGTAATCATAAAGTGGGTCCTTGCCCTTTTTACTTGCCCTTTGGTCCTGTGAGTGTTCTGTTCTAAGGCTGATCACCTGAAATGGCAATTAGAAGTAAGCTGTATTCAGATAATTAATAAATAACTGTATTTATTATTAACAAAAATTATTTCTTTAACCAAAATAATTGTATGAGTTCATACACACAAGTAAAAATATATGCAAGTAAACATACTTGTATATATTTGTATATATTGTACAAGTATATATTATATACTTGCATATATTGTAAACTCCTGCCAGTGCAGGAGATGCTGCAGACAAGGGTTCAGTCCCTTGGTTAGGAAGATCCCTTGGAGAAGGGAATGGCTACCCACTCCAGTATTCGTGCCTGGAGAAGTCCCTGGACAGAGGAGCCTGGTGGGCTATAGTCCATGGGCTCGCAAAGAGTGGGACACAACTGAAGCAACTTAGCACAGATTACCAAAACAGGCTAAGCAAATCTTCATGTGCAAGTGGCCTGAATAAAACCAGAAGTTTTTCCTTTTAATTGGAAAAAGAAACAGCTTAGGAAATACACTGAAATCAAAAAAATAAGTTACCAATATACTCTATTTCTTTGTCTCAGGTGCAATATTGTGTTTGATGTTTAGTAGAGATATACAGGAAAAAAGAGCCCAAGTAATTTATGAGGGTTAATTAAAACTCTCTGGAATAAACGTAAATTTGGTTAGCAAGATATTTCTCAGTGATATAACCTCCAGAAATTTGACTAGCAATCTTATAAATTCTGTGACCTATGTGGTCATGGTAAAGGGGAATGTTAAGACTTCCTCCTACTGCACAGTGAGTCTCTGATCACAGAATGGGTGAAATGAGAAAATACCCAAACTGCGTGAAGTCATGTAAACCAAATTGGTGGCAATTTTTTCACAGCCATGATGTTATTTTGATAGTTCCACTTTAAATTGTGATTTGTTTGGAAAACAGCACCACATGCATTTTGCTTAGCATGAGTTGTATTTTCAAATTGTCGTCTTATTCTGTTGGTGAAATTGATTGGAAAACCCCAAACACTGCTTCTCTCTATAACTGTGCTTGGCATGGGGATAATTAAAAGGAATCGATGGAAACACTGAAGCAGAAAAAGTAAGTTATATTCTCTGACCTAATCCTAGTCATTGAAGCATATTAAAAATGAAGTCAGAATTTCTATCTTCTGCATATGCCTGGCCTTTTTTTGATTAATTGTTTATTGGGAAATAAAATACCTCTACCAAAAAATGCAAAATAGCAGCTTTGATTTATCACAAAGGAAGCACTCTAATAATCTGGTGAAGAAATAGAATATTACATGTTGTTGGGAGCCCATGTATAATCCCTCTTACTCACTGTTCCTTCTTTTCCTTCCCCACAAAGGTAACCACTAACTTGATATTTAACTGAAATATTTGCTTCCTTTCCAAAGTATGATTTTATTACTTCAGCAAAAACCCCTGAACATTAGTTCAGTTTTCCCTGTTCTTGAGCTTCCTGCAAGTGAAATTATACAGCATGTCTCCTTTTGCATCTAAATTCTTTTGTTCAATATTTCCATACAACTGCATTTAGCTGTAGTTCTTTTAATCTCATTGCTTTTTAGTATTTTGTCCTATGATTGTATCACAATCTATCTTTCCATTTAACTGCTGAAGAACTTTATAAACTACGTTCCTAGGACTGTTCTTATAGATGTATCTTGCTATGTATACGCACACATTTCTAGAAGTGGAATTGTTGGTTCCAGGGTATGTCTATCTTCAACCATAATTCTTTCAAAGTGTCTTCCAAAGTGGCTGTTCCAATTTTCCAATTTATACCCCCAAGAAGAGTGTATGGGAGCCCCCACACCTCCATGTCCTCACGTCACAGTTGATATTCTCATATTTGCAGGAGTTCTTAAAGTGTTCTGAGGTTGACCAAAAGGTACCAACTTCCAATTTTAAGATCTGGGGATGTAATGTATAGCATGGTGACTATAATTAACAATACCATACCACATATTCAAGAGTTGTTGAAAAAGTAGATGTTAAAAGTCCTCATCACAAGGGGAAAACAATTTATAATTATGCAAAGTGGAAGTCGTGGTAATCACTTCACAGTATATACGTATATCAATTCATGGTGTAAAACATTACATGTTAAATGTTAATTATATCTCAGTAAATCCGGGGGCAGTGGGGGGGATGTTCTGGATTACAGTGCTTTGTTATTTATACATGTTGCCATTAATCATAACCCAATTTGTGGCTGCTTTGTTTACTCACTTAATAGTGCATTTGAGAAACCCAAGATCTTAATTTTTTTAATTTATTTATTTTTGGTTGCACTGTCTTCCTTGTTGCTCACAGGCTTTCTCTAGTTGTGGTGAGTGGGGGCTATGCTTAGTTATGGTGCACAGGCTTCTCATTGCAGTGGCTTCTCTCATTGTGGAGCACGGCTCTAGGCTCATGGACTTCATTAGCTATAGCTTGCAGGCTTTAGAATGTGGGCTCAGTAGTTGTGGCGCATGGAATTTGTTGCTCTACCACTTGTGAAATCTTCCTGGACCAGGAATCAAATTCATGTCTCTTGCATTGGCAGGCAGATTCTTGTCCACTGTACCACCAGGGAAGTGCTTACCTTTTTGTAGTAAAGTTTGATCAATCATCTCCTTTATGGTTAGTGTTCACGTGTGTGTGTGTGTGTGTTTGTGTACTGTAAAAATTCTATTCCTACCCATAAATAATGAAGATTTGGCCTCATCTTATCTTTTAGAAGATTTATTGCTTGCTTTTCATATTTAGATCTACAATATACATAAAAGTGATTTGTGTGTGTGATTTGAAATAGAGTCAAATTTCTCTTTTTCTTATGTTGGTATAAATTTCTCCCAGCACCATTTATTTCTCCCAGCACCAAAAGACCATTCATTCTCCACTCCTCTACAACGTCACCTATATTTGTTTCCTCTCTTTTTTCTCTATGATAGCACAAATAACCACAGTTGTCTCCTAAGCTATCTGCTATTGGCATTCCATGCTACCAATTCATTGCTTTGAACTAGGAATGGGGAAGTTTGGGTTTAAAAAAGCAAGTGAACTTGCACATGTGCCCATCCCCAAATTTCCTTGTATACACTTCTAGAGCATTTACACAGAACTCTGTATGCCTGGCATTTTATGTAATAGGCTCTGCTCCTACTAAGTATCATGTATTTTCACTGTAGAGCAATGAATGAAATTTCCTGTTGTCAGAAACTCTGAGCACAGCTGGGTTGGAATGGCTGAGCAACAGGGTTCTGACGTGACTTTTTTTTACTTTGTAAAATTCATGCCTTTAAAATACCTTATGACATTTGGAAATCTTGTGTCTATCTTACCATGCACCATATGACCAACACCACTGCTGACAGATAAGAATAGAAGCTATTATGTATTGAAGTATTGTGTATTGAATCTAGGGTAAAACTGGTATAAAACTCTCTCAGGTAGAGGTATGATTTGAGTAATATTTGTCCTTAGAAGAGTAAAAGACTACAGATGTTTTATTGTGTTCAACATAAAAGAAGCAGAAAGAAGAATAGAGAGAACTCATTGTAAAAGGTCTGAAATAATCTTTACTTTAATTTCACCTACTTGACCTTCTAAAACTTCTCAGTTCATTTACTCCATCTTATATTATTTACATTTCATTGTTTTAATCTTGGAAACAAATTCAGGGAAGGATTCTGGAGGTATATTTCCTTCCTCTCTTGCTTCTACCTCTGTGTTCTGTTGTGATTAATTTGGAGAATAATAGCCTTTAGGCACTTGCCTTTTTAAATTTTAAATTTTTCTTTTTCCTTTCAGCATTTCCAGGCTCTTTTGGAAGACTTTTATCTCTGGAAGTCAAAACATAATATCTTTCAATCAGTTGGTTTAATGTTCCCCAAATTATTCTATGCTATATTGAAAATTATGATTCATTTATAAGAACCCACTTAATTTTCAACTAAGGCAATACCAAGAAGAAAGATAAAATGAGATATAAATGCTCAAATGATGAACTGGGAAGATAAAACATTTTGCAAATTTGAGTGTGGGCCATGAAATTGTGCCACTAAGTCATATTGGAATTGTAAACTTTATCACTAAACAGTCTGAAGAGTCTGGTGATATTTATTTTGTGTTGGTATATATGTGTTTGTGTGCATATATAGGAAATATTACTGACTATGTAACAATTTGGTAATATAAAAATCTATTGCATGTAATTTTTTCCAAAAACGTATTATCACTCATTAGGTATCTAGTTTGTAATTTATATTATTAACAAGATTTGAAGTCTTCCAGTCTTTGAACTAAAAGCCCCTAATGGTTTAATCCTATTTAATAAGTATGACAACCCACATTAGATCTATGGATCATTCTATCCCCTATATCAGTGTCTTTCAATAAAAATCCTTATTTTAATTTGCTGCTCAGCCTGAGTCCACAGATATATAATAAGCTATTTAGTACAACAGCATCTTTATTTTAGAACTCTGAAAACATATATCATTTTTGTGCCTTGCAGTGACATTAGATGGGTGTATGTATAAGCCTAGAGCACAGGCAACTCTGGAGTTAGCCTACTTACACCTTCTTACAGGAGTCAGTATACTTCTGTGCTATGAAAGGAAAATAAAAATGGAGTTGGTATTGTTAAGAGAGCGCTCTAAAGGAGAGCTGGGAAGCCACTGAGGAAGTGTGACTTATGCATATCTCAAACTAGATGGAATCTGACCTTTTGACCACTTGTCTTTTTTAAAAAAACTTTTTGTTTTGTATTGGGGTCTAGCCGATTAACAATGCTGTGATAGTTCCAGGTGAACAGCTAAGGGATTCAGCCATATATGTAAATGTATCCGTTCTCCTCCAGCCCCTCCTCCCATCCAGGCTATAAAACAATGAGTAGTTCCACGTGCTATACAGTAGGTCCTTGCTGGTTATCCATTTTAAATATAGCAGGACCACTTGTTGTCTTAATGCAGGCATCCATATCATCTGTATAATGTTCCAGAAACTCAGGATTCTCATTGGACCCCTACCCTATCCTTAAAGGACAAACATTTTCTTTGCTGCATCAGACTCAATCATAATTCTTGCCAGACAACTTTGACAAACTTGTGAGTTTTGCCTGTACCAGCCACTGACACTTTCTCTTCCACCAAACACTCTCATTTTTACCCAAATCTGTGCCTCCCAAATTGCAAATCCTAAGTTACCCAAATAAAGCTCTTTGTTCTTTGAAGCTTCCATATAGATTATTGCTCAGCAAAACTCACACATTAACTTAGGACTCCAAGGCAAATAAACAGACAGCAGACTCGAGTCTCTTTACCAGAATGATTTCATAAGCCAGAATAATAGCTACCACTTTTGAGTGATCCAAATGGTGCCAGATAATTTACATCTATTATTTCTAATCCTTATATAAAATGTGAAAAGTTCAGTTCAGTTCAGTCACTCAGTCATGTCTGACTCTTTGCAACCCCATGAACTGCAGCACGCCAGGCCTCCCTGTCCATCACCAACTCCCAGAGTTCACCCAAACTCATGTCCATCGAGTCAGTGATGCCATCCAGCCATCTCATCCTCTATCGTCCCCTTCTCTTCCTGCCCCCAATCCCTCCCAGCATCAGAGTCTTTTCCAATGAGTCAACTCTTCGCATGAGGTGGCCAAAGTATTGGAGTTTCAGCTTCAGCATCAGTCCTTCCAATGAACACCTAGGACTGATTTCCTTTAGGATGGACTGGTTGGATCTCCTTGCAGTCCAAGGGACTCTCAAGAGTCTTCTCCAACACCACAGTTCAAAAGCATCAGTTCTTCGGCGCTCAGCTTTCTTCACAGTCCAACTCTCACATCCATACATGATCACTGGAAAAACCATAGCCTTGACTAGATGGACCTTTGTTGGCAAAGTAATGTCTCTGCTTTTGAATATGCTATCTAGGTTGATCATAACTTTCCTTCCAAGGAGTAAGCACCTTTTAATTTTATGGCTGCAATCACCATCTGCAGTGATTTTGGAGCCCTCAAAAATAAGGTCTGACACTGTTTCCACTATTTCCCCATCTATCTGCCATGAAGTGATGGGACCAGATGCCATGATCTTAGTTTTCTGAATGTTGAGTTTTAAGCCAACTTTTTCACTCTCCTCTTTCACTTTCATCAAGAAGCTTTTTAGTTCCTCTTCACTTTCTGCCATAAGGGTGATGTCATCTGCATATCTGAGGTTTCAGTTCAGTTCAGTCACTCAGTCATGTCCGACTCTTTGTGACCCCATGAATCGCAGCACGTCAGGCCTCCCTGTCCGTCACCAACTCCCAGAGTTCACTCAGACTCACGTCCATTGAGTCAGTGATGCCATCCAGCTATCTCATCCTCTGTCGTCCCCTTCTCCTCCTGCCTCCAATCCCTCCCAACGTCAGAGTCTTTTCCAATGAGTCAACTCTTCACATGATGTGGCCAAAGTACTGGAGTTTCAGCTTTAGCATCATTCCTTCCAAAGAAATCCCAGGGCTGATCTCCTTCAGAATGTACTGGTTGGATCTGAGGTTTATCTGACCCCAAAGTCTACTCTATTCCTGAAGTACAATCTACTCAAATCACTGGGAAACATAAGGCAAAAGAAAGATGTGAGCATAAATCATTGTATCAGAATGCAAAAGGAATACCTTTTTCTCGTATCTAATTCAGATTTTAATATGTTTAATTTATTTCTAATCACCCAATATTGAGACTGATCTAATTGATGAACACAGATTATGCTTCTAGCAGCAAAACACCCACAAGATAGTGTAGCTTTTGAACTGACCACATGGTTCTATATCTCAATTCTACCATTTACTACATGTGCAGGTGTGGGCAGCTGGTAGAACATCTCTAGGTCTGTAGAATGGGGATTTGTACACACCCTACACAAGCCAGCTGATCTGAACTAGAAAAGGCATCTTGATGACCACCATATGGTAGACTCTCAACAGGGACAGGTATTTTTTCTGAAGTCAGTTTCTAATGTGTTAAAATTTGGGGTAAACATTAGTTGAACCTGAAGTGTTAATACAGATCCCAACACATACCCATCACGGTTAGACTCATTTAAAAAATAACAATCCATTATGCCAGTTCCTAGAGATCATGACCACAGCTATCATTGATCTATCATTGATTTTGCCTTGTTCTGGGATTTCATCCCAATGGAATCTATGTGTACAGTAAGGATTGTGACAGCCACTTTCTTTCTGAGCCTTGTTGACTCCATCTCTGGATCCAGAAGGAGAGAGGAAGGCTGTTACAGCTGCAGCCAACTCCAGGAAACTGAACTTTAGATTCATCTGTGGGTAATCCTAAGTTTAATCACATGCTTTTCCCTAAATGGCATCAATTTCAGTGGGTCTTTTGAAAAGATGGTCTCATTTATTTATCATCTTCTCTCAGAGTCATCAGACAGGTGGAATCCTCCATATTAAGGCTGAATTTAGGCCATTTAGCCCAGAAAATTCTTTGGCACAATTCATCAGAGCTTGACTACTCAGTCTTTCTAGGTATCTCCTATGCTTATAAAATGGGATAAAAATATTTGACTATATCACTGCTTTCATCTCCCCAGCCCATTGGAACAGTACCCCGTGTGTTAGCAGCCCTGAAGCCTTTTCTCTCTTCCACCCTCTAACAAGGGTCCTCTCTACCTTAGAAGATCAAAGGATTTGGGGGTTTCATTGTGGAAGAACAGGGGGTGAATGTGGGGAAAGAGGGTGGACAAAGGCTAAATGTGGAATGAATTGCTGGAGGAGATTTCAGGAGCCAAAAGGACAGATATTGAAGAGAAAACAGAAGAAATTATGGCTGAAAAATAGATTTTTAAGAAATATTTTTGGTCTGCTTATCCCTTCACAGTGTCCGAGAAAACCAAGTAAAAGACTAATTGCTCTGAAATGACTGTTGATTGCATGGACTGTGCTTTTCTGCCTATGACATCATTCTGGCAGTGACCTTTGTAGATCATGGATTTATAGGTTTTAAACTTGCTAGTCCAGCTGTTGTGCATAGAAAACACTGTGTAACTAAAGTTTACAAAAAACAGCTGTTGTAGCTTTCATCAGCCTCTTCAGATCTACTCTTCCTTCTCTTCTCTGAGCTCTTCCTTATAAAGAATGTATGTAGTATGAACTACATCAGTAGATCTCCACACTTTCTGGCTTCTGTTTGTGTTCAACAATTGGAAACACTGTCAGAAAATAGGAGAATGGAAAGAAAATGAGGCCAAGGTACTTATTACTCTGACTCCTTCCTTATACGACCACCTTGGGTTGGTTGGATCCTTGGCTGAAAGGTCCCCTCAAGAGTACCTGCTCTATATGACTCCCTCTTCTTGGGTTTTTCATAACACCTCTGGCCCCTCATCCCTTCAAGCCTACAAGTCATAACAGCACCACTGTCCCAGTCCCAGATAACTTCACCATCCCTTGGTTCCCTAGATCCCAGCCACAGCTTTGTATTTTGTTTATTAAATTCCCCTCAAATTATCTTCATCTGGATGTGCTGTCGGCTTCTTTCTGGGACCCTGATCAACACACCCCTACTCAACTTTGTTCTATAATCTCACATCAAAATCCCTAGAAAACAAACATGATGAGGTAGAAATGGGTCGCAAAATGAAGGGTTTTGCTATTCAACATCTTTAAATCCTTAGAAACCAGAATTAGCTAATTCAGGAACATAGGAATTTTGCTTGGAAGAGACCAAGACATTCAATTCAACCCAGTAATAAGTGATTTCCCTGGTGGTCTAATGGTTAAAAGTCTGTACTTCCACCACAGGGGCCACAGGTTCAATCCCTGTTTGGGGAACTAAAATCCCACATGCCCACGTGGCCAAAAAATAAATAAAACTTAAAACAAACAGTCCAATTCTAGTTGCATCACCTCCTTTACCCCATCTTTAGCTGGGGTATTTGGTGCCTATTTCGCTTTCTTATTAACACCTTGAGTTCCCACTATTTCTCCTTCAGTAACTGTTGAGGAGCTAAGACCTGCTGGTCAGCCCTCCTCTGCCGGTTGAGGGTTTTGACTGGTGTCATGGACTCTATATTTATAAACTACAAAGGTGTAAGAAGCCACTGAATGGAAAAGAAGGGGATTTTCCTTTTTTGATTGGCTCTGTTCCCTTTTAGAAGCACCAGGCTTCAAGTATGGCACAAAGCACAACACAGACGTTCCTCTATGGAAACAGTTTTCTACAGATAGTTACAGCACACTATATTAAACTGGGAAATCAGCCCTGGACTTTATGAAGGAAGATGTATTGGCTAAGGCATATGTGCTGTGCTGTGCTGTGCTTAGTCACTCAGTCATGTCCAACTCTTTGCAACACCATGGACTGTAGCCTGCCAGGCTCCTCTGTCCATGAAATTCTCCAGGCATGAATACTAGAGTGGGTTGCCATGCCCTCCTCCAGGGGGTCTTCCCAACCCAGGGATCAAACCCAGGTCTCCCACATTGCAGGTGTATTCTTTACCAGTTGAGCTGCTAAGGAAGCTCTGATTAAGGCATATGCTGGGCCCTATTTCCACTGCCTGGAACAGTCTCAGTCATCTTTGAATTTATGATGTAGAACCACACCTGACCCACAGTTAGGACTAAATATTTCATTGAATAGCTGAGTGGGTGAACGAACAAACTGTTGAATGAATCCATAGTAAATGAATACTATGACCTTCCTCATGACTTTCTCCCTCTTTAGAAGCCAGGAGTTGTGTTTTCCTCTGTACTTCAAAGCCTTTACTTTCAGAACAAATTACCTCTTTGTACAAACCTCTTCATGCATAAATTTTGTCAGGTACTAATAAGAAACAACTTTATTCTATCTACAAGAATTATTTAACAATATATATGTGCTTTCAATGTCAATTCTCTACTAACCAAAGGAACTAGATATTTGTTTCTTGATCAGACTGGATAAATAGTATTTCCTGAAAAGTTTTGAGATGTTGGTTCTCACTTTTTTCCCCAGCATAATATCACCATCCCTACCTCAAAAACAGCTCTCTGAAAATAGGTAGACAGAGAAAAAAAATCACAAGAAACTTGAATACCACTCTCTGGCTTTGAAATGTACTTATTCATTATTAGCCAAGTATAATGAGCATCTCAATCCAAGATATAATGCACATGATTAATAATAAGAGGTCACGTGTATCTGGTGTTTACAATGTGCTGGCACTGTTCTAAGACCTGTATATATTTTAAGTCATTTAAAATTTACAATAACTCTATAAGGTAGAGAGAAACTGAGGTGTTAGGTGTTAAGTAACATACTAAAGGGCAGAAGGCCAACAAGCAAGATTTTAACACATGCCCTCTTGGCCTTCCAAGCTGTCCCTGGAACCATCACATAATACTGCACGACATGGAAAAGAACAGCAATCCTTTGCCTTATCAAATCAATGATTTCCAAACCCAGAGACCTGCCTCCAGACACAGAGATCCTAAATGGAGACCAGACATCTAAGACTCTTGAAAGACTACTAACACAGTAAGCTTAGAGGTCGGGCTTTAATAAATACAGCTTCCAAGAGCAATAAAAAGTAAAGGCTTTTTATCTAAGGAAAATCTTCAATGGCTCTTGGGTCCCATTGTGCAGTAACTCAGGCTTCCAGTAGGCTCATTTCTTCAACACGAGAGTGTTACATGACCTTTAAGGGGTGGGAATGTCACAGAATACAAATCAGATTCCCTGGGCCGTTGAGCACACATGGCGATGCTCAAAGGAGATGCCAGCTGAGCCCACACAAGGAGCAATTTGGAGAGCTGGGGCCATGCTGAGATGGCATTTCAGTGAAAAGACTCCCCAGAAACTCTAAAAAAAAAAAAAAAGATTAAAGAGTCAAAATGCAGTCTCTCTTCTTCCCTGTATACATCTCTGCATTTTCTCATTTCTTATACGGACACCAGATATTGGATTTAAAACTCACTCTAATCCAGTTTGACCTCATTTTAACTTAACTAATTAGATCTGCAAAGCTCCTATGTCCAAAGCTACATTCTGAGGTTCCAAGGGAACATTACATGATACAGGGACACTATACGTGCTTTTCCCCCACTAAAACTATTGATAGTAGCTATCCTTTCTTTGCCACAGGCTTCTTGATGGCTCAGTGGTAAAGAATCCAGTAAAGAATCCACCTGTCAATGCAGAAGACATGGGGTCAATCCCTAAGTCAGAAAGATACCCTGGAGAAGGGCATGACAACCCATTCCAGTATTCTGCCTGGGAAATCTCATGGACAGAGGAGCCTGGCAGAATAGTCAAAGGATCACAAAAGAGACACGACTTAGTGACTGAACAACAACATCACAACAACAACGTCCTTTGTTTACCACAGAAAACAAAAGGAGGGGTTCTGATCTGAATTTTATATTGGAAACTAAGAACATAAACATATGCTTCATCTTCTTATAGGAGAGTATAACATGGAGAATGTCATGGAGTCTTTTGAACTATCAGTTGTTCTTGAGATAAAAAATAGAAAGTAGTTCTGCATGCAAATATGGAGATAGTAATGTTGGTCTTTTCAGTTCAGTTCAGTCGCTCAGCCCTGTTCAACTCTTCGTGACTCCACGGACTGCAGCATGCCAGGCCTTCCTGTCCATCGCCAACTCTGTAAGTTTATTCAAACTCATGTCCATCGAGTCATTGATGCCATTCAACCATTTCATCCTCTGCAGTCCCCTTCTCCTCCCGCCCTCAATCTTTCCCCGTATCAGGGTCTTTCAAATGAGTCAGCTCTTTGCATCAGGTGGCCAAAGTATTGGAGTTTCAGCTTCAACATCAGTCCTTCCAGTGAACCCATAGGACTGATCTCCTTTAGGATGGACTGGTTGGATCTCCTTGCAGTCCAAGGGACTCTCAAGAGTCTTCTCCAACACCACAGTTCAAAAACATCAATTCTTCAGTGCTCAGCCTTCTTCATAGTCCAACTTTCACATCCATACATGACCACAGGAAAAACCATAGCCTTGACTAGATGGATCTTTGTTGGCAAAGTAATGACTCTGTTTTTTAATATGCTGTCTAGGTTGGTCATAACTTTCCTTCCACGGAGTAAGTGTCTTAATTTCAAGGCTGCAGTCAGCATCTGCAGTGATTTTGAAGCCCCCAAAATAAACTCTGCCATTGCTCCCACTGTTCCCCCATCTATTTGCCATGAAGTGATGGGACCAGATGCAGTGATCTTCGTTTTCTGAATGTTGAGCTTTAAGCCAACTTTTTCACTCTCCTCTTTCACTTTCATCAAGAGGCTCTTTAGTTCTTCTTCCCTTTCTGCCATAAGGGTGGTGTCATCTGCATATCTGAGGTTATTGATATTTCTCCTAGCAACCTTGATTCCAGCTTGTGCTTCTTCCAGCCCAGCATTTCTTGTGATGTACTCTGCATAGAAGTTAAATAAGCAGGGTGACAATATACAACCTTGACGTACTTTTTTTCCTATTTGAAACCATTCTGTTGTTCCATGTCCAGTTCTAACTGTTGCTTCTTGACCTGCATACAGATTTCTCAAGAGGCAGGTTAGGTGGTCTGGTATTCCCATCTCTCAGAATTTTCCACAGTTTATTGTGATCCACACAGTCAAAGGCTTTGGCATAGTCAATAAAGCAGAAATAGATGTTTTTCTGGAACTTTCTTGCTTTTTTGATGATCCAGCAGATGTTAGCAATTTGATCTCTGGCTCCTCTGCCTTTTCTAAAACCAGCTTGAACATCTGGAAGTTCACAGTTCACATATTGTTGAAGCCTGGCTTGGAGAATTTTGAACATCACTTTACTGGCATGTGAGATGAGTGCAATTTTGTGGTTGCTCTTTTGGTTTCTAGCAAAATCCTGGGTTCAGTAGTCACCTAATGTTCTTCAGTTGAGGCAGCTGGTTCTATTGAGAATAAATGCTGCACCAGCTAAATACACGATGGAATCCATCTGGGGCATCCACAATCAGCTCTATAATGATTCATGGCTCTAATTTTTGTCTCCCAATAGTGAGGGTGTAATTGTGTACTGCTTGATTTGGTTTTCGAGTGAATACCTTTAGACTCTTCACATACCTATAATGGCAGGTGACTTGGTTGATTTCTGTAGGTAGTCTACTTACTCAGTTAAATTGGACTACCATTGAGTCAAAGGTTCATTTAATTAGCTGGCATAATAAATCAAACACAAGTAATTTGGTTGTTCTCAATGCTACAGCACTTTTTTAAGGTCACTGCCAAGGTGTATCCAATTAGCAGCTTGTCTGCCTGAAGGGATAGTCTGGCCAGACTAAATTGTTTCATGGTGGGAGAAGTAATTTGGCAATGACCTGCAGTGTAGTGACAATAAACAGCTTAGCTGTTATCTTCCATTTTTTTGCAGCCTAAATTATTTTCTCTCTCTTTTCTCTTCTTTTTTTTGTTCTTAAATCAGCTTTTTGATTCAAAGAAATTTGTCTTTTTATCTCATTTACTTTAGTTACATACTTAAAACATCACCCAATACTCTCATCATCTTTGCTATATTCATCAGTTTGTTGTATTTTTTAAAATTCCACATATATGTGATTTTGGGCTTCCCTGGTAGCTCAGTGGTAAAGAATCTGCCTGCAGTGCAGGAGACATAGGAGACTCAGTTTCAATCCCTGGATAGAGAAGATCCCCTAGAGGATGAAATGGCAATCCACTCCAGTATTCTCACATGGAAAATTCCATGGACAGAGGAGTCTGGTGGGCTACAGTCCATGGGGTCACAAAGAGTTAGACATAACATAAGCATGGCATGGCATATGTGATATCATACAGTATTTGTCTACAAAGGTAGAGAACAAACTAAGGTTACCAGTGAAGGGGTGGGTGCAAGGGACAATATAAGAGTAGAGGATGTATGAGGTACAACCTATTAGGTTTGTATGAGGGATGCATGTATTATGTATTTATGAGGAAGGTATGTATGAGGGAGGTATTTACAAGCAAGGTTTGTATGTATTATTATGTATAAGACAGGTATGTATTAGGTATGTATGAGGGATGAATGAGGTACAATCTATTAGATATATAATAAATTACAAAGATATATTGTACAACACTGGAATATAACAAATATTTTATAATAACTATAAATAGAGTACATAATCTTTAAAAATTGTGAATCACTAAGTTATCCCTGGGATTCCCTGCTAGCTCAGTTGGCAAAGAATCCATCTGCAATGCAGGAGACCCTGGTTTGATTCCTGGGTCAGGAAGACCCCTTGGAGAAGGGATAGGCTACGCACTCCAGTATTCTTGGGCTTTCCTTGTAGCAGTGTGGGAAACCTTGGTTCGATCCCTGGGTTGGGAAGATCCCCTGAAGAAGGGAACAGCTACCCACTCCAGTATTCTGGCCTGGAGAATTTCATGGACTGTATAGTCCTTGGGGTTGCAAAGAGTCAGACACAACTTAGTGACCTTCACTCACTCTTTCATATTATATATCTATAATTTATATAATGTTGTATAGCAAATATACTTCAATAAAAAAGCTATATTTTCAAGTGTTTTTTTAAAAGTAAGAATTGTTTGGATTGTAGTTTCATGTTTATTTTATTTTTCTACCATGAGAGTTTTCATATACAAATTGATTTCTGAAGAAATCAAATTTAAATCCAAAATATATGTAGTAGTCCATGAAACACTTTGCCTTAAATATGCCATTCCATGACACTGTCTCTCTAATTCTGCTTTCACTGACTGTCTCTGACCTTTTTCATCATCTCATTTTGGCCCCTTGTCTTCTTTTCTCCCTTGACTGAGTTCCATCCTCAGTCTTTTCATAGTTTCTATGTGTGCTTTCCCTGAAGGGACATTATTCAATCCCAGGAAATCAACCACTACTGATTCACTGACTCACAAACCAGTTCTAAGACCTAACATCTCTGTTGTGAAATAGATCTATCCTTTATGTACAAACAGCCTCCGTACAAAGAACTAAACTGGATGTTGTTGTTGCTGTTCAGTCACTAAGTCGTGTCCAGCTCTTTGCAACCCCAGGCCTCCCTGTCCTTCATTATCTCCCAAAGTCTGCTCAGATTCATATACATTGAGTTGGTGATGCCATCCAACCATCTCATCCTCTGTCAACCCCTTCTCTTCCTGCCCTCAATATTTCCCAGCATCGGGGTCTTTTCCAATGAGTCAGTTCTTTGCATCAGGTGGCCAAAATATTGAAGCTTCAGCTTCAGCATCAGTCCTTCCAAGAAATATTCAAGGTTGATTTCCTTTAAGATTGACTGGTTTGATCTCCTTACAGTCCAAAGGACTCTCAAGAATCTTCTCCAGTAACACAATTCGAAAGTATCAATTCTTCATCACTCGGCCTTCTTTATGGATCAGTTCTCACATCCATATGTGACTACTGGAAAAGCCATAGCTTTGACTGTATGAAACTTTGTTGGTAAAGTGATGTCTCTGCTTTTTAATATACAGTCTAGGTTTGCAATATCTTTTCTTCCAAGGAGCAAGTATCTTAATTTCATGGCTGCAGTCACCATCCCCAGTGATTTTGGAGCCCAAGAAAATAAAGTGTATCACTGTTTCCATTGTTTCCCCATCTATTTGCCATAAAGTGATAGGACCAGAGGCCATGACCTTAGTTTTTTGAATGTTAAAATTTAAGCCAGCTTTTTCACTCTCCTCTTTCACCCTCATCAAGAAGCTCTATAGCTCCTCTTCACTTTCTGCCATTAGAGATGTACTCAGGTACATAATTCATGGAAAGCATATACCAAAAGTACTCGGAGGAGTATTCTGTGGTTGGTGTTATTAGAAAGAGCCAAGATAAGCAATAAAGTGTAAAGTAGGCTTAAGAAACTAATGTTACTTTTGCAAGTAGTATAGGAAAAAAATGACATCTCAGGCGATGAAAATGATAGTGTAGGAGAACAGAAATGAGAGAGAGAATGTGTAAATAGACCCTCCTGGCTGGAACAAAGAGCTCATGCTAAGGAAGGTAAAACTAGAAAGACAGAAAAGACCAGATGATACAGGAGATTGAAGGCCAAGGTGAAGAGTTTGAGTGTCATCTGTAGAAGGTTCTGGAAGTCCTAGTGTGAAATGATGAACATGGTGTGTAGGGCAGATCAGCCGGGTGGTAGGATATAAGATGAATTGGGCGAAGAGAAAGTAATTAGAGGGCAGTTGTAACAATTAAGGTGTGAAATGAGGAAGATGTAACAGAGAATGAGGAAAGAATAAATCTAAGAGATAAGTCCAAGGGAGAATCAAGAGGACTTCCTGACAGATTTAATGTAGGAGATTTACAAGCAGGAGAAAACCTAGAGGTGTGAAGAAGAGGCAAGTACAGAAACCAGGAGTAATGCATTCAGTCCTGTCACCAAATGGCCATTCAAACTTGGTAAATGTCTTAGGCCTCCTGAGTGTCCATAAAATGAGGGAATTAGACTAAACAACTTGTAAGATTTCTTTTCACCCCAACTTTAAAGTTCAGTGGTGCCCAAGAGAAGGTTTATGTATGTCTATTATGACCTTTTCTGCATCTCTGCTCAGTTAACTGTAAACTGTCTATATTTTTCTCAGTGGGGTATATAGATTTGTTAACTTTGAAAAGAATACTGGGTTCATGATTTATTTCAAAATTATACCCAGAAACAGCTTCCTGTGCCCCATATTCATTTTTTATTCAACAATTCTGGCATTTTTTGATGAGTTAGGGGAGGATGAAAGGAGTATATTCTCCAACTGTGTGTTTGATGATTAATCTGCTTTGCAAGCAAATTCTTAATGTAAATCTTCAAGATTCCTGTGTATATCAAAAGTGGCTAAAGAATAATGATTAAAATATTTTAACTGCCATAATTTCAATACCTAAACATATGGTGCCTTTTAGAGGTTATACCCATGGTCCAAAGTCTCTATTATGACTCTGAAGGCACTTGCAAATTGCCTGGACCCTTGAAAACTGTCTCTTCACTGGATCACCTCAAAGAGAAGGAGGGCAGGACATATCTCCTTTTCTTTTTTTTTCTTTTTTTTTTTTTTTTGGCCTTTATTTATTTATTAGTTTTTTAATTTTTATTTTTACTTTATTTTGCTTTACAATACTGTATTGGTTTTGCCATACATTGACATGAATCCACCACGGGTGTACATGAGTTCCCAAACATGAACCCCCCCTCCCACCTCCCACCCCACATCATCTCTCCGGACCATCCCCGTGCACCAGCCCCAAGCATTCTGCATCCTGCGTCGAACATAGACTGGCAATTCGTTTCTTACATGATAGTATACATGTTTCAATGCCATTCTCCCAAATCATCCCACCTTCGCGCTCTCCCTCAGAGTCCAAAAGTCCACTCTACACATCTGTGTCTCTTTTGCTGTCTCACATACAGGGTCATCATTACCATCTTTCTAAATTCCATACATATGTGTTAGTATACTGTATTGGTGTTTTTCTTTCTGGCTTACTTCACTATGTATAATCAGCTCCAGTTTCATCCACCTCATTAGAACTGATTCAAATGTATTCTTTTTAATGGCTGAGTAATACTCCATTGTGTATATGTACCACTGCTTTCTTATCCATTCATCTACTGATGGACATCTAGATTGTTTCCATGTCCTGGCTATTATAAACAGTGCTGCGATGAACATTGGGGTACATGTGTCTCTTTCTATTCTGGTTTCCTCAGTGTGTATGCCCAGCAGTGTGACTGCTGGGTTGTATGGCAGTTCTGTTTCGAGTTTTTTAAGGAATCTCCACACTGTTCTCCATAGTGGTTGTACTAGTTTGCATTCCCACCAACAGTGTAAGAGGGTTCCCTTTTCTCCACACCGTCTCCAGCATTTATTGCTTGCAGACTTTTGGATTGCAGCCATTCTGACTGGTGTGAAGTGGTACCTCATTGTGGTTTTGATTTGCATTTCTCTAATAATGAGTGATGTTGAGCATCTTTTCATGTGTTTGTTAGCCATTTGTATGTCTTCTTTGGAGAAATATCTATTTAGTTCCTTGGCCCATTTTTTGATTGGGTCATTTATTTTTCTGGAATTGAGCTGCATAAGTTGCTTGTATATTTTTGAGATTAGTTGTTTGTCAGTTGCTTCATTTGCTATTATTTTCTCCTATTCAGAAGGCTGTCTTTTCACCTTCTTTTATTTTCCTTTGTTGTGCAGAAGCTTTAATTTTAATTAGATCCCATTTGTTTGTTTTTGCTTTTATTTCCTCTGGGAGGTGGATCATAGAGGATCGTGCTGTGATTTATGTCGGAGAGTGTTTTGCCTAAGTTCTCCTCTAGGAGTTTTATAGTTTCTGGTCTTATGTTTAGATCTTTAATCCATTTTGAGTTTATTTTTGTGTGTGGTGTTAGAAAGTGATCTAGTTTCATTCTTTTACAAGTGGTTGACCAGTTTTCCCAGCACCACTTGTTAAAGAGATTGTCTTTACTCCACTGCATATTCTTGCCTCCTTTATCAAAGATAAAGTGTCCATAGGTGTGTGGATTTATCTCTGGGTTTTCTATTTTGTTCCATTGATCTATATTTCTGTCTTTGTGCCAGTACCATACTGTCTTGATAACTGTGGCTTTGTAGTAGAGCCTGAAGTCAGGCAAGTTGATTCGTCCAGTTCCATTCTTCTTTCTCAAGATTTCTTTGGCTATTCGAGGTTTTTTGTATTTCCATACAAATCTTGAAATTATTTTTTCTAGTTCTGTGAAAAATACCGCTGGTAGCTTGATAGGGATTGCATTGAATCTATAGATTGCTTTGGGTAGTATACTCATTTTCACTATATTGATTCTTCCGATCCATGAATATGATATATTTCTCCATCTGTTAGTGTCCTCTTTGATTTCTTTCATCAGTGTTTTATAGTTTTCTATATATAGGTCTTTAGTTTCTTTAGGTAGATATATTCCTAAGTGTTTTATTCTTTTCGTTGCAATGGTGAATGAAACTGTTTCCTTAATTTCTTTTTCTACTTTCTCATTATTAGTGTATATATAGGAATGCAAGGGATTTCTGTGTGTTGATTTTATAACCTGCAACTTTACTATATTCATTGATTAGCTCTAGTAATTTTCTGGTGGAGTCTTTAGGGTTTTCTATGTAGAGGATCATGTCATCTACAAACAGTGAGAGTTTTACTTCTTATTTTCCAATTTGGATTTGTTTTATTTCTTTTTCTGCTCTGATTGCTGTGGCCAAAACTTCCAGAACTATGTTGAATAGTAGTGGTGAAAGTGGGCACCCTTGTCTTGTTTCTGACTTTAGGGGAAATGCTTTCAATTTTTCACCATTGAGGATAATGTTTCCTGTGGGTTTGTCATATATAGCTTTTATTATGTTGAGGTATGTTCCTTCTATTCCTGCTTTCTGGAGAGTTTTTATCATAAATGGATGTTGAATTTTGTCAAAGGCCTTCTCTGCATCTATTGAGATAATCATATGGCATTCCTCTATATGTCATTGTGAGAAGAGGAAGTTCATCCTCAATCTTTGCTCATTTTTACATCCTCTTATATGTTTTGATGAGTTTTTCTTTTTGTTCTTGAGATATAATTGGCAAAGAGCACTGTACAAATTTACAGTATATAGCATAGTAACTTGAGTCACATATACCATAAAATGGTTAGCACAATAAGTTTAGTGAACTTGTTTAACACCTAGAAAATAGGGTTCATTTAGAAGACCATGGCTTCCTAAGTGACACAGTGGAAAGAACCAGCCTTCCAATGCAGGAGACAAAAAAGATGTGGGTTTGATACCTGGGTTGGGAAGATTCTCTGGAGAAGGAAATGGCAACCCACTCCAGTATTCTTGCCTGGAAAATTCTATGGAGAGAGGAGTCTGATGGGCTACAGTCCATGGGATTGCAAAAAGTCAGACACAGCTGAGCACACACAGCACAGAGGAACTTACTAAGATAATGAGAAGTGGTTGGTAAAGAAAAATGTATCTTTTTCCTCTTTAGAATTCCCAATATACTTCTATTTTGCTTATTTTGTACTCTATTTTGAAACTCTTGGGGATTTTTTAAACTTTTTCTTTCTCTTTAATTTTTATTTTCTTATTATTATATTTATTTTTTAGGCCATGACACATAGCTTGTGGGATCTTAGCTCCCTGATCAGGAATCAAACCCAGGCCCCTACATTGGAAGCACAGAGTCTAAACTGCTGGACCACCAGGGAAATCCCAGGAATTTTAAAATTATATTTCAAACTCAGTTAAAACAATATTATCAAAATCATATTCTTAATATTTCCAACAGATAAGCGAACAAAAACCGTTTTTAAGAAATATTTTTAAAGACCCATTTGCACTATATCCATGGGGTCGCAAAGAATAGGACACAACTTAGTGACTAAACCACCACCACCATGCATTATATGAAACAGTCTCTGAAAATATTCTGAAACAGACAGAGGGTTGCTTTTTGCTACATCTGGCAACTTGAGTGTTTGGGGATTGATCAGAGAGCAAGCACTGGGAAATGTTTTCTTGAGGACTGAGAGGAAAGAGGAAAAATGCAACCCTTTCTTCTGACTGCTAAATTTTGGCAGTTTAACAAAGTTCTCTCATTACCTTACCATTCTTTCTCAATTTTCCATTTCTTTTTCAACTTGTAAAATGACATAGAATTATACGTAGCTTTATTTCTTTACATTTATAATTTGATTGCATATGTTTTCTCTGTAGTCATAAATAAAACTGGTGATGTATTTGAATTGTGTCAGGTACTAACTTCTGTTAAATGCCTAAAAGTCACCAGCATTTAACTTACATTAAGATTGCTAATGGAACACTTGGAGGAGCAGTAGCTCTTCAGCTTCTACCATGAATTTGCATATTCCTTTTCTTTATTTTCAGTCACTATTTTGGAAAGTTGGATAAATATTCACAGATGACAGTATTGAGACTTCAAAAAGGATGTCTCAAGTTCAATCTGAAGTTGTTGACATAGCTGAAGTATAATTGGTCTCTTTATGTTCTTGAAATATCAGCGAAATCTGTTGCCCACTAAAAGCCTTCGAGGGAGCAAAGGATTTGTTTTGGTTGTTTATTGTGGGAATTGTGGAAAGTCTAAGCAGTCCACCTGTTGCATGAGATATGTTACACAGCTGCATAGAAACTGAGCTCTTCCTGCAGAATCTTGAGTTCAGAAAAGGAGGTGACTGCAAGTAGATGATCCGGACTTACACAGGGGACAGAATGGGTGAGGGTTTGAACGATCTCGTGTAAGTCTTGATAGATACGGGACCTACACTGACATCTACGTGAGTGAACAAAATATTTCACTGGCTAGATTCTCACTGCCTTGCAAACATATTTTCATTTCCAAGTACTTCTTAAGTCAAAAGATATGAATTCTATGAAAGTTAAGTATGTAATTATGTTTGCTTATCTCTCCTAAGAAAAGAATATCATAAAAATATTCTGTATATAGGAAGTGCTCTTACAAGGTTGACACTTTCTTACCAGTTTTATTTTAATCTCAACTGCTAAAGTTGCGGGATCATAAATAGAACTTTCAAACTCTCTCACATGGTTCTATACACCCATATAGTTGATTTTGATCATATTTTTACCCCATCTCTTATTTCTGCTCATGTTCCCAGACACACAGCATGCTTCTTCTATTCTGGTATGATTTTCCTCTGATTCATTTCTATGTTTCATACAACCTGACATCCATTTTTGTCAGTCTTTGGATACTGTTTTTCCTACTGCAGCCAAGGGCATCCTTCGAGTCAATCTCCTGGTGTCTTCTCTCTCTTTGCCTTTTAAACCTTCCTCACCTAATCAGACCCTTGACAGTAACATTTTTTTTTCCTTAATCTTCTGATAAGCATCAGCTCTGTGATATCCTACACTCATAGTACTTACAATGGCTTATTATCTTTGAAGAAAAGATCTTGTGTATTTTCTTTGCTTATTCCTTTTTTACCCTGTACTGAAAGCGAAAGTGAAAGTGAAGTCGCTCAGTCGTGTTCGACTCTTTGCAACCCCGTGGACTGTAACCCACCAGGCTCTTCCATCCATGGGATTCTCCAGGCAAGAATCCTGAAGTGGGTTGCCATTTCCTTCTCCAGGGGATCGTCCCAACCCAGGGATCAAACCCAGGTCTCCCACATTGCAGGAAGACACTTTAACCTCTGAGCCACCAGGGAAGTACTAGTACCCTGTACTAGTGTTTCAAAAACCCTAACTAGCCAAACCTAATTTTTTATTATTTTGTTAATTAAATCTTTTTATGTGTTACTATCTACATGCAGGGGGCTTCCCAGGTGGTGACAGTGATAAAGAACTTGCCCGCCAATGCAGGAGACATTAAGAGACAAAGATTCAGTCCCTGAGTTGGGAATATTCAACCTGGAGGAGGAAATGGCAACCCACCCCGTATTCTTGTCTGGAGAATCCCATGGATATAGGAACCTGGCAGGCTATAGTCCACAGGGTTGTAAAGAGTCTGACACAACTGAAGTGACTTAGCACATCTATGTGTAAATGTACTCAACCATCCTTTACTTAGTTCAGTTCAGTTCAGTTCAGTCGCTCAGTCGTGTCCAACTCTGTGACCCCATGGACTGCAGCACACCAGGCTTCCCTGTCCATCACCAACTCCTGGAGCTTACTCAAACTCATGTCCTTTAACTTGGTGATGCCATCCAACCATCTCATCCTCTGTCATCCCCTTTTCCTCCCACCTTCAATCTTTCCCGGCCTCAGGCTCTTTTCAAATGAGTCAGCTCTTCACATCAGGTGGTCAAAGTATTAGAGTTTCAGTTTCAACATCAGTCCTTCCAATGAATATTCAGGACTGATTTCCCTTAGGATGGACTGGTTGGATCGCCTTGCAGTCCAAGAGACTCTCAGGAGTCTTCTCCAACACTACAGTTCAAAAGCATCAATTTTTTGGCACTCAGCTTTCTTTATAGTCCAGTTCTCACATCCATACATGACTACTGGAAAAACCATAGCCTTGACTAGACAGACTTTTGTTGGAAAAGTAATGTCTCTTCTTTTTAATATGCTGACTAGTTGTATGCAGCGTTCCAAAGAATAGCCAGGAGAGATAAGAAAGCCTTCCTCAGTGATCAATGCAAAGAAATAGAGGAAAACAACAGAGTGGGAAAGACTAGAGATCTCTTCAAGAAAATTAGAGATACCAAGGGAACATTTCAGGCAAAGATGGGCTCAATAAAGGACAGAAATGGCATGGACCTAACAGAAGCAGAAGATATTAAGAAGAGGTGGCAAGAATACAGGGAAGAACTGTACAAAAAAGATTTTCATGACCCAGATAATCACGATGGTGTAATCACTAATCTAGAGCCAGACATCCTGGAATGTGAAGTCAAGTGGGCCTTAGAAAGCATCACTATGAACAAAGCTATTGGAGGTGATGGAATTCCAGTTGAGCTATTTCAAATCCTGAAAGATGATGCTGTGAAAGTGCTGCACTCAATGTGCCAGCAAATTTGGAAAACTCAGCAGTGGCCACAGGACTGGAAAAGGTCAGTTTTCATTCCAATCCCAAAGAAAAGCAATGCCAAAGAATGCTCAAACTACTGCACAGTTGCACTCATCTCACATGCTAGTAGTGTAATGCTCAAAATTCTCCAAGCCAGGCTTCAGCAATACGTGAACCATGAACTTCCAATGTTCAAGCTGGTTTTAGAAAAGGCAGAGGAACCAGAGATCAAATTGCCAACATCTGCTGGATCATGGAAAAAGCAAGAAAGTTCTAGAAAAAAACATCTATTTCTGCTTTATTGACTATGCCAAAGCCTTTGACTGTGTGGTTCACAATCAACTGTGGAAAATTCTGAAAGAGATGGGAATACCAGACTACCTGACCTGCTTCTTCAGAAACCTATATGCAGGTCCTGAAGCAACAGTTAGAACTGGACATGGAACAACAGACTGATTCCAAATAGGAAAAGGAGTACGTCAAGGCTGTATATTGTCACCCTGCTTATTTAACTTCTATGCAGAGTACATCATGAGAGACGCTGGGAGAAGAAGCACAAGCTGGAATCAAGATTGCCGGGAGAAATATCAATAACCTCAGATATGCAGATGACACCACCCTTATGGCAGAAAGTGAAGAAGAACTAAAAAGCCTCTTGATGAAAGTGAAAGAGGAGAGTGAAAAAGTTGGCTTAAGGCTCAACATCAGAAAACTAAGATCATGGCATCTGGTCCCATCACTTCATGGCAAATAGATGGGGAAACAGTTTCAGACTTTATTTTGGGGGGCTCCAAAATCACTGCAGATGGTGATTGCCGCCATGAAATTAAAAGACGCTTACTCCTTGAAAGGAAAGTTCTGACAAACCTAGATAGTATATTAAAAAGCAGAGACATTACTTTGCCAACAAAGGTCCATCCAGTCAAGGCTATGGTTTCTCCAGTGGTCATGTATGGATGTGAGAGTTGGACTGTGAAGAAAGCTGAGCTCCGAAGAATTGATGCTTTTGAACTGTGGTGTTGGAGAAGACTCTTGAGAGTCCCTTGGACTGCAAGGAGATCCAATCAGTCCATCCTAAAGGAGATCAGTCCTGGGTGTTCATTGGAAGGACCGATGCTGAAACTCCAATACTTTGGCCACCTCATGTGAAGATTTGACTCATTAGAAAAGACCCTGATGCTGGGAGGGATTGGGGGCATGAGAGAAGGGGACGACAGAGGATGAGATGGCTGGATGGCATCACCGACTCGATGGACATGAGTTTGGGTGAACTCTGGGAGTTGGTGATGAACAGGGAGGCCTGGCGTGCTGTGATTCATGGGGTCACAAAGAGTTGGACACGACTGAGCGACTGAACTGAACTGAACTGGACAGTAAGCAAGAACAGTTGATAATAAAAATTCTAATTTTACCTCCTTAGTTCAAGCTTCAAGCTCATAGTTGAAGGCTGTCACAACAACCATTTGTAAATGGGTCTTGTGTCCCCAACTCTGTCCACCTCTCCAGCTGAGTTCATACAGCCTGAGTGACTTCCTGAATATTTCTGCAAAACTGGGCTTCATTAGAATAGCCAGTTTACTGACATCTTCTATTACATTACTGTTACATTTCATTATACTCCCTTCTAATGCTTAATTTTTTCTTGGGTTATTTCAATGGCATAGGTTGTACACAAGCACTTTTTAATTCTTGTGTAGACAATAAATGTGCAATATTTTAAATGTTATGAATTCACAAAAATAAACTTTTACAAACAAATCTTTAGAATGAAGAGGTGACAAATTTTGGAAAGTTTCTAACTTTTCCTATAAATATCATCTGCATGCTCTTCTTAATGTATTTACGTAACTTTGTAAACAAAGAGAGTGCCCCTCATTCTCTCCAGGAAAGTCTCATTGCATTCACTGGCCAGGCTGACACTAGCCTCTGATCCCATGAGAGTGGATTTTTTCTACCCCACACTGTTCCCTTTAAAATTCTGAAAGAAAAGTTAAAATGATGACTTTGCATAATTGTATTTGAGAAGTAAATACCACTTACTCCTAATAGAAGCTTTGTTTTCCTAAAGTCTTTACAGTTGGTAAAATATTGATTTAATAGAATATAAACTTCATGGGGTTGCTCCATAACTAACTTATTTACCACTTATATTCAAGGCCCAGGACAATCCTGGGGACATAAGAGTATTCAGTACATTATATGATGAGTAAATTGAACAAATTAATTCTAGCAGGGTGGGGAGGGCAGGGAAGAGAAACTATGAGTATACTGAAAAGAAGAATCTTGAGAGATGGGGTCATGAAATTTTACTCACACTACAAGTTAGATGTGGTATAAATATCAATTTTGTTTTCTTGTTCTTTCTTCTCCCTATACTTATTTGGATATTTCCTCTCCACATGACAGCTAGCAAATGAGTTAAATATAAAATGTGAATTATATTTAGAGAAAGACAAAATGTAATCTCTGTTTTCTAACTCAGGGACATGATCCATTTATTGGTCATGATTTTTAGTAAGTTATCACTATGATACATTAAAAACAAAAAAGAACAGAGTAAAATAGAAAAGAACAGAATAACAGAGTCAGCATGATTTGATGAAATGTACTGTAGTGTGTGTGTGCGTGCACACAAGTGAGCCTGTGTGTATGTATGTGTATGTGATATGTGCAAAATCCATTTCCTACTGTGAAATCACAGAAAGAATTGAAAACACAGATATTTAGAGAGTTTATTTGGTTGGTTTTAGTCTTTCTTGGATGAAAACACCCAGCACTGTCCCCCTTTGCCTTATGCTTTGCCCTAAGGTGGTTGGGGTGAAGATGCAGAAGGAACATTGTGAGCATGGGCCTGCAGACTTGGTTGTGGGTGTAGTAAGTATGGATCTGGAAGAACTTGAATGATCCCATCTCTCTTGACCACATCTGCCTCTCAAGTCTACCGCTTTGCTGCAAAATTCTAAAAACCCAATCGTATCTCTTTTTTTCTTCAGTTCATTTCAGTCGCTCAGTCGTGTCTGACTCTTTGCGATCCCATGAATCGCAGCATGTCAGGCCTCCCTGTCCATTACCATCTCCCAGAGTTCACTCAGACTCACGTCCATTGAGTCATTGATGCCATCCAGCCATCTCATCCTCTGTCATCCCCTTCTCCTCTTGCCCCCAATCCCTCCCAGCATCAGAGTCTTTTCCAATGAGTCAACTCTTCGCATGAGGTGGCCAAAGTACTGGAGCTTCAGCTTTAGCATCATTCCTTCCAAAGAAATCCCAAGGTTGATCTCCCACTGAAGAAATGTGAATCTCCCTCATCTTCCTCTCCCTCTATCCTGGGGAGAAGCACATGGAAGCACCTTATTAATTTTCTAAATGTTACCCTGTCAACATGCAGTAAAGCAAGAGTGGCAACATTTCTTCAGGAGAAATTGAGGCTGAGAGTATCCATCACCAGGCAGGCAGAGTTCCTGCCCTGTCCCAGGGTCAGGGACATAAGGGATTGGAAGTGGAGGGAACCAAGAGCCCAGAGCATATTCAGTAATCATCTAAGAAGCCACTTGAAACTCTACAAACCACTGAGGAGCTGAGCTATTCTGCAAGGAGAGGAGGAAAGAGATCAAACTAAAATAATTCTGACATCCATCCCTTTTCCATCATCTTCACCATCATTTGAGAGCAAAATCAGTTCCAGTTCTTATTCTAGTCCCTAAACTTGCATTTCTCCCAGGAAAAGACAATTTCCATATTAAATTAATGAATAAAAGTGATTTTTGTTTTCATTTCATTGTGTGAACCACTTTTTGTTTCTAGGATCTACTCATCTCTGCAGAGCTAGGAGGCCTTCTCTGGAAGTTCAGAGAGCCAGTGGCAAACATGAAGACCTTCCTATCCTCAAAGAGAATGAATATACAAATGGACATTGGGCAGATCATATGTAAAAATAGAACTCTATAACCTACAACCTACAACACCCTTCTCAGGAAGCCAGCCCCTTATCTGTGGTAATCAGTGCAGGAACCCAGTCTGCTAGAAGTCAGATTTGCAGAAATCAGATTATTTACACGGGTAACAATCCAGGAAGCTAAAAATTAACTTCTAAAACAATTGTCCCAAAATGACCAAACTTGATTAATTACTGACAGCTTCCCTAATTTTTACCCCGTTTCCAGTTTAAGATCAACCAGAGAAAGTCAAGGATGCACGCCTAATCAATGACATCAGATGTTCTACTTCCGGTTAGCCTACCTACAGCTTGCTTAGGCCAATAGCATCCAGTCAGGGCACACTTGAAGCCCCTGCTTCCTCCCATTTTAAAGCTTCCTACTCCTCTGCCTGCCTTGGAGTCTCTGCCAAAAGGCAAAGGATAATAGTTGGCCCCATGCTATAGCAAGCTCTGAATAGACTTTGTTTTTCCCATTGGTTGCTCTTCATTTATGTTCATACCTCAGTCCACAATCTTTTGATTATTGTTATATCATTAATGACTTTCTTCTTTGTATTACGATTTATTTCTGAAAGGTATTGGGTTTTGTATTTGAATTTTACACTAGTTCACTAAGTGGGTTAGACTAGACCTTATATTAAGAACCATCGTCTATTTCTTCTGTAAGATCCTTGGGTAGAATGCTCAGGTCATCAAGGAAGAAAAACATTTCCCCGCAGCTGCACTCCCATGGAGAAATGTTGTGTATCATTTTGCAATCATTGTATAAATAGTCTACCCTTCAGCCCTTTGTACAACCAAGATTATAGCTTAGAACTTCTATCCAGTGAAACCTTATGACAGAGCTTCCTATTGTTTTATTTTGTTCTGCTGCATTGCTTTTCAAAAATATTTTGTTTGGCTCTCTTATGAATAGTCCTACATATGGATTAACTTAGAGTTGACATACTTAGATATAAGTATTATTTAGGTTAGCATATAATATTTATTTTGCAAATCATTGTAGACTTACAAAAGTGATATATTTGCACAGGTAGAAACAAATTACAATATAAATCTAATATGGTCTGTCAATGTTGCAGAATTCAACTTAAATACTGAAATTAACAGACCCTTTTATCTTACAGTTAAAGCCCTTCAGATTTACACCTGAATAAATGTGTCACATTTGAAAATGGCCAAGGTTATTATTGTCTTCTCCTCCTTGAAATCTGGAATATTTCTTATCTTTATTTTTGGATACCTCTTATATGTGTTGCATTGAGAGGATATTAAAATAAAAGTTGCAAGATTTTCTGAATCAAAGAATTAATGTACTAGGCAATGTTTTTGAGGACAGTAAGATCAGGAAATATTGAAAGAATTAGATATTACTTTGTTAAATGAAGGAAAAAGAACAACCAATGTCAGATAATATCACCCAAAAGCAGTAAGTCAGCTACATCAGACCCACTGAAGTCAAACCCCAGAACAATGTGCTATTGAGGATTTTCCTTCATCTATTGCAAGAATTTCATCATCTAATGGAGGAAACATGGGAAATAATTGTGAAAAAACTGATAAGTAAATTGATGAGATCATTATAATCATAAATTAAAGAACCCAATGAAAAGATATAAAGCCAACTAGCACCCAGATCAATGCATAAGAGAACATACACCACATCGCATGACTGCAAGAACTGTAGCCTGGAGAAAAATCTTAATTACAGGTAGCTCAGCCCCTATCTTGGCTTAATTAGAGAGAGAGAGGGAGAGGGAGAGGAAAGAAAGAATCAAAAGACTGACAGAATATTTAACCTTGAGCAATGTAAAAATACTTAAATTCACTGGCACCTTGGAGATGTGTCATTAGCTTATGCTGAAGATATTATAAGAAATAGCTTTCAGAGCCGTGGCCCTATACTGCTATAAAGATGCTGCTGGGAACATCATTCCCAGAATTACTAAATGTCCTCTTTGTGCAGACCCATGGGAGAAATCCCTTTTTCTTCGCAACACCAGGAATAATTGTGCTTCTTCTGAACAACTGGTCTTTCTAATCCTATGGACACTAAGTGTTATAATTGATTGCATCTCTCTTTTTCTAGGTTGGCACCAAAAGGCTTAGATCCAAATTTATGACCTTCCTCTGGCAAGTAGACAGAATCATATACCATGTGCTTTGTATATCAAATTCATCTTATTTTTCTCCCTCTCATTTTCTCTGTCCTGTTTTCTCACCCACTTATTTTTCTTTTATTTTGGTTAATCTTATGGTAGTGCATGTATTTTATAAATGACCTGAAATTCTATCTAGAGTATGGTGGGGTCTAAATGACCATCTAAGTAATGGAATACAACCAATTAAAGCTGAATAGATCACTACTTGCCACTGTTCCAAAGTTTTGTTTTCTGCATATACTGTTCTTTTTCCTAAAAAGCCCTTCCATGATAATTACTCATTGCTTCTGTTCCAGCTGAGAGGCTGAACCCTCTGTGGAAACTTCACTGACCATTGCACCTATGAGGAAGAAATGATCATATTCTCCTTTGCATCACACTGAATTATGACATTTCTTTACACGTCTTCCCTCCTCCCTAAAAATTATCCTTCTTAATGAAACAGACTCTGTCGTATTTTCATAGCCCCAGTGCCAAGAACTATTGGAAAGAAGAAGGGAAAGGAGGAATAGAGGAAGGAGGCAGGGAGAGAGAAAAGAAGATATTGAAAAACTAGAGAAAAACTAATTTAACTCAATAGAGAGGAATATTTGGGACTTCCTTGGTAGTCCACTGGTTAAGACTTTGCTTTCCAGTGCTCAGAGTGCAGATTCAATTCCTGGTTGGGGAGCTAAGATCTCACATGCCTCATAGTCAGAAAACATAAAGCAGAAATAATATTATAATAAATTCAATACAGATTTTTAAAATGGTCCACCCACATTAAAAAAATCTTTTAAAAAATAGAGGAATATTTGAAGGTGGTTCTAGTACTATTAATGATCAAAGATGGACATTCAAAAAAAATGATTTTTTTAATTTTTATTTTTTTATTCCCTGTTTTGTTTTTGTTTATTCAGTCACTTGTTTCTTGCTGGCATTCTGCATTTCTTCCTAATGTGTACCAACAACTGAGGCCAAATTAACCCATTCTGGAAAAGCCAGCTAAAGTACTACACGAGAAGTGTTGTGAAGCAGGAGAGCCCTGTGGCTCCACAGATGAGAGGAGAGAACTGTTTCTCTCATTTCTGTCCGGCTCAAAGGGCCCAGCTGGTGCTGCTCCTGGGGACATCTGGGTTGAACATGGCTCCGTTTCCACCTTCTCTTTCCCAAATGATGTGCTGGTGCAGCACGACAGTGTCGCCTGGTGCCTTATGATCAAAAGAACAATGCCTGGAAAATGAGGGAGAAGGGCTGGGAGTAAAGATCTGGGGATAAAGGCCCCTCTAGTCAGAAGCCTCACAATCCATACTCAGAAAGTCTAGGTTTTACCTGAGAATCTTTGAGGAATCTCCTCACTTCACTCCATCATGTCCAACTCTTTTGCCACCCCAGGGACTGTAGCCCACCAGGCTCATCTGTCCATAGAATTCTCCAGGCAAGAATGCTAGAGTGGGTTACCATTTCCCACTCCATCTGAGAAGACAAATGGCTTCATTGAAAACCAAGCCTTGATGATGCTTTTGGTGACTGTGTGGGAAGATCTTTGGAGCTGGGGAGGCTGGGGAGGAGCTGCACACAGATAATCAGGGCTCTCCAGACCGAGACTTCAACCTGAGTTATTAGATCTGAAAGAATCCTTTTAATGGATTGATTTTGTGTTGAATTGTGGTTTGTTGCCTGAGGCCAGGGAAACCTTTCTCTTTTCCAAATTAGGTAAACTATAACAGCTGAGACGTTTTGGAAACAGTTCCAGAAAGTTTCTTCATGAAATTTGGAAGATAGCTCATCTCTTCTATAGAGCCATGCTTCAGTTCAGTTCAGTTCAGTCACTCAGTTGTGTCCAACTCTTTGCAACCCCATGAACTGCAGCACGCCAGGCCTCCCTGTCCATCACCAACTCCTGGAGCTAACCCAAATTCATGTGCATCAAGTCGGTGATGCCATCCAACCATCTCATCCTCTGTTGTCCCCTTCTCCTGCCCCCAATCCCTCCCAGCATCAGGGTCTTTTCCAGTGAGTCAACTCTTCACATGAGGTGGCCAAAGTATTGGAGTTTCAGCTTCTACATCAGTCCTTCCAGTGAACACCCAGGACTGATCTCCTTTAGGGTGGACTGATTGGATCTCCTTGCAGTCCAAGGGACTCTCAAGAATCTTCTCCAACACCACAGTTCAAAAGCATCAATTCTTCAGCGCTCAGCTTTCTTTATATTCCAACTCTCACATTCATACATGACCACTGGAAAACCATAGTCTTGACTAGACAGACCTTTGTTGGCAAAGTAATGTCTCTGCTTTTGAATATGCTACTTAGGTTGATCATAACTTTCCTTCCAAGGAGTAAGCATCTTTTAATTTCATGGCTGCAATCACCATCTGCAGTGATTTTGGAGCCCCCAAAAATAAAGTTTGACACTGTTTCCCCATCTATTTGCCATGAGGGGATGGGACCAGATGCCATGAACTTCGTTTTCTGAATGTCAAGCTTTAAGCCAACTTTTTCACTCTCCTCTTTCACTTTCATCAAGAGGCTTTTTAGTTCCTCTTCACTTTCTGCCATAAGGGTGGTGTCATCTGCATATCTGAGGTTATTGATATTTCTCCTAGCAACCTTGATTCCAGCTTGTGCTTCTTCTAGCCCAGTGTTTCTCATGATATACTCTGCATAGAAGTTAAATAAGCAGGGTGACAATATACAGCCTTGACGTACTCCTTTTCCTATTTGGAACCAGTCTGTTGTTCCATGTCCAGTTCTAACCATTGCTTCCTGACCTGCATATAGATTTCTGAAGAGGCAGGTCAGGTAGTCTGGTATTCCCATCTCTTTCAGAATTTTCCACAGTTTATTGTGAACCACACAGTCAAAGGCTTTGGCATAGTCAATAAAGCAGAAATAGATGTTTTTCTGGAACTTTCTTGTTTTATTTATGATCCAGCAGATGTTGGCAATTTGATCTCTGGTTCCTCTGCCTTTTCTAAAACCAGCTTGACCATTGGAAGTTCATGGTTCACATATTGCTGAAGCCTGGCTTGGAGAATTCTGAGCATTACTTTACTAGCGTGTGAGATGAGTGCAATTGTGTGGTAGTTTGAGCCTTCTTTGGCATTGCCTTTCTTTGGGATTGGAATGAAAACTGACCTTTTCCAGTCCTGTGGCCACTGCTGAGTTTTCCAAATTTGCTGGCACATTGAGTGCAGCACTTTCACAGCATCATCTTTCAGGATTTGAAACAGCTCCACTGGAATTCCATCACCTCCAATAGCTTTGTTTGTAGTGATGCTTTCTAAGGCCCACTTGACTTCACATTCCAGGATGTCTGGCTCTAGGTGAGTGATTACACTATTGTGATTATCTGGGTCATGAAAATCTTTTTTGTACAGTTCTTCCATGTATTCTTGCCACCTCTTCTTAATATCTTCTGCTTCTGTTAGGTCCATACCATTTCTGTCCTTTATTGAGCCCATCTTTGCCTGAAATGTTCCCTTGGTATCTCCAATTTTCTTGAAGAGATCTCTAGTCTTTCCCATTCTGTTGTTTTCCTCTATTTCTTTGCATTGATCATTGAGGAAGGCTTTCTTATCTCTCCTTGCTATTCTTTGGAACTCTGCATTCAGATGTTATATCTTTCCTTTTCTCCTTTGCTTTTCACTTTTCTTTTTTTCACAGCTATTTGTAAGGCCTCCTCAGATAGCCATTTTGTTTTTTTTGCATTTCTTTTCTATGGGGATGGTCTTGATCCCTGTCTCCTGTACAATGTCACGAACCTCCATCCATAGTTCATCAGGCACTCTGTCTATCAGATCTAGTCCCTTAAATCTATTTCTCACTTCCACTGTATAATCATAAGGTATTTGATTTAGGTCATATCTGAATGGTCTAGTGGTTTTCCCCACTTTCTTCAATTTAAGTCTGAATTTGGCAATAAGGAGTTCATGATCTGAGCCACAGTCAGCTCCCGGTCTTGTTTTTGCTGACTGTATAGAGCTTCTCCATCTTTGGCTGCAAAGAATATAGTCAATCTTATTTCAGTGTTGACCATCTGGTGATGTCCATGTGTAAAGCCGTCTCTTGTGTTGTTGGAAGAGGGTGTTTGCTATGACCATTGTGTTCTTTTGGCAGAATTCTATTAGTCTTTGCCTTACTTCATTCTGTACTCCAAGGCCAAATTTGCCTGTTACTCCAGGTGTTTCTTGACTTCCTTCTTTTGCATTTCAGTCCCCTATAATGAAAAGGACATCTTTTGGGGTGTTAGTTCTAAAAGGTTTGTAGGTCTTCATAGAACAGTTCAACTTCAGCTTCTTCAGCGTTACTGGTTGGGGCATAGGCTTGAATTACCGTGATTGATATTGAATGGGTTGCCTTGAAAACGAACAGAGATCATTCTGTCATTTTTGAGATTGCATCCAGGTACTGCATTTCAGACTCTTTTGTTGACCATGATGGCTACTCCATTTCTTCTAAGGGATTCCTGCCCCCAGTAGTAGATATAATGGTCATCTGAGTTAAACTCACCCATTCCAGTCCACTTTAGTTCGCTGATTCCTAGAATGTTGACGTTCACTCTTGCCATCTCCTGTTTGACCACTTCCAGTTTGCCTTAATTCATGGACCTGACATTCCAGGTTCCTATGTAATATTGCTCTTTACAGCATCAGACCTTGCTTCTATCACCAGTCACATCCACAACTGGGTATTGTTTTTGCTTTGGCTCCATCCCTTCATTCTTTCTGGAGTTATTTCTCCACTGATCTCCTGTAGCATATTGGGCACCTACTGACCTGGGGAGTTCTTTTACAGTACCCTATCATTTTGCCTTTTCATACTGTTCATGAGGTTCTCAAGGCAAGAATACTGAAGTGGTTTGCCATTCCCTTCTCCAGTGGACCACATTCTGTCACGCTTAGGAGCCATGCTCAGGAAGCCACAAAGCAGCAGGTGGAGAAGGCAAAGGATCTTTGAGGATAGTGTAGTATGACAGGCTTCCCAGGTGGCATTAGGGGTAAAGAACCCACATGCCAATGCAGGAGACATAAGAGATGTGGGTTTGATCTCTGGGTTGGGAAGATCCCCTGGAGAAGGGCATGGCAACATACCCCAGTATTCTTGCCTAGAGAATTCCATGGACAGAGGAGCCTGGTGGGCTGCATTCCACAGGGCCACAGAGTTGGACATGACTGAAGCAGGTGTAGTGCGACAGCCCAGGAAGCAGCCAGAAGGACCATTGTGAAGTGCATAATTTTCCTCTCTCCTTTCATCATTTCTCCTACAGAACACATACCCTCAAATATGAAAGCTGTGATCCCCTTCATTTGTGTATTTCTGCCTGAACTGTCCTGTGTCCTTCTGTGGTAAACAGAATTCTGAGACGCTCTGGAAAGATTCCCACCCCCAAAGTACACACCCTTTATGACCCCTTCAATGTGGGTGGAGTTGTAAATAGAATGAGTTTAACTTTTATGATCACATTTCATTATGTAGGAGAAAAAACCTGAAGGTCCAAAAAAAGCTGACCTTGAGTTCATGGACAAGGAGATTATCCTGGGTGGGCCTGACCTATTGGTGAACCCTGAAAGGGGATTGGGCTCTTTCTGAAGCAGAAGATTGGAAGGTAAAGAATTTGTCTGCCAATTTTGAAGAAACTACCATGTTTTGGAGAGGGTCACATAGCAGAAATTTCAGGTCACCTCTAACAGCTGAAAACAGCTCCTGGTTGACAGCCGGCAAGAAAAGAGAGACCTTAATCCCATAACCACAACTTATTCTGCCAACAACCACATCAGCTTGGAAGAAGACCTCAGTCTCACATGAGAACACATCAAGTTGACACCTTGATTTCAGCCAGTAAGCCCCTAAGCAGAGAACCTCGCCATGCCAGGCCTGAGCTTCTGACCTATAGCACTGTGACATAATAAAGAAGTGTTGCTTTAAACTGTTCAGTTTGCAATGATTTATTATACAGTAATATAAAAATGGCTTCCGTGGTGACTCAGTGATAAAGAATTAGCCTGCCAAGCAAGAGACTTGGGTTCAATCCCCAGGTCAGAAAGATCCCCTGGAGAAGGCAAAGGAAACTCATGCCAGTATTCTTGCTTGGGAAATCTCATGGACAGAGAAGTCTCATGGTCCATAGTCTAGGAGGCTGCAAAGAATGAAACACGACTTAGTGACTAACAACAACAAATATAAAAGTAAGGCACTTTCTACACACTATCTCCTACGTTCTTTCACTGAATAACACCTGTTCATCTGCGGACTCTGCTACGGAGTCATCTCATCCATGAGCTGGTTTTCACCCCTCTCTTCCCATCGCCCCAACCCTTCTCCAATCAGGCCACATAAGGAGCCTCTGCTTTGGTCTAAAGCAATGGCTCTCAGAGTCCCTAAGAAAATTTTAATGAAGTCCACAAAGACAAAAATATTTCCATATTAATGCTCTGGTAATATCGCTTTTTTCATTGTATGGACATTGGCACCCACAATCTAAAGCCATGGTGAGTAAAACCACTAGAAATCAGCATGAAGTAAAACAGTGACACCAAAGTGTCCTGATAGTCACTACAGTCTTCACGCCTGTGTACTCACAATGGAAAACATTAATTTTATTAAACTTCAGGTCTCAAGTACAATCTTTTAAATTCTGGGTGACAAAATGGGATGCACACAAAAAGCACTCCTGCTAGAGCATGGAAACATACATTACCATATGTAAAACAAGTAGCCAATGGGAATCTGTGGTGTGACTCAGGGCACTCACACTGGGGCTTGGTAACAACCCAGAGGGGTGAGATGGGGAGGGAGGTGGGAGTGGTGTTCAAGTAGAAGGGGACATGGGCAAACCTATGGCTGACTCATGTTGATGTTTGGAAGAAACCACCACAATACTGTAAAGCAATGATCCTTCAATTAAAAATATGTAAAAACGCACCCCTGCTGCATATTGAAGTTTAAAAGTTGTCCTAAAGACTTGCATGATGTCAGTTGCAAGCTGAACCAACTGGCTTTTTCATGGAACACCATTTTTATTTGAAAGGATAACTGAAAAACTATGGTTATTCAGACTTGGATACTCGGCAAACATTTTCTCAAAATGAACCAAGAAAGACTGTCACTACATGGAAAACAACTGCAGTATATGTTGCCAAAGATAAGTTTAAACATTTAAGCAAAAATTAGTATTTTGGTAAACACATATCTACCACTGTGAATCTGACACTTTCCCAATTGTTAAAGATATTTCTAATCAGTGATTAGATTAGATCAGTGATAATATTAATAATTTGTTTTAATTATTGTGTAATAAAATGTATAAACATTTGAAAATTCTGCACATCTCAGTGAAACAGTGTTTTCTAAACAACCAATGCTCTGCGTCACAGAATCATACATGAAAAAAAGATGAATTCAAAATGCAAAGTAGACCCATGGAGTTCAATGCAAAACAGTACAGATTCTCACTAATAATTTTCAGATTCCACATTGCAGCTAACCTTTAAGAAACTACTATTGGTTGAATTTTGATGTACATTCAAAGAAGAATATACACAATTATCAGAAAAGACTTTTAAAATACTCTTCTACTCTTCCTTTTTCTCTCTCATATCTGCAAGAAGCCAGATTTTCTTCATATACTTCAAGCAAAACAAAGTACAACAATATACTGAATCCAGACATGGATACAGGAATCCAAGTATATTCTATTAATCCAAATGTTAATGTTCTTTCCAAAAACATAAAATAATGCCTCTCTTACCACTACTTTTTTTGTTGTTTTGGGAAATACAGATTTCTCATAAAATATATTTCTAACATTAACATACAATGGGTTTATTATTTTTAGTTAATTAACCAATACATATATTTAAATTTTTCTGTTTTAATATCTAATTGATAGATTGACAGATATAACTCATAGAAATTAAAGCTCTGTGGAGTTCTCATTTATTTTTAAGAGTGTAAATATATTTCTGAGACCAAAAGTTTTAAGAACTGCAGTCCTGTATGTCCATTTTGGGATCTATATTACAGTGAGATTATTCTTCTGCTTGTCACATCTATTTGGAGTGTGGACATCTGATGGGTACTATGACAATTGATGTGTCATTGTATCCCAGACACCAGCTACATAATTTAAGATATAGAAGGTACTTAAGAAGGGGCTCCCCTGGTTGCTCAGCAGTGAAAAAAAAAAAAAATCCACCTGCCAATGCAAGAGATTCAGGTTTGATCTCTGGATTGGGAAGATCCTCTGGAGGAGGAAATGGCAACCCACTCCAGTATTCTTGTCTGGGAAATCCCACGAATAGAGGAGCCTGTCGGGCTACAGTCCATGGGGTTGCAAAGGAGTCAGACACAACTGAGTGACTAGACAACAAAGGTGCTTGAGAAATATTTGCTATCAAGCTTCAAGGTCAATGCAGTACAATCTCTTCCCCAAAGAACTAAAAGTATCATTGGATGTTGGGCAATGCACTCTAAAATGCGAAAATTGTATTTTCTACCTTTTATTCAAGTGCCAGATGAGCTATAAGGACAGAAGCAAAAACATTTAGAAATTTGTAAAGATAAAATACCCCAAATTATTTTATATTTAACAAACTCCATAAAATGAGCACATCTGGAAATTCTAAGAGGTCACTCAAACATTTCAAGAAATATATACAACAAAGTCAAAGTCGCTCAGTTGCGTCCGACTCTTTTAGACAAGTATAGCCCATTGATTTCTCCAGGACAGAATACTGAAGTGGGTAGCCTTTCTCTTCTCCAGGGATCTTCCCAACCCAGGGTTTGAACCCAGGTCTCCTGAATTGCAGGCAGATTCTTTACCAACTGAGCTATCAGGGAAGCCCAATATACAACAAAGTTCAAATTAATGAAAAGAATTTGGATGTTCTTGGATGGTTTCTGTACTTATCTGTGATTTTAAATTGTGAGGAACAAAACTCAACCACCTTGAAAAGCATTCTGGAATACTAGAAATACACAATCATAATAAAATTAACAATAAAATTCTGTTGTGTATAAATACATCAATATAAAGGAGAAAACAGACCATAATTTGAAGTTACCTGTAAATCCTGAGCTTGAAATGGAAAACACACACACACACACACCACACACGAGTGTTGCTAGGAGATAAGTGAAACCAATCATCTATTTTTATAGTTGAAAGCATTTTATTCCCTTAATGTGTTTTCGTTCATTTTTGTGATGGCTTTAAAAGACATTATTTCACATTAGAGGTGCAACTGGGATCTGTACCTGAACCGAAAAGTCTTCTGTGGGGGGTGGAGAGTTTTGCTAAAAGATGCCAGCTAAAGGAGCCTTTTGCTGGCCGAGAGGTTATTTTTATAAGTGACAACTATCTGGTCACTAAGCTTAGCAGCCTGAACCAGCACATGGGCCCCAAAAACTCCAACAGGTGTTTCCCAGGCCACTGGCCAAGAGCCACAGTGGGGTCACACTCAGAAACAAGAGAATGGCAATTTGGCTCCACCAGCTGGCTTTCTGGAATGCAACACCTCAAATCCCCACCCTTCTGATGCAGAGAAAATACCTAGGCCACCCTGCACCTGCCGCCTTTCCCAGCTGCTGGCTCCCCGCTCCCTGTTCCCCCCCGCCTACACCCAGAGAATCCTGGGACTGCCCTGCTGCCCTCACTGTCTCCCAGGGAGGCCACATTAAGAGGGCCCACTTCAAAGGCTTCCCTCTCAGTCTCTCTGTTTGATCTGGTCAGCTCTGTTTGGATTGTCCCAGGTTGAAGTTAGAAAGCAGCTCTCCCTGGTGTGTTCACTGCCACAGAAAATCTTCAGACCTACTTGTTTGCTGCTCATGTGTCTTTGTTTTGTTTTGTTTTTTAATTATTTTATTTTATTTTATTTTTTATTTTACTTTACAATTCTGTATTGGTTTTACCATACATTGACATGAATCCACCACGGGTGTTATTTTTTTAAAATAGCTCTACTCTGTTAAGGATTCTGGCACTTGAACACTGAATGTCAGGCCTCAAAACAGACCAGCAGCATAAGACAGTGCTTTTAAATAGGGCACTTGGTTAGAGCTGGTGGACTCCTGAAATGCCCTGTTGTTATAGATAGAATTGGATCCCCTCCCCTAAATACACAATTTGAAGCTCTAAACCCCAATGTTATTGCCTTTGGAGTTAAGACCTGTTCAGAGGTAATTATGGTTAAGTGAGGTCATTAAGCATGGGGCCTTAATTCTGTAGGACTTGTATTCTTAGAAGAAGGAGCAGAGACACCAGGAGTGGGTGTGCACAGAGATGGGACCATGTGAGGACACAGAAGGCAGCTGTCTGTAAGCCAAGGGGAGAGGCCTCACTAGAAACCCACCCTGCTGGCATTTGATCATAGACTCCCAGGCTCCATAACTGTGAGAAAGTTAACTTCTGGTGTTTAAACCACCCAATCTGTGACATTCTGCTATGGCAGCCCTAGCAAATGTACACAGTCACTGAAATAACTGTGCAAAAAAGAAGAACCAAAACAACAGGAAGGGCTATTACAATGGAAAACAGAATTTAACACATTTCTGGAAGACTAAAATTTATTAAAAGCTTGGAGATAAATTAGGGGTTTGGGATTAGCATATACTTACTACTGTGTATAAGACAGAAGAGCAACAGGGCCTAATAACATACAGCACAGGGAACTATATTCAATATCTTATAATAACTGATAATGAAAAACAATATATATGTATAGCTATAACTGAATCACTTCACTATATACCTGAAACTAACATAACATTGTAAATAACTATACTTCAATTTTAAATAACTGTTAATTAAAAAAACATGAAAAGATTTTTTTAGAAAAAGCTAATCAATAGATGGAAGAAAGAGAGAGGGCCATAGCCCAAGCACAGTTATGATGAAGCAGCTGTCAAGAAGGAATCCGCTGATCTGATCCTTGAAGGATGAAAGTGAAAACTGATGTTTTTATTGTCTTCCCTCACCTCTGCACCCAACACAAAGACAGTCCGCATCTGTCCCTAAAAGTGGAACAAAACACTGGGGAACTAAGCCTTTTAGCTTGGTGATATTGGTGACCCAGAATTAAAGCATCCCATCCCACACATGAGAGTCTGTAGTCTAAATGCTTTTTACCTATGAACCCATACACTGTTTAATACAACTTTTAAACTGTTAGTCCACAGTTCCAGTCCTGTACCACAGTTTCTAGCCAGAATTCATATTAATAAGAGAGAATTTGATGTAGAAAATCTTAACCAATAGCAGAGGAAACTCAAACATAGTCAGTTTTTCTGACTTAAAACAATTGGATACCCAAAGATCAACAGTCACTGAATCTGCAGCATGAAAGAAAAAGAATAAACAAAAAATGACACTGGAGGAAACAGAAGTGGTCAAGGAAAAAGAAGAAAACTTAAAAAAAAAAAACTCAAATATATATCCTTAAGGTAAGATGAATAACAAAACAAGAACAACATGTTATGAAAAAAACCCAAAAACCTCTGTATTAGTCATCTGTTGCTGCATAACCAATGACAACAAACTTAGCAGCTTAAACAATACCCATTTATTATCCAACAATTTTTGTGGGTCAAGAATCTGGCCACAGCACAACTGGGCCCTCTGTTTAGGATCTGACAAGGCTGTCATCAAGATGTTGACAGGATCATCTACTCATCTGGAGGTTAAACTGGGGAAGAATCCACTTTTAAGTTCACTCAGATTGTTGGCAGAATTCATTTCCTTTTAGTTGTAGGCCTGAAGGCCCTGGGTTTTTGGTAGCTGTCAACCAGCTCATCCTCAGTTCCCAAAGGCTGCTCACATGTACTTGGGCCTCTCTGTAGTTCTTTGCAAAGAAGACTTCTCCAATATGGCCATTTAGTTCATCAAGCTAGTAAAAAGAGTCTGTAGAGTTGTCTACCAGCAAAATATAATATTATTACTATTATATTATATTATATTATTAATACAAAGTATAACTTTAAAAGTTTCACCAGTTATATTTTAATAATTCAATATAATGTTTGAAAACATTTTTTTAAATCCCAGAAGATAGAAAACATAAGAAAAAGAAGAAATGGAGGAGGTTCAACATCCAAAGAACAAAGATGTAGAAATCATTAAAAGTTTTCTTTGGGGAAAATGACAATGAGACGGAAAGAGTGTAGGAAGAGGAAGGGCGTGAATAACCTCGGTAAAATTTAGAATGTGTTTTGCTTTTGTCTGTTTGAGTTCTAAGAGCCTAGACCATGGCTAGTTACTAATCGTGTGACCTTATTTTTCCTCTGGAAGCTTCAGCTAACTAATCTATGAAACGAAGATGATAGTAACCTCTCATCACACCACTTGTGAGGATGAAAGGAAATAATGCAAGTAAAGCAGTTAGCCCAGAGCCTGGGACAGAATAAACACGACTGACCTTAGTATTCCATGTAGTGTTTCTGCACACCGTACACTCTAAAGACCCTCAGCAAGTGCCCTATCACACCTTTGCATTTTCTCACCTTTGCACCGCTTTTTCTCCCAAACACTGGAGATTCAAAGGTTTCTTCAGTTCTCAGGAGTTATAATGCTTACCCTTGACCACTGTTGTGAAAATAAGACCACAGATTTGGAAAGTTTTGAAACACGATTTTTGCCACTACTAAGAGCTCTGTACATGAAGGATTCACTAGCCAGATTTCTGTACTTGAGTTTTTCACACCTCATTTTAACACCAGCTTGAGATCCTCACCCTTCCACCCCCTCCACACAGAGAAGTCCATTTAGAGATTTTTTGTGGACCTAAAAGGGAGGAAGACCCATGTACGGATCTATAAAAATACACATCTCGTGTATATTTGAATAGTGATTCAAAGATACATTTTGAAAACTAGGGTAGTAAGAATAAACAGAGGTAAACTATACATCTGAAAGGAAAGGGAGATATACATTTGAAAAGAACTTGAATTGGTATTTTTGTTAGTAGCAATTCTAACTTGCAGAAACCTACATATATTCTTTTGATTATAGAAGTATTAATTTCCCTCACCACTTTTGGCATGTCCACCCTCTCATTTTTACTTTATCATCAAGTTCTTCACTCACTCAGAATACTGGTTCCCTGCTGGTGGTATCCACTTGCAGATCTACCGTAATTCTCAGACTAGTCTGACCCACTGATAGAGAACACAGCCCTGGTTTGGAGACTCCTCACACACTGTGCTGTTGTGTCTTCTAAAGATGAGTTTACAGCTCTCTTGTTTCACTCCTTTACATGAGTGTTGTACATTTTTTAACTTATCTTTTTAAGTAATACATGTATATTTTTTAAATAGTACTGAAAAGAAAAAATAATCTCCCTGACCTCTCCTTAAAGGTTGAAATCACTGCTAACAATTTCTGGCATACCCTGAAAAAAACCTGCATTTGCATTATACCTTTTGTTAGCACAAGACAAATAGTTATGACACTCCAAATGGTTAGAACATTCTGACATTTTATTAAGGTAAAAACTGCCATTTAATTATAGAAATTTTGTCTGACATTTCCAGTACCTAGTGCACAAAGAGGAAGAGATATTCAAGTGTGGATCTTAAATCCTTCAGGATACCAGTCCAGCCTAAAACTAAAGGTGTCTCCATTCATAGTTATGGAGAAACACTAGCCATTTTCCATTTTGGTTAGAAAAATCAAAATAAAACTTTTAGGAATTTTAGGGAGCTCTGGGAATGAAACATCACTCAAGCAGTGTGAGATTATTTGAGGTATCAAAAACCTTGAGGAAATACTTCCCTAGGTGACCCCACACCAGGATATAAATAGCCTTGTAATAAAATAATCACAACAACAGAAACACATAAAGGTATTAAGTCAAAAGTGCTAAAATCCATCCCTATTTTTCTAGGCAGTTGAAATACTTTGGTATGTATTTAAATCTAATATAAACTTAGCTATATTTATATTTTTAAACAAAGACAACAACACCTCTCTTATTGACATCCTACACTTATTATAGGACAAAATAAGATAAATTTAAAAGTTATTTCAAAGCCAAATACCATTATTGTTCTTGTTGCTATGATTATAATTACATTTTCCACTTTAATGGTCTTTTTTCATTTCCACAATTGAATTTTTTCCTAAGAAAAAGAAAAATGTTAGTATACCACAAAAAGCCTTTTCACATCAGTGGATAATCCCATTCCAAGAGAGACTAAAACCAAAAACAAAAACAAAAAAATACTACAAATAGAACTTATTCTTACCTGACTTCTAGTTGATAAATATATATACAAATCAGGTCAGCTGTTTGTAAACACTTGATGTTAGTGAATGTTCAAAATATTCAGTCCCACTTATAAAAACAGTGCTCACCCATTAGTAGCTGATTGCTATAAAAAAATGCATTGGTTCTTAAATAATAACATGTTTTAAACGGATTTTTTATGAGACAGTAAATTCAGTATTTATCCCATCAATTCACACTCAACATGTTTTACTGAATGGCAGGAACAGGTCACACCATAACACATAGAAATAAGGCAATCCAATAAAGCAGTTTGTATCCACAGCCTTGTCAAAATCATAAAATAATGCCCAAAGCAAAGATTTCTAATGTTAAGGTCTGGCAACTTGTCCATTTCATCATGATTAATAAACCAGCACATGTCTTCATTCAAATTCTGAATCATATTTTGGGTAGAATGAGGTAACATTGTAGCATTCTTTTCAATTTATCAGATTCTCTGTCACGCACCTTTCTTCATTTTACAGTAATTTACCATAAGAACATCAATCAAGTAATGAACAGCATGCCACCAGAAGTACGCTTCTGGAATGGAAATGTAACAGCATCATTTGAATAGTTGTATGGCCAACTCTCAGTTTCTTTGCTTTTGGGAGACAATACAGATATACAGATGGGTAAAAAGCACTGTGATTTCAAAGCCTCTGTGTTAACAAACTGATTCATCTGTGTTAACAAACTGATTCATTGTCACCATCATCTTCTTTAAGAAAAATAAAAAAGAATTTCAACAAGCAAGTTAACTTTTCTGTGCTCTACTCAAAACAATAACCAGGAAATGTCTTAGCCTCTAGAATTTCCTAAATATCCAAGCAAAAAAGTTCTGGCTCATAATTCCTCCATTCCATTTCCTTGGAAAAGCATTAGCTAAAGCAGTTGACATATTAGCCAACAGAGGAATCTTAACCAATCAACCAAATACAAGTTTCTACAATCAAGGAAGCCCAAGAGAAGAAAAGCCAGCATTCAAGTATCCTGAAAACTTGTCAAAATACACCCTGGAGAAAGTAATGCAGCCTTGACTTTGAGACTAGGTATATGCTAAGGGGAGACTTCAGATGTGTCATTCTCTGCAAAGAGAGCATGGAGAAAGGAAGTGTGAAGCCATATCGGTGCGTAGGAATTAGAAGATAGAGGATGATAGTTTCTATGCTCTTTCCCCTTACACACATCATACATACACACACTCACACACATACACATGGTCCAAGGTTGGATGTGCAGAGGGAACAAAAAAGGCCCCAGTATGAGAACCATACCCATGGCACAAGTTACCATCTTGTGCCCTCTTTCCCACCCCATAAGCAGAAGCTCACTGATGCTGGATTTTCCAGCTGACCACCCAACCCAACAACAGACTAAACTAGCTGTCCTGTCACATATCTGGGGGATGGGGGGATAAAACCATGGGGTGGGGGAAGGGTGCAAGTAGACCAGAGTGGAAGGAAGAGGAAAAATACCACGATTTTGGCACCTCCATCCCCATTAAATGAGCATGGACTTCAGAGTATCTTCTAACACCTGAAGACCTTATGAAATTACAAAAAGGCAGAACAAGAACAAAAAGTGCTCCTATCTATTTTCTACATGTGGGTACAGAACTGGCCCAACAAGTGCCAAAGAAAAAGGTCTGGGGAGTGGAGATTGTGGACGCACCTCACGTCTGGGTGGAGCAGGTTTTCCTTTTTTTCTCATTCCCTGTAGCTGATGAAGAGATTTGGGATTGCAGCAGGTTTCTGCCTTGGACCCGGAATCCACCTAGGGTCTTCATGGAGGTAGACTCTTTCTTCTTAATGGAAAAAGTAGAGGCAAATTCACTATCCTCTTTCCAGCTGGAAACTTGTAAGTGTCAGACAAACCAAGGGAAGGGAAGAGAAGGGAGAAATTTGGTATTTGGGCTCTTTATCCTATGATGCTGCCCTTTCACAAGCACATCTTCAGAGAAGAAGCATGAGTGGGGAGCTGGATGTGGACCCAGCCCACAGGAGGGGAACGTTCATGACAGGAATACTTTACACAGTAATGGATCTAACTTTGTAAGGAATAGGGCAAAAGAATTTGGAGCAAAAGAGATCCAGGCTTAACCAGAATGAAAGAAATGAGATGGATACACATGACTCTCTCCTCTGTTTTTCTAATGTAGCATGAAACTATGGTTATTTCTCTAGGATTCAGGAACCCGACGTCAAGGTTCTCTGTGTGTGTCTGTGTCTGTGTCTGTGTGCATGAACCACACAACAGCCATGGCCCAAGGAGAATGTTCAAGCCTGCTGAAATAAGTCAATGCCTTGGCCTCTTCCAGCAACCGCTTGAACAAATATGTTCTGAAAGTATTGTTGAAATTCATAGCCCCAAGGAGTGTAGGCTTGTGTGGCAAAAGTAATTACAGAACTAATTCCACTGTGTAATTTAAAATGCCTTCAGCTTGGTAACCTATTGACATGGCAAGAAATGCTATCAGTGAAAACAAAAGCAAGTGTCTTGCTTTCTTGAAATTACTTGGATCAAAATTCTTCCTTCTTCTTTTAAATCACAGGATTTTGCCCATGATGATCAATATAATAAAAGAAAAGACACAGAGCCTGTGCTGTAGCTATACTCGGGATCAATGCAAAATAGGTGTCCAGACTAAAAGGGACAAATAAACAGATACTGTTGGTCAGAGACTACCTTAAATCAGTGGTTCCAAACTGCCTGTCTCTCAGATCACCTGGGAAGCTTTTAAAACTACAGATGCCCATTCTACAGTGCACTCCTGCCCTACCCAGATATCCTGATTCAAATGATGGGCTGAGAACAACACAAGGAATTATATTCAATATCTTGTAACAACCTTATAATGGAAAGGAATCTGAAAAAGAATATATATATAAAATATATATATATAAAATCACTTTGCTGCACACCTGAAACTAACACAACATTTAACTTCCATCTTCAAATAAAAAGTAAGGCAAAAGCAAGTAAAGACACACAGAAAAAAATTTATTATCATCCCGTTCTGTAAAATAGGAATAATTTGTGGAAAACCATAAGACATGCTTCTGACCCTATGCTGTCAGCATTTTCTCCTTTTTTAAAAAAATTAATTGATACTGAAGTATATTTGCTTTATAATATTGTGTTTCAGGTGTACAGCAAAATGAATCAGTTATATATATACATATAACCACTCTTTTTTATATTCCCTTCCCACCTAGGTCACCACAGACCACTGAGTAGAATTTCCTGTGCTATAAATAGGTTCTCATTAGTTATCTATTTTGTACCTATATCCATAGTGTGTGGTTTTCCAGGTGGCTCAGCAGTAAAGAATCCACCTGCCAATGCAGGAGGTATGGGTTTGATCCCTAGGTTGGGAAGATCCCCTGGAGAAGGAAATGCAACCCACTCCAGTATTCTTGCCTGGAAAATCCCATGGACAGAGGAGCCTGGCGGGCTATATCCATGGGGTCACAAAGAGTTGGACACGACTGAGCGACTGAGCATGCATTCATGCATCAGTAGTGTATATATGTCAACCCCAATCTCCCATTTCATCCCATAGCCCCTTCTCTCCTTGGTAACCATATCGTGCATGAAATTATGGACATAGACATCCAATGCCCCTCTTCTTAACTAAATAGTAATTAAACTCAGGTACGCTCTCCTTCTTCCCACAGCAGGGGCCTCATGTCAACTCCAGGGTTGGTTCTGGATGGCCTATGGGTAATCCCATTCCCCTTGCATCCAGAATGCAAATGGGACTTTCAGTTGGTGAGAAATGAGAGGTTTACAAGGAAGCTCACAAGAAAAGTGCCCTGACTCTTGAGAGTCACGGGACAGCTGATCTGTTCCTCCTTCCTGGGATTTCTGAAGGAAACACCAGGGGACTGTGTCCTGCAGCCATCTTGCACAAATTATCCGTGAGAAATTAACAGTAATCCCCGAGAGGCACATCTGAGGCACTGAGACAGAATCATGAAGTTAGAGCCAGAAAACAATATGGAAAAGTTAAGTGAGGGGGTTCAGAATTCAGGGCAAGTTAATAAATATCCGGTCTGGAGCCTGGTCGCCTGCCCCTCAGGTCAGTTCTCCTCCTCTGCACCTCGTGGCCTCCTCAGCTTAGCTTCTATTCAGCCCTTACTCTGCACCCCTTGGTCAGGCCCACTGCTCTCCTGAGAACTCCTAATTGGTGTTTCCACCATCTGCTAAGAAACACGGCCTTTAACAAACAGCCAGAAAGCCTTTGACGAAGTGTTACACCGAGTCTCGCTTTATCCATCAGCAGAAGAGATCAAAGGCTCTAGTGGATGCACGGAGAATACAACTGGCTCGTCAGTCTTGTTAAGCATTCAAACACTTCATGAATTTTCAAGGAAATTAAGAACTGGATTGAGCCCTCAGTCTGTGCATGTTATTGTTGTTTATATCACCAGAAGCTGTTTATCCTTACAAATCAGGAGATTCAAACCAACAAATATAGGCATGGGAAAAGATCAAAACACATGGAGGTGGGAAAGTTGCAAAGCATGCCCTATTATACTTGAATCGATTGCAAAGTTGTTTGGAGTTAGGAAGGCAACGAGACAGGATCTTTATAGAAGGAACTGTAAAATAGGGAGCAAAGCTGGCTGCAGGAGACAAGGCAAATGTTTTAATTGTGTGCAAACTATGTGGGCAAGTAGGAGGGAGCACTTGGATTACCATATGGAAAACTTCCATCTCCCGAAATAAGAATAATGAACACTTATATGGGGCTTATTACGTGCCAGCCTTCGGACTTGATAATAATCTACAACGTTCAGATGATCATCTCTATCTAAGGTACATTTTTAAAGTGTACCTTACACAGACACAAACTCACACACATATGTAAACCTATATACTCTTTATATATCAGAGAAGGCAATGGCACCTAATATATACATATGCATATATATACCTGTATAGGGCTTTCCTGGTAGCTAACCTGGTAAAGAATCCGCCTGCAATGCAGGAGACCCTCCTTCGATTCCTGGGTCGGAAAGATCCCATGGAGAAGAGACAGGCTACCCACTCCAGTATCCTTGGGCTTCCCTGGTGGCTTAGATGGTAAAGAATCCTCCTGCAATGCAGGAGACTTGGGTTCAATCCCTGGGTTGGGAAGATCCCCTGGAGGAGGACATGGCAACCTACTCCAGTGTTCTTGCCTGGAGAATCCACATGAACAGAGGAGCCTGGCGGGCTACAGTCCATGGGGTTACAAAGAGTCAGACATGACTGAGCGACTAAGCACAGCACAGCATATATCTATACATGTACACACACCTACATAGATATTTATCCATAAGTATTTATGCTAAATTTGAAATTCTATTGTTATTTCCATGTTAAAGAGATACAAAGAAGTTAAGTAACTTGCCTGAGGACACACAGCTAGTGAGTTGCAGAGCGGGCTCTAAGTCTGTGGTCCTGATCATGACACTGTAAGGATATTTCTCACATTGGTACACAATGGAGACCCTTCCTAAACTGGCCCAGATGCCCTGTTTATCCTCACCCCTGGGCTTCTCACTCAGCATGGCACACCAAATTTTGGTCTTTCACGATTGTCTACACTTATTCTGCTTTTCGTTTTCCTGGGGTAAATATCTTCTCCAAGCTTGCCTGCCAGTTCCTTTTCATCTTTCAGGACCCTTTAAAAAAGTCTCCTTTTCTGGGTAGTCTCTCCCAGTTCCACCAGTGGAGCCTCCACGTGGGTTCCTGCAGCCTGGCCATTCCTCCTCCAGTTCCAGTTCAGTCGCTCAGTCGTGTCCGATTCTTTGCGACCCCATGAACTGCAACATGCCAGGCCTCCTTGTCCATCACCAATTCCTGGAGTTCACCCAAATCCATGTCCATTGAGTCGGTGACGCCATCCAGCCATCTCATCCTCTGTCATCCCCTTCTCCTCCTCCCCTCAATCTTTCCCAGCATCAGGGTCTTTTCAAATGAGTCAGCTCTTCGCATGAGGTGGCCAAAGTACAGGAGTTTCAGCTTCAGCATCAGTCCTTCCAATGAACACCCAGGACTGATCTCCTTTAGCATGGACTGGCTGGATCTCCTTGCAGTCCAAGGGACTCTCAAGAGTCTTCTCCAACACCACAGTTCAAAAGCATCAATTCTTGGTGCTCAGTTTTCTTTACAGTCCAACTCTCACATCCATACATGACTACTGGAAAAACCATAGCCTTGACTAGATGGACCTTTGTTGACAAAATAATGTCTCTGCTTTTCTATATGCTATCTAGGTTGGTCATAACTTTCCTTCCAAGGAGTAAGTGTCTTTTAATTTCATGGCTGCAATCACCATCTGCAGAGATTTTGGAGCCCAGAAAAATAAACCACAGCCTTGTCTAAAGCAGTGAAACTAAGCCATGTCGTGTGGAGCCACCCAAGATGGACGGGTCACGATGGAGAGGTCTGACAGACTGTGGTCCACTGGAGGAGGGAACAGCAAACCACTTCAGTATTCTTGCCTTGAGAACCCCATGAACAGTATGAAAAGGCAAAAAGATATGACAATGGAAGATAAACTCCCCAGGTGGGTAGGTGCCTAATATGCTACTGGAGATCAATGGAGAAATAACTCCAAAAAGAATGAAGGGATGGAACCAAAGCGAAAACAAGACTTAATTGTGGATGGGACTGGTGATAGAAGCAAGGTTCAATGCTGTAAAGAGCAATATCGCTTAGGAAGCTGGAATGTTAGATCCATGAATCAAGGCAAATTGGAAGTGGTCAAATAGGAGATGACAAGAGTGAATGTCGACATTCTAGGAACCAGTGAACTAAAATGGACTGGAAAGGGTGAATTTAACTCAGATGACCATTATATCTACTACTGGGGGCAGGAATCCCTTAGAAGAAATGGAGTAGCCATCATGGTCAACAAAAGAGTCTGAAATGCAGTACTTGGATGCAATCTCAAAAATGACAGAATGATCTCTGTTCGTTTTCAAGGCAAACCATTCAATATCAAGGTAATCCAAGCCTATGCCCCGACCAGTAACACTTAAGAAGCCGAAGTTAAACGGTTCTATGAAGATCTACAAGACCTTCTAGAACTAACACCCAAAAAAGATATCCTTTTCATTACAGGGGACTGGAATGCCAAAGAAGGAAGTCAAGAAACACCTAGAGTAACAGGCAAATTTGGCCTTAGAGTACAGAATGAAGCAGGGCGAAGGCTAATAGAGTTCTGCCAAGAGAACGCACTGGTCATAGCAAACACCCTCTTCCAAGAACACAAGAGAAGACATGGACATCATCAGATGGTCAACACCAAAATCAGATTGATTATATTCTTTGCAGCCAAAGATGGAGAAGCTCTATACAGTCAGCAAAAACAAGACCGGGAGCTGACTGTGGCTCAGATCATGAACTCCTTATTGCCATTCCTCCTGAGACAGCCCTTATCTTGAAGTGCTGATTTCTTTCTTGGTAAGTCTGTCCCTCAGACCTGATTCTGAGTTATCTGATGGAAAAACAATATCCATCTCTGCATTCCCAACACCTAACCAAACCTCCAAAATAGAGTAGGTACCTAATAACTGATGAATGAAAAAGTGAATGAATGATGCCAATATCACTAATAGTTGTATGAAATTCTTCACCAATGACTAGAATACCAGGTTTTAGGCTGTAGGGGAAGCATACTTTATACTAGGTTCTACTCTGCATAAGGGAAGCAATTTCAAATGTATCTTGGTTGCCCAGTCAGTTCATTTGGTAGCACATGGGACTCTTAACTTCAAATATAGTTTGGAAGTAGATAAGATGTAAATTATAGCTCCAAAAATATTCACATATAGAGATGAGTATATTGAACTGACTACACATTAAAAACCAGCAAACAAAAAAACACACACACAAAACCCCACCTTGCAAGTGATCTATGCATGGGCAGAGTCCAGACTGCCATTGTATCAGATGGGATGCTGGGGGTGTGGGTGCAACCTCTGAATGTCCCTCCACACCTGCAGCTGTAGCTCCAGCCTGGAGTAGCCTCCCCGACCTAAGCTCCTCTCTCTAAAAGCATAGTGTATGCGACACCTGCCTGTGAGCATCCAAACCAGTGGGAGACTACTGGTCAGGGCCGAGAAAGCTTAAAGACTCTGCTCACTGGGATGCTGATAATGAGGACTCTGCACTTGAGTTATTTTAGCGCTTGTTATTGTCCCATACCTGACTGACAACAAAAAAATCAACTCAGTGTCCTAAGGGAGATGAAAATAACTTTTATAGCTTTTTTCCCTGCTGTAGGTTACTCTGGTCTATATGACTTCTGAACTTCCATTTGACTTTGAAAGCATTTGATTCTTCAATTTATGTCTTTTAGTCTTTTATTTTTACGTATTGTATGTATTGGAGTATAGTTGATTCACATTGTTGTGTTAGTTTCAAGTATACAACAAAGTGATTCAGTTATACATATATTGACTCTTTTCTAGATTCTTTTCCCTTATAAGTTATTACAGACTGACTATTGAACAGAATTCCTTGTGCGTTACATAGGTCCTTGTTTATTATCTATTTTATAGCAGCATGTATATATTAATTCCAAACTCCTAATTAAGAAATAAATTAAGAGTTTGGGACTCTCAGATTTAAATAATATTACAGTGTTTTTTTCTGATCTTTAAATTTAAATGTATTTGCAATTTTTTAAGGAATCTCCACACTGTTCTCCATAGTGGCTGTACTAGTTTGCATTCCCACCAACAGTGTAGGAGGGTTCCCTTCTCTCCACATCCTCTCCAGCATTTATTGCTTGCAGATTTTTGGATCGCAGACATTCTGACTGGTGTGAAGTGGTACCTCATTGTGGTTTTGATTTGCATTTCTCTAATAATGAGTGATGTTGAGCATCTTTTCATGTGTTTGTTGGCCATCCGTATGTCTTCTTTGGAGAAATGTCTATTTAGTTCTTTGGCCCATTTTTTGATTGGGTCGTTTATTTTTCTGGAATTGAGCTGCAGGAGTTGCTTGTATATTTTTGAGATTAGTTGTTTGTCAGTTGCTTCATTTGCTATTATTTTGCAATCCCACTGTTGGGCATACACACAGAGGAAACCAGAATTGAAAGAGACACATGTACCCCAATGTTCATTGCAGCACTGTTTATAATAGCCAGGACATGGAAACAACCTAGATGTCCATCAGTAGATGAATGGATAAGAAAGCTGTGGTACATATACACAATGGAATATTACTCAGCCATTAAAAAGAATACATTTGAATCAGTTCTGCTGAGATGGATGAAACTGGAGCCGATTATACAGAGTGAAGTGAGCCAGAAAGAAAAACACGAATACAGTATACTAACACATATATATGGAATTTAGGAAGATGGCAATGATGACCCTGTGTGCAGGACAGCAAAAAAGACACAGATGTGTATAGCGGACTTTTGGACTCAGAGGGAGAGGGAGAGGGAGAGGGTGTGATGATTTGGGAGAATGGCATTGAAACATGTATAATATCATGTAAGAATCAAAATGCCAGTCTATGTCTGATGCAGGATATGACACGCTTGGGGCTGACGCGCGGGGATGACCCAGAGAGATGTTGTGGGGAGGGGGGTGGGAGGGGGGCTCATGTTTGGGAACGCATGTACACCTGTGGTGGATTCATGTCAATCTATGCCAAAACCAATACAGAATTGTAAAGTAAAAATTAAAAATAAATAAATAAATTTAAATAAATAAATAAATAAATAAATTTAAATGTAGAGGACACATCACAGTTATAAATTGCTTTGATGTAGCTAATGGAGCAAGAATCCCTGAATCCTGCTGCCAGACAGTATCAGATGCGACTGTTAAAGAAAAAGTGACTTCGTTTCACTTAACCCATTACGTCTTGCTTTCCCAAAAATTCATCAACAGGTAAAATATCTTATAATTTGCCTAGAAGGTGTTATCTATGTAAATGATATGTCCTCCTTAGACACCTGGCAGCTTCGACAAATGATTCCCGGCTGTTTAAGCAGGTGGCTGCTTCAGACTGATGCTAACTGCACAGAATAACTGACAGCAAGTAAACTCTCAAATTCCCTAATATTTGTCCTCATCACTTGATGCCTTTTTTCCTTTAAAGTTCTTTAATCTAAAGTCATCACCTTTTTCTTTAAACTAGTATTTTTTCTTTAATCTTAGCATTTTACACACAATGATATATGTTTTCAGTCTGATGGATATAAGGCACTCAATCAGAGATAGACACCAATAAAACACTCAAGAATTTCCGAAATAAGCAAAATGTAATACCCTATCCAGGAGCTACTAGCCACTCAGAGAAACCCAATTTTGAGAACTGCTATTGGATGAAATTTTACATCTTGTGCCAGGAAGTTTTCAAATGGAAACATTTTTCTTCTGTGGGTTCCATGAAGCAGCTGTTCATGTGACGAGAAGGCTATTTAGAAAACCGATGTGAGGCTTTAATTAAAGCCCGTCTGCTGTTTCCCTGTGTCTGACTATTAAACACAGTTTGTGTTATTAACATAATACTTGGAAATGTAATTGCCTTCAGGTTCTGTTTGTAGGGATGCAAGCCTGCTGCTTCTCTACATTTTCTTTTTTATCCTTTTCCAATCTGTCTCCACCTAGATTAAAAGGAAGAATATTCAAATTCACAAATCAATAAAGAAATCAATGATTATTGCATAAAGGATATTCTGAGGCTCAAACAGATGATGAATGAGTTCAGGGGAAAGTTAAACTGGAGGCTCACCTTGTCCCATAATTATAAGGACATTTGGCTGTGTGGATGGATGGATGTGGACCCGTGCCATGTCACCCAAAGTGTGCTCTGAGGAATTTCATCTCAATAAGTACTCAGGAAGACAAAAAGGATCTGTTGATGAAACAAGTATAGTTACATCCTTTCTCTGCTTGACCTCTATAAATGAAAGAATGTACGTTAGCATTTATTTGTTCTGAGGAGTTCTGAATTTTTTTAATCAGCATAATGTATAACCTTGTGTTTCCAAACTTTTGACCATAAAAAACTTGTGCCTCTTACCTATTGTAACTCCAGAGAACCAATATCACCAAAGACACAACTGGAAAAAGGTGAACCAAAGTGTTAAATGAAAAAAAATAGAGATTTCCCTGGTGGTCCAGTGGATAAGACTCCACACTCCTAATAGGGGCCCCCAGTTCAATCCCTGATCAGGGAACTACATCCCACTGCCACAACTAAAGATCCCACATGCTGCAGTGAAGATCAAAAATCCCACGTGCTGCAACGAAGACCCTTTTTTAAATAAATTTTAAAAAGAAAAAAAAATTAAAGAATGTTTTTAAGACCTAAAAAAATGTAGTTATAGAATACTTCTATGAAGGATTTCTGATAGAGGGGAAAAAATCAAAAAGAAAAAGATCACTTATATTTGATGATATAAAATTAACATTTCCATACATCAAAAAATTTTACAAACAAAAGCAAATGATTAGCTAGACATGAGTACTGGTAAAATTTGATGTGCTTGCTCAGTCGCTTCAGTTGTGTCTGATTCTTTGTGACCCATAGACCGTAGCCCACCAAGCTTCCCTGTCCATGGGATTTTTCTGGCAAGAATACTGGAGTGGGTAGCCATTCCCTTCTCCAGGGGATCTTCCTGACCTGGGGATTGAGCCAGAGTCTCCTGCATTGCCGGCAGATTCTTTATCATCTGAGCCATCAGGGAAGGCTCAATTATATATATATATATACATGAATATAAAAAAAGACTGAAAGCAAATATATCAACATACAAATAGCGATTTTCTCTGGATGGCATGTCAGGCAATTTTTCTAAATTCTCTCCAGCAAAAAGAAACAATGATCAGTGCTGCCAAATAGAGAGCTGACTCAACCTTTATTAATTATCCAAAAATTATTTCTAATTAGCACACTAATAACAAACAAGTCATAGTAAAGTAGTGTAGCAACCCATCAAATAATTTTTACCTTATTAATTCTATTTATATCCTTAACTATTCTGAACTTGGATTTCCCAGGTGGCTCAGTGGTTTTAAACAGCCACCTGCAATGCAGGAGACACGGTTCAATCCTTAGGTCGGGAAGATCTCCTGGAGAAGGAAATAACAACCCACTCCAGTATTCTTGCCTGGAGGATCCCATCGACAGAGGAGCCTGGAGGGCTACAGTCCATAGGGTTGCAAAAAATTCAGACACAAGTTAGCAACTAAACACAACATTCTGAACTTAGATATGAAAACATTAAGATGTTTTGGACAAAGATAAACTATACCCTAGCCCATATACTTTCAACCACAAAGACAGAATAATACTAGTTAACTTTTAGATATTACAGTGGTTTTCTGCTGAGAAAAAAAATGAAACAATTCAACTCCTAATTAATGCACTTTTTTTCAAAGGAAGGACCTAAGAGTATTTTTAACCTTTTTTAGGGTTTGCTCTTCTCAGACATACAAAGAAAAGATAACTTTTACTTCATAGAACAATTTCAAAGAAGAGTTGAAAGCTGATAGCTTTGGGGGAACTTGAATTTCTAAGAAGTGGAGCTTCTGAATCACTCTAGACCTCTACATGCATTTTTCACTAAAACTTCCCCAATGCTCTGATCTAGCTGCTCACTGCTGAGTATCAATAATTACACTCACTGCCAGAAAACCTGAAAACTGTAACAACCATATTAAAAAGACAGATATTGATCCACTAAAAATATGTACTAAGATTAGGGCACATCTGGAAGTAACCTAAGTGTTTATCAACGGATGAATGGGTAAAGAAGATATGGTACATATATACACAATGGAATAGTACTCAGCCATAAAAAAACAATGAAAGTTTGTCATTGCTGACAACTTGGAGGGTGTCATGCTAAGTGAAATAACTCAGACAGAGAAAGACAAATACTGTGTGATATCACTTACATGTGGAATCTAAAAAATAAAAATAGTGAATATAACAAAACAGAAACAGACTCACAGATACAGAGAACAAGATCGTGATTACCAGTGGAGAGAGGGAAAAAGGGGACAGGCAAGATAGGGGTAGGGAATTAAGAGACACAAACTCTTATGTATAAAAATAAGCTACAAAGATATACTGCACATCACAGGGCTTACATACAATACTCTATAATAACTATATGTGAACAATAACCTTTAAAAATTGTGAATCACTGTGTTGCATAACTGGAACTTATATACTATTGTACATCAATTATACCTCAACCAAAACAAAACAACAACAAAAACCTCAGAAAGATGAGGTTGGGAGAGCTTCTAGGTTGGTGAACACATACAGATGTAGAGACAGTGGTTTGTTCAGAGAGAAATGGACAATGCCTGACCTTTCTCCGTGACTTTCCCTATACATATGGCCATTCTTGAGTTACATCCTTTTATAATACACTGTTAATCTACTTTAAAAGAAAGACTACAGCTCATTCTCATTTTCAGGTACAAAATTCATATTCATACTTCATCATTTCTTTCCTGGAATAACTCTTCTAAAAGATGGAAACATTCTTTCAGAGCCTTTTTGTAACACATAATGTAATCCCAATGCTGACTAGCCATTTGCCACACTTGTCATTCACCTGAAAATTACTTGACAATTGTGTTTACATAGAATTCTTATTACAACCAAGTCATTTTTTAAAGTGATGAGTTTTCCAATCTCATTCTAAGGTTATAAAACAGTTTCAGCCTATTTTAAATTTAGATCGTGTCAACAGATAAGATAAAGGATGGTTATTTACATCACAAAAGGATTCTTCTATTTACCAAAGGATTCATTGCAAGAACATTCCTGTAAAGGATGAGCTCTTCTATTATATTTAAGATGCTTCAGTTTAGAACAATTTAATCTGCCTGTAGTTTCTCAATACTGAAGGTGAAACATGAATATACTTAGTCTGTCTCATTACAACAGAACTTTCCAGAGCAAAAAGGCATTCAACTATGATTCAATAAATCAGAAAAAGAGAAAGGAGGCCCAGTCAAGGAGAAATATAGAGAATAAGCAGGAAGGACAGAATAAGTTAAGAAGCATGAAGCTAAAGTCTCTGAAAAATGTTAATTCTCAAATATCCCATTGAACAGTGAAACATTAGAACCACTCCATGGCTTGTTCATATTACATGTGTCTACAATTAATCTCTCCCAGAAAGGTTTCTGAGCTAAAAGTCTCAGCCTAGTTATCAGTCCCTTCCTAGCAATGCGCCCCAAACACAGTACTGACTTCAATAAATACTTGCTGAATAAAGGACTTAATAAACGACACCAAACAACACATTTAACTAACTTTCACTGAACTAACCCCACGTTTTGGTAACATAGGGATTCACCTGGGAATAGAGTAATAGGTAAGGGATGCCACAGGGATTAAAACCTGTCTTTGTTTAACTTCTCATATGAACAAAATGAAGCATCAAATCATAGCTATTGGCAAAATGATTAATTATTCTCCTGACAAAGTAATGAAACAGTTGCCTAGGATCCGTAGTAGTTAAGGCTAATCTAGTTAGCATCCATGACTAGCAATACTACATCTTTACAGATTCCATCCAAAGCCCTGATCAGAAGCCAGGTTGTAGTCACATCCCCCTAGCTCCACACCAACCCTTATGACCAGATCAGGACCAAAAGTCCTGCCTCGAGGGGGAGGGTCTAGCCTGCTCACCTGTCCTCTCTCCCTGCAGACAGTGCCCCGACTCTCCCTTCTATCATTTGCCGGCTTGCTTTTTTGAGAGCAGTAATAAGCTGCTACTTTCAGCTCAAGGATCTTCTGTTTAAACTGGGGAGAAGCTGCAGTTGATGCAGAAAACCTGGAAAGAGACCAATAGAGATTTATGTTCTTGTGTTCAGAAGTCACTGTCCTACCCTAAGCCTGGAAGCTGGTTACCACAGGTACTGTGGCACCTCCATCTTCTGATGCCATAGCCAAATCTCCATTATTGCTGGTAATGGAGGATAATCCCAACCCCAATTCCAGCCAGTGGTTACTACCTCATTGTCTCCAAATCCCTGGTCAGAGCAGCCCTGCAAAAATAAAGCCAAATTGCAGAGCTACTTCATGGCAATGTCAACTTATTTTCACTCTTCCAACAAACCCTCCAGCTTTCTATTTTCTCCCGTCATTCACCCACCACTAATTCGGTTTTCCAGGTAGGTGCAAACTAGGCAAATCTGTAGGATTCCTGAGTATGGACAAAAGAGAAAGAACCATAAAGCTGTTCTTGAGAAAGGAACACTGTCTCTGTATTTCAGCTCAGCCTTTATAGCATTGGGTATCCTAAGTTGACTTGGGTCTCTCTTTTCCCTGGACTTCCCTGTTGTGCTTTACTGCTAGTTATACAAACTGTTCACCAGCTGAGAGGGCAGGAGGCCACTTGTGGTTGCCAGAGTCCAAAATGACCCCCAACAATTCCACTAATACATCGCCTGTAATGAGCAGACAGCAGTAACAAAACTTGAAAGGAACCTTGAGTAATCTGTGCTTTTAATAGCTGCAAATGGGCCATTTCTTTAAGAGAAAATTTGCTATGGCCAGTTTTTGTTTTGTTTTTGCTTCCGGAGGATGATTACCAAGAATGACAGGTCCTACTTATTATCTCTGAAGTTATTATTCTCCCCAGCCATTTGTTCTGGTAACACAGAATCACTCACAGTGCTGTCCCAGTCATCTCTAGCATGGAGATAATGAATTACTCCCTGGGCCCTTGTCTCCATGTCAGTCATCAGACTTCTTTATTCTTTTGTGTTTGGCTCATCGTTCATGTCTCCAGTCACAGCTGCCAGTTCAGTCTGAGCCCTTATTACCCCTCTCTGCTGATTTCCACAGCTTTCTAACTAATTCTCATTCATCTTGTCCCCTTTTTGTCTCCATATCACATCATATCATCCTATTCCTTAAAAACTGCAGTGCTAAAGATACAGAAATAGTTTTGTAAATTTGGAAAAATATATTTCTGTCATAATATTCATTGAAAAAGGCTTGAATAAGTGCTGAAGCCTCTATCCTCAAAATCCACCTCAAATCTGAATTCTTCCTGTCACCCCAACTTTGCCGTACTCTAGACCAAGTCACCTTAACAATGTCAAATTTTTTCTTATTATTCTCTGTACATAGGCTACAAAGACCACACATGAATTTTCTAATCAGAACAAACAATTGGGATTATTTTTAAACTACTGCACAGCGAGTGAACACTCACAATCACAGTGTGACACTTAGACTCCTCAAAAATCCAGACTTAACTCTCAGTTTCTCCCTCAGAGTACATTTCAGGCCTCCTCAACATCACCTCAGAGCTGGCTGCCTCGGGAAGCAATAGGAGCCCAGCGTCATGGAAACTGACCGTCTATGCCAAGATGTCCCAGGAAGAAAATATCCCCAAGAAACCTGCCTGGCTACCCTAAAACTGCATTCCTCAAGCACCATGCCTTAGCTATGGAAATGCACAACACTGGCTGTCAGCAATGGCTAAGAGCTGAGAGAAACACCAGTCACAAGCTGATTCTCATAAAACCTTACAGGAGAGACCCGTACAGTCAGCACACACAGCAAAACCAGCAGCATTCTGTGAACTGATCACAGTGCAGATGACCAAGGGAGGGAGGGTCATGTCAGATCTACGGAAGCATAACTACCCGCCACCCTCCTCTCCCAGGCCTGTAAACACACAGACACCCCACACCGGGACGGATCATCACCCTTGGGGTTGTATGCATGCATGCTAAGTCACTTCAGTCATATCCTACTCTTTGTGACGCTATGGACTGTAGCCCGCTAGGCTCCTCTGTCCGTGGGATTCTCCAGGTAAGAATACTGGAGTGGGCTGTTGTTTCCTCCTCCAGGGGATCTTCCTGACCCAGGGATCGAACCTGCATCTCTCATGTCTCCTGACTGACAGGTGGGTTCTTTACCACTAGCACCACCTGGGAAGCCCCCTGGTGTTGTATGATGCCAACACAATTACTAACAGAGAGTGGACCCAACGAACATCCAGCAACAACTCCAGGCTTGCAAAGGTTATCTCCACCTGGTGCCATGTCACTTCAGAGCCTCAGAGGTCCCAGCTGCTCCATGGGTCAACTTAACCAGCCCTCGGCCCAGCCCCAGGGCTGATCCAACCAGAAACACCAGAGAGGCATCAGCTCAAAGAAAACACTTCAAAGTTTGAGAAACTGGAGAGATAGTGAATTCTGTGCATAAGTGGAGATTAAGACAAAGGCAAGAAAAACTATAGCAACCAAGGGATTAAAAGGAGGGAAAATATGACAACCACAAAGTGCTGATTTGCCCTAAGAATGATGTGACGAAAGGGACATTGGCAACACTTCATGCTGAGGCAGGCCGGCTTGCTGACTTGGAGATTAGTCACTCATGGTCTCATAGAGGAGAGGGAAGATCCAATCAAGGGTTCCTTGTCTTGTCTGACAGTAAAAACAAGAATACAACAGCCGCATGAAACAAAGAATAGCTCCTGAGATTGCTGTCCAGGGACTGTGAGCTAAAAAAGCAATTGCCCTGGCTCTGTTGGACTCCAGTGGAAGTTTCTGGTCAAAACTATTGTGCTTCTGAATCTTTAAAGACATGGTTTCACCTTAAAATTTGGTGATACGTGTAGTGAACTTTATCGTTGTTTCCCCAGTGAACAATGTGGTAAGAAGTACTTGCACACTTGCTCAGTCATGTCCAACTCTTTGTGACCCTGTAGACTGTAGGCTCCTTGGTCCATGGGTTTTTTCAAGCAAGAATACTGGAGTGGGTTGCCACTTCCTCCTCTAAGGGATCTTCCACAACCAGGGATCGAATCTGCGTCTCCTGTGTCTGCTGCGTTGGCAGGCGTATTCTTTACTGCTAGGAAGCCCCATAGCAAGAAGAATAATTTCTTAAATAGATTATATGCTTTATGCAGGGGAGGCTCTTCTTTAATAAAATGCCCCATGGAAGTAAACTTACATCTGGTAGCTGGGAAGAGGAGTTCAGAAGTGGTATATGGTGCTGCAATGAAGCCTCCAGGTTCCAGAGGCTGAGTGGAGGGTTCAAATCCCAGCTACACCACTTACCTGAGATGTGTCTTTATACAAGTCATTCAGCCTCTACAATGCCAAGTTCCTTCAGTATAAAACTATCACAATAATGATTTTAGTTACAATGTTGGTATTTATAAAATTCTCATGTGAAATAAGAAAGAAAAATAAATTCATAAACTAATCCATACAATTCACAGAGTTCAGCACCCTGGCACATCCTAAGCACACAATAAATACTGCCAGTTACCATCATTTTTGTCGAATTAATTAAGAGCTTACTGACCCCAGGAGGATCCCAGAAGGTCAAGGTTAAAGGAGTTGAAGGGATCTTCTCTCTAGTCCAAACCTGGCTCCTCCATCACTGATTCCCATAATTTTACAAAGCAAGAAAACGAACAGGTTAATGCAAAGTCCATTTTTCTCAAGAAATAATTGTCTATCTTTTGCTTTCTCTTTGTAAAGCGTTAGACACGGGTTACCTCCTCATCGGAGGTCCCGGCGGTGCAGGCGCTTACTTTTTGGTGCCACCTAGTGGCCCAGGTTGATGGTGCAGGGATGCTTCCCTGTCACCCCCAATTTAGTAGAAGCTGAGGTCTAGTTGAAAGTGAAGAGGAACTAAAAAGCCTCTTGATGAAAGTAAAAGAGGAGAGTGAAAAAGTTGGCTTAAAGCTCAACATTCAGAAAACGAAGGTCGTGGCATCTGGTCCCATCACTGCATGGGAAATAGATGGGAAAACAATGGAAACAGTGTCAGACTTTATTTTGGGGGGCTCCAAAATCACTGCAGATGGTGACTGCAGCCATGAAATTAAAAGACATTTACTCCTTGGAAGAAAAGTTATGAGCAACCTAGATAGTATATTCAAAAGCAGAGACATTACTTTGCCGACTAAGGTTCATCTAGTCAAGGCTATGGTTTTTCCTGTGGTCATGTATGGATGTGAGAGTTGGACTGTGAAGAAGGCTGAGCACCGAAGAATTGATGCTTTTGAACTGTGGTGCTGGAAAAGACTCTTGAGAGTCCCTTGGACGGCAAGGAGATCCAACCAGTCCATTCTGAAGGAGATCAGCCCTGGGATTTCTTCGGAGGGAATGATGCTGAAGATGAAACTCCAGTACTTTGGCCACCTCATGAGAAGAGTTGACTCATTGGAAAAGATTTTGATGCTGGGAGGGATTGGGGGCAGGAGGAAAAGGGGATGACAGAGGATGAGATGGCTGGATGGCATCACTGACTCAATGGACGTGAGTCTGGGTGAACTCCGGGAGTTGGTGATGGACAGGGAGGCCTGGCGTGCTGGGATTCCTGGAGTCGCAAAGAGTCGGACATGACTGAGCAACTGAACTGAACTGAACTGAACTGAGGTCTAGTTTAACTAGCCTTTAAGAGTTTTTCAATTTTTATCAAATTAACTCATCTAGAGCCAGACATCCTGGAATGTGAAGTCAAGTGGGCCTTAGAAAGCATCACTATGAAGAAAGCTAGTAGAGGTGATGGAATTCCAGTGGAGCTATTTCAAATCCTGAAAGATGATGCTGTGAAAGTGCTGCACTCAATATGCCAGCAAATTTGGAAAACTTAACAGTGGCCACAGGACTGGAAAAGGTCAGTTTTCATTCCAGTCCCAAAGAAAGGCAATGCCAAAGAATGCTCAAACTACCGAACAATTGCACTCATCTCACACGCTAGTAAAGTAATGCTCAAAATTCTCCAAGCCAGCCTTCAACAATATGTGAACCGTGAACTTCCTGATGTTCAAGGTGGTTTTAGAAAAGGCAGAGGAACCAGAGATCAAATTGCCAACATCCGCTGGATCATCGAAAAAGCAAGAGAGTTCCAGAAAAACATCTATTTGTGCCTTATTGACTATGCCAAAGTCTTTGACTGTGTGGACCACAATAAACTGTGGAAAATTCTGAAAGAGATGGGAATACCTGACCACTTGACCTGCCTCTTGAGAAATCTGTATGCAGGTCAGGAAGCAACAGTTAGAACTGGACATGGAACAACAGACTGGTTCCAGGTAGGAAAAGGAGTGCATCAAGGCTGTATATTGTCACCCTGCTTATTTAACTTATATGCAGAATATATCATGAGAAACGCTGGACTGGAAGAAACACAAGCTGGAATCAAGATTGCCAGGAGAAATATCAATAACCTCAGACATGCAGATGACACCACCTTTATGGCAGAAAGTGAAGAGGAACTAAAAAGCCTCTTGATGAAAGTAAAAGAGGAGAGTGAAAAAGTTGGCTTAAAGCTCAACATTCAGAAAACGAAGGTCATGGCATCCGGTCCCATCACTTCATGGGAAATAGATGGGAAAACAGTGGAAACAGTGTCAGACTTTATTTTGGGGGGCTCCAAAATCACTGCAGATGGTGACTGCAGCCATGAAATTAAAAGACACTTACTCCTTGGAAGAAAAGTTATGAGCAACCTAGATAGTATATTCAAAAGCAGAGACATTACTTTGCCGACTAAGGTCCATCTAGTCAAGGCTATGGTTTTTCCTGTGGTCATGTATGGATGTGAGAGTTGGACTGTGAAGAAGGCTGAGCGCCGAAGAATTGATGCTTTTGAACTGTGGTGCTGGAAGAGACTTTTGAGAGTCCCTTGGACTGCAAGGAGATCCAACCAGTCCATTCTGAAGGAGATCAGCCCTGAGATTTCTTTGGAGGGAATGACGCTGAAGATGAAACTCCAGTACTTTGGCCACCTTATGCGAAGAATTGACTCATTGGAAAAGACTCTGATGCTGGGGGGGACTGCGGGCAGGAGGAAAAGGGGACGACAGAGGATGAGATGGCTGGATGGCATCACTGACTCGATGGACCTGAGTCTGAGTGAACTCGGGGAGTTGGTGATGGACAGGGAGGCCTGGCGTGCTGTGATTCATGGGGTGGCAAAGAGTCGGACACGACTGAGCAACTGAACTGAACTGAACTGAACTGAACCCTGGGTTGAGCAAAGAAGCAAAAGTTACCAGGGGCTCCACTGTCATTGCAGTTCAGCCGCTAAGTTGTGTCCAGCTCTTGCAACCCCATGCAGTGCAGCCCGTCTGGCTCCACTATCCAGGTGATTTCCTAGGCAAGAATACTCGAGTAGTTGCCATTTCTTTTTCCAAGGGAATCTTCCTGACCGGGGGGTAGAATTCACATCTCGTGCATTGGCAGACGGGTTCTCTACTGCTGAGCCACCAGGGAAGCCCCGTGCTTCCACAGAACACTGGAGAAAAAGAAAGCCACTAGTGAAGAAGACAGGATTGGAGTTGGTGAGCTCAGCCGCTCTTTTGGTGCCTTCAAAGCACTTGGTAATTTCTAAGTTTTAAGAAATGCACGTCCAGCCTTCTAGGCATGCCGGAGCCATTCTTATGACAGGCAAGCTTAAGCACATAACACAGACTTTTGTGTTAATGTTGAATGGTCACGTTGCTATTAACAGTACTTGGCTGGAAATTAAGAAAAAAGCTAGATATAGCTCTCAAAGAGAGAACTCTTTTTTTACAGTATAAATATGAAATCTTAGCCCCCAAGTTGCGATTTTATTACTAACATTTTTAGGATTCAAATTTTTAAAACACAAGAACACAATTTTTTAACATTGCCATTTGTCAGCTATCTGCGCTACAGCTGCAGTGCGGTGGTGAACAATCACTTTGGCTTATCTAATATTTTTAACCTTTTAACAAACAGCAGAATGTAACACAGGAAAATTATTTTCAGAAGTATATTCTGTATAAGGGACTTTTTTACCTTTGGATTCATAGATCTGGAAAACCTAAAAAAAACAAAAAACAAAAAACAAATCCTTCAATATCAATTACTAAAAATGATTAGCAGTTTAAACTCCAGAGAAATCAATTCACTGACTTTTTGTTTAAATTTCTATACTCTGTAGAATGAAAAGTGTAAGAAATTGTCTTCTTCAAGCATTTTTTGGTAAAGTCTATGTTTTAAGGCTTGATTCACGAGCATATTATATGCTTTAGGTACATACACAGGCTTTCCCTAGTACTTTCTCCTTTTCTTCACACTTTTTAAATTTACTCTGTCTGGATGAGTCATCCTAGATGTTGTTGTACATAATTTTGGAGTGTTTGTTCCTCCTTGCAAAATTTTGAGGTGACAATATTGACATTCTCCTTTTTAAAATTCTTCCTCTCAGAATGAAAACTTCCCAAGAGGATTGTTTTTCTTAAAAGATGCAGGCCTCAATAGAATTAAATGACTAAAAATTCCATATATTATCTAAAGATTATACTATTAAAATAAGAATTGCAGCATAAGAAACAAAGCATTGAAGAGTAGAATCATGATATAATCTAAATACTTTATTCCATCTTAGGTTATTATTGAAAATTCTACAAGTGGTTTTTTATTCAGAAGGTAAATAATAACCTTTTAAAAGTTATTTAGCTAATGAATCCAGTTAATTCATATCAACTATCTAGTTCCCTATTTATTTAACCGTTTTAAAGTCCATAATAACAATTTTTTGTACATAAAGCTAACAACTCTAGCAATCACCATTAATTTAAAGCATTTTAGTCTTGTAATAATATTTCAATCAACTGATAGAATTTAAACATATGACTGATGAGGAAACTTTCACTTCAACTTACATCGGGAATGCTTACTTTGTGTGAAAAGTGAATATTCAGATATTGACAATGAATCCAAATGACAAAATTTGTTCACACTACTGATGTTGACATGTTAATTAGATACAATGAAAACTATGTGATGATAATTTGCTGATCAAAAGTTCAAAGTTATAAACTTGGGCCAAATCCAAGCCCCAAACTCAGCTTTAATGCAACTGTTATTTTTCATAGTCTTAGAGTGTGCTCCAGGAAAAAGTGTCAGGAATGGAGGTGACCTTGGACTAGTTACACAAACTCTCAGATCTCAGTTTCTTCATGAATAAAACTGGAACAATAAAAGGGAAAGATTGAATAAGGCTCTACAGATGAAACACTTAGCATGGGGCCTGTCCTATAATATGCATAAATCCTGTGTGTGCTGTGCTTAGTTACTCAGTCGTGTTCAACTCTTTGCGACCCCGTAGACTGTAGCCCACCAGATTCCTCTGTCCATGGGGATTCTCCAGGCAAGAATACTGGAGTGGGTTGCCATGCCCCGCTACAGGGATCTTCCCAACCCAGGGAGCAAACCCAGGTCTCCTGCATTGCAGACTGATTGTTTACCTTCTGAGCCAGCAAGGAAGCCCAAATCCTAGTTACTGTAATTTTGTAGTTAATCATGCTCACCATCATTAATATTAGGATCATAATATCTACTTTGAGAGTTATGAAATTAGAGGTTAGCTATAAATAGCACTTGACGCATTTAATGTTCATTTTATAAAAGGTATTTGATATTACCGAGGCACACACTGAACTTTGAAAAATGCTATAAATTAAAACATAATTGTGAATTCAGAGCAAATGCAACTAACAGGTGTATACTCAGCTGAAATGAACATCATTTGTTTTCAATGACCCAGTGTCAGCTCCTTCCACTGTATAGAGAATTCTGCACCTTAAGAGTCCCAGATAAAGTAGGTCCTGTCTCTTTTTATGGAAGCTGAAAACACTAGAAAGCTGTGTTCACAGAGTTCCTGGAAGCCAATCAAATGCACCTGGAGATAGTGATGTAATGAAACCAGAACAGCAAATCTAGCTGAGAGCCATGGAAGAAGCATCAGCATCCAAGTTCCGGTGACCCGTGTCCAGCAGCAGTGGCTTCACTTGTCCTTGCCAGAGTGGAACTGTGACAAGACTGCCGTGGCTCTGATGTGCAGCCTCCTTGATCGTGGCTGTTTTCCAAACCTCATGCTCCAACCTTCTCAACAATTTTGTGAGGGTACCTGGTACTCTTTCCATAAACTGCTATTTTGCTTAAAATAAGCAGAGTCCGTTTCTGTTGACTGCCCACTCAGACGGATTCAGAAACTGGTGATGTACAGTGGGGTACTGGAGGCAGTTGACTCCCAAATGTGGTGCTGGCTTAGTGGAGGTAGGGGGTGCACTCATGTGAAGAAGGGTGTTGTTAGGTGTTATGGAGTCAAAGGGGTGTGGAGGTCATTGTTATTGGTCTGCTTGGCATCTCATCCCTCCATGACATTTCCTAATAGAGTTCTAACTGAGTCCAGATTTTTCATTTGGCCCAAGCATATTTGGGGCTTCCCAGTTGATGCAGTGGTAAAGAATCCGCCTACCAATGCAGGAGACAAGAGATGAGGATTCGATACCTGGGTCAGGAAGGTCCCCTGGAGTAGGGAATGGCAACCCCCTGCAGTATTCTTGCCTGGAAAATTCCATACAGAGGAGAATGCTGGCGGGCTACTTCCAGGGGTTGCAAGAGTCGGACACGACTGAGCACAGCACAGCAACAGTGAAAATATTTGAACCAGGCTCAGTGAATGCGCATCAGGCTTATCCATGGATGCTTCATGGACCCAGAGCATAGCATTTCCCCTGGCAAGTGCTGCTGTTGGTCCAGGGATGGGCACCTGTCCTAAGTGGACCCAGTCAAGTGAAGGGAAAGTCGGTACAACCCAAGTGGGATAGGTTCATTCTCCTTTCTAACCACCTACCTACTCCTCCTTCAATCCACCATATTCCTTCAGTTAAGAACTATGTCTTGTAGCTTTGAGAGAAGTCCACTTATAAACCTATGGAGAAAGACTGAGTGGAGGAAAGAGCAGAGAAGTTGGTCTGGAGCCATGAATATACTGTCTCTGAGGCTTACATCATCTCTAGTCTTCCTGTTACTTGAGATAATATGCTTTCTTACTGTCTAAGATAATTCAGATTGAAGTACCTCTTAGTTTCAATCAAAAGTGTCCTGATGCAGAAAACCACAAAATTCTGTAAAGCAATTATCCTTCAATTAAAAAAATATATAAATGAAGTGGCAAAAAAAGTTTCCTCATGCACCAACCACGTAGAAATTCAAAGATTTCAGCGGGAACTTCTTTGCCTCAAAGTTGGACACGACTGAGCATTCAGACAACTGGATAAGAGAGGGTTAAGCTAGTACAAAGGGCACCCAGCTGCTCAACCTGAGCTGTGATCCAGAGGTCAGCTAAAGCAAGCCCTTGGGTAGTTCAATGGCAAACAGATTTTAGGGCCATAATTTCTTTTTTGTTGTTGAGATTTTTTTATTTTAATTTTTTTCTTTTTTAAAAATTTAATTGGAGGATAGTTACAAAATTGTGATTTTTTTTTTTTGCCATACATCAACATGAGTCAACCACAGGTAAAGATGTGTTCCCCCATCCTAAACCCCCCTCCCAGCCCTTCCCCCACCCTATCGCTCTGGGTTATCCCAGAGCACTGGCTTTGGGTGCCCTGCTTCATTCATCAAACTTGTACTGTTCATCCATTTTACATACAGCAATGTACATGTTTCAGTGCTATTCTCTCAAATCATCCCACCCTCATGCTCTCCCACTGAGTCCCAAAGTCTGTTCTTTACATCTGTGTCTCCTTTGTTTCCCTGCATATAGGATCATCAGTACCGTCTTTTCATATTTCTGCTGTCGTAACTTTATATGTGGGAAAAGGCATTGCTTCTCCATGCTCAGTACTGCTGTAAAACTGACTTTTTAAATGAATCTGTATTTGTCAAAAAGAATCCATTTTTGATAAAAATATATTACTTAAATAATAATATAAGTTGTAATACTTTCCAAGGGATGCTGTAACAAAGTACTGCAAATTGGGTGGCTTAAAACAAGGGAAATTTAATGTTTTATGATCTTGACAACCAGAAGTCCAAACTCAAGGTGTCAGCAGGGCTGTGATGTTTTCATGGGCTCTAGAGGAAGATTCCTCCTTGCCTCTGCCAGCTTCTGATGGTTACCAGACTCCTTGGCTTGCAGCTGCATCACTCCAACCCCTGTCTCCATCTTCACATAACGTTCTCCTCTCCATGTGTCTGTGTCCATATCTCAATCTCATTATAAGGACATCACACGCACAGTTTCTGGGGGTTAGGCTGTCTTATAGACCACACATCTGGGCAGCATTTCTCTGAGAACACAGCCCCATTCAAGTCATCAGTGTCTTTAACTGGAACCTAATTCTGTTATCTCAAGCTAAAAATCCCACTATCTTTGTACTCTGATGGGACTTCCATTGATCTGGGCACTACTTCCCAGTTCTTGGTTTTAGCCTCTCATTTCTTCAGTCCTCCAGTATCCCTCCCCACAGGGAAACAAAGACCTTTGACTCTGAGACTTAAATTAATTATAGAAAGTAATTATTACTTGCCATCCCTCAAAGAGCCTGATCTGCAATTGATTACATGGCAAAAAGAGTCAAGGTAGATTTTAAAAAGACTAATCTTCTATTGGAAGTGACGATTAAAATGGTCACTATTTAAAATTGAGCAAGAAACGCTAGGGAGGAAAAAAATAAATCTTTTAAAAAGTTTCATGAAATCTTGAGGAGCTCTGAGTATTAGGAAATTTTCCTGTCTCATTTGTTGAAGTAATAAAGCGTAAAGAAATGGTAAATCTGATTAGCCATGCTTGTCTAATATCAGTCTACAGTCTAAAAGGAGAGAAAGAATATCCAAAACTCCAATCACTGTTGTTTTCTGTGTTTACTCAGTTTTTTCAAAGAGTTCTCCAAGGCTATTCAGCAAACAATGGTGGTCAAGTACTCACAAAAATTATTCAGAAACCCATGGGCCGGTGACTAAGGCATGCATTTTTTAGTATTGTTGAAAGTCATTTTCTCTTCACAGTGTTAAGTTCAGATGCTTCTTGGTTGTTTGTGAACCACCCTGATTTTCACAGACCAATGGGGGAATGCAGAAACTGTTTCCATGGTGATGAGACTTTCCTCCTAGCAACTATCCCTCCCCTACCTCCCATCTTTCTCCACCATTAGGAGTTTAGATAGGATTTCTACAAAGAACCAGGATGGTTATGCAGCAAGAATTATGTGGTTCTTCCAAGTGCAGCTACTGTAGGTCTCTAAGTAGTGGGTGAATCTTCCCTCCCCACCTGTGGAGATGGTCACAGAGCCATTAAAATCCAATCAAAATCTCACATTCAAAATCATTCCATCAATAACATTTTATTTAACATCTCAGGATATGAGAGACCATTCCCTAGATCAGGAGTTGCCAACTATAGCCAGAGGCCAAATCCAGCCTGCCATGTGTGCTTAGAACTAAAGTTGTATTGGAGGCAGCCACTCATTTGTTTGTTTATCATCTATGGCTGTTTCCAAGTCCTAGTGGCAGGTGAGTAGTGGACAGGAGTGATAAAGATAGGATGGCCCATAAGCCTAAAAACATTTTCTATCTGGCCCTCCCCAGGAGAGTTTTGTTAATACTTACCCTAGATGATGTAGAACCAAAATCTAGTAAGGAAGATCGCAAAGGACAGAAATGAGTACAATGTGCTACAGTAAAGATAAATGACTAAACGAAAGCTGTTAAGAATTCCTGTGTACCACCAAGGATGTGAGTGTTCTGAGAAAAATTCCCTAGTAGAAGTGAGACTGAAAAGATATACAATTTTGGGGTGGGAGGGAAAAGGTATGATAGATAAGGAGTGAAGAGCAAGCAGAGGATGGTAAAGAGATGCCAGCCAGAATCCTGACACCTGGAAAACCAATGGACACTGGACAGGACCATGCATACAGGAAGGACTGCTCCCACCTGAAGCATAAGTTCACAATGGCAGGAGAGAGCTTGTGAAAAGCAGGAGGTAAAGCCAAAAGTATACAGCCTCCTTAAAGTCAAACAAAGGAACTGGTTTTATTCTGTAAGGAATAAGCACCCACTAAACTGAAAACTGATCTGATGGAAGCTTTATTAAATACAAATTCAAGGCAGAGAGGGTTGGGAGGAACGCTCTAGAGGGAAGGGATATATGTATACTTGTAGCTGATTCACATGATTGTACAGCAGAAACTAACACAACATTGTAAAGCAACTATTCTCCAATTAAAAATAATTTTTTTTAAAAAAAGCAAATTCAAACAATCAGATGAGTATTCAAAAATCCTCACAGCTAGAGGAAACAGAGGGAGAGAAGACCTACTTAATATTTGTCTATCTATATCATGTTTATTCTGAGTCAGACACTATTCTAAGTGCTTCACCAATATTAACTCACTTACTCCTCCTGTCACCCTAGGAAATAAACACTGTCGTGATTTCCACTTTATAAATGAGAAATCTGTGGCTCACTTGCTCAAAGTCCTGCACTGAAATCTTCAGAGTCAGGATCTGAATCCAGGATATCCGGTTTCCAGAGTCAGACTTCTGTAATCAGTTACAAGGTCATTACAAGAGCATAAGAATGAGATGACAAGCATTTAATTAGACTTACTGCAATAGCATATGCTAGGTGCCCCACAATTATATTCAGTGAGTAAATGATGAACGAAAGAAGAGGGGAAAAAGAAATAATAGGCACAAAGATCATTGGGGTGGGGGAATGGGAAATCAATGGCATTCGAAGTCTAATACAAAAAATTTGAAGGAGACATCAGAGATTCTTCTCGGTTCCCTTAAGGATGGCCAAGTGAATGATGGAAATGACGCAAAAACTAGAACAGAAAGTCAGCTCTAGGATGAAGTGGCAAATTCCATCTGAGATAAACAGCTGATGGATTTGATGAGATGGCACAGCATCTAAGTGGCAACGCCAGCAAACCCGCGGAGGTGTAACACCCAAAGCCAGGAGAAAGCCCAACTCAGAACAAGGCTTGGTGATTGGGCAGCGCAGAAGTAATGGAGGGGACAGGATATCTCTTTCACACGGATGGGAAAAAATGAAGTGATCTTCACTCATGACATGCACAATAAATAAGACAAAGAAAACCATTAGATGATGGCAAGGTGCAAAATTGGCTTAGTGAGAAGAACATGGAGTGAAAAGAGCTGGCTCTATAGGAAACTGAGGAACAGAGGAGAATATCTATCATTTAGTGTCTCCTGCAAGCCAGGCTTCTGACACTTTCTCCAGTGGTCACAGTGAGGCTGAAATGAGTGGTGGTGTAACTCCTCTTGAAAGCAGGGGAGCCAGAGTTAGAGGGAAGAGATGACTTACAGAAAGACTCAAGCCAGGATGTAAGCCCCAATCTGCCACCCCAAAGCCCTCACACGCTGCCAAAGGGTGCTTGTGTGTCCCAGTTTCCTCAGACGCTCAGCATCATCCAGTACTCCACTTTGCATGATCCTGCAGACTGTTCCATGAGCCTTGCCTCACGCGAGAGGATGCGTCACTAGTAACCACTTCATGAGCCACTCCCTTCATGGGATGTGATCACTAAAATGCTAATTTCAGACCAGTTGGGGGAAATTTGGAGGGACGCTAAAGCCTTCCTAGCCTTTGAAAAGCCACATGATGATTTTTCCCTACTGTGCTAATGTCTGGCTTATGCACAGTTGGCTCCCCCCGAGGTACGGTCTCAGACACTGAGGATTCATCCAGGGCTTTGCCTCTGGAAAACAGTGAGTCCCAGGAATCTCTCCCCAGACTCTCAGTGTTTAGTATAAAGACCTACTTTATGTGGAACAACAAAGATATTATATAATGCATTAGTTTGCTTTCAAATATAAATAAAACAACACTAAATACAATAAAGACCAAAGAGGAGTGAGCTGTCTCATAATCAGCACTATCTCTTCATTGGCCTTGTTTATATCAACCTACTCCAGTGGGTTGCCTAGAGAATCCCAGTGGACAGAGGAGCCTGGCAGGCTACAGTCCATGGGGTCACAAAGAGTTGGGCATGACTGAGTGGCTAAGCGTGCGCGCGCGCACACACACACACACACACACACACACACACACACACATCCAGCATAGCAACAAAATTTCTGTTTAAATTCCATATTAAAAGTACTTTGTAATTACATGAATTCTCTTAAATGTATCTATTCTAACTCTTCCCTTTTTCTCTTAGCTCAGACAACTGACCTCACAGACTCTTGGAACAAATTCCCTCTCAGATATTCTGATTCTGTAGTGGAATCCCATTGACTCATTATATATCTCAAATAACGAGATTTTTCACACAAATATCATGATAGAAAGAGCCAAGGGAAGAATGAAGGAAAACCTATTCCGGGGTGAGACTAAAAGTCTAGATATCTAGCAATGGCTAAATACAAGTCCTGTGTCCACAGACACTCATGTTAATATTATGTAGCTTATTCCCTCTACTAGCAAATGGAACAGAGGATCAGGAAATATTTCAAGCAAGCAGCTCAAGGCTTCAGATGCAGAATGGGTCTCTGATGTCTCTTAAAATGTCACCCCTTTGCAAGTGTGGGCAAAAGGATTGCACTCTGCAAAATTGCAAAACACATCTGGGTTGGCATTTCTTGAACCTAATTACCCTCCATATGAAACATCTGCTGCTGCTGCTGCTAAGTCGCTTCAGTCATGTCTGACTCTGTGCGACCCCATAGACGGCAGCCCACCAGGCTCCCCCGTCCCTGGGATTCTCCAGGCAAGAACACTGGAGTGGGTTGCCATTTCCTTCTCCAATGCCTGAAAGTGAAAAGTGAAAATGAAGTCGCTCAGCCGTGTCCGACTCTTCTCGAAACATCTAGCAGAAAGCAAAAATCTTTTCTATCCTGTTAGGAGATATGATTCTGGTATATCTAAGACATGACTGCAACCACAGAGCTACAAGCTTCTCAGCACAACACTTAAGAATATTAATGTATTTCTCTTTTTATTGTGATAACATTCACATTATATAAAACATGCTCTTTTAACCATATTTAACTATAGAGTTTAGTGGCACTAAGTACATTCCCACTGTTGTGCAACTCTCACCATCAGTCACCTCCCCAATTTTTCACCTTCCTAAAGTGAAACTCTGTCCCCTTTGGTGAGATGCCCTGTCTTTTGCAAAAGCCTTTGCTGGGTAATGGCAGCTGCACTAAATGAAATGGGCTGATGGGGATGGAGGTGGGGACACCAGGCTGAGCAGGAACATCAAGAAAACAGCTGTGAGTCTATGGCAGGACTCACGTATCTCTGCTGGAAACTTGACTACCATATCAGGGCTTCAAACCAATGTTAATTTTGGGTTACGTACTCAAGTTGCTAGCCTTTTCTCCCCCTTTGAAAAGAGGGATAGTAACTTAGTAGCACGTGGCCCCCTTTCTTTCGTTAATAATTGCTTCACATCCTAAACCCAGAATTCACTGGAAGCTCCTCTACTCTTCTTAGAAGACAATTCAAAACGCCTTCCTTGGGGAGCTGTCTCTGACGCCCCAGGGAATTTGCACTCTACTTCCATCTAGTTTCCCATTGCTCTGTAGAGTCTCCTATCGTCCCCACAGCCTAGATGAACTTGTCTTCACTTCTAAACAGTGAGCTCCTTGGGGCCAGCACCTGTATCCTCGTTACCCAGGACAGTGTACAGGTAGTGGGCATGTCCTCAGACGTCCTCCAAGCCCCAAGGACCAAAAACCACTCTCTCCTCCTGTATGGGCTTAACCAGTGTTCCCCTACGACCTCAGAATGTGACCTTACTTGGAAATAGGGTCTTTGTGTGATGAGTCATAAGTCACTCCAGGTCGGGTCCAACTCTGCAACTCTATGAACTGTAGCCCACCAGGTTCCTCCGTCCATGGGATTCTCCAGGCAAGAACACTGGAGTGGATTACCATGCCCTCCTCCAGGGGATCTTTTCAACCCAGGGACTGAACCCACATCTCTTATGTCTCCTGTTTTGGCAGGCGGGCTCTTTAGGGTCTTTGCAGGTGTACTTAATGTATGGTGTGAGATGGGACATTATTGGGGTAGGGTGGGCCCTGAATCCAACAGTGTGCCCATATAAGAGACAGAGAAGGGACAGTGTCCCCCAAACAGAGGGACAGACACATGGGAAAGGAGACCCCATGAAGACAGGCAGATTCTGGAGTGATGTGGCCACAAGCCAAGGAACACCAGGAGCCACCAGAAGCTGGGAGGAGGGTAAGGATTCTCCCCAGAGCCTTCAGAGGGAGTGTGACCCTGGAGACACTTTGATTCTGGACTTCTGGTCTCCAAGACTGTGAGGGAACACATTTCTGTTGTGTTAAAACACCAAGTTGGTGGCAATTTGTTACAGCAGCTCTAAGAAACTTTTATTTTCTTTCTCTAGACTGGCTTCCCACCAATCTGTATGTTTTCAGATTCTGGGAGGCTATGCTGAAAACCTCAAGACTCTGCTCTCCCCAACCTCACTCCCAGGCTCTTCCAGTGCTGGGCACAAATCTAAGCTGGACAACAAGGTTCCTTCTCTGGGAGTTAGGGGAATAATAAGAAAAAAAATGGTCTTTCCAACATTTATATCTCGGTCAAGTTTCTGCCCAAAAGTCATCACCTCATGGACACATTCCCCAATATCCTGTCTAGAATTCTTCTCATGATTCTAGACACATTGTTCATGTCGTTTTTTTTGTAGCCCTGATTTCCACCTGACATTCTTTTATTTATGTACTTCTTCCTTGCTTTTGTTCCTCTGACCTCCCTCATAAGAGTGGAGCCCCCAGGAAGGTAAAGACAAGGTCTTCTTGGTCCACTGCTGTATTTCTAGCCCTTGGACTCAGCTTTACACACAGTGAGACTCATGAGGCTGATCTGAACAGAGAAATCAGATGAAGAATCCATCTGATGATGGTGAGAGATGAAGAATCCAAGTCTCCTGTCCCAAGAGCCCCAGTCCCTGTTTTAGTCCTTCCTGAGGCCAGATCTTATTTCTGTCTTTGTCTTCTGGTGAACACTCTGACAAAACGTGCCCTTTCAAACTTAAATTATTGGTTTGTGTTTCTTTTATCTACACAAGAAACCAAAGAGGTGTAGCGACTACACAATGACACTTGATAAGAACTCTAGCATCTCAGAGGAGTAAATAACAGAAAGGAAAACAGAATGAATTAATGTATAATTCAACTAATTAAATCAAAACTGACTAACAAGGTTAGTCTTAGGAGTAATTAAGGTAATTTGAAAATTGTAGGGTGTATTCACTACCTTCTAAATTTATCTTACCACCAAATAGAGTGACTGAAGATTCCATCACTAGGGATTTTAGAAACTCTCCAGTCAAATATATATATATATATATATATATATATATATATATATATATATATATACACACCTGGAAAGAGCAAAACTTTAGCTAGTGATTATTTTAACAGATCTCAGAGAGCTAGACTTTCCTAAACAATGTATAAACTAGTCACCTTGTTGAAGGACAAAGGGAGAAATCACAGACATGGGAAATGGCAGGAGAGCAAAGATGAATTTCTACCACTTTTTAGCTTAGAGCTGGTCTTATACTCCTGAGGAATTATCAATTTTATATCCATGGAAGACTGACTGTATTGATGGCCCAATGAATGGCCATTCTGGATCATGCTTTTACATGGTGATTCTACAACTCCAGGTTGGGTCTGCTTCTACACTGCAGGTTGGGTCTTTCTCCACTGCTTGAATCTGAGCTGTCCTGTGATTTGTTTTGGCCAAAATAAAAAAATGGTAGAAGTAACATCATACCTGGATCTCAAGAGGTCCATTTGATTCCACTGTTTCTTAGAAACCTACTACTTCCAGGAAAACAAGCTCAGCCCTCTCTGCTGGGAAATGAGACCCATGACTCTGTACTCCCTACCTCACCCTTTCAACTATAGCTGAGTAGTGGACATGTCAACAAATCCATCCTGGACCGGTGAGCTCCCAACTGAACGCCTAGCTTTTCACAGATACATGTAGTCCAGCTGAGCTAAGGCCACACTAACCATACTCAAGAGTAATCAAATGCTCATTGTTCTCATATTTGGAATTTTGGAGTACGTTGTTACACTGTAATAGCTGAGTGACAAAATATCAGTCTACTCTGGAAATCCCATATCTGAAAATATGCTATTTTCCAAAACCATCTGAAGTTTTAGATTCTGGTACCATCTTCTCTAAAAGAATTTATACTTGGTGATTGGGTTTTCCAGGTTGGTCTCCCAACTTCTACTTACTCTTCCACAGCACATCACCACCAGGTGTGACAGTATTTTTCTTGCTGGAATTTCAGGAATGCATCTCCCTTTACTGTAGATTCAGCACTGTGCCTAACACACTACTGAATGTGTGAGCTCCCAATCCAATTTCCCTGATTCCTTTTGAATTAGAACAAACTTGTCAGGTGCCTAGTCCATAAACTTTCAGATAAATAACCCTGCCTCTGTACTCAGGTACATCTCAGGGGCTTGCTATAGGAGACCATTCAGAGCACACCTCTTTTCATCATCAAAGAAAAATGAGATAACAAGCACGCAGGAAACAACGGGAAAATAAATGCAGTACACGAGTCTTTGAAGGTATAGGATTGATGGAGATTGTCTTCATTGCATCTCAGGACTCTATACGCCCCACTCAATATCACCAATTACTTTTACCAAAGGAAAAATTCTGTCCCCAAATATATTAGATCCCCTTTTGGAGGATGTACATTTCTTCTCCCCTTGTCACCTCCTAATAAGATTAATCAAATAATATATTCAAAGGACATAGCACAATGCCTAGCACAGAATTAAAAGCTTGGTGAATTATGTTGTCATCTTTTTTCTTTTTTCTTTTTCTTTTTATTTTATTTTATTTATTTATTTATTTTTTATTTTACTTTACAGTATTGGTTTTGCCATACATTGACATGAATCCACCATGGGTGTACATGCGTTCCCAAACATGAACCCCCCTCCCACCCCCCTGTCATCTTTTTTATAAGACAGAAATAGTCATGCATCAAACTTCCGGTATATTAAGGATAAATCAGTACAGAAAACAAAAACAAAAACAAAAAAACAACCCAGTCCATCCCTCACTAACCCTTGCCCTCAGCTCATTGTAGAAGCAGGTTAGCAGCCCACTTGATAGGCAGTAGGTTGTCAGAAAACACAAAGGCCTGGACAGTCCTGGAAAAGGAGCAAAATGTAAAGAGACATTTTCTCAAATCCATGGAAACGAGAGACTTACATAAACCTCATTATACAATTTGCCATTGCTATAGATTCATATACTATTTTCAGCTGTTTTGCTTTTACATTTTAAAAGAAGCCATCTTGCATCTGCCAAAATATGAATTGAGACAGCCGCGCACCTTCACCTGCACTCATGCACACGAGCAGGGCTGTTGCCGTTCTGTAGGCTTGCAGTCCTTTTCTAGGGCTATGGCTCACACTGCTGGGCGAGTGATGCTGTGATGGTGACACCTTCCCCCTGGACCTGATTTCAACTAGGGCATTACAAATGGAAAACCATCATTCGCATATCGCTGAATCTCTACAGGGGAGAGGGTCAGAATGTGGCAGTTCTAATGGTACAGAGTAAAATTACTTTTACTTCCCAGATCTTCATGAATAGAAACTACAATTGTATCTCTATTTTGACAATAAGATCAAAGATGAGCTGGGAAATGGTAGATGTGTACCTGGACTTCTGGTTACTAGAGATCTTAAATTATAACCCACTCTGTACCCCGGCCCCCAAATACCAAGTAACTTAAGTCTAAGGATGCCTTTTCAGGTCTCTCCATCTGACTCTTGAAGTAGCCAGTTTGTCCTTCACTTTCAGGGGATGGGTTTTGACAGCAGCGTGCTGCAATTGGTTCACAGTCAATGGTGGTGACTCTCCAACTCTGCATTCAGTGTGCTCTGTGGGCATGTTGGTGACTTCAAATCCACCACGATGGGAATGTTTATACCACAGAAAATGACCAAAGCTGCAAACCAGATCTTTTTTTTCTTTTTTTAAAGATAGCTGGCTGTTAAACATTTATTATCAGCATAGCACTAGTTTAAGACAGATGTGTGGAAGCAATCATGAGGGTACCAGATGCTTAAACAGAAGAAGGAATTGATAGTGTTAGAAATGGGAAATGGCAGGGGGAAAGGATTCAGGAAAGGGAGCCCCAGGGCAAATATCACCACCTACTTCACTATTTCTCTGGAACTTGGTAATGCCCCAACCCAGACTATAGGACATCCCCATCCTCCACTCGCCTGGCACATATATTCATGTATACTCACCTTCAACCTGAAATTCCTTACTAACCATCACCAAAGGCACCCATAAAAGTCATAGATTGTACTCTCTGAAGCTGTACAGATAAAACTTGTATTTCACACATTATGTAATCTTTCTAGAAAGTAGTAGCATATACTTGCAAACTGCTTTGAAATTTTTATTTTAAAAAATTTTACAAAGATATAGCAGTACTTAATTTTTATTCCTTTTCCCATAAAGTATAAGGAAACTATTCATATGTGTGTCAAGCTGCTAGTTTTTAAGTAGAAACCCAATGCCTGACTGTATTTTGTTTGGCTGCTGAATTAATTAAATCCTTGAGACAGTGAAAAGCAATAAACTGCTCATAACAAATTGGTTACTTCATGCTTTTCACAACTTGAACTGTGAAGGGCAACCTAACCTCTACTTGAGATGACAGGTATGACTTCTAAATTATTTATTTTTCTTCCTTTGTTTACTAGAAAGAAAAGCTTTTATGGCACTGCAAAAAGTAGGAAATGAGAACCACAGGAAATTATATGTCTGAGATGTTAATATTGGTGCAAAGCTGGGCTCTCAATCAAATCTTATCTACAGACCTAAAACAGTCAAACTGGATACATGGTACACATTTTTTCTGAAAATCTTTGAGTCAAATTTCAAATAAGCTATGGGAGAAGCAAATGCTAAATAAACTTTGGACTATTGAAATATTTATCTGGCATACCCATGGAAACTTCTGCAGAGTCTTCCAACCAAAGCCCACAGACTCCGGTGCTCAGTAACAGTTTTGTCTGCTCTGGTTCCTCCCATCTTAAATTAAAAAACAAACAAAAAGAACAGCTCCCTTGAGCTATTTTGAGGAATCTCTCAGGTTCTGTTCCATTTCCCTGCTCTCTTTCACTCTTCATTCCACTCCAGTCAGGCTTCAGTGCCTTTACTCCACTGAAACCACTCTTGTCAAGGTCACTGAGAGTCTCAGGGTCACTTGTCCCTGACCACCTGACCAAGTTTCTTAACGGGAGTAGTACTTGGGACAACACCTTCCTCTAAAGCACTTTATTCTCTTAGCTTCAGTGATTCCTTTACTCCTACTACACTGGGTTCTCTTTCCCACACTCTGCTGGCTCCTCCTCTTGGCGAGGCTCACACTCACCAACATGTTAACATGGCTGAGCAGTTCTGCCTCTGTCTCTACCCATCTCCATCTCCATCACTGCCAGGCTGATGTCACTAGAGACCAATATCTTTCAATGATATCTACATGCAGGTGACTTCCCGCTGGGCAGCTCCAACCCTGGCTCCCACATTCCCATACTGTGCTGGGCCTGCATATTATGTAGTCAGCCCTGTGCTCAATGCAGGCTCGCTGAACTCACCAATGAGAGAAGGAATAACGATGCTTTTGAACTGTGTGTTGGAGAAGACTCTTGAGAGTCCCTTGGACTGCAACGAGATCCAACCAGTCCATCCTAAAGGAGACCAGTCCTGGGTGTTCACTGGAAGGACTGATGTTGAAGCTGAAACTCCAATACTTTGGCCACTTGATGCAAAGAGCTGACTCATTTGAAAAGACCCTGATGTAGGGAAAGATTGAAGGCAGGAGGAGAAGGGGACAACTGAGGATGACATGGTTGGATGGCATCACCAACTCAATGGACATGAGTTTGGGTAAACTCCCGGAGTTGGTGATGGACAGGGAGGAAGCATGGGGTCGCAGAGTCGGACATGACTGAGTGACTGAACTGAACTGAATGTCTTTATGCAGCATTTTATGTCTATAACTTTCACAGGGGAACATTTGTTAACTTCACAGATTTCTATAATATGCAGATTAACAAGGAGATAAAGACATTTAGCAGAAAATCACAATCATTTCCCAGGGAAAATTCCATTGTATTAAACCAGCCATTCAGAAACCAGTATATAATTCCATATGCTATTTTAACCTTTAGAATTTTGTCACAAACCATTACTATGCTTCTCAGAAAACAGAAGGCAGGTAAACTAACCAGTGATAATAACTAGGATTGATCTTTCTTTACAATTTACTTTTTGGTTCCAGTGAGTGCTTTTAGTATTCATCTCTTAATTCATCTGTCCTTAAAATGGACATAAGTAATTCCTTCTATTTTAAGATATAATAAAAATTGTAGATTTTATGCCTCTGATTCCTGAGGAGTCTTCTGAAGCTTTAGGTTTGAGTCTATGGAAAATGGCTTACTGTTAAAGCCACCCATCAACCTTCACCTGCCTTTATCAAACTTCCTTACTAATTTCACACTCTTCTTTATATTAAATGTTAGAAATTCTGATTTGAATAACAGACTTTGCTTTGTAGTTGTAATTTTCTTCCATCTTTACACTTACTATGATGAGTCAATAGTACCCCTTTCTCTATTGCCCTTTTTAAGATTATTATCATTACTATTAGTAATAGTATTACTATTAGCAATACTATTGCTGTCTCCTTTCTTCCTGTGTCCTTGAACTATAGGCCAGGGGAAGTCTGGAGTTAGTAAGACTTTTAGTTTCTAGTCTTGACTATGTTATTAATCAGTCATGTAAGCTTAATATATAGAATTATAAGTATTTTTAAATGAAGAAATGGATATGCATGGGGTTAAATGAACTTGCCCAAAAGAAAACACTAAAGGAACAAAGTAAACTGAAGGCATTGTTATTTTCATCCTCATTCTAGAAATCAATCCACTGTGGCTTTCATTTTCAAACTTTTTAAATAATAAAATCTGTAGCATTCCTAAATGCAGGTAGGATCTCATTTTCCAAGTTTACCAAATAAGAGGTTTTCAGACTTCTATTCTCTCAAGACCTAGTTACAAAAATCTCCTCCCATGAGATCTCTTCCATTGCCAACTATGGAGATTAGCCCTTGGATTTAAGGTATCTGCATGATTACTAATGAAGATCCTCCTTTTTTTCCTGTAAGTCATCCAAAGCTGATAAGAGTCCTCAGACAGTGCATTCTGTTTGAAGACTTCATAAGACTGAAATTGCAGATGAGTTGGGTACATGATCGAACAAGTGTGTTAAAGAGTGCCCATGGATACACCTGATAAAACTTGTATTTCACACATTAAATAATCTTCCCAGCTAACCTCTAGCTCAGTCTGCCCCCTTCCCTCAGTGTGTATTATGCTCCTCCAATACATCAGACCCCTTTCCTCCCTCTTCTGTTCTCACCTCTCCAGTATTCTGAAGGAAAACTGATGCTCTGGCTTTGAGGAGATGCACAGAAAGTACAACATTTAACTGGGATGAGACCAAGCTACCTCTAGGAAAATTCTACCAGCCCCTTACCTCCCTTTTCCCCACTCTTGTTTCCCTTCTAGAGCAAAGCCCTCTCCATCCCTTGGAGCCCAGTGAAAGTTATGCTGCCTCTGGCTGCCCTCTGAACCTCCTGCCCGTTGTACTAAAGTGCCATTCTTTCTATACTCCTCACCATTGAAAACTCCACATTACATCCCCTGAATCTTAGATAGATGGTAGAAGAAAAGGAGTTTAATTATATTGACCCACATCCTTCATTTATCATTCAGCTTACATTTCTAGGGCTATCTCATGACTGAGATCTCACTCAACCTGCATTTCTTTCACATATGCCAGATATTGAATGGTTTAATGACACAGGAAGATGAATGTAAGTGATTTTTGCAAGCTACCTAAGGAGATATATGGAGTTATCCGATTTCCAAGTGTTGCCAACTCAAATGATTTTAAGTTGGTAAAATGCTAAACTGTGTTGTATGTAGGTTATAGAAAAAGGAGAGAGGAGCTAATGGTGAAGAAAAGAAAATTACCTAAATCTTACCCTTTAGGCTACTCTCATTGTATCTATAAAGATCCAGGGAGGATGGAGGAAAAGTGTTGATAAATCGATTTCCTTCCCCAACAGAGGGATCAGAGTTTCATAAAAAATCTGCCTGCCAATGCAGGAGATGCGAGAGACACAGATTCGATCCCTGGGTTAGGAAGATCCCCTGGAGTAGGAAATGGCAACCTGCTCCAGTATTCTTGCCTAGAGAATCCTATGAACAGAGAAGCCTGGCAAGCTACAGTCCATGGGGTCACAAAGAATCGGACATGACTGATTGACTGAGCACAGCATAGCAGACAAAATTCCCCTTAAGCCAATAACCACTTTGCTACTTTAATGGAGAGACAGCCCTAGAGTCAATGATAGGAGTAAGATGGCCTAGATAGCTGATTTAGAGGAATTCTTTGTACCACAGTAACTGAATCATTCTCATTTTTGTGTCCTCACCAGGACCTAGACAGTGCATTATGTATAACATTGATCACTGGCAAATTGGTTCTCTACTGGAAGAACTAGTTAGGTGTAATTGACTCTTCTATAGTCTGATTCCCATAGTGCAGTCCATCAGAGTCTCAAGTGCAATGCTTTTACCCCTCAATGGAAAGGAGACAATTTTCATTACAGGAGGATGTGTACCACTCTACCTTGTAGCGTATTAGGTTCTGTCCTGGACCAGCTACCAATCACTGGGAGAAAGAGCATCAGCTCTAATCAAAACGCATACAAACCACAGCACCTGGGACTCTTAATTATGGCCCCAGAGTAAGTTCAGCATCTCCCCATGTCCTCTTTCTTTTTATTCTGCAGCCCCTACATATATCCAAGTTGGTACTGTAAAAAGAAGAAAATTAGTCATTTCCATAAATACATTTCCACTGATGTAGAAGTTACCTGCAACTCAGTCATGACTATGAACATGATGCATTTTCTATAAGTTATGTTTGATTACAACACTAAGCCCCTTTCACATTTTCTATCTCATGATGTATTGATTATCTATCACTATTTTTTATTTCAAGGTGATATTGGCTTATGGCCAATTAAGAATGCAATATCTCCTCTTTTAGAGAATAATCTATAGAGCAGCAGTAGTAACATTCTAAAATGGTCAAAAAAGAAATGCTTTTTCAAGAACAAAATAGAAAAAAGAAAAGGTGTGCTGATTATGTTTATGTTTAAATGTTCGTGTTAGCACTTGCCACTATCTGTCAACAAACTGATTATCTGAAAAATCTGAACAAAGAGGCTAAGCAAATGCACTTGTGATGATGCTAAATATAGCTATCTTTGTATTTTAGACAATACCATTTAGATCACATTCATGTGTATTTTCATTTACTCATGAGCTGCCAGATTCTACTAAAGTAGCAGTGAGCTATTCAGTCAGCTGAAAACAAGAATTTACATATTATATTAAGCAAAATAAGGTATTGACCTTTTTGCTGCTTTTTCTGATTACCTCCTGTACCTTTAAATAGAAGATGACTTTAACAGAAAAAGATGTCTTTAGTCAAAGTAAAAAGTTCACAGGTTATTTTGTAATCTTGGAGAGGAAATGTTATCCTAAGATATGATAAAATAAATATTCTGATTGTGGATTTTGACTCTGAACTTTTGATCACGTGGCATCGCCTGAGTAACAGGCTGTCAAATTCGAGAAGAGAAACAACTGGAGTAATTTCTGACACTTCAATAATCTCAAGAGTAATGGGAATACCTACATGATTGCAACAGAAACCCCAAATCATCAAGGCCAGGTTATGAGGTTTCTAGCTTCTTTTTCTGGAGAAGGCAATGGCACCCCACTCCAGTACCCTTGCCTGGAAAATCCCATGGACAGAGGAGCCTGGTAGGCTGCGGTCCATGGGGTCACAAAGAGTCGGACACGACTGAGTGATTTCCCTTTCATTATTCACTTTCATGCATTGGAGAAGGAAATGGCAACCCACTCCAGTGTTCTTACCTGGAGAATCCCAGGGACAGGGGAGCCTGGTGGGCTGCCGTCTATGGGGTCACACAAAGTCGGACACGATTGAAGTGACTTAGCAGCAGCAGCAGCAGCAGCCTCTTTTTCCTTTGCAGCACCTTGATAATGCAAACATTCTGAACTTCAGAATCTGAACTCTTAATTCACCATCTAAACAAATGAAACCATTTACTGTGAAACTTAGGAACGTCCAAACACTCACTTTGCATTGGTCTTCCATCTAAATATATTCTCTTTTAACAGTGTGCTTTTGTAACTATGGATTAAGCATCTATAAATTATAATATCAAGATTTTGCTATCAAAATAGAAAATGGATTCAGGTTTTAAAATCTACGACTGCTAGGAATAAGTAGACTCTAAAAAATATTTTTAAAGATCCTCCTTTCCCTCCCTTTCAAAGCTCTCTAACCAGTAATAACTATTACAACACAAAATAGCTCAAGAGGAAATTTTGAGATAGGTGGCATATCAGCTACAGACATATAAGGCTAGGTAAACTATGCCATGTACACTCTAGAACAATCAATCAATCAGCAAACAGCTGAGTATCTGTGAATAAAATACTGCTCTCAGTGCCGTGAGGCCATTCAATATTAAATGCTGGCAAAAAATTTAATCAGTCAATCTAAGAAAGAAATGGAAAATTTTACTTGAGTCAGATTGAGGATTATAACCCAGGAACAGCCTCTCAGAATGCTCTGAGAACTGTTCCACTCATTAGAGGTCAGAGCACAGTTATATAAGGTTTTGAGACCAAGGGCTGTACTTTAAATGACGTATTATTGACAATTTCACAATCCAGATCTATGCAAGCAAAGCAAGTAATGAGTCATAGATTATCATGATCCCTCACAAGATAAAGAAGGAAGGTTATAGCCTAAGGAGTTGTCTGGTTGGTGCTGGAAGAATGTTGCTTTTCATAGTTGAGCATGTATTTCTGCCGATGGCGAGGTTTGTTCCATGCATAAAGCAAATACATAATACACAGTAGAGGGCAGAGAGGAAGCCAAAGGGCAGAGAAAATATTTTCTGTTTAAATTTCTTTTGACTTGCCTTAGAATATGAATTTTTATTTCATCAATACAATTCATAGCTGAATTAAGCCCTCCGAGGCCTTTAAATTCTATATTGGTGATAAGAGATTCAATTTATAAAATAAACTCAGAAAACAGAGAAGCTATATTGATGCTTGCTTAGTTTCATCAGACCTGGATATCTCACCTAATCAATAAGGGTAATAACGCTTATTCCAGGGATCATTGAGAGAATTATGTCAGATAAATGTCTCTAAAACGCCCAGGGCAGTACTTTCACTTAATCGACTTTCGTTAAATGACAGTAGTGGTGACTAGTGTTGCTGTCCCTCTTCTTGCTGCTGCTGATGTTAATGAAGAGATCATACTGAAGAGGGCAGTCAGGAAACTTCTGCTTTATACATGATTAGATTTAAAGGACAGATTACATTTGAATTCCAAATAAATGGGAAGATTCATATGTCCTAAGGTCCTTCATGAAAAGACAGTGAGGGCTGAGAACCCAGGAAATACCAACTGTGACCTCCTTCTAGGTTTGCCCTTCAGAAAAGAGCACATGGTTTGGGGAGATTGATCAGGGATTCAGGATCAGGTTCAATCCTGTTGAATTCTTGCCTGTTGAATCCTGCCTGTTGAATCTCTTCACAACCACAGAGTTCTTCATGTTATCTCAGGAATTGAAAGGCCTGAAAGAGGAAAAATAAGACAGATCTTTTCCTAATGAACACCTCTCAGAACCTGACTCTTCCACATTGTTCTAGAGTTAAGCCCAACATAATACTAGTGTAAGGAGTGGATGGAGAAGCAGTCTGGGCCTCTGTTTTTCCCAGTCTCTCCCTTTTTTTCTGGTTTTCCATTTCCTTGTTTCACTCAGAGATATCTCTCCTCCCTGTACTCCCATCCCCAGACTTTTGAACTCAAAACTGACTTCTCTTTATCCTGGTCCTGAGTATTGGATGCCCCAGAAAGAATATTTTGAGGTGTGGCTTTCAATTATATAGGGGAGGAATAAATTTTTTTTTTTTTGGGGAGGAATAAAATTGTTTCCTCCACACTCTTAGGTTCATTGTCTAGGGCCCTGCAAATTAGATAACATATGAAAAATTAATAAAAGGGAAACAAATTTTATTTGATATTAATTTTTACATGATGTGGGGCTCTTCCTAGAAAAGAAGTTAAAACCCAAAGTGGATAGGGCTGAGAGCTTATATATTAATACCTTTTTTTAACAAAGAGGGGATTTTAGGTTTCAAAGAATTTCACCATGGAAAAATAAATATATGGGGGAAATGAATGGAAGATGAAGGCTTATGAAACCATGGGTAATCATTAGTCAAATCCATTTCACCTGTCTTTATTAATCAAGGTCATTTTAACTTTTGCTACAAAAGACTTCCATGTCCTCTAAGAGGCATATAACCTAAACAAGGAAGATACTTGTCTGAGTTCTTTTCTAGGAACTTGAAGTAAGCTGTGTTTAGTTCAGGCTGAGCTGGTTAGTACTACAAAAGACTACAGAACCTCCAACCGGGCATGCAAAAGTGTCTGTTTGGTGCCCTTTTGACATCAGAGGGCACTAAGTGCTCTATTTTTGAACGTGCCAATGCTTGCAGCTTAGTTATGCCTGCGTGGAAGGATAGTTACTACCCGTTTTTCCAATCAGCATTCCCCACACTCCCCATGCACTCCTGAGGCCTCAGACCACCCTGTTTCTTTTTTCTTTATCCCATAAATACCTGGAACCCTTGGTGCTCAGAGAGGTAGATCTGAGACATGTTTTCCCATCTCCTCTCTTGGCCACCTTGTGAATAAAACTTCTCTTCGCTGCAGGCCTTGGCAACTCAACATTCTGTCTTGCTGTGCAATGGGCAAAGTGCAGCTGGTTTGGTAACACTATGAGCAAAGATTATTTGTGTAGGTCCATCTTGGTGCCAACTTTCCCTCTTCTTCATGGCCATAAAACTTCCCTGGGAGAGGGGATATATGGTAGTTCTTATTTCTCAGGAGTTTCTACTTTTAGTCAGATAAGGGAAGTTCCAGGAAGGCTTATATCTGCATCTGTTGAATCTCAAATGTCTTTAGCTCAAATTAACACATGCCAAAGTGGTTTATTTGGGGGTGGCGTATTCTGACCATCTTCAAATTACAACGTGTGAGCAAGACAGTATTAAAACTTTCAAACTGAACTGCCTGATTTTGGCTCACCCAGTTCCTACTCCATGTCCCACATGAATGAAGAGAGCAGTAAGATTGTCACAAAGGCAATACTTTTACTGTTGAGTGGTTATTTTAAGGTCTATGGGAGCTTCTACAAGGCACCTCTACTAATACAATCTGAACTGCAGAAAGCACATAAAATCATCTAAACTGACTCTGTTAAGGTTTCAAGGTTATGTGTGTATATAACCACATAGGCATGTGGCATAAGTTATGATGAAACTTTAGAGAATATGAGTGCAGAATATTTATTTTATTTGTCAAAGTCATGATCTCATTTCTTTTTTTCATGATCTTTAATGGAACTATGATTCCAAATTTATTTGTTTAAGAATATTCCTGATGCAGAGAGAGAAATGAAATCATTAGGGTAGGCATCAAACATAACCTTCAGAATTTCTTGCCCATGCCTTACTTCTAGAAAAACCAGAAACCAAACTTTTTTTGTCATATAAAAGATCACATATAAATTCTCAGTAATTTTTGGTTCAAGTGAAAGTGCTGCTTTTTCAAAACAAAATGCCTTTTGTGATTTAAAATGTTAATGACAATTTCACGCCTAAGTCTCTGTATGTCAATGGAGCATATGTATCTTTCTGTATTCCAATATTGCCAACATTTCTCTAGTTCTCTATTACTTTAATACCCTGGGTTAGGCTCAAACTGCAAGTTACTATGACAACAGAGATAACTGTGGCTGCTGGCACCAGTGGACTCCTCTGTAAATCACACTTTTAAGGGTAATTTTTATAACAAAATATTGTTTAAATTGCTTCAAAGTTAAGGCAATTATGTTTCAGATGACAAACATCAGAGTAAAGAGAAAAGCAAATTTACTAACTCTAGACCAGTATTACAACAATGCAAACTATAGACAGATGCAGTTTTAGTGGTTGGGGCTCCTTACTCCACACACTGCTGTTGGTTCTGAGCAGAGTAATGTAGGCATCTTACTTCACAGGTTTATTGAATAGTAAAACGATTCATGCTGGTCTTCCCTTATTTCAACTTATTGTCATACTGTGATTTTTCAATGTGTTGCCACGGAAATGGTTTCTTTGATACAACTGAGGTGGATATAACTTATTTTCTGCTATTAATTTCATCCATTAAAATCTCTTAGTACTTAAATGGTCACCTATGGTTCCAATTTATTCTATATATGTATGTAATTGAGTGATCTCCCGTGAGATTGCAGACAAACAGGGTTGCAGTCATCTCATGGCTCAAATGGGCCAGAAGACCTACATCTAAGATTGTTCCCATCATTTCTGACAGACCTCAGTTCCTTTCCTGTGAGTTCCTCCAGAAGACAGCTCACAATACAGAGGCAGGCTTCCCCCAGAGCAAGTGATCCAAAGGAAAGAGAAAGTATTCAAAAGGAGGAAAATTAAGTTCTACTTCTTGAAAAAAGGAGCATCAAAGAATTTATGCACATTCATTTAAAACCACCACATCAGAGTTACGTAAATGTTAACTAGTATTGCTCTTCTGATACTTTTACAAATCACTATGACTCAGTAATACTTTGGTTTGGTTTTGCTTTTCTCTTGTATCTTCCCTTTTCTCTTTCTGCCATTCAGTAGGTAGCTGGTTGACCCCTCGTTGTCTCTAGGGACTTATGTGGCTTCAGGAAACAGGAACTGGCTCACCAATCTGCTTAGGTCCCCTCAGTGACCAGCAGTCACAGTTTGGGCCTCAAAACAGTTTTACTGCCATTTGTTTCCAGAATCATTGCTTTATAATTCCTCAGATGTTCTACTCTGCTTTTGAAGGGGGGGAGGTGTGTGGGAAAGGAAGCTAAATAGTAATATACATTATGTACAGAAGTTTAATTTTTCTCAGTGATTGCCCATTAAAGGAAACAATAAATATAAGAAATATTGTTTTCTAGCATATTACCAACTAGAAATTGCTATTCTCTTTTTTAACTCTGACTATTGATTCACCAGAACACCTGTTTTGATTTATCCTGTAAGTTAGAGCTTGCTGTATATTCCAAAAATAGATTGGAAAGAGATGTTACAAATATAGAAGTGGGATATGCACATGTTAAATATACAGCTAGAGTTCTGATTAATAGGTGTTAAACAAAATTACTTTTATTCTAACAAGCTGTTATGCATGTTTCAGTAAAATAGCAATCAATCATGACTCAATGCTATTTAAAGATGTGTACTGTTATCGCTTTACTTTACTTTAAAGGGATAATCGTCAGTCTTATTCCTCACATACACACACCTACCTCCATACCCACATATACACACATACAAGGATTGCAAAGATTTTTTTCTCTTCTTTCCTTTTAACTACAAAAGCAAATGTTTTCAAGGTCAAAAATGTTTAAATTTCATTAAAGTTTTTTTAAAAAAGAGGAAAAGTCATGCAATCATCCAGAGGTAAATACTTCTACATTTTTCCTATTCTAGTTGAAATGATATAGTATATTCAATTTTGTATCCTGATTAACATCAAAGCATAAGTTGTCTCCCTTCATTAAGAACTCTTCAGATATATATTACTAAATCAGGAAAGTTAATGAGGCCTGAAACAAAATAATTTCTTGACTTATACTCATTTAGTCAGAAACTCAAATGATTTTGAATACTCTGATTCTGAGAACATGTAGTCAATTGCATTCAGTCCTGTTTCACTCATCAAATAGTTATTGGATGCCTGACATGTGAGTGATAATAAGAAAAGAGTTTATAAGATACTGCCCTTGCCCTCAAGGAACTAAAAATTGAGTTGAAAAGGCAAAATTGTAATACATTAAACAGCTAAATAATAATACAAAGCAGTATATAATGAGGAATTCAGAAGCATTGCATAGACCATAGGGTTCAGAGATAAAAAGACTTAAGAGTAATTTAAGTAGAGGACAAAAGTGTGTGGCTGTCAACTCATAAACATACAATTACAGGCATAATCAGAAACCAGCTTCTCAGGCTATTTGTCCATCTAGGACCATTCTGAAAATCCATTATTCCCCAGTTCCCTGAAGAGGCAAGCAGGCACTGGGAAACAAGAAGCCACACACTGTTGAGCCCAGGATGGCAGGGATGGTGTCCATGGCAGATTACCATCTAACTCTTTCTACCCCACATACAAGTTATACATGCAAAACTGAATTACAAACAGCAAAACCATGCATTTATGATGGAAAATATGCAAAAAAGATATGCAACTATTACGGATTTCCATTTAAATATGGTGATGGCTCCCAAGGTTAATGCAGATCAGTTTCTCTTAATTACTAATTTAAACATGTGAGTCTATTTTGGCCTCAGAACAGTTTTAGATCTTTCTTTTAAAAATATAGAAAATGTATTTGAATGTGTTTAAAACAGCTTAAAGGAAATTTTAAAAATTCTTTCTGGAATAAAAAATATAAATACATTAAACTACAAGATGAATTTTTCAGGAGAACTGAAAACTGGCTTGAATGAGCATTATATTTGACTGTTAACTATTATAGTTATTGTCACAATCATTATACAATTAAACTAAAACCACATCACATGTAATATGAGAATCAATGGAATCAGAAATATATACAGCTAACGTGTCATCTTTTTGTCTTTAGCTTCTAAGCACCTCTGAGATATTGGAGTCAAATATTGGGTCAAGGACACAATAAGAAATCCCTGTGCAACATGCATAAAATTTTCCTTATCTTATGCATGTCCACATCCTTTACAAACTGTAATTTCCATGATGTTAAAGGATTTCATACTGTGATCTTTAGCAACAAGGCAGGACCTTAGCAAAGGAAAATTTATGCCATTTTGTAATGTCTGGAAATGTAGCAGGAACATATCAGTAATGAATCTTGTTTCAAATCTTTGAGTAATTATTACTAATTTCCTTTTCACTGTATTATCACCCAAAAGACATAGCACAGGAATAATAAAATCCCTCAGAGATTCAGTAGCCAAAAAGCCAACTATAAATTGGATTTCATTTAGGCATTTATCTATTTTTAATGTTGTAAATGCCCAATCTTTTTGTATTAGAAAGACTACTGGAACAGACGTCTGAATGGATAGGGAAAGAGGTTCAGGACTTGCATTAAGCCATTAGTTCTGAAATAAGCAACAGCCCCAGGCAGTAGTCTCATCAGAGGGAGGCCTACAGCCATGGCGAGGCAGCCAAAGTGGGAGGGCTGCCCTTACCCTTCTCTATCCACTCAGAAGCTGAAACTTCGCCATTTAATAGAATATAAAGTAGGGGAGACAGGGTGACACCAGGGATGGGTAGTTCCCACAGTGCTGAACTAAAGATAGAAACAGAAAGTTTGGTATTAGTATACTCACATTTTTCTCTATTTTATTTGCTCAGAGTACCAAGTTGAAAGGAACAAAAATTCCAGGGAAAAAATTCCCATATCAGCATCCTGGAACTAGAAGAATATGCCCAAAGCTGGAAATTTAATTGTTTCTTAAGGATTATGTTTGTGCTTCTGAAAAGAAAATAACAAATGTATGAAAAGAGCAAAGGCACAATGAAGGAATTTCTTTTGAAATTGATAAAACACTGAATGTGAAGATTAAAGGGATTTACTGAGACACAAACTCAGTCAACTCAATTATAGTCTTACATCCTGAGTAAAACTTTCAATTACTGCCATGTAATTAGACTGGATTGCTTGTGATCCTCCATATTTGCCACCTACATTCTGCTGTTGCTTTACTATACTGTTCAAGCCTGCATCTTGGATAGTGGTAGATTCCAAGCCATCACTGGAATCACTGGCCTCACTATTCTGGCCCACCAGGGAGTCACTACAAAATTCCTTTCTTTAATCAATAGGTGAAGCATTGCAGTCATTAAGACTAATCCATGGAGGTCATCATTTTCTAGAAAAATGATTCATAAACTTCATCTCACCTGCGTGATACACTCAGTCACCTCAGTCATGTCTAACTCTTTGAGACACCATGGACTGTGGCCCACCAGGCTCCTCTGTCCATGGGATTTTTCAGGCAAGAATTTGGAGAAGGAAATGGCAACCCACTCCAGTATTCTTGCCTGGAGAATCCCAGGGATGGGGGAGCCTGGTGGGCTGCTGTCTATAGGGTTGCACAGAGTCGGACACAACTGAAGCGACTTAGCATCAGCAGCAGCATACTGGAGCAGGTTGCCATTTTCTACCCCAGGGGATCTTCCCAACCCAGGGATTGAACCCACGTCTCTTGCATCCCCTGCCTTGACAGGCAGATTCTTTACCATTGCAACTCCTGGGAAGCCCCTGGGCCATCTGGGAAGCCTATGACTTAGAAAACCCAACCCACCCAGAGATCACAGGCAAAAGCAATGCCTGTCTTAGAAACACAGCTTATTAAGCTGTTCAGGTGAGGATCAGTGAGCATATGCCCTCTGAACATGAGGGCACAGGTGCCTTATGTGTCAGCTAAATAATATTCTTGTTGCACATATAGTGTCATGGTATGTAAATCATGTAAATCCCTGATGAATGACTTTGGGGTTTAAAGCTAGTTGTTTAGTTTCAATGTCAGAATGTAAATGAGAGTTAATGGACCAAGACTGAAAAATACAGGGGAAAAAAAAATCTACCTGAAGATCAAGTGACAATCATCCATTGTTTACAAATATACAAAAAAAGACAGACTTAAAATGTCTCACCAAAAAGATCAGTTGACAAAAGACATTGGAGTAATGTCTGTGAAATTTGTGAGGAAAGGAATATGAACCAAGAATGTCCAGAAAGTCAGTCTCAGGTATGAAAATGCCCCAAACCCTCTATGGACCTCGCTTGGAAAAAACAACTTCATAGAGTACTCCAACCAAGATGAATCAAAAATTTAAAAACTTAATAAAGGTCTACCTTTATAAAGGGTCTCTTGAGACTTAACTTTTTTAGTTAGAATTCCAAACTTGGAAATGCAACTGGATACGTGTTGTTAGAAGTATTCAATAGCCTGGGGACATATCCTTCCCATAATTCTAGAAAATATGTTTCCTGAACCCCATTCTTCACCCCAGAGTTCAGCTGGAATCCTTTGTTTGGCATATCTAAAGTGAAAGTGAGAGTTGCTCAGTCTTGTCTGACTCTTTGTGACCCCATGGATTGTAGCCCACTAGGCTCCTCTGTCCATGGAATTCTCCAGGCCAGAATACTGGAATGGTAGCCATTCCTTTCTCCGGGGGATCTTCCCAAACCAGGGATCGATTCAAGGTCTCCCGCATTGCAGGCAGATTCTTGACCAGCTGAGCCACCAGGGAAGCCCTTGGCATATCTAACAATCATTTAAAAGAGTACTTGGCTGGTGATCTCCCTAGTAGTCCAGTAGTTAAGACTCCAGGCTTTCACTGCAGGGGGCACAGATTTGATCCTTTGTTGGGGAACCAGGGATCCTGCATGCCACCAAGTGTGGCAAAAAAAAAAAAAAATTACTTGGCAAAGTTGGGGTCTGGCATTGCTAACAGTGGCTAAATGATCTCCTGTAGTTATGACATGGACTGGGAGAAACCTGAAAGGGAAGTTTCTTTTCTCCAAGCTTTGTCTCCTTACCCCTCAATATATACAATCAGAATTTCCTGGAAATAAGTGGGAACCATTTAATTGCCAAGTAACCTGAAAACTTGTTCTCAACATTTTAATTCATTTTTAATGATCTGAATGATTAACTTTTGCTATGAAAGATAAATACATCATCTGTCCTTAGCCCCACTGCGCAGCATCTTCAACCAAAGTTTTGTGATATTCCTCCTCTCATTATGACATAAAAATTACTATTTATTGTGTCCTTTATTTTTTCAGTTCCCTGTACCTTTATTAACATTAGCCTCACCCATGATTTACATAACAACCCATTATTCATTACTATTGTGTACTCTTAAATATACACAAATATGCAAAAAAATTATAATTATAAGTAAACTATTGACAGTGGTTATGCCAGGGTGGGATTCAATATCATTTTTATCTTCTTTTATTTATTTTCCAAATATTCAGTAATGTTACTAATTACTTTCATAATCAGAAAGAGATGCTTTAAAATCAATTTGTGTGTCATATGATCTTTCATTTCTGAATATAAGCAAAACTGTTGTTGTTCTTGTTCAGTTTCTAAGTCATGTCTGACTCATTCAATTCCCATGAACTGCAGCATGCCAGGCTTCCCTGTCATTCACTATCTCACTGAGTTTGTGCACTCTTGTCCATTGAATCGGTGATGCCACCCATTCAGTCTTATCCTCTGTTGTTCCCTTCTCTTTCTGCCTTCAATCTCTCCCAGCATCAGGGTCTTTTCCAGTGAGTTGGCTCTTCCTATCAGGTGGCCAAAGCATTGAAGCTTCAGCTTCTGCATCAGTCCTTCTAATGAATATTCAGAACTGATTTCCTTTAGGATTAACTGGGCCCCAAAACACAAAAATAATATTAAAAGCTACTATCTCTGGGTGATGGATTAGGGTAGTCTTTCCCTATTTTCAAGTATTTTTTTCTATAATGATTTTTTTTGTTTTTAATAGAAAAGGCTATCCTTATAAAAACTCAAGAGTACAGAACAGCTTTGGGGAACGTGTATACACCCATACCATAAAATATTTATTGTGCTTTACTTCTATTTCACACTCAGAATTTAATAGACTGCAAGACACTCTACAGATAAGCCACCTGGTGCCCAGCGAGCTGTAATCAAATAGGCAGAAGCAGAGAGGTGACCTATCAGCACTGTTTTGTCACGCTGCATGTGTCACTGGAGAGCAAGCACTGCTTTAATTACTAGTCATTTGAATTTCTGATAGATATTACGGCAGAATTTAAATCCTGTTAATTTGCTTTGGCAGCTTGACAAGGGGCTCATTTACAATCCTTTGAGGGAATTGCAAATTTCCCATGCTTCGATTTGGGGTGAGGTGGCATTATTCATACAAGAGCATGTGGTGGAATTCAGGGCTGAACATTACTCAGAATATATTTTTAACCCATCAGAAGCCTAAGTCATGATTTTTAACATTTGAAAGAAATGGTACAGGGAAAAAAAAATCAGTTACAAGCTTGAAAAATTCAAACATGGTCCAACATTTACAATTTCTTTTATCTAAAATTTTATCATTGGAATAATTTCACAGAAGTATAGGATAAATGCTAAGTTATACTGACCCCTCCCAAAAATGTGCCAAAATTCTTTTTGACTAATGTCTTGAGCAAAATACTTTCTTTAAAAACCTATGTTTTTTCCATTTTAAAACTTAAATGCCACAAACAGAAATTTTCCCTTTCCTCATTTTTACCTCCATCCAAGCCCTAAGTTCAATGCCATGAACATTTGGAATGCTAAATGAATTCTAATTCTCAGGGGGGCAGAGGGGGAGCTCAGGCCAAGTTAAAGTAAAATAAAATTACAAAAAGTTTCAAATGTGACTTTGAGAACAGTGAAGCCTTGTCATTCAAAGAAGAGATTTAAGGCTTCCAGGCTTTGTCTTAGGATCTCCTTCACACAGGCCAAATATCAAAAGAGCCTTGGGTTAATATATGTAAAGCATGTGTATTCCTCTCAAGAGGAAAAATTTCAAAGCAATAGTCATTTTAGATCTTTTCCTTTTTCAAAATGCAAATTTTATCTTTTTTCTGGTTTTATGTCCATGGATGGTCAGTAGTTGATTCTTTTCTTAAAAATCAATAAAGCACAAGTTCATAGGATGACAAAAGTAGGCAGTAAATTTAGAATGATCAGATTTCAACCTCTAAGTTTCTGGAGCAGAAGAAAATCAACCCATTAAACTTAAAATCAGTGGAAGAATTAACTCAGTACCTAAATATATGTTGGAACAAGATATTAGCTCTCTAATGAGTGTTTTCAATTTGATCATCACTCTCTCTGATTTCTAGGGACCTCTTGATGTAGTGAACTGTCTGCATATGCTGTACATTATTCAAAATCTGAATAATGACTGACTTAAGGGAAGAAATATGGATTTGTACATTACTTCTGTTCCTTTCCTCTTCTGAGTCTCTGATCTCAGTGGACTTTCGTCTAACCCAGAAAGATAAAGCTGAAGAAAGTACTGACCTTTAGCTTCTTAATAAGTAACTGAAAAGCAAAGATAGATGCAATTAAATAGTACATATTCATTACTTAAGCATCAGTATTCTCACTTGATAAAAAATGTAAAGTTTAACTTCCATCAGCCAGCTCTGAAATTTGTTGTAGGTTGAAACATGCCTTTTTCTTGATTTTATTTTACCTTGGTGTTTGGGGTCCTTGATTTAACAGAAGCAGTTAAGCAATTGCCACCTCATCTCTTTGATGCAGTAAATGCCCTGGTCTGAAGACTCAGCTCTGTTTTCTCTAACTCCTGAGACTTGCAATGTCCTTGCCATCAGGCATCTTTTCATCTTCTCACTGAACATCAGTCTCAACTGCAGAGTTCAAAACTGTGTAATATTGAAGAGTCAATTAGTTGATACTTTTGTGGACACTCAATGCTTCAGCAACCCAGATCTGTGAAATGATTTCCCCAATATCCCCTGGTGCCGGGAGCCAGCATGAGGAATCCCATCCGTGACAAGTTCATGTGGCAGAGGCCTGATGGGCAAGGTGAGTCAAGCCTCAGGTTTTCCCCCTAGTATTTCCTGAGCATGTACCCCAAAAAGAAGAATCTGCCTGCCTTGTACTTTTCCACTCTTCTGACACACTCTGGAAAAAGCTAACTCAGGGCTTTAGTCTTCTGCATTTGAAAGGGTGTTTCAATCCAAAAACCCCTCTGATGGCTTAAAACATCCTAGGAATGTAGGGGCATCCAAGGAGTCAAAATCATTAGAATAGGACTGATTAAAGGTTTCATTTGTTGAGCCAATACTTGCTGCCAAATTTTCATATCTTTTATTTGTAGATATAGTTAGTATATAGAAAAATAGGTAGTAGACCTGGTATTAGCAACATGAGATCTTTGAGTTAAGTACTTTCTTTTTTATAACCCACTGCACCTTTGTTCTACAGGAATGTAACTTTACTTAGTACTTTGAGGGTGATGCAAAGTAAAGAAAAAACACTTCTAGGGAAAAGGAGTTTTCTGGTTGATAGACAATTATCCAGGAATAATTGTCTATGTAAACCACCTGAGAAATGAGACCTTTTGTATACGGGAAGATATGCAAAAAGAAAGCCTGGTTTCAATGAGGGTCAGGACTGCTGCCCCTGCATAACTCTGCATATTCCATTATTTCTTTATGTACAACTTGGGGTATATAAGCTGATTTTGAAAATAAAGTCTGGAGTCTTGCACCAATGCTGGGCTCCCCATGTCTTTCTTTTCTCCCCTTTTCTGGCTGAATTCCCATCTGGAGCAGGGAGGCTCACCATGTCTACTTACTTGCCCTGGCTTCTAAGACCCACGCAAAAGGGAGCCTAAGGCAGGGCGCCCTTCGATATTCAAGTGGGCGCTGGTGGCCTAACGTAGATGGTGCAAACCTCTTGTCTCAAGGTTTTATTGGTTTTCCCCGTAAACCAAGTTATTCAGCCTCTTTTTCTCCACCTAAATTTCCTACTATACTATTTCTTCCTAATCTAATCTTATATTTCTAAATAAATAAGTTGTCCTTGCCTATCCATCTCCCCTTCAAATCACCCTGGATCCACCGGGGCTGGACCCCGGCACCCTGGCAGCTGCAGATGGAGGGATGAATGCAGCATCTGTAATGGGGGCGGCAATGATGTAGATTTGTGATGTATGATCTGTATGTGCTGCGCTTGTGCTTAGTCATTCAGTCATGTCCGACTCTTTGTGACTATGAACTGTAGCCTGCCAGGATCCTCTGTCCTTGGGATTCTCCAAGCAAGAATACTAGAATAGGTTCAGTTCAGTCACTCAGTCATGTCCTACTCTTTGCGACCCCATGAATCACAGCATGCCAGGCCTCTCTGTCCATCACCAACTCCCATAGCTCACCCAAACCAAAGTCCATTAAGTCGGTGATGCCATCCAACCATCTCATCCTCTGTCATCCCCTTCTCCTCCTGCCCTCAATCTTTCCCAGCATCAGGGTCTTTTCCAGTGAGTCAGTTCTTCACATCAGGTGGCCAAAGTATTGGAGTTTCAGCTACAGCATCAGTCCTTCCAATGAATATTCAGGACTGATTTCCTTTAAGATGGACTGGTTGGATCTCCTTGCAGTCTAAGGGACTCAAGAGTCTTCTCCAATACCACAGTTCAAAAGCATCGATTCTTTGGCCCTCAGCTTTCTTTATAGTCTAACTTTCACATCCATACATGACTACTGGAAAAACCATAGCTTTGACTGGACAGACGTTTGTTGGTAAAGTAATGTCTCTGCTTTTGAATATGCTGCGTAGGTTGGTCATAACTTTTCTTTCAAGGAGCAAGTGTCTTTTAATTCTATGGCTGCAGTAAACATCTGCAGTATTTGGGAGCCCAAGAAAAGAAAGTCTGTCCCTGTTTCCATTGTTTCCCCATCTATTTGCCATGAGTGATGGGACCAGATGCCATGATCTTAGTTTTCTGAATGTTGAGTTTTAAGCCAACTTTTTCACTCACCTCTTTCACTTTCATCAAGAGGCTTTTTAGTTATTTTTTGCTTTCTGCCATAAGAGTGGTGTCATCTGAATATCTGAGGTTATTGATATTTCTCCTGGCAATCTTGATTCCAGCTTGTGCTTCATCCAGCCCAGCATTTCTCATGATGTACTCTGCATATAAGTTAAATAAGCAGGGTGACAACATACAGCCTTGATGTACTCCTTTCCCAATTTGGAACCAGTCTGTTGTTCCATGTCCAGTTCTAACTGTTGCTTCTTTACCCATGTACAGATTTCTCAAGAGGCAGGTCAGGTGGTCTGGTATTTCTATCTTTTTAAGAATTTTAAGAATGGCTACCTGGAGTAGGTAGCCATTGCCTTCTCCAGAGGATCTTCCCAGGGACTGAACACAGATCTCCTGTATTGCAGGTAGATTCTTTACCATCTGAGCCACCAGGGAAGCCCATAGATCTGTATAGATCTGTGATATAAAAACAAAAACAGAAACAAAAGAAGTACTATTCAGAGGCTAAAAAAAAAAGCCCCTACACAAATGCAAACAGAGCTCTAATAAAATCGAGAGTTTCTATTTATTAAGCTGGCTTTGCTCTAGCCTCTTTGATAGGTTGAATGGATGCACTGTAATCCATGCATCAACCTTCTAAGAGAACATCTCTTCTCATCTCCATTACACACATGAGAGCAAGGCACTGAACAGTTAGATCATCTGTCCAAAGTCCCACAGCTAAAAAGGCAGCACCAGGAACCTGGATTCCAATCCAGCTCTGGCCCAGACCCTACGCTCTAAACCTCTGAGTACAAAACATTTTCATGACTTGCTTTACACAAATTTTTTTTAATGCAAAATCATGTATTGTCAATGTTTCCCAAATCCCAAATGAAAACACATATCTGGTTAAGTGATTTTTTTATTTCTGGATTTGCTTGATAATAATGATTTTATATATGTGTATATATATATACATAATATACATATATATATGTATTTAATACTTTATTTTTCCTTTTTAGGGCTTGCACCCCAGCATGTGGGATGGAACCCATGCCCCCTGCAATGAAAGCACAAAGTCTTAAGCACTGGACCAAGAGAGAAATCCCCTTATACTTTTAAAAGGCATAAAAACTAAGTTGTTACATGATTGAATCACCTTGACTTGAAATGAATCATTTTAACTTGAAATGAATCACGTCACATAAAAAGTTAAATGTTTCATTGCCAGAGTCCAACGAAAGGCACAAATTTATACACTGAAATGTATGTCAGCAATATAGCCTTAAATTTTGTTTGTGGATGACTTTCTTTCCTCTTTTTGAGAATAATAGGTCAAGCATGTCATTGGCAGGCTTGTATAAGTTTAAAGCATCTCAATGCATTTGTCCCCTTTCCATTAGACCCCATTAAGGGCTAACCTCCTCACTGTCCATTATTTTCTTTGCCCTTGGCTTAGTCACTTAATGGCTCTGATCTTTAGTACCTGTAGGGTTGTGAAACAGCTTTGAGATAATGGGTGCGAAGAGCTCAGATCATACCTGCCTGTAATAAACCTCAGTTATTATCAATGTCATTTTCATTATTAATAATGCTTTTCTCTAGATGAGGTGTTAGATGTGTCTGCTCACTGCACCTCCCTCTTTGCTTCTCCTGGTATCTGCCCCTCCCACGCCCCTCCTCTGAGGGGTTCTTTCCAGTTCCTTGGGTTTGGAGGGGCTGTCAGTCACATTGCCCACACATGCTGGCTACAAGTGTGGGCTATGACTCATGGTGATCCAGTTAAAGGCTTATGTGGGATTCCCAAACAGGAGTTGAAGCCAAGTTCTTCTTTTATTTTGAATTAAAAGTTCTAAGAATGTAACTACAAAGCTGTCTAGGGTCATATTCTTGTGACATACCTGTAAAGGAGCCAGAGAGAAACTGAAGTCTTTCAGGGACAGCTAAGCAAAGGCAAAATATACCTGCATCCAGTTGGACTCTCTTCCTTCCAGGTACCATAATCACTAATGGCCCATTATGTCCAGTTTTCAGAAACTTGTAATTGAAAGACTTCTGGCCAAATATGTTATTCATGAATGTTACTCATTCTTTCTTGCATGTATTCATTATATGTTAATTAGATGTCTACCACATGTTGGATTTAAATAGAAAATTATATATCCTGTCCTTGATATTTACAAGAAACTGAGCAGTTGGAAAGTTTTCAGAAGAAACTTACTGTTACGGAATTGTTTGAATTTTTTTAAGGTCTTGGACTTTAGGGATGATTTATAGTTTTCTGAATCAGAACTCTGTGCCTCATTCATACTGAAAGTAGAACCCTGAGGGTTAAGCTACCCTATCTCTCATTTTTTAAAAATCTGAGTCCAAAAGTAATATATATTGTTTCTAGAACATAGAAAGTATAGAAAAACACAAATAAGAAATAAAAACCATCCATAGACCAACTACCAAGAAGTAACTTCTGTTAATATATTGATACATTTGTTTCTAATAAGAAAACGCTCATTTTGTGAACTAATTCTTGGGTCTGTACCTTGGAATCATTTTGACCCATCAAGATATTCTATTCATTTAATTCTCTCTTCTGTCACATCAAAATTAGATGGCTGTTTAGAGTATAATAAAGATGCTTCAATGGGATAATAAGAGCAGCAGTTAGCCATGCCTTCCTATTAAAAGACCAAATCCTGCCTAACTGACAACTGTCCACGGTCAATTGGTTGTCTTCAGCAGGGGATAATTAGAAAAGCTGCCTGCAGCTGCCGCTTGGGCTGTGAAGCCTGAACTAGATGATACATGTGAGAATTTGTCCATCCTGGGAGACAAAAGAGGAGGCAACAGAATCCTGGTACATCTAAGATTTGAGGCTTAATGAGAGCGCCAGCCTCCTCTCCCCACATACAAAGAACACCAGCAGACCTATTAGTCTGCCCATAAAAGAGCTCCATCAGAAACTGAACCATTAGTTTTCTCATAGAATTTAAGGTCACCCATTCCTGGCTAGATGTTTTGACAAACTGTACAACTCATTGCAGGAAAAAATGTGAGTGTTTACCTTCAGCTTAGGGGTGAGTGGAATCTGTGACACCACATTCACCCAGACCCTTCTCAGAAGGGAACTTGCTTCTTCAGAAGCACCTAAGGTGGGTATAACCAGCCCATTTCAGGTTAGGGCCAATTAGCAGACAGCGTTCATGACTTCCCCTTTCACATGGCATCCTCAGGTTCTCATGCCAATGCAGAGTATCTCTGATAATGAAATGAACAAGCTCTGCAGATGGGTCCCTGGGTTCAAGTTCATGAAACTGGTCCTAATTCAATGAACTTCTTTCTCTCTGTTAATATTAGAAGAGTTCATACTTTAAAGCTTTTATTATAGTTCCAGCATATAATAAGCGCTCAAGCAATGTTAACTCTTCTCACTATTTATCCAGCAACTATCACCATGGTAGTTATATGTTTAGAAGTATCTATTACAAAGAGTTGAAAGCTTTTGAAGCAAAATAAAAATGACAAGAAAAATAAGGATTTTCCTCCCTAGATAGTTTAAGAACTATTCTTATAATCCTATGGATAATATTCACTTCCGTAAAGAATTTATGGCTAAAGTTCTGTCTGAATTATCACAAATTCTGAGGTGATGGTTTCTTAATTATTGATTCTGAACCTCTTTCTTAATGCTTATCTTTCACACTCATAACCTTCTCATCATGAAAATCTTATGACTTTGGTAATGGAAATCTCTTCTTTCAGACTAACCCTCCTACAAACTACAGTTGTATATAACAGACAAAATGTAAAAAGCAACCACTGCATTTTCACTGGAGAGCGACCTAAAAGAGGCAGAATGGGAAGGCATGCAACTCTTAAAAGAGGCAACTAAATCAAGTAAGACATTTATTCAGCTTCTTCTGGGGGACACAGTCCAATCCTGAGCATAGAGTGTAACTTCCAGTCATTTAGTTGCTAAGTTGTGTCTGACTCATTGTGACCCCTTGACTGTAGCCCACCAGGCTCTTCAGTCCACGGAATTCTCCAGGCAAGAATACTGGAGTGGGTTGCCATTTCCTTCTCCAGGGGCTCTTTCCGACCCAGGGATTGTAGGGAACTTGCATCTCCTGCATTGACAGGCGGATTCTTTACACACTGAGCCACCGGGGAAGTCCATTTAATCTCCAGTAGACAGCCTTAATCTTATTAACCTGATTCTCTGTGGACTACCACAGTAGCTGGAAATTGAAAGACATTTCAGAAAGGAGTCAGAGTAGTACATTGACTACCCCAAATTTTGTGCATTAAATGCGCCCAAATTCTCCCTTAACCTTTGAATCCCACTTGTACAGGTTAAGATTCTAAGGACTCAAGAGGAAAGCGATAGCTGGAAAGTTGAAAGACCTGTGCTTAGATCCCAGTAGTCACTAACCATAGGAGATACAGTGTGGAATTCAAGATCCATCAAATTAGAAGGATTTGTTAAATGTTTTTTGCTTCCATCAGAACATTAAAAAAACTAAGATCACAGCATCCGGTCCCATCACTTCATGACAAATAGATGGGGAAACAATGGAAACAGTGACAGACTTTATTTTCTTGGGCTCCAAAATCACTACAGATGGTGACTGCAGCCATGAAATTAAAAGACACTTGCTCCTTGGAAGAAAAGCTATGACAAACCTAGACAGCATGTTATAAAGCAGAGACATTACTTTGCCGACAAAGGTCCATCTAGTCAAAGCTATGGTTTTTCCAATAGTCATGTATGGATGTGAAAGTTGACTATAAAGAAAACTGAGGGCTGAAGAACTGATGCTTTTGAACTGTGGTGTTGGAGAAGACTCTTGAGAGTCCCTTGGACTGCAAGGAGATCAAACCAGTCCATCCTAAAGGACATCAGTCCTGAATATTCATTGGAAGGACTGATGCTGAAGCTGAAACTCCAATACTTTGGCCACCTGATGTGAAGGACTAACTCATTGGAAAAGACCCTAATGCTGGAAAAGATTGAATGCAAGAGGAGAAGGGGATGACAGATGATAAGATGGTTGGATGGCATCACCAACTCGATGGATATGAGTGTGAGCAGACTCCAGGAGTTGGTGAAGGACAGGGAAGCCTGGCGTGCTGCAGTTCATGGGGTTGCAAAGAGTCGGACATGACTGAGGGACTGAACTGAACTGAACTGAACTGTGAACTTCAGAAGGGCCATGCCTCAGGAGCAAAGAGCTCTTCTCAATCTCTAAAATGAGAGAAACCAGATGCAAAAGACTATATATTTTATGATTCTGTTTATATGAGTGATTAAAGAAAGTAAATTTATAGAGACAGAAAGCAGGTCAGTAGTTGCCTAGGGCTAGGGGTGAGAATGAGGATTAATTGCAAGTGGGCACAGGGGAGATTTTTCGAGTGATGGGAGTGTTCTAAAACTGAATTGGGAATAAACAAAATGTGGTATATATACACAATGGAATATTATTCATCCTTAAAAAGAAAGGAAACTCTGACACGTGCTATAACATAGATAAAACCAGAGAGCATTAATAGTAAGTGAATTAAGCCAGTCACAAAAGGGCAAATACTGTATGATTCCACTTATATGAGGTACATACAGTAGTCAAATTCACAGAGGCAGAAAATAGAATGGTGGTTTTCTGTGGCTGGGAAAAAAGAAGAATGGGTAATTACTGTTTAACAGGCATAGATTTTCAGCTTAGTAAGATATAAAGGAGTTATGGAGATGGTGGTAACAGTTGCTCAATAATATGAATCACCTAATGTCAATGAACTATACATTTTAAAATGAGTAAGATGGCAAATTTATTTTATGTGTATTTTATAATTTGAAAATATTTTATTGTGGCTATATTTGCCCAATTCTATAAATTTACCAAAAATCATTGAATTATACACTTACAATGCACATGAATTTTATGATATGTAAATGGTATGTCAATTAAGCTATTAAAAAGATCCTGAAAGAAAAAAAAGACCTTATCCCCAGACTAAGAGATGTGCTTTAGGAATAGAGACAAAACTAAAACAAATTTACTTTGAGAAAGGCCAAAACCAAGTTTTCCCAGACTTAGGGTGACCTTCAGCAATACAATTACCTGTTAGAACAAAATTATGCACTCTTCAGAAGAAGAAAACAGAATTCAGATTTCCCATAATTTATCACTACAGTATCAAGCTTGCAATTACTGGAGAAGGAAATGGCAACCCACTCCAGTGTTCTTGCCTGGAGAATCCCAGGAACGGGGGAGCTGGTGGGCTGCCGTCTATGGGGTCGCACAGAGTCGGACACAACTGAAGTGACTTAGCAGCAGCAGCAGCACACGTCAGAAAAGTAGAAAAATGTGCCCTACAAGTAAGAGAAAAATTAGTTAATAAAAACCAGCCAGTAGATGGTCCAGATGTTGGAAAGAGACTTTGAAATGACTAAAAATATTTAAGGCATCTACAGGAAAAGATTAGTAGGATAGGTGAGAAGATAGGAAATTTTAGGAGCTATGTAGAATTTTCAGAAAACTTGAGAAAGAAAAGAACCCAATGGAAATACTAGAACTAAAAAATATGATATTCGAAACAAATTCATTGGCTAGCTCTAAAAGAAGTTTGACCATAACAGAGAAAATAATTGGTGAACTTGAACACAGCTCAGTGAAAGTCATCCACACAGAAGCATAGAAAAAGAAAATATTCTTTAAAATAGAATATGAAATATCTATGGAATAGTATCAAGCACTCTAAGACACATGTCATTGGAGTCCCAGAAGGAAAGGAGAGAAAGAATTGGGCAGAAAATTAAAGCTGAAGAAATTAAGACTAATCTATTTTGAAATTTGATCTCAACCCACAGATCCAGGCAGCTCAGTAAAATCAAAGCAAGATTAAAAAGAAAACCACACCTGCTAATAGCAAAGGAAACTTCTAAAAATAAAAGATGAAAATTCATAAAAGTAACCACGGTTTAAAAAGACTCATCTCATAAAGGGAACAACAACAATTACTGTGGCTTTTATCAGAAAGAATAGAATCCAGAAGACAATGGAATCACAGCTTTTAAATACTGAAAGGGAAAAAGAAACCCTTATCAATGAAACATTCTATATCTAGCAAAAACATCTTTCAAATAAACCTACCTTCAAATAAAAAGCTGTTAGAATATGGTGCCAGGAGATCTTTGCTACAAGAAATGATAAATTTCCTCAAGCAGAAGAAAAATGATGCTAGATACAATCTGGATCTATAGTTAAGAAAGACAAGCACTGGAAACGGTAAATATCTGAATACACTATTTTTCTTTCTTTTCTTACATTCTTCAAATGTCAGTTAATTATTTAAAGCAAAAATGACAATAATTTATTGTGATTTATTTCATGTCTAGAGGTTAAAAATATGAAAATAATACAAAAGTTGGGAGAAAGAGTGCAATTACACTCTTGTGAGTTCTTACATTATATAAAAAGTGGTATACTAATTCAAATTAGAATGTGATAGCTAAGGATGTGTATTATCTCAAAAGAATTCTTTATCATGGTTTAATTACTATATAAATTTAATAATATTTCCATTAAAATTACTTAAGAACCATCATGTGAAAGTTACTTAAAAATCACACGACTCATTGGAAAACACTAGAAAATATTTGATTCCTTAGAGAAAAATCTTATTTGTCTATTGAAAATATAAAATTACAATAGATTAAATATTGTATTTAAAAATTACAGTAAATTAAACATTTTCAATAGACAAGATTTTTCTCTAAGGAGTCGAATATTTTGTAAGTCATTCTCTCTCTTATGACTCAGAGAAGATTTATAATAAATCAGGGTGATGTATTTGATTGAAAGATTTTGGCAAAAATACCACATGCTTTCAAATTTTATTATAATTCTATATTTCCCCATTTCTAGCTTTACAATACAGAATAAATCTAAAATATTACTGTTTTAAAATGCAGTATGCAAGTTTGCACTAGAGAGCAAAATTCTTCATGGAGAAACTACCCTTAATAACTGGTAATATTTTATAGTTTTATAATAATAAAAATAGAAAATAATTATTGAATGTGTATCCTTTCAATAAGAGTTAACTACAGGGTTGATGACCAATCTGACTGTCAAGGACCTCCTCATGTAAAATAATACAAAAATGATAAAAAAAAGTACACAAACAACTATAAGATAGAATGCAAAAAAAAAAAAAAATCCAACAGAAAACTATCAAGTTTCAAAGAGAATGAAATCATCTTTAGTTGCAGAGATTAAGAAAATCTTTGGAGCTTTTGCAATGGATCTTGAAGGATGAAGAAGATTTTCTTAGTGAAGAGTGATGAGCTGAAACAATATTGACAGAGGCACAGAAGTGGGAAACTATGGAGAGTATGGCGGGACAATCTAAAATTCAGATCACCTCTATCACAAGGGACTAATAAAGGAGCTGTCAGTGATAACATGGACAGACAAATTCAGGCATTCTCTGAAGGGACATGTATGTCACCCCCAAGAATTTAGACCCTCATTCTGTAGTTTCTAGGAAGTCATTTTCCACATGCTAGAAGGTCTTGCATAATCAAACTATATTCCTGGGAAAGACGAATATGGTTAATGGGCTAGAGGCAAGAGCGACTACAACCAGAGTCCCATAAAAACATCCTGCTTATTTGGAGGATCACAGCATACCAAAGATTAAACAAAATGACACTGGAACAGAAATCACAGCTAATTCCTAAAAAGAGCCTGTCAAGGGACTCTTAAACCTAATATTGTATACTGAATCCCTGCAGGATTGCAGTTCTGCATTAGGCCCTGGGTAGTATATACCAATGAGTGGCATCTGGCTATCAAAGAGCAAATCAAAACCCACACAGAACACCAAAATATAAGCTAGAACAAAGTAGATGCTACATAGATTTTCCACCTTTCAGGGCATGATCTAGTACTACCTGGCAAGTTGCAGCCGAGCAGCGCAGACTGGGAGCAGCTGGAATTTGGAAATAGACATGTCTGCTAGAATGGAAAGGTAATGAAAGGACAGATTCTACTTCAAATGAAAGAGGAAGTTCAGCCTGATATGCAGAATGTGGAGTCCAGAAAGCACAGCCACCTATTAGAGGAAGAAATCCAGCCCAAGTCATCTTACCATGAGGGAACCCAACATTCAGGAACACTATGGATGACCCTACCTTTGGACAGAGCAGAAATAGGGGAAACCAGAACAGTTGATAACCACAGATATGAGCAAAGAAGTAGACTGTAAGGACACCTACATTCTGCCGTCATTCAGAAAAGCCCTTCCTAGACTCCGGGTTAGGGGCAAGACACGTGTATAAAGGGGGCAGCAGATGGCTATACAGTGAGACCTTTGAAGTCCCGCATTGTACATACTCTCGGAGTCTAGTCAGGTAAACAACAGCTTCTGGGGCACAAAGCAAATTCCCAAAACTGGCCTATAAATTTGAGAATCTATATTAGGACCTACCCATCAAGCAAACTAACAGAATTAGGGGCCAAAGTCAATACCAGTCTTAGATACTCTGAGCTGAACCCCCCATAATTCTGGTTAGGATATGTCTGAGAGAGTCAGACAAGGTTGAGACAGAAGGCAGAGCAAGTCACATTCATAAGGACAAGAAGAGAATGGTCAAGGCTGAGAGCCAGGCCTCCCCTGAATTGATTGCACGATACATGGCATCAACCTTGAGGGAGGAAGCCAAGGTTCTGACTTCAAGGATCAGAAAGAAGCATCATGGGACAGACAATATTGGAGTGGGCTCTTTTCTGATGAGTAAGATCTTCTCAAAATGGAGAACTGGAAAGGTTTGTCAGGCTGTGGGAACCACACAAGCAAAAATGGAAACTGGAACGTCAGTGATTTGGAGGGTAGTAGAGGATGAGGTCAGGGGACCTGGGTTACTGAGACCCCCAAACCAGCCCCAGTAACTAGGACTTCATTCTATAGGTGCAGGTGGATTAAAGATTTTGAGGAAAGAAGTGACAGGGTATCATTTTGGACAAAAAGCCTGACCATTGCGTCCACCTCTCCATCTTCTCAATTTGGGAGTTTCAATCTCAGAGATAATGACGGTGCCCTCCCTGCTCCAATGTTGGATCAAATGGGGTTGTTGGCCCTTCTGGCCCAGCCTGTGTCCCACCCTACCTACTCATTCTCATCAGGAGTCTCTGTTCTCGTTTCTTACTGTGCTCTCCCCAGCCATCGTTTCCCCATCTCCTTTGTCTCAGATTCTTCACTACAGCCCACCAGGCCAACATCTTCCCAGGCCTGGTTCTGGGCACTGGGCTCTGTGCATGCGTGCCCCTGCCCTTACACAGTTCTCGATTCTGCATATTTGTGTGCGATGCTCCGGACTCAGCCTTACCCACACCTGCCCACTTTGTGCTGTAGGGCACAGTTCCCCAAAAAAGGAGAAGGAGGGAATGGGAGTTTGGGAGAAAATAAGCAAAAATAAACAAACACACAACGGTCATTATTTGTCCATATGTTTCTGACTGAGCACAGGAAGTCATTCAGGAAAAAATTGAGACCCATAGTTTGGAATATTGTAAAATTCTCTATTGTTTCTTTTCAAAGATAATTCAGTATAAAGCTAGAAGGAAAAATGTTTGTCATTCATCCTTAAAATTGGGAGGAAAGAGGGAAAACATTTCACAGGTAAAAAGATACTTGAAAGGAACCACAAAAATGTTTTTAAGCTTAAGAACTAAAATTATCATTTGAATTTATATAATAGCATTTGGGTTTAAAGCAGCAGAACCTACCTAAATCTGGCTATCTTAAGCAAAAAGAGCAATTTAATGGAAAGATTGTGGGCTCATAGAATTATAACAAAGCTGGAAAATTGGATCTGGAAAACAAAAAGTTACCCAGGGCTGCTGGGGAGAGCAATAGGAGTCCCAGTTACAAGCCACCACCACCAGTAAGGAGCTGAATGAGTCAATTCCATCTCCAGATTCTTGGGTTGTATTTTCAAGGCTGAAATTTCCAGAGAGAGTGCCTAACTGTCCAGACTAAGTCACATGCAATTCCCTAGCAATGAGATGCAGGAAAAGAAAAACTCTTGACTGCTTTAGATCCCAGTGGGGAAGGTAACTTCTATCTAGACTACATATAATTGAGGCCTTTCCAAAATATAGACTGAGGAGCTAACAGTGAAGAGTATTAAATACTTACCAGTGAAAAAAATTACAAAAGTCCACTACAGTCTACACTTTGGATCCACAAATATTTTCTTGCCTAACAAAAACCAACAAACCCCTCATGGAACTGAGAACATTCTCAGTTCCCAAAGGGAAATTCAAAGGGAAATTCCCAAATTAAGAGTCTACTGCAACCCAACTGTTAATCTAGTATCTCTAGTTGGTATACACTTTTCCCTATATCTGTAACCTATGGTCAAAATATAGATATAATCATAAATAACTCACCCTATAAAGTAGATCAAAGAGAGAGGAGAAAGAAGATATATCAGTTAAAATATTTGTGTACACTTGATAGAGTAGAAAGTCAAATATAGTTGAGGTTATAGTCCTTATTTCTGCATATAGTCACAAAGCTATTGCTGCTAGTCAGTATTCATTGTTAACAGAAGCAGCCACTCATTGATTTTTTTAACTTGTCTTCTCCATGACAGATTCCATGTTCCCCTTGCTTCAATCAGCACCAGTGGTTGGAGTTCTTTGCTTTGTTGAGTTACCTGCAATGTAGTGAACTTCACTGCTGAGCCCCTGGAGGTGCTGTGTGCATGAGGTTGCATTAATGAGGGAGACAGAGAAATGAGGAGGCTCCCAGAGATCACATGGGCTCCAAGCTCCTAGACACCATGAGATCAATGATAGCCAAATCCTCTTTCTCAATTCTACAACACTACAATTGCCTTTTATCCTAATAAACCAAGGACCTGATGAGCTCAAAATGGCCATATGGCAATGTGGTACCCAATTCACTAACATCATTGTTGTATCCAAATTGGAAGCATTCTTATCCTGGAGTTAAGGCATTTAGACCAGTCACACCCAGCATGCAGAATGAGAAGTGAAACAAAGAAAATTTCAAGTAGGTTATTAGGTGTAATCATCCTTTAGTTCACAGACCCTAATATCAGTAGTCACTATTAGCAGTCTCTTTGGGTCAGATCATTTATATTATCATGCTGACCCTCCTAACAATTATGGAAATAATGCTCCTTTTGTCTCTAAAAATTAAGTGGGGCTCCTTGGCTTCTGCCACCTTGGAATCCTTCAGTCAACACTGAAATCATGTGGTTCATTTCTACTGTGTGGTCTCCTACTAGAATCCTCAGTCTTCAGAAAATTGCTCATTCCATAAATAGTGTTTCCTTTACCATTTGTCTGTCTGAAGACCTTGCCAAGGGAGTAGATTGTAAGATAATTTAGGATGTAGCTAGACAGGATCCTTACAAGGGATCACTCTGTATTTCCCTTGTATAAAATAATATATTCATTTATTCTACACCAAAAAGTATTTTCATCTGATCCAATATTTTGTGGGCTATAGTTGAAATCGGTTTGGGGTTAATCAACCTAACAAATTATTGGAACTCCATATAGCTACTCAGGTTTTTTCTAAATGCAAAATATCTGTTGAATATATCTGTATTCAAATTCTGCCATAAAAATGATTGTATTCCTCCCTATTTATCAAGCACCACCAGTCATCCCCACACATACTCCACAGATATTTTCCCATAAAATTAGCAAAGCCCTCAAATTCTTATGGTATGTAAACCTTCTCATCGAAGGAGTGACTTTGTGATTTGTGCTCGAGTCATGGTGAAATTTAACTCTAGTAATAGTTTTAAGCAACCAGTCAATCCTAAAAGAAATCAACCTTGAATGTTCATTGGAAGAACTGATGCTGAAGCTGAAGCTCCAAACTTTGGCCACCTGATATGAAGAGCCAACTCACTGGAAAAGACTCTGATGCTGGGAAAGTTGAGGGCAAGAGGAGAAGGGAGTGAGAGAGGATGAGATGATTGGATGGCATAACTAACTTAATGAGCTTCCCTGGTGGCTCAGATGGTAAAGAATCTGCCTGCAATGTGGGAAACCTGAGTTCAATCCCTGGGTCTGGAAGATCTCTTGGAGAAGGAAATGGCAGCCCATTCCAGTACTTCTGCCTGGAAAATTCCATGGGCAGAGGATCTTGGTGGGCTACAGTCCATGGGGTTTCAAAGACTCAGACATGGCTGAGTGACTAATACCAATGGACATGAGTTTGAACAAATTCTGGGATACAAGGGACAGGGAAGTCTGGTGTGTTGCAGTTCATGGGGGTCTCAAGGAGTTGGACACTACTTAGCAACTGAACGACAATTTCTCTGAGCAAAGCCAAGTATAAGGCAAATGAGAAATTTAAAGAATAGGTGTCTTCTTTCAAGAAGACCTTTTTCCTCAGGCAAAAAAATAAAAGAACCTTAAAGCAAGAGAACAACCTCATCAGAGAAGGAAGGGGAGACTGTGTCCTTGCGAAAAGAAGCTCCATAGAGTGTGGGGATTTTGGCTACTCAGACATGGGTCCTCTCCTGGACCCCATCCCACTCCTTGGCAGTCTACTCTTTTTTGATTGATAACTACCTTTCCATGGAAGTGAAAATTTTATCCAATGATATAGTTTGGAACACTTTACGATCAAAATCTGCTTCTGGGTTTTGGCTATTGCAGTCTGTCAGGGCAAAATAATACATTCTTTCATCATGGTTATAGAAGGTTCCTGAATTTCATTCCATGGCTCAAACTGAGAATTTACAGATTTAAGTTCATCGCTCTCTGGCTTTAAGCCATTCATTGATACCAGAAGCAGCCATCCATCAATATTTCATATTTTTCATACTTCATTGATGGTGGTGACAATGTGGTCTGCCAGAACCCTCTCTTCAATGAATCCCTGATTATAGATGTCCAGAAGCAATCATTTCTTTTACTATCTTATTACTGAAGGCCAAGGACTGTTAGATTACTAACCCAGAAAAATAACAGAACATTTAATGCTCTCCATGCTATCTAGATTGAAAACTTGTCTATAGTTCTCCACATAGCCTTGAAGATCTGTTACCTAGAACTCCAATTCCAGATACAAATTTCTGAACAGTTTGGTTAAGAGACTGTGTAGATTCAAATCCTAGCTCTGCTATTTATTTATTAGCCAGCAGATTCAAGCAACCTTCCTGCAATTCAATTTTCCTCATCTGGAAATCAGGATAATAGTGCCTATCTCAGTGAGGATGGGATGTTAATACATGTGAACACTTAGAGTGTGCTCAATTATTGTTAGCTTACCATTATAAAAAATGATAATTAATATTACTACTCTATTTATTATCAGCCAAAATTCTTGTCCATAAGTAAAAGAAACCACATCTCTACAGCTTAAGCAAAACAGAGAAATTATTGGACTATTTGGTGTCACAGAATTAATAGGAGATGGGAGGCCCAGGGTTGGGAAATATGAGGGAACAGGAGAGGGCTAAGGGCTGGGATGCCATAGTCACAGCACAGATGGGGCAGCAGGATGTCTGGCCCACACACCCACTGCTACTGTAAAAGACAGACTCCAGCCAACTCCAGGCACTTCTGTAAAGACTAAAGTTCCAGGAGAAAGCATTCATTTCACTAAGCCTGTGTCATCTGCTCCTGGACACGAACTGCCACCAAGACGGCACAATGGGCATTTCTCCAAATGTTAGTTTGGGTGCTCCATGGAAAAAAGGAGTTAAATCTCAAAAAGCCAAAGGATAATAAACATTGAATTCATTTGGTAGTCTTAGTGTCACAAAATGCAAGTGATTGGGGATCCATGAGTGTGACAACGTGTGACCAACGTGAAGTTTCCTCTCATTCCACTCTGCAATTTAAGTGCCAAGGAAAGGAGGCTTTCTGCTTTTCTGAACATTTGAGGTGTCTGCTAACACTATCCTTACCAAGATATATCCCCAAAGAAACAAAATGTGGCAGCAACTTGTTCAGCCCTGTCTGACATTTTCTCTTCCTCTCCTGGTTGCTTCCTAGGTGAGGAACTCATGCTTCTTCTCCCAGATGTTCCAGAAGAAGGAGAGGCAGCTCCAGCAGAGGGAGAGATGCCTCAGGGAGGAGTGACTAAGCTCGTCTTTGTGGGATGGGTCATTTTGAAGAAGGAGAAAAAGATAAGGCCAGTCTAGCCATCAAGATGAGGATGAGCAAGGCTGGGCCAGCAGGACCTGTCTGTCTCTCCAGAAGTTTCATCATGAGGATAATGTGAGGGAGAGTTTGAATAAAATATTAAGGCTGATGTATGGAGTCCCTTAGTTGCCAAGCAGATTGAAATTTAACCTGAAAATGTCTTTAAAAAATGAGGGCAGACTCACAACCTTGGTGACAGCAACATTTTAAAACTTGAAGCCTAAGCTGATATTTCTGCAGCATGGGTTAGAGAAGGAAGAGCCAGAGGCAAAAGAACAAGTTAGGAGTGCACTAGGCCATTCCTTCTCACTTCCTTCTTGAGTTTGATGGGAAGTCATTTAGGAAGAAACTTTGGGTATTTGCAGTAAACAAAACTAGGGGTTTTGTTATCACATCAGAGAGCAATGGAAGCCAACAAAAATTATTAGGTGAGATTTGGATTAATTAGCTAATTGATATATCTTAACAAGGCCAATTTAAATAACAGTAGTGATGGTGATGGTATAACAATGGTAGTGGTGCTGGTGGTAAAAAATTAAGAAGTTAATGTGGCCGAAAAGCCTATTGATAAATTATCTGTCTGTTTTCACCTGTGGAATTGTTGGTTCCCATTCCCACATGCCCACATTTTCTTTATTTATTTTTATCTTTTTATCTATTTTTAAATTTTATTTTATTGGAGTATAGTTTAAGGGGACGATGGTGGATGAAATGGTTGAATGGCATCACCGACTCAATGAACATGAATTTGAGCAAGTTCCAGGAGTTGGTGATGGACAGGGAAGCTTGGTGTGTGGCAGTCCATGGGGTCGCAAAGAGTCGAACACAACTGAGTGATTGAACTGAACTGATTGATAGTTGCTTTACAATGTTGTGTTAGTTTCTGCTGTACAACAAAGTGAATCAGCTTTATATACCCCTCTTTCTTAGATTTCCTTCCCATTTAGGTCACCACAGAGAGCTGACTAGAGATCCCTGCGCTATACGTCAATTATCTTTAGTGATCTATTTTATACATAGTAGTGTTATATGTGTCAATCCCGATCTCTCAATCCACCTCACCTCCTCCCTTCCCATCTTGGTATCTATACATTTGTTCTCTATGTCCATGTCTTTATTTCTGTTTTGCAAATAAACTCATCTACACCATTTTTCTAGTTTACACATATATGACTCATACCCACACTTTAGAATGTGGTCTGTCCTTGGAGTCTTTGACATGGGGGGATTTGTGTTTTATTCATAACCTTTCTGAATAAAATGGAGACTTGTCAAGAGGGGTATTCTGCCGGGAGGGCAATTCTTAAATCAACTGTTGTTTTTATATCCTAGGTCTACCAAGCATTAAACAAGACCATCAGAAAGGGAGGAAATGGATGCAGTAGGGACATGGCCCCAGTCACAGTGATGTTGCTGGTTTCCAAGGTAGGTGCAGGGCCCCAGCTCTGAAAGGTTCACACAATCATTCCCATTTCCAATTCAGTCACTCTCAAAAGGCTGATAGTGCTCAAGGGTGACCAGCTGCCCCAGTTTGCTCCAGGAGTTCCCAGGATGCAGGACTATCAATGTAAAACCAGGAGAGTTCTAAGTAAACCAAGGCAAGTTGGTCCCCCACATCTTCACAGACAGAGAAGCTTCTACTAGAGCTGTCTGTTTTCAAACAAAATAAAGCAATGGCCATTCTGTGGTGTACAGCCAGAGACTAGTCCCATTTTCCTGCATTGCATAAGCTCTAGAGGTTCCCCTACAATACAGGGGAGGAGAGGAGCCTGACATTTGGCTCATGTTGGACTTTTTTTGCTAACCTTGGCAGGTGGAAACTTTCAGCTGAGTTATAAAAACAAGAAATATGACATTTCTTGAATAGCTGATGATGTGTAGCAGTTCCTATCTCTTCAAATAATATTAACTATTTCTTGAACATTTACTATGTGTTAGGCCCAGTGCTGAGTATTTACATGCATTATCTCAATTAATTCTCACAACGGATAATATGGGCTAAGTACTATAAACATTTCACTTTACAGTTTAAAAAATGAGGTTCAGAAAGGCTAAATAACGACTCAAGTCCATGCTGCCAGAGGGAACTTGATGGATTTTCAATGTCTACAGTCTTAATTATTCACTAAGCTGTACAGTCTTACTTAGAGAGTAAAATACATGTTAACAGGTATAAAATTTGTACAAAATATACACAAGGATATTTTGCACCTAATAACATTTATATCTCATCATATTCATTATTATGTAAAATATTTAATGACTAGAAAAGCATCTGTAACCTTACAGAATAATCCCTGACTTCGCTGAAGGGGATTCTCCTACTGAGGCTTTTTATCTGTGGCATAAACTTATTTTTTTTCCTTCTTTGGAGATTTAGTATCAACACACAGAGAAAGAATGACATTTCTTTGGATGGTGAAGGTTACATTCTAAAGTATCTTTTAAAAATATATTTTTGCAACACCTCCATAAAAGGACTGATCACTTCATCAAAACCCTGGCATCTTAATCTCTTCTCTCTTCTTTGCAATCAGCTCCTTCACAGAACATTAAAACTCAAAGAAAACTATGTCCATTGCATTTGCCCATAGACCTGATTGTAATCTCTTTGAGAACAGAATCATTTCTCATTAGACCTTAACCACCAGTGCAAGATTGGCTGATCAGCTGTAAAGGCTGCACACATTTTATGAGAATCACCTCCGAAATAAAGACAATGGCAGTTGCTGGAGTTCTACAATGTTCTCTGCTCAATGGTGTTTTTTAGAGACTGTGAACCAAAACAGAACTTCAAGACTTACAGCCTCAGTTTGGCTGAGTAAGGGCTCCAGAACAGTACCTAGTTGAAGCGACACAGGAGAAGCCTTCAAACCCAAATATCTCAACCTACCCCTGAGGCTTAGAAAGCTCACAAGTATGAGGGAAGTTTCAGAGGTCCTGAGGATGGCCCTCACCCAGCACTCGGTTCTGGGTCCTTCACACAAGTGCAGTTGGGCAATGCAGAAGCTGGAAGGACAATTACAATGAACAGCTGAGTGAGGCGGGGAGACTAGCGCCAACTCCCTCCTACCCAACATTCGGTTCAGTTCAGGCGCTCAGTCGTAGGCCAGCCTTTGCTCAAGGACGCCCCTGATCAACCAGGCCCAAAGTTTTCCAGAGCCCCGTGTCCGAGTCATCCTACCTAATCCCTCTTCCTCTCTCCTTTCACAAGTGTGAAAGCAGCATGGACCAGTAAAACTATAATATGAGCCGCATGTATAATTTCCAATTTTTAAGTAATTGTACTCTTACCTGAATTTCCAGCCACTCAGCCTGCCCTATGGATTTTAGACTTGCTAATTCCCCAAATTCCATGAGCCAATTTCTCGAAACTAAATCTCTATTTGTATGTATATAAATCTTATTAGTTCCATTTCTCTAGAGGGCCCTAATACCTAAAATTATCAAACTAATTTGTTAATACCTCAAACCACATTTTTTAAAAGTGTATCCCGCATTTGCTCTGTTTGGGGCTTTGTTAAAGTATGATTCTGCTGAGATAGAAAAGAAAGCATGACCTAGTTAAACTCAGGCAAAACTAATCTTGCAAGTTGATCAAAAAATTGCTTCGCAAAAATGCCCTTGTTAAAGTGTCTTGGGACTACCTTAGGAAGAATTTAAAAGGTCCCAATATAAATCAAGTCATAAAATTGGCTTTCCAACATTATACACCAAAAAAGTCTGTCATTTGCTTCATTAGAGAGGCAATTTTATTTTAACATGACATTTTTTAAAAAGCTAAATTGTTTCATTTTCCTTGTTTCATATTACTTTTCACCACACCCACACTCTCTTATGCAAAACATTTTTAAAACTAGTAAACTCAGCTTCATCTCCCTTTTACATTGCAGCTGACTCTGTTAAATCTATGGTAGCTCAATCATAATCAATTACTGGGATACACAACCCAGGGGAAAAAATTAATAGTAAAGCAAATATTTTTGTATAAAAAGCCTTAATGTCTGATAAAAGACTGTTATCCAAAATATGCAAAGAACTTTGAAAACTCAACAATAAAAAAAAATCCAATTTAAAAATGGACAAAAAGGCTGAACAGACACCTCACCAAAGAAATTACAGATTGCAAATAAGCATATGAAAAGATGTTCCATATCAAATTTCACCAGGGAAATGCATATTTTTAAAAAAATTAAAACCAATATATACCTATTAGAATGTCCAAAATCTAGAACACTAACAACACCAAGTGCCAGCAAGGATGTGGAGCAATAGGGCCTCTCATTCATTGCTGTTAGGTGTACAGAATGGTACAGTCACTCTGGAAGATACTTTGGTAATTTCTTATGTAATTAACATACTCTTACTGTTCAATCTAGCAATCATGCTCCTTGGCATTTACCCAAATTAACGGAAAACATATATCCACACAAAAATGAATGTTCATAACAGCTTTATTCATAATTGCCAAAACTTGGAAGCAACCAAAATTCCTTTCAGTAGGTGCATGGGAAAAGAAATGGCAGCCCATACTGACAATGGAATATTATTCTGTGCCTAAAAGAAATGAGCTACAAAACCATGAAAAGACATAGAGGAAACGCAAATGCATATTATTAAGTAGAAAAAGACAAGCTGAAAAGACTTCATACTGTATGATTCCAACATCTGGAAAAGGCAAAACTACGAAGATGAAAAATGATTAATTGTTGTCAGGGGTTAGAAAGGAAGGAAGGATGAATATACAGAGCACAGAAGGTTTTTAGTGTAGTGAGACAGTTCTTTATAATACTACACTATGGATATATGTCATTATATATTTGCATCATATGTCCCAAAATATCTCCACAGAAACATCCAGAATGTTTGAGCATACATGTGGGCACCATGGTCCAGCAAAGCTGACACATAAAATGACCGTCACATCTACTACTAACCTGAGTCTTGAGCAATCTCATCTCTTTCTTTTATTGAAGTTCTCTCAGCTCTTCAGAAGGGTTGAAGCTACTCTTTATGAGGCCAACTGTGAAGTACCTTTGATAACATAATGTTGAGATCCTAATATTGTATCCCAAGTACTAAAAGAAGGGAATATATTTGTTCCATTATTTTAGTAGATCCATAAGCATGAACAATGACAAAAATATAAGTTGAGAAATTTGGGGAAAAATGCCATGATCTGAATTTAGGGTATTCAGGAATTCAATTTTTTGAAATTTTGCTAAATAAAAATTTTCTCACTGTGAATCTGAATATAGAAAACACCATTTAGAATTACTAGATTCTAAATGCTCAAATCTTTCTACTTGATGTTAGAAAAGAATTTTAAACATTTGTCAGCCTTTCCTATGTTATTAGAGAAGGCAATGGCAACCTACTCCAGTACTCTTGCCTGGAAAATCCCATGGACGGAGGAGCCTGGTAGGCTGCAGTCCCTAGGGTTGCTGTGGATCAGTCATGACTGAGCAGCTTCACTTTCACTTTTCACTTTCATGCATTGGAGAAGGAAATGGCAGCCCACTCCACTGTTCTTGCCTGGAGAACCCCAGGGATGGGGGAGCCTGGTGGGCTGCCATCTATGGGGTCACACAGAGTTGGACACAACTGAAGCGACTTAGCAGCAGCAGCAGCAGCAACAGCTATGTTATTATCCAATATTACATCTTAAGTTTGTTCTGTGTGTCTACCAAAACCCAGCTCTCTTCACAACTCCTGTGGTCCATATTGAGAGAAGCCATCATCTCTTGACTTTGGGCTTCCCTGCATTATCTTGCTGGCCACATCAAGAATGCAAGGCTCTGGCCACTCTATACAAAAGCTACCTCTCAGGGTTGAGTTTGAAACCTCAATGAGATAAGGTTGCATCTCCCCTAAGACAAAAACTAGGCTTCCTTCCACTTACTATGAAAGTAACAGATTTCTCAAGTTCAGTGTTCCTCTTCTATAAAGCAACACACTGCATGTACAAGCATCCACCCAGGACCATGTGTGATACTCCCCTGTGCAACGCTGGGGCATGAAGCTGTGGCTAACACTTTTGCTCTAAATAAAAAAATTTTTTTATCTCTGACCCAGGAGTCTCATGTCCTCTGCCTTTTGAGAAGGTAGCCATGAGCCAGAAAAAAAGCTGACTTGTTAGCTTGTAAATAGGATAAAATCTTAGACCACTTACAGTTCTTGACAGTACTATTGTGAGTGAGTGAAGTTGCTCAGTCATGTCTGATTCTTTGCGACTGCGTGGACTGTAGCCAACCAGGCTCCTCTGTCCATGGGATTCTCCAGGCAAGAATACTGGAGTTGGTTGCCATTTCCTTCTCCAGGGGTTCTTCCTGACCCAGGGATCAAACCCGGGTCTCCCGCATTGAAGGCAGACGCTTTAACCTCTCAGCCACGAGGGAAGCCCCAGTGAAGAAGTGCTGACAATTATACATCTCCCCTCCCCCAAAATAGGTTCCATACTGACTGAAACAGCTATTAAGCTATTAAATGGAGGAAAGTACTTAAAAAAGAATCAGAAAAGAACTGGGACTGTGGCTAGAAGGGTTGGCCAAAGTTGTACGCTGCCGTGGAAATTCTGAGTAGACTCATTGGTAAAGAAACTCCATGACTGTGGTTGAGGTCAGGCCTGCCTTCCTCTTTCAGGAAGAGTACCAAAACCCATATTTTGTGCCTCTTACAAATATTTTGTTAATTTATTCATTCAATGATTGTTTATTGAAAGGTCTGTACAAGATTAAAAGAAAATTTTCATATTCTTTTATTTTTTAAATTTTACAATGTAATTTGGAGGTTCATCCACACCAATGCAGAGAGGTGTTCTCCTTCCGTTTTTCATTCATCCTTTTTATGAGAAATTGTTTTTAAAGACTTCCATTGGCCCAGGTTAGTTAATATTCTAGCTTCTATTCTAGTTATTTTACACTGTAAATAAAGTTATTTCACACTCTAAATGAAATTATCTTTCTCCTGTTCTGCCTCTTTCATATGTTCACAGGTACCTTTCAGGATCTACTGCATTCCACTCCAGTTACACCTTTATTCTCTATCTCCTTGTCTATAATACTGGTATCATATTTGTGAATTACTATTGTATTTGTATAATTGTAAGGGATTTGATTTAGATCATACCTGAACGGTCTAGTGGTTTTCCCCACTTTCTTCAATTTAAGTCTGAATTTTGCAATAAGGAGTTCATGATTTGAGTCACAGTCAGTTCCTGAACTTGTTTTTGCTGACTGCATAAAGATTCTCCATCTTTGGCTGCAAAAAAATATAATCAATCTGATTTTGGCATTGACCATCTGGTGATGTCCATGTGTAGAGTCGTCTTGTGTTGTTGGAAGAGGGTGTTTACTATGACAAGTGCATTCTCTTGGCAAAACTCTGTTAGCCTTTGCTCTGCTTCATTTTGTACTCCAAGGCCAAATTTGCCTGTAACTCCAGGTATCTCTTGACTTCCTACTTTTACATTCCAGTTCCCTATGATGAAAAGGACATCTTTTTTGGGTGTTAGTTCTAGAAGGTCTTGTAGGTCTTCATAGCACCATTCAACTTCAGCTTCTTCAACATTAGTGGTTGGGGCATAGACTTGGACTACTGTGATACTGAATGGTTTACCTTGGAAACAAAGAGAGATTATTCTGTCGTTTTTAAGACGGCACCCAAATACTGGATTTTGGACTCTTTTGCTGACTATGATGGCTACTCCATTTCTTCTAAGAGATTCTTTCCCACAGTAGTAGATATAATGGTCATCTGAATTAAATTCACCCATATCAGTTCATTTTAGTTCACTGATTCCTAAAATGTTGATATTCACTCTTGCCATCTTCTATTTGACCACTTCCAATTTACCCTGATTCATGGACCTAACATTCCAGGTTCCTATGCAATATTGTTCTTTACAGCATCAGACTTTACTTTTATCGCCACTCACATCCACAACTGGGTGTTGTTTTCACTTTGACTCCGTCTCTTCATTCTTTCTGGAGTTATTTCTCCACTCTTCTCCAGTAGCATATTGGGCACCTACCGACCTGGGGAGTTCATCTTCCAGTGTCATATCTTTTTGCCTTTTCTTACTGTTCATGGGGTTTCTGAAGGCAAGAGTGCTGATGTGGTTTGCCATTCTCTTCTTGAGTGGACCAGGTTTTGTCAGAACTCTCCACCATGACCCATCCATCTTGGGTGGCCCTACATGGCATGGCTCATAGTATCACTGAGTTAGACAAGGTTATGGTCCATGTAATCAGTTTGGTTAGTTTTCTGTGACTGTGGTTTTCATTCTGCCCTCTGATGGAAAAGGATAAGAGGTTTAAGGAAGCTTCCTGATGGGAAGACTTACTGTGGGGAAACTGGGTCTTGCTCTGATGGGCAGGGCTATGCTCAGTAAATCTTTAATCCAATTTTGTATTGATGGGTGGAGCTGTGTTCTCTCCCTGTTGCTTGACCTGAGATCAAACAATGGTGGAGGTAATGAAGATAATGGCGACCTCCTTCCAAAGGTCCCTTGCAGGCACTGCTGCACTCAGTGCCTCCGACCCTGTGGCAGGCCACCGCCGAACCACACCTCCACCAGAGACTCCTGGACACTCACAGGCAAGTCTGGGTCAGTCTCTTGTGGGGTCACTGCTCCTTTCTCCTGGGTCTTGGTAAGCACAAGGTTTTATTTGTGCCCACCATGAGTCTGTTTCCCAGGCCTGTGTAACTTCCGTAATCAAATCCCACTGGCCTCCAAAGTCAAATTCCCTGGGGGTTCTCAATCCCTTTGCCAGATTCCCATTTTGGGAAATCTGTGGTTCATCCTAGAACTTTCTTAACAATGCCAGAATTTATTTGGTATAATTGTTCTACAGCTTGTGGATCATTTGCTTGGTGGCTCTATGGCAGGGTTAATGGCATCCTCCAAGAGGGCTTTAGCCACACCCAGGTCTGCTGCACCCAGAGCCCCTGCCCTTGCCCCTGCTGTGGCAGGCCACGGCTGACCCATAGCTCCACAGGAGATATTCAAACACTCAAAGGCAGGTCTGCCTCAGATTCTGTGGGGTCTCCTGGTGCAGGAGATTAGATCTTATAGACAGAGTGCTTGAAGAACTATGAATGGAGGTTCATGACATACAGGCAGCAGTGATTAAGACCATTCCCAAGAAAAAGAAATGCAAAAAGGGAAAATGGTTGTCTGAGGAGGCCTACAAATAGCTGAGAAAACAAGAGAAGTGAAACGCACGAGAAAAGGAAAGATATACCCATTTGAATGCAGAATTCCAAAGAATAGCAAGGAGAGACAAAAAAGCCTTCCTCAGTGATCAATGCAAAGAATAGAGGAAAACAATAGAATGGGAAAGACTAGAGATCTTTTCAAGACAATTAGAGTTACCAGGGGAACATTTCATGCAAAGACAAGCACAATGAAGGACAGAAATGGTATGGACCTAACAGAAGCAGAAGATATTAAGAAGAGGTGGCAAGGATACACAGAACTATAGAAAAAAGATCTTCAAGACCCAGATAATCACAATGGTGTAATCACTCACCTAGAGCCAGACATCCTGGAATGCAAAGTCAAATGGGCTTCAGGAAGCCTCACAACAAACAAAGCTAGTGGAGGTGATGGAATTCCAGTTGAACTATTTCAAATCCTGAAAGATGATGCTGTGAAAGTGCTGCACTCAATATGCCAGCTAACTTGGGAAACTCAGCAGTGGCCACAGGACTGGAAAAGGTCAGTTTTCATTCCAATTCCAAAGAAAGGCAATGCCAAAGAATGCTCCAACTAGCACACAATTGCACTCATTTCACACACTAGCAAAGTAATGCTCAAAATCTTTCAACTAGGGTTCAACAGTATGTGAACTGTGAAATTCCAGATGTTCAAGCTGAATTTAGGAAAGGCAGAGGAACCAGAGATCAAATTGCCAACACTGATTGGATAATCAAAAAACAAGAGAGTTCCAGAAAAACATCTACTTCTGCTTTATTGACTATGCCAAAGCGTTTGACTGTGTGGGCCACAACAAACTGTGGAAAATTTTTCAAGAGATGGGAACACCAGACCACCTGACCTGCCTCCTGAGAAATCTGTATGCAGGTCAAGAAGCAACAGTTAGAACTGGACATGGAACAACAGACTGGTTCCAAATTGGGAAAGGAGTACATCAAGGCTGTATACTGTCACTCTGCTTATTTAACTTCTATGCAGAGTACATCATGAGAAATGCTGGGCTGGATGAAGCACAGACTTCCAGGAGAAATATCAATAATCTCAGATATGGAGATGACACTACCCTTATGGCAGAAAGTGAAGAATTAAAGAGCCTCTTGATGAAAGTGAAAGAGGAGAGTGAAAAAGTTGGCTTAAAGCTCAACATTCAGAAAACTAAGATCATGGCATCTGGTCCCATCACTTCATGGGAAATAGATGGGAAAACAGTGGAAACAGTGGCAGATTTTATTTTTCTAGGCTCCTAAAATCACTGCAAATGGTGACTGCTCCATGAAATTAAAAATGCTTACTCCTTGGAAGGAAAGTTATGACCAAACTAGGTAGCATATTAAAAAGCAGAGACATTACTTTGCCAACAAAGGTCCGTCCAGTCAAAGCTATTGTTTTTCCAGTGGTCATGTATGGATGAGAGAGTTGGACTATAAAGAAAGCTGAGGGCCAAAGAATTGATGCTTTTGAACTGTGGTGTTGGAGAAGACTCTTGAGAGTCCCTTGGACTGCAAGAAGATCCAACCAGTCCATCCTAAAGGAATGCAGTCCTGAATATTTGTTGGAAGGACTGATGCTGAAGTTGAAACTCCAATACTTTGGCCCCCTGATATGAAGAACTGACTCATTGGAAAAGACCCTGAAGCTTGGAAAGATTGAATGCAGGAGGAGAAGGGGTGACCGAGGATGAGATGGTTGGATGGCATCACTGATTCGATGGACATAAGTTTGAGCAAGCTCTGGGAGTTGGTAATGGACAGGGAAGCCTGGCATGCTGCAGTCCATGGGGTCGCAAAGAATCAGACACAATGGAACGACTAACTGACTTACTAATTGTATTTGGAAAATACAACTATTCCATTGTCTGCCCAGTCCTAGACTTCCCCTGATTAGAAAGCTGCCCACATCTGGGTGAGACTCTTATATTTATACAGAACAGATATTTATTGAGCAACTTCGATCTGCCATGGATTATTACAAGAGCTAGAAATCAGCAGTGAACAAACAGGAAATAGCCTATTCTAGTCAGGTTTTGTAAATAGATGGTCAGGAAGTAAGCAATAAATTCATGTTCTTATAATGGCAAAAATAAAATAGGATAATTGGATAGGTCAGACAAAGGCAAATGGTATTTTATATTAGATGCTTATAGAAGGTGTCTCTGAGGTGACATTATATCTGACACTTGGAAGCTGAAAGAAAAACCAGACACATGTGTCCCCAGGTATAAAACATTCTAGAAGAGGAAATCAAAGGACAAGGAAATGGCTGGCCTCTCTCAAGGACAGGTAAAGTCAGAATGGCCAGAGAAAGGGAGAGAAATGTGAGGTCAACAAGATCTCCTCCCTATACTCTGGAGTTAGACCCAAGAGAAACTAATACTATGACCAAAACCATTAGGAGTACTATGAACAAAATCATTAACTGCCCAACATTTTGTGTTCCCCTAGACCTATCTTGGGCTTCCCTGGTGGCTCAGAGGTTAAAACATCTGCCTGGAATGCAGGAGACCGAGGTTTGATCCCTCGTTTGGGAAGATCCCCTGGAGAAGGAAATGGCAACCCACTCCAGTACTCTTGCCTGGAGACCTATCTTAGAATTGTTATATCACCAGAAAGCATAGTCCCAGGATGACTTAGTGCCAGTTTCTTAGTAATGGATATTCACCAATTTTACAAAGAATTGTAAGACATACTATATCACCTTTGTTTTCTCCATCTTGTCATGTCATGACCAACATAGTAATATGTCCAGAAGTACAAATAACAAAGAAAGCCTAGGAATTAATTCTATGGACACCAGATAATGGTGTTAGGGAGTTAATATTGGTATTGATGATTAAATTACATCAGTTCAGTTCAGTCGCTCAGTCATGTCCAACTCTTTGCAACCCTATGAATTGCAGCACACCAGGCCTCCCTGTCCATCACCAACTCCTGGAGTTCACTCAGACTCACGTCCATCGAGTCAGTGATGCCATCCAGCCATCTCATCCTCGGTCATCCCCTTCTCCTCCTGCCTCCAATCCCTCCCAGCATCAGAGTCTTTTCCAATGAGTCAACTCTTCGCATGAGGTGGCCAAAGTACTGGAGTTTCAGCTTCAGCATCATTCCTTCCAAAGAAATCCCAGGGCTGATCTCCTTCAGAATGGACTGGTTGGATCTCCTTGCAGTCCAAGGGACTCTCAAGAGTCTTCTCCAACACCACAGTTCAAAAGCATCAATTCTTTGGCGCTCAGCTGTCTTCACAGTCCAACTCTCACATCCATACATGACCACAGGAAAAACCATAGTCTTGACTAGACAGACCTTTGTTGGCAAAGTAATGTCTCTGCTTTTGAATATGCT